>NC_088688.1:135889102-136507182 GCF_028017835.1 Emys orbicularis | reverse complement strand
ATTATGGTCCAGTACCCCCAGGACTGGGACAAGTTATTTACGCCACCTGCTGTTCGCAAAGAGGGAAGTGCCCCAGGAATGCAGAGGCATTTCCCCGTTCGAATTGCTGTATGGGAGGAAAGTGAGAGGACCCCTCGACTTCATGAGGGATGAGTGGGAGGGGTAATCCTCTTGTGGGGGAAAAATCAGTGGTGGAGTATGTATGATTTACTGGGAAAAGCTCATGGGCTTGGCTAGAGGAAATCTAGCAAGGGCACAAAGGAAGCAGAAGGACT
Source organism: Emys orbicularis (assembly GCF_028017835.1). Classification (NCBI taxonomy): domain Eukaryota; kingdom Metazoa; phylum Chordata; order Testudines; family Emydidae; genus Emys; species Emys orbicularis. The sequence goes on along the minus strand of NC_088688.1, from coordinate 136,506,907 downwards.
GGTACGACCGCTCAGCATGTGCCCACCCCTCGTCTACCGGGGACCAGGTGATGCTTCTCGTCTCTGTGAGGAAGAACAAGAACTATTGAGTCCTGTGATGTGCTTGGGGCACAGTTCTCTAGGGATCTTCATCTAAAAGCCATTAGAATGCACTGCTCGTGTTTAGGAAGCGACCGGTTATTAGAAAGACAAAAGAAGATAAATTCCGTCCTACTTGTGCTAGTGACAAATTTCTCTTGGACTCTTCATCTAAATATCATTAGACTGCACGGCTAATATTTAGAAAGAGACGTGTAGGTGAGAAAGACAAACCAAACAGCTAATTATTGATCCGTGCTAGGGACAAATGTCTCAAGGAAACCTCACCTGGAAGACATGAGGATGTACTTTTACTGGTTTAGCGAGCTCGGTTCGTGAGAAAGGCGAAAAAAATGAGAATTTCATTCCTGATTTGTGCTAGAGAGAAATGTTTCAAAGCATCATAGTGCAAATCGCATTTTTTGGAAGACATCGGTGTATGAGAAAGACGAAAAATTATAAATTCACAAATTTCACAAGGAGTCTTGTTGTGCTACTGATTTGGAAGAGATCGGTTCATGAGAAAGAGGAAAGATGAGAATTTCATTTCTGAGCTCTGCTAGGGCCAAATTTCTCAAGGACTAATGCTTCAAAAGCCATTACGATAGACTGTTAATCGTTTGTAAGTGATCGTTTCACGAGAAAGACGAACTAGAGAATTTTGTTCCTGATCTCTCGTAGGGACAAATGTCCCTAAGACTCCTCTTCTGAAAGCCCTGAAGATGCCCTGCTGATTGTTTCGGAGACATCGAGTCATGAGAAAGAAGAGAAATGCGAATTTCATTCCTGACAGCGCTAGGTATAAATTTCTCAAGGAATCATGCTCAAAAAGCCATTACGATAGACTGGACATGGTTTTTAAGAGATCGGTTCGTGAGAAAGACGAAAAAGAGAAATGAATTCTTGTTCTCTGCTGGGGACCAATTTCTCAATTAATCATGCTTCGAAAGCAATTAGGATGCTCTGCCAATGGTTTGGAAGCCATCACTTCCAGAGAAAGAGAACAAAATGACTTAATTATGACTGATCCGTGCTAAGGACAAATTTCTCAAAGAATCCTCATCTAAAAGTCATTGGGCTGCTTGCTTATGGTTTGGAAGAAATCGGTTCATGAGAAAGACGAAAAATGAGGAATTAATTGCTGATCTGCTCTAGTTACAAATTTCTCAAGGAATCAAACTTCTAAAGCCTAATGTACTGCTACTGGTTTGGAAGAACTCGATTCGTGAGGAAGACGAAACCTGAGAATTTCAATCCTGAGCTGTGCTTGGGACAAATGTATCAAGGATTCTACATCTAAGTGCCTTTAGGCTGCACAGCTAGTGGTTTGGAAGAGGATGGTAGCTGAGAAAGGTGAAAAAAGAGAAATTCATTCCTGTGCTGTCCTAGTGAAAAATTTCTCAAGGACTCATGCTTGAAAAGTCACTAGTGAGCACTGCTCCTGATTTGGACTAGATCGCCTCGTGAGAGACGACAAATGAGACTTTCGTTGCTGACTGTGCTAAGGAGTTATTGCTCAAGGAATGATGCTTCAAAAGCCATTACGATGAACGGCTAGGAGTTTGGAAGACATCGGCTGGAGAGAAACACTTAAAATGAGATTTTTCATTTCTGAGGTGTGCTATTGTGACAACGTTCTCAAGGAATCTTTCTGTCAAAGCCATTAAGATGCACTGCTAATGGTTGCGGAGAGATCGGTTCATGCGAAACAGGTGAAGCGGTTCAATGGGGCCCTAAAGATGCTGCTGAAAACCATTATGGTCCAGTACCCCCAGGACTGGGACAAGTTATTTACGCCACCTGCTGTTCGCAAAGAGGGAAGTGCCCCAGGAATGCAGAGGCATTTCCCCGTTCGAATTGCTGTATGGGAGGAAAGTGAGAGGACCCCTCGACTTCATGAGGGATGAGTGGGAGGGGTAATCCTCTTCTGGGGGAAAAATCAGTGGTGGAGTATGTACTGATTTACTGGGAAAAGCTCATGGGCTTGGCTAGAGGAAATCTAGCAAGGGCACAAAGGAAGCAGAAGGACTGGTACGACCGCTCAGCATGTGCCCACCCCTCGTCTACCGGGGACCAGGTGATGCTTCTCGTCTCTGTGAGGAAGAATAAGAACTATTGAGTCCTCTGATGTGCTTGGGGCACAGTTCTCTAGGGATCTTCATCTAAAAGCCATTAGAATGCACTGCTCGTGTTTAGGAAGCGACCGGTTATTAGAAAGACAAAACAAGATAAATTCCGTCCTACTTGTGCTAGTGACAAATTTCTCTTGGACTCTTCATCTAAATATCATTAGACTGCACGGCTAATATTTAGAAAGAGACGTGTAGGTGAGAAAGACAAACCAAACAGCTAATTATTGATCCGTGCTAGGGACAAATGTCTCAAGGAAACCTCGCCTGGAAGACATGAGGATGTACTTTTAATGGTTTAGCGAGCTCGGTTCGTGAGAAAGGCCAAAAAAATGAGAATTTAATTCCTGATTTGTGCTAGAGAGAAACGTTTCAAAGCATCATAGTGCAAATCGCATTTTTTGGAAGACATCGGTGTATGAGAAAGACGAAAAATTATAAATTCACAAATTTCACAAGGAGTCATGTTGTGCTACTGATTTGGAAGAGATCGGTTCATGAGAAAGAGGAAAGATGAGAATTTCATTTCTGAGCTCTGCTAGGGCCAAATTTCTCAAGGACTAATGCTTCAAAAGCCATTACGATAGACTGTTAATCGTTTGTAAGTGATCGTTTCGCGAGAAAGACGAACAAGAGAATTTTGTTCCTGATCTCTCGTAGGGACAAATGTCCCTAAGACTCCTCTTCTGAAAGCCCTGAAGATGCCCTGCTGATTGTTTCGGAGACATCGAGTCATGAGAAAGAAGAGAAATGCGAATTTCATTCCTGACAGCGCTAGGTATAAATTTCTCAAGGAATCATGCTCAAAAAGCCATTACGATAGACTGGACATGGTTTTTAAGAGATCGGTTCGTGAGAAAGACGAAAAAGAGAAATGAATTCTTGTTCTCTGCTGGGGACCAATTTCTCAATTAATCATGTTTTGAAAGCAATTAGGATGCTCTGCCAATGGTTTGGAAGCCATCACTTCCAGAGAAAGAGAACAAAATGACTTAATTATGACTGATTTCTCAAAGAATCCTCATCTAAAAGTCATTGGGCTGCTTGCTTATGGTTTGGAAGAAATCGGTTCATGAGAAAGACGAATAATGAGGAATGAATTGCTGATCTGCTCTAGTTACAAATTTCTCAAGGAATCAAACTTCTAAAGCCTAATGTACTGCTACTGGTTTGGAAGAACTCGATTCGTGAGGAAGACGAAACCTGAGAATTTCATTCCTGAGCTGTGCTTGGGACAAATGTCTCAAGGATTCTTCATCTAAATGCCTTTAGGCTGCACAGCTAGTGGTTTGGAAGAGGTCGGTAGCTGAGAAAGGTGAAAAAAGAGAAATTCATTCCTGTGCTGTCCTAGTGAAAAATTTCTCAAGGACTCATGCTTGAAAAGTCACTAGTGAGCACTGCTCCTGATTTGGACTAGATCGCCTCGTGAGAGACGACAAATGAGACTTTCGTTGCTGACTGTGCTAAGGAGTTATTGCTCAAGGAATGATGCTTCAAAAGCCATTACGATGAACTGCTAGGAGTTTGGAAGACATCGGCTGGAGAGAAACACTTAAAATGAGATTTTTCATTTCTGAAGTGTGCTATTGTGACAACGTTCTCAAGGAATCTTTCTGTCAAAGCCATTAAGATGCACTGCTAATGGTTGCGGAGAGATCGGTTCATGCGAAACAGGTGAAGCGGTTCAATGGGGCCCTAAAGATGCTGCTGAAAACCATTATGGTCCAGTACCCCCAGGACTGGGACAAGTTATTTACGCCACCTGCTGTTCGCAAAGAGGGAAGTGCCCCAGGAATGCAGAGGCATTTCCCCGTTCGAATTGCTGTATGGGAGGAGAGTGAGAGGACCCCTCGACTTCATGAGGGATGAGTGGGAGGGGTAATCCTCTTCTGGGGGAAAAATCAGTGGTGGACTATGTACTGATTTACTGGGAAAAGCTCATGGGCTTGGCTAGAGGAAATCTCGCAAGGGCACAAAGGAAGCAGAAGGACTGGTACGACCGCTCAGCATGTGCCCACCCCTCGTCTACCGGGGACCAGGTGATGCTTCTCGTCTCTGTGAGGAAGAACAAGAACTATTGAGTCCTGTGATGTGCTTGGGGCACAGTGCTCTAGGAATCTTCATCTAAAAGCCATTAAAATGCACTGCTCGTGTTTAGGAAGAGACCGGTTATTAGAAAGACAAAAGAAGATAAATTCCGTCCTACTTGTGCTAGTGACAAATTTCTCTTGGACTCTTCATCTAACTATCATTTGACTGCACGGCTAATATTTAGAAAGAGACGTGTAGGTGAGAAAGACAAACCAAACAGCTAATTATTGATCCGTGCTAGGGACAAATGTCTCAAGGAAACCTCGCCTGGAAGACATGAGGATGTACTTTTAATGGTTTAGCGAGCTCGGTTCGTGAGAAAGGCGAAAAAAATGAGAATTTCATTCCTGATTTGTGCTAGAGAGAAATGTTTCAAAGCATCATAGTGCAAATCGCATTTTTTGGAAGACATCGGTGTATGAGAAAGACGAAAAATTTTAAATTCACAAATTTCACAAGGAGTCATGTTGTGCTACTGATTTGGAAGAGATCGGTTCATGAGAAAGAGGAAAGATGAGAATTTCATTTCTGAGCTCTGCTAGGGCCAAATTTCTCAAGGACTAATGCTTCAAAAGCCATTACGATAGACTGTTAATCGTTTGCAAGTGATCGTTTCGCGAGAAAGACGAACAAGAGAATTTTGTTCCTGATCTCTCGTAGGGACAAATGTCCCTAAGACTCCTCTTCTGAAAGCCCTGAAGATGCCCTGCTGATTGTTTCGGAGACATCGAGTCATGAGAAAGAAGAGAAATGCGAATTTCATTCCTGACAGCGCTAGGTATAAATTTCTCAAGGAATCATGCTCAAAAAGCCATTATGATAGACTGGACATGGTTTTTAAGAGATCGGTTCGTGAGAAAGACGAAAAAGAGAAATGAATTCTTGTTCTCTGCTGGGGACCAATTTCTCAATTAATCATGCTTCGAAAGCAATTAGGATGCTCTGCCAATGGTTTGGAAGCCATCAGTTCCAGAGAAAGAGAACAAAATGACTTAATTATGACTGATCCGTGCTAAGGACAAATTTCTCAAAGAATCCTCATCTAAAAGTCATTGGGCTGCTTGCTTATGGTTTGGAAGAAATCGGTTCATGAGAAAGACGAATAATGAGGAATGAATTGCTGATCTGCTCTAGTTACAAATTTCTCAAGGAATCAAACTTCTAAAGCCTAATGTACTGCTACTGGTTTGGAAGAACTCGATTCGTGAGGAAGACGAAACCTGAGAATTTCATTCCTGAGCTGTGCTTGGGACAAATGTCTCAAGGATTCTTCATCTAAATGCCTTTAGGCTGCACAGCTAGTGGTTTGGAAGAGGTCGGTAGCTGAGAAAGGTGAAAAAAGAGAAATTCATTCCTGTGCTGTCCTAGTGAAAAATTTCTCAAGGACTCATGCTTGAAAAGTCACTAGTGAGCACTGCTCCTGATTTGGACTAGATGGCCTCGTGAGAGACGACAAATGAGACTTTCGTTGCTGACTGTGCTAAGGAGTTATTGCTCAAGGAATGATGCTTCAAAAGCCATTACGATGAACGGCTAGGAGTTTGGAAGACATCGGCTGGAGAGAAACACTTAAAATGAGATTTTTCATTTCTGAGGTGTGCTATTGTGACAACGTTCTCAAGGAATCTTTCTGTCAAAGCCATTAAGATGCACTGCTAATGGTTGCGCAGAGATCGGTTCATGCGAAACAGGTGAAGCGGTTCAATGGGGCCCTAAAGATGCTGCTGAAAACCATTATGGTCCAGTACCCCCAGGACTGGGACAAGTTATTTACGCCACCTGCTGTTTGCAAAGAGGGAAGTGCCCAGGAATGCAGAGGCATTTCCCCGTTCGAATTGCTGTATGGGAGGAGAGTGAGAGGACCCCTCGACTTCATGAGGGATGAGTGGGAGGGGTAATCCTCTTCTGGGGGAAAAATCAGTGGTGGAGTATGTACTGATTTACTGGGAAAAGCTCATGGGCTTGGCTAGAGGAAATCTAGCAAGGGCACAAAGGAAGCAGAAGGACTGGTACGACCGCTCAGCATGTGCCCACCCCTCGTCTACCGGGGACCAGGTGATGCTTCTCGTCTCTGTGAGGAAGAATAAGAACTATTGAGTCCTGTGATGTGCTTGGGGCACAGTTCTCTAGGGATCTTCATCTAAAAGCCATTAGAATGCACTGCTCGTGTTTAGGAAGCGACCGGTTATTAGAAAGACAAAACAAGATAAATTCCGTCCTACTTGTGCTAGTGACAAATTTCTCTTGGACTCTTCATCTAAATATCATTAGACTGCACGGCTAATATTTAGAAAGAGACGTGTAGGTGAGAAAGACAAACCAAACAGCTAATTATTGATCCGTGCTAGGGACAAATGTCTCAAGGAAACCTCGCCTGGAAGACATGAGGATGTACTTTTAATGGTTTAGCGAGCTCGGTTCGTGAGAAAGGCGAAAAAAATGAGAATTTCATTCCTGATTTGTGCTAGAGAGAAACGTTTCAAAGCATCATAGTGCAAATTGCATTTTTTGGAAGACATCGGTGTATGAGAAAGACGAAAAATTATAAATTCACAAATTTCACAAGGAGTCATGTTGTGCTACTGATTTGGAAGAGATCGGTTCATGAGAAAGAGGAAAGATGAGAATTTCATTTCTGAGCTCTGCTAGGGCCAAATTTCTCAAGGACTAATGCTTCAAAAGCCATTACGATAGACTGTTAATCGTTTGTAAGTGATCGTTTCGCGAGAAAGACGAACAAGAGAATTTTGTTCCTGATCTCTCGTAGGGACAAATGTCCCTAAGACTCCTCTTCTGAAAGCCCTGAAGATGCCCTGCTGATTGTTTCGGAGACATCGAGTCATGAGAAAGAAGAGAAATGCGAATTTCATTCCTGACAGCGCTAGGTATAAATTTCTCAAGGAATCATGCTCAAAAAGCCATTACGATAGACTGGACATGGTTTTTAAGAGATCGGTTCGTGAGAAAGACGAAAAAGAGAAATGAATTCTTGTTCTCTGCTGGGGACCAATTTCTCAATTAATCATGCTTCGAAAGCAATTAGGATGCTCTGCCAATGGTTTGGAAGCCATCACTTCCAGAGAAAGAGAACAAAATGACTTAATTATGACTGATTTCTCAAAGAATCCTCATCTAAAAGTCATTGGGCTGCTTGCTTATGGTTTGGAAGAAATCGGTTCATGAGAAAGACGAATAATGAGGAATGAATTGCTGATCTGCTCTAGTTACAAATTTCTCAAGGAATCAAACTTCTAAAGCCTAATGTACTGCTACTGGTTTGGAAGAACTCGATTCGTGAGGAAGACGAAACCTGAGAATTTCATTCCTGAGCTGTGCTTGGGACAAATGTCTCAAGGATTCTTCATCTAAATGCCTTTAGGCTGCACAGCTAGTGGTTTGGAAGAGGTCGGTAGCTGAGAAAGGTGAAAAAAGAGAAATTCATTCCTGTGCTGTCCTAGTGAAAAATTTCTCAAGGACTCATGCTTGAAAAGTCACTAGTGAGCACTGCTCCTGATTTGGACTAGATGGCCTCGTGAGAGACGACAAATGAGACTTTCGTTGCTGACTGTGCTAAGGAGTTATTGCTCAAGGAATGATGCTTCAAAAGCCATTACGATGAACGGCTAGGAGTTTGGAAGACATCGGCTGGAGAGAAACACTTAAAATGAGATTTTTCATTTCTGAGGTGTGCTATTGTGACAACGTTCTCAAGGAATCTTTGTGTCAAAGCCATTAAGATGCACTGCTAATGGTTGCGGAGAGATCGGTTCATGCGAAACAGGTGAAGCGGTTCAATGGGGCCCTAAAGATGCTGCTGAAAACCATTATGGTCCAGTACCCCCAGGACTGGGACAAGTTATTTACGCCACCTGCTGCTTGCAAAGAGGGAAGTGCCCAGGAATGCAGAGGCATTTCCCCGTTCGAATTGCTGTATGGGAGGAGAGTGAGAGGACCCCTCGACTTCATGAGGGATGAGTGGGAGGGGTAATCCTCTTCTGGGGGAAAAATCAGTGGTGGAGTATGTACTGATTTACTGGGAAAAGCTCATGGGCTTGGCTAGAGGAAATCTCGCAAGGGCACAAAGGAAGCAGAAGGACTGGTACGACCGCTCAGCATGTGCCCACCCCTCGTCTACCGGGGACCAGGTGATGCTTCTCGTCTCTGTGAGGAAGAACAAGAACTATTGAGTCCTGTGATGTGCTTGGGGCACAGTGCTCTAGGAATCTTCATCTAAAAGCCATTAAAATGCACTGCTCGTGTTTAGGAAGCGACCGGTTATTAGAAAGACAAAAGAAGATAAATTCCGTCCTACTTGTGCTAGTGACAAATTTCTCTTGGACTCTTCATCTAAATATCATTAGACTGCACGGCTAATATTTAGAAAGAGACGTGTAGGTGAGAAAGACAAACCAAACAGCTAATTATTGATCCGTGCTAGGGACAAATGTCTCAAGGAAACCTCGCCTGGAAGACATGAGGATGTACTTTTAATGGTTTAGCGAGCTCGGTTCGTGAGAAAGGCGAAAAAAATGAGAATTTCATTCCTGATTTGTGCTAGAGAGAAATGTTTCAAAGCATCATAGTGCAAATCGCATTTTTTGGAAGACATCGGTGTATGAGAAAGACGAAAAATTATAAATTCACAAATTTCACAAGGAGTCATGTTGTGCTACTGATTTGGAAGAGATCGGTTCATGAGAAAGAGGAAAGATGAGAATTTCATTTCTGAGCTCTGCTAGGGCCAAATTTCTCAAGGACTAATGCTTCAAAAGCCATTACGATAGACTGTTAATCGTTTGTAAGTGATCGTTTCGCGAGAAAGACGAACAAGAGAATTTTGTTCCTGATCTCTCGTAGGGACAAATGTCCCTAAGACTCCTCTTCTGAAAGCCCTGAAGATGCCCTGCTGATTGTTTCGGAGACATCGAGTCATGAGAAAGAAGAGAAATGCGAATTTCATTCCTGACAGCGCTAGGTATAAATTTCTCAAGGAATCATGCTCAGAAAGCCATTACGATAGACTGGACATGGTTTTTAAGAGATCGGTTCGTGAGAAAGACGAAAAAGAGAAATGAATTCTTGTTCTCTGCTGGGGACCAATTTCTCAATTAATCATGCTTCGAAAGCAATTAGGATGCTCTGCCAATGGTTTGGAAGCCATCACTTCCAGAGAACGAGAACAAAATGACTTAATTATGACTGATCCGTGCTAAGGACAAATTTCTCAAAGAATCCTCATCTAAAAGTCATTGGGCTGCTTGCTTATGGTTTGGAAGAAATCGGTTCATGAGAAAGACGAATAATGAGGAATGAATTGCTGATCTGCTCTAGTTACAAATTTCTCAAGGAATCAAACTTCTAAAGCCTAATGTACTGCTACTGGTTTGGAAGAACTCGATTCGTGAGGAAGACGAAACCTGAGAATTTCATTCCTGAGCTGTGCTTGGGACAAATGTCTCAAGGATTCTTCATCTAAATGCCTTTAGGCTGCACAGCTAGTGGTTTGGAAGAGGTCGGTAGCTGAGAAAGGTGAAAAAAGAGAAATTCATTCCTGTGCTGTCCTAGTGAAAAATTTCTCAAGGACTCATGCTTGAAAAGTCACTAGTGAGCACTGCTCCTGATTTGGACTAGATGGCCTCGTGAGAGACGACAAATGAGACTTTCGTTGCTGACTGTGCTAAGGAGTTATTGCTCAAGGAATGATGCTTCAAAAGCCATTACGATGAACGGCTAGGAGTTTGGAAGACATCGGCTGGAGAGAAACACTTAAAATGAGATTTTTCATTTCTGAGGTGTGCTATTGTGACAACGTTCTCAAGGAATCTTTCTGTCAAAGCCATTAAGATGCACTGCTAATGGTTGCGGAGAGATCGGTTCATGCGAAACAGGTGAAGCGGTTCAATGGGGCCCTAAAGATGCTGCTGAAAACCATTATGGTCCAGTACCCCCAGGACTGGGACAAGTTATTTACGCCACCTGCTGTTTGCAAAGAGGGAAGTGCCCAGGAATGCAGAGGCATTTCCCCGTTCGAATTGCTGTATGGGAGGAAAGTGAGAGGACCCCTCGACTTCATGAGGGATGAGTGGGAGGGGTAATCCTCTTCTGGGGGAAAAATCAGTGGTGGACTATGTACTGATTTACTGGGAAAAGCTCATGGGCTTGGCTAGAGGAAATCTCGCAAGGGCACAAAGGAAGCAGAAGGACTGGTACGACCGCTCAGCATGTGCCCACCCCTCGTCTACCGGGGACCAGGTGATGCTTCTCGTCTCTGTGAGGAAGAACAAGAACTATTGAGTCCTGTGATGTGCTTGGGGCACAGTGCTCTAGGAATCTTCATCTAAAAGCCATTAAAATGCACTGCTCGTGTTTAGGAAGAGACTGGTTATTAGAAAGACAAAAGAAGATAAATTCCGTCCTACTTGTGCTAGTGACAAATTTCTCTTGGACTCTTCATCTAAATATCATTAGACTGCACGGCTAATATTTAGAAAGAGACGTGTAGGTGAGAAAGACAAACCAAACAGCTAATTATTGATCCGTGCTAGGGACAAATGTCTCAAGGAAACCTCGCCTGGAAGACATGAGGATGTACTTTTACTGGTTTAGCGAGCTCGGTTCGTGAGAAAGGCGAAAAAAATGAGAATTTCATTCCTGATTTGTGCTAGAGAGAAATGTTTCAAAGCATCATAGTGCAAATCGCATTTTTTGGAAGACATCGGTGTATGAGAAAGACGAAAAATTATAAATTCACAAATTTCACAAGGAGTCATGTTGTGCTACTGATTTGGAAGAGATCGGTTCATGAGAAAGAGGAAAGATGAGAATTTCATTTCTGAGCTCTGCTAGGGCCAAATTTCTCAAGGACTAATGCTTCAAAAGCCATTACGATAGACTGTTAATCGTTTGTAAGTGATCGTTTCGCGAGAAAGACGAACAAGAGAATTTTGTTCCTGATCTCTCGTAGGGACAAATGTCCCTAAGACTCCTCTTCTGAAAGCCCTGAAGATGCCCTGCTGATTGTTTCGGAGACATCGAGTCATGAGAAAGAAGAGAAATGCGAATTTCATTCCTGACAGCGCTAGGTATAAATTTCTCAAGGAATCATGCTCAGAAAGCCATTACGATAGACTGGACATGGTTTTTAAGAGATCGGTTCGTGAGAAAGACGAAAAAGAGAAATGAATTCTTGTTCTCTGCTGGGGGACCAATTTCTCAATTAATCATGCTTCGAAAGCAATTAGGATGCTCTGCCAATGGTTTGGAAGCCATCACTTCCAGAGAACGAGAACAAAATGACTTAATTATGACTGATCCGTGCTAAGGACAAATTTCTCAAAGAATCCTCATCTAAAAGTCATTGGGCTGCTTGCTTATGGTTTGGAAGAAATCGGTTCATGAGAAAGACGAATAATGAGGAATGAATTGCTGATCTGCTCTAGTTACAAATTTCTCAAGGAATCAAACTTCTAAAGCCTAATGTACTGCTACTGGTTTGGAAGAACTCGATTCGTGAGGAAGACGAAACCTGAGAATTTCATTCCTGAGCTGTGCTTGGGACAAATGTCTCAAGGATTCTTCATCTAAATGCCTTTAGGCTGCACAGCTAGTGGTTTGGAAGAGGTCGGTAGCTGAGAAAGGTGAAAAAAGAGAAATTCATTCCTGTGCTGTCCTAGTGAAAAATTTCTCAAGGACTCATGCTTGAAAAGTCACTAGTGAGCACTGCTCCTGATTTGGACTAGATCGCCTCGTGAGAGACGACAAATGAGACTTTCGTTGCTGACTGTGCTAAGGAGTTATTGCTCAAGGAATGATGCTTCAAAAGCCATTACGATGAACGGCTAGGAGTTTGGACGACATCGGCTGGAGAGAAACACTTAAAATGAGATTTTTCATTTCTGAGGTGTGCTATTGTGACAACGTTCTCAAGGAATCTTTCTGTCAAAGCCATTAAGATGCACTGCTAATGGTTGCGGAGAGATCGGTTCATGCGAAACAGGTGAAGCGGTTCAATGGGGCCCTAAAGATGCTGCTGAAAACCATTATGGTCCAGTACCCCCAGGACTGGGACAAGTTATTTACGCCACCTGCTGTTCGCAAAGAGGGAAGTGCCCCAGGAATGCAGAGGCATTTCCCCGTTCGAATTGCTGTATGGGAGGAAAGTGAGAGGACCCCTCGACTTCATGAGGGATGAGTGGGAGGGGTAATCCTCTTCTGGGGGAAAAATCAGTGGTGGAGTATGTATGATTTACTGGGAAAAGCTCATGGGCTTGGCTAGAGGAAATCTCGCAAGGGCACAAAGGAAGCAGAAGGACTGGTACGACCGCTCAGCATGTGCCCACCCCTCGTCTACCGGGGACCAGGTGATGCTTCTCGTCTCTGTGAGGAAGAACAAGAACTATTGAGTCCTGTGATGTGCTTGGGGCACAGTGCTCTAGGAATCTTCATCTAAAAGCCATTAAAATGCACTGCTCGTGTTTAGGAAGAGACCGGTTATTAGAAAGACAAAACAAGATAAATTCCGTCCTACTTGTGCTAGTGACAAATTTCTCTTGGACTCTTCATCTAAATATCATTAGACTGCACGGCTAATATTTAGAAAGAGACGTGTAGGTGAGAAAGACAAACCAAACAGCTAATTATTGATCCGTGCTAGGGACAAATGTCTCAAGGAAACCTCGCCTGGAAGACATGAGGATGTACTTTTACTGGTTTAGCGAGCTCGGTTCGTGAGAAAGGCGAAAAAAATGAGAATTTCATTCCTGATTTGTGCTAGAGAGAAATGTTTCAAAGCATCATAGTGCAAATCGCATTTTTTGGAAGACATCGGTGTATGAGAAAGACGAAAAATTATAAATTCACAAATTTCACAAGGAGTCATGTTGTGCTACTGATTTGGAAGAGATCGGTTCATGAGAAAGAGGAAAGATGAGAATTTCATTTCTGAGCTCTGCTAGGGCCAAATTTCTCAAGGACTAATGCTTCAAAAGCCATTACGATAGACTGTTAATCGTTTGTAAGTGATCGTTTCGCGAGAAAGACGAACAAGAGAATTTTGTTCCTGATCTCTCGTAGGGACAAATGTCCCTAAGACTCCTCTTCTGAAAGCCCTGAAGATGCCCTGCTGATTGTTTCGGAGACATCGAGTCATGAGAAAGAAGAGAAATGCGAATTTCATTCCTGACAGCGCTAGGTATAAATTTCTCAAGGAATCATGCTCAAAAAGCCATTACGATAGACTGGACATGGTTTTTAAGAGATCGGTTCGTGAGAAAGACGAAAAAGAGAAATGAATTCTTGTTCTCTGCTGGGGACCAATTTCTCAATTAATCATGCTTCGAAAGCAATTAGGATGCTCTGCCAATGGTTTGGAAGCCATCAGTTCCAGAGAAAGAGAACAAAATGACTTAATTATGACTGATCCGTGCTAAGGACAAATTTCTCAAAGAATCCTCATCTAAAAGTCATTGGGCTGCTTGCTTATGGTTTGGAAGAAATCGGTTCATGAGAAAGACGAATAATGAGGAATGAATTGCTGATCTGCTCTAGTTACAAATTTCTCAAGGAATCAAACTTCTAAAGCCTAATGTACTGCTACTGGTTTGGAAGAACTCGATTCGTGAGGAAGACGAAACCTGAGAATTTCATTCCTGAGCTGTGCTTGGGACAAATGTCTCAAGGATTCTTCATCTAAATGCCTTTAGGCTGCACAGCTAGTGGTTTGGAAGAGGTCGGTAGCTGAGAAAGGTGAAAAAAGAGAAATTCATTCCTGTGCTGTCCTAGTGAAAAATTTCTCAAGGACTCATGCTTGAAAAGTCACTAGTGAGCACTGCTCCTGATTTGGACTAGATGGCCTCGTGAGAGACGACAAATGAGACTTTCGTTGCTGACTGTGCTAAGGAGTTATTGCTCAAGGAATGATGCTTCAAAAGCCATTACGATGAACGGCTAGGAGTTTGGAAGACATCGGCTGGAGAGAAACACTTAAAATGAGATTTTTCATTTCTGAGGTGTGCTATTGTGACAACGTTCTCAAGGAATCTTTCTGTCAAAGCCATTAAGATGCACTGCTAATGGTTGCGGAGAGATCGGTTCATGCGAAACAGGTGAAGCGGTTCAATGGGGCCCTAAAGATGCTGCTGAAAACCATTATGGTCCAGTACCCCCAGGACTGGGACAAGTTATTTACGCCACCTGCTGTTTGCAAAGAGGGAAGTGCCCCAGGAATGCAGAGGCATTTCCCCGTTCGAATTGCTGTATGGGAGGAGAGTGAGAGGACCCCTCGACTTCATGAGGGATGAGTGGGAGGGGTAATCCTCTTCTGGGGGAAAAATCAGTGGTGGACTATGTACTGATTTACTGGGAAAAGCTCATGGGCTTGGCTAGAGGAAATCTCGCAAGGGCACAAAGGAAGCAGAAGGACTGGTACGACCGCTCAGCATGTGCCCACCCCTCGTCTACCGGGGACCAGGTGATGCTTCTCGTCTCTGTGAGGAAGAACAAGAACTATTGAGTCCTGTGATGTGCTTGGGGCACAGTGCTCTAGGAATCTTCATCTAAAAGCCATTAAAATGCACTGCTCGTGTTTAGGAAGAGACCGGTTATTAGAAAGACAAAAGAAGATAAATTCCGTCCTACTTGTGCTAGTGACAAATTTCTCTTGGACTCTTCATCTAAATATCATTAGACTGCACGGCTAATATTTAGAAAGAGACGTGTAGGTGAGAAAGACAAACCAAACAGCTAATTATTGATCCGTGCTAGGGACAAATGTCTCAAGGAAACCTCGCCTGGAAGACATGAGGATGTACTTTTAATGGTTTAGCGAGCTCGGTTCGTGAGAAAGGCGAAAAAAATGAGAATTTCATTCCTGATTTGTGCTAGAGAGAAATGTTTCAAAGCATCATAGTGCAAATCGCATTTTTTGGAAGACATCGGTGTATGAGAAAGACGAAAAATTATAAATTCACAAATTTCACAAGGAGTCATGTTGTGCTACTGATTTGGAAGAGATCGGTTCATGAGAAAGAGGAAAGATGAGAATTTCATTTCTGAGCTCTGCTAGGGCCAAATTTCTCAAGGACTAATCCTTCAAAAGCCATTACGATAGACTGTTAATCGTTTGCAAGTGATCGTTTCGCGAGAAAGACGAACAAGAGAATTTTGTTCCTGATCTCTCGTAGGGACAAATGTCCCTAAGACTCCTCTTCTGAAAGCCCTGAAGATGCCCTGCTGATTGTTTCGGAGACATCGAGTCATGAGAAAGAAGAGAAATGCGAATTTCATTCCTGACAGCGCTAGGTATAAATTTCTCAAGGAATCATGCTCAAAAAGCCATTACGATAGACTGGACATGGTTTTTAAGAGATCGGTTCGTGAGAAAGACGAAAAAGAGAAATGAATTCTTGTTCTCTGCTGGGGACCAATTTCTCAATTAATCATGCTTCGAAAGCAATTAGGATGCTCTGCCAATGGTTTGGAAGCCATCAGTTCCAGAGAAAGAGAACAAAATGACTTAATTATGACTGATCCGTGCTAAGGACAAATTTCTCAAAGAATCCTCATCTAAAAGTCATTGGGCTGCTTGCTTATGGTTTGGAAGAAATCGGTTCATGAGAAAGACGAAAAATGAGAAATTAATTGCTGATCTGCTCTAGTTACAAATTTCTCAAGGAATCAAACTTCTAAAGCCTAATGTACTGCTACTGGTTTGGAAGAACTCGATTCGTGAGGAAGACGAAACATGAGAATTTCATTCCTGAGCTGTGCTTGGGACAAATGTCTCAAGGATTCTTCATCTAAGTGCCTTTAGGCTGCACAGCTAGTGGTTTGGAAGAGGTCGGTAGCTGAGAAAGGTGAAAAAAAAGAAATTCATTCCTGTGCTGTCCTAGTGAAAAATTTCTCAAGGACTCATGCTTGAAAAGTCACTAGTGAGCACTGCTCCTGATTTGGACTAGATGGCCTCGTGAGAGACGACAAATGAGACTTTCGTTGCTGACTGTGCTAAGGAGTTATTGCTCAAGGAATGATGCTTCAAAAGCCATTACGATGAACGGCTAGGAGTTTGGAAGACATCGGCTGGAGAGAAACACTTAAAATGAGATTTTTCATTTCTGAGGTGTGCTATTGTGACAACGTTCTCAAGGAATCTTTCTGTCAAAGCCATTAAGATGCACTGCTAATGGTTGCGGAGAGATCGGTTCATGCGAAACAGGTGAAGCGGTTCAATGGGGCCCTAAAGATGCTGCTGAAAACCATTATGGTCCAGTACCCCCAGGACTGGGACAAGTTATTTACGCCACCTGCTGTTCACAAAGAGGGAAGTGCCCCAGGAATGCAGAGGCATTTCCCCGTTCGAATTGCTGTATGGGAGGAGAGTGAGAGGACCCCTCGACTTCATGAGGGATGAGTGGGAGGGGTAATCCTCTTCTGGGGGAAAAATCAGTGGTGGACTATGTACTGATTTACTGGGAAAAGCTCATGGGCTTGGCTAGAGGAAATCTAGCAAGGGCACAAAGGAAGCAGAAGGACTGGTACGACCGCTCAGCATGTGCCCACCCCTAGTCTACCGGGGACCAGGTGATGCTTCTCGTCTCTGTGAGGAAGAACAAGAACTATTGAGTCCTGTGATGTGCTTGGGGCACAGTTCTCTAGGAATCTTCATCTAAAAGCCATTAGAATGCACTGCTCGTGTTTAGGAAGCGACCGGTTATTAGAAAGACAAAACAAGATAAATTCCGTCCTACTTGTGCTAGTGACAAATTTCTCTTGGACTCTTCATCTAAATATCATTAGACTGCACGGCTAATATTTAGAAAGAGACGTGTAGGTGAGAAAGACAAACCAAACACCTAATTATTGATCCGTGCTAGGGACAAATAGCTCAAGGAAACCTCGACTGGAAGACATGAGGATGTAATTTTACTGGTTTAGCGAGCTCGGTTCGTGAGAAAGGCCAAAAAAATGAGAATTTCATTCCTGATTTGTGCTAGAGAGAAATCTTTCAAAGCATCATAGTGCAAATCGCATTTTTTGGAAGACATCGGTGTATGAGAAAGACGAAAAATTATAAATTCACAAATTTCACAAGGAGTCATGTTGTGCTACTGATTTGGAAGAGATCGGTTCATGAAAAAGAGGAAAGATGAGAATTTCATTTCTGAGCTCTGCTAGGGCCAAATTTCTCAAGGACTAATGCTTCAAAAGCCATTACGATAGGCTGGTAATCGTTTGCAAGTGATCGTTTCGCGAGAAAGACGAACAAGAGAATTTTGTTCCTGATCTCTCGTAGGGACAAATGTCCCTAAGACTCCTCTCTGAAAGCCCTGAAGATGCCCTGCTGATTGTTTCGGAGACATCGAGTCATGAGAAAGAAGAGAAATGCGAATTTCATTCCTGACAGCGCTAGGTATACATTTCTCAAGGAATCATGCTCAAAAAGCCATTACGATAGACTGGACATGGTTTTTAAGAGATCGGTTCGTGAGAAAGACGAAAAAGAGAAATGAATTCTTGTTCTCTGCTGGGGACCAATTGCTCAATTAATCATGCTTCGAAAGCAATTAGGATGCTCTGCCAATGGTTTGGAAGCCATCAGTTCCAGAGAAAGAGAACAAAATGACTTAACTATGACTGATCCGTGCTAAGGACAAATTTCTCAAAGAATTCTCATCTAAAAGTCATTGGGCTGCTTGCTTATGGTTTGGAAGAAATCGGTTCATGAGAAAGATGAAAAAAGAGGAATTAATTGCTGATCTGCTCTAGTTACAAATTTCTCAAGGAATCAAACTTCTAAAGCCTAATGTACTGCTACTGGTTTGGAAGAACTCGGTTCGTGAGGAAGACGAAACATGAGAATTTCATTCCTGAGCTGTGCTTGGGACAAATGTCTCAAGGATTCTTCATCTAAGTGCCTTTAGGCTGCACAGCTAGTGGTTTGGAAGAGGTCGGTAGCTGAGAATGGTGAAAAAAGAGAAATTCATTCCTGTGCTGTCCTAGTGAAAAATTTCTCAAGGACTCATGCTTGAAAAGTCACTAGTGAGCACTGCTCCTGATTTGGACTAGATGGCCTCGTGAGAGACGACAAATGAGACTTTCGTTGCTGACTGTGCTAAGGAGTTATTGCTCAAGGAATGATGCTTCAAAAGCCATTACGATGAACGGCTAAGAGTTTGGAAGACATCGGCTGGAGAGAAACACTTAAAATGAGATTTTTCATTTCTGAGGTGTGCTATTGTGACAACGTTCTCAAGGAATCTTTGTGTCAAAGCCATTAAGATGCACTGCTAATGGTTGCGGAGAGATCGGTTCATGCGAAACAGGTGAAGCGGTTCAATGGGGCCCTAAAGATGCTGCTGAAAACCATTATGGTCCAGTACCCCCAGGACTGGGACAAGTTATTTACGCCACCTGCTGTTCGCAAAGAGGGAAGTGCCCCAGGAATGCAGAGGCATTTCCCCGTTCGAATTGCTGTATGGGAGGAGAGTGAGAGGACCCCTCGACTTCATGAGGGATGAGTGGGAGGGGTAATCCTCTTCTGGGGGAAAAATCAGTGGTGGACTATGTACTGATTTACTGGGAATAGCTCATGGGCTTGGCTAGAGGAAATCTAGCAAGCGCACAAAGGAAGCAGAAGGACTGGTACGACCGCTCAGCATGTGCCCACCCCTCGTCTACCGGGGACCAGGTGATGCTTCTCGTCTCTGTGAGCAAGAACAAGAACTATTGAGTCCTGTGATGTGCTTGGGGCACAGTTCTCTAGGAATCTTCATCTAAAAGCCATTAGAATGCACTGCTCGTCTTTAGGAAGAGACCGGTTATTAGAAAGACAAAACAAGATAAATTCCGTCCTACTTGTGCTAGTGACAAATTTCTCTTGGACTCTTCATCTAAATGTCATTAGACTGCACGGCTAATATTTAGAAAGAGACGTGTAGGTGAGAAAGACAAACCAAACAGCTAATTATAAATCGGTGCTAGGGACAAATGTCTCAAGGAAACCTCGCCTGGAAGACATGAGGATGTACTTTTACTGGTTTAGCGATCTCGGTTCGTGAGAAAGGCCAAAAAAATGAGAATTTCATTCCTGATTTGTGCTAGAGAGAAATCTTTCAAAGCATCATAGTGCAAATCGCATTTTTTGGAAGACATCGGTGTATGAGAAAGACGAAAAATTATAAATTCACAAATTTCACAAGGAGTCATGTTGTGGTACTGATTTGGAAGAGATCGGTTCATGAGAAAGAGGAAAGATGAGAATTTCATTTCTGAGCTCTGCTAGGGCCAAATTTCTCAAGGACTAATCCTTCAAAAGCCATTACGATAGACTGTTAATCGTTTGCAAGTGATCGTTTCGCGAGAAAGACGAACAAGAGAATTTTGTTCCTGATCTCTCGTAGGGACAAATGTCCCTAAGACTCCTCTTCTGAAAGCCCTGAAGATGCCCTGCTGATTGTTTCGGAGACATCGAGTCATGAGAAAGAAGAGAAATGCGAATTTCATTCCTGACAGCGCTAGGTATAAATTTCTCAAGGAATCATGCTCAAAAAGCCATTACGATAGACTGGACATGGTTTTTAAGAGATCGGTTCGTGAGAAAGACGAAAAAGAGAAATGAATTCTTGTTCTCTGCTGGGGACCAATTTCTCAATTAATCATGCTTCGAAAGCAATTAGGATGCTCTGCCAATGGTTTGGAAGCCATCAGTTCCAGAGAAAGAGAACAAAATGACTTAATTATGACTGATCCGTGCTAAGGACAAATTTCTCAAAGAATCCTCATCTAAAAGTCATTGGGCTGCTTGCTTATGGTTTGGAAGAAATCGGTTCATGAGAAAGACGAAAAATGAGAAATTAATTGCTGATCTGCTCTAGTTACAAATTTCTCAAGGAATCAAACTTCTAAAGCCTAATGTACTGCTACTGGTTTGGAAGAACTCGATTCGTGAGGAAGACGAAACATGAGAATTTCATTCCTGAGCTGTGCTTGGGACAAATGTCTCAAGGATTCTTCATCTAAGTGCCTTTAGGCTGCACAGCTAGTGGTTTGGAAGAGGTCGGTAGCTGAGAAAGGTGAAAAAAAAGAAATTCATTCCTGTGCTGTCCTAGTGAAAAATTTCTCAAGGACTCATGCTTGAAAAGTCACTAGTGAGCACTGCTCCTGATTTGGACTAGATGGCCTCGTGAGAGACGACAAATGAGACTTTCGTTGCTGACTGTGCTAAGGAGTTATTGCTCAAGGAATGATGCTTCAAAAGCCATTACGATGAACGGCTAGGAGTTTGGAAGACATCGGCTGGAGAGAAACACTTAAAATGAGATTTTTCATTTCTGAGGTGTGCTATTGTGACAACGTTCTCAAGGAATCTTTCTGTCAAAGCCATTAAGATGCACTGCTAATGGTTGCGGAGAGATCGGTTCATGCGAAACAGGTGAAGCGGTTCAATGGGGCCCTAAAGATGCTGCTGAAAACCATTATGGTCCAGTACCCCCAGGACTGGGACAAGTTATTTACGCCACCTGCTGTTCGCAAAGAGGGAAGTGCCCCAGGAATGCAGAGGCATTTCCCCGTTCGAATTGCTGTATGGGAGGAGAGTGAGAGGACCCCTCGACTTCATGAGGGATGAGTGGGAGGGGTAATCCTCTTGTGGGGGAAAAATCAGTGGTGGACTATGTACTGATTTACTGGGAAAAGCTCATGGGCTTGGCTAGAGGAAATCTAGCAAGGGCACAAAGGAAGCAGAAGGACTGGTACGACCGCTCAGCATGTGCCCACCCCTCGTCTACCGGGGACCAGGTGATGCTTCTCGTCTCTGTGAGGAAGAACAAGAACTATTGAGTCCTGTGATGTGCTTGGGGCACAGTTCTCTAGGAATCTTCATCTAAAAGCCATTAGAATGCACTGCTCGTGTTTAGGAAGCGACCGGTTATTAGAAAGACAAAAGAAGATAAATTCCGTTCTACTTGTGCTAGTGACAAATTTCTCTTGGACTCTTCATCTAAATATCATTAGACTGCACGGCTAATATTTAGAAAGAGACGTGTAGGTGAGAAAGACAAACCAAACACCTAATTATTGATCCGTGCTAGGGACAAATAGCTCAAGGAAACCTCGACTGGAAGACATGAGGATGTAATTTTACTGGTTTAGCGAGCTCGGTTCGTGAGAAAGGCCAAAAAAATGAGAATTTTATTCCTGATTTGTGCTAGAGAGAAATCTTTCAAAGCATCATAGTGCAAATCGCATTTTTTGGAAGACATCGGTGTATGAGAAAGACGAAAAATTATAAATTCACAAATTTCACAAGGAGTCATGTTGTGCTACTGATTTGGAAGAGATCGGTTCATGAAAAAGAGGAAAGATGAGAATTTCATTTCTGAGCTCTGCTAGGGCCAAATTTCTCAAGGACTAATCCTTCAAAAGCCATTACGATAGGCTGGTAATCGTTTGCAAGTGATCGTTTCGCGAGAAAGACGAACAAGAGAATTTTGTTCCTGATCTCTCGTAGGGACAAATGTCCCTAAGACTCCTCTTCTGAAAGCCCTGAAGATGCCCTGCTGATTGTTTCGGAGACATCGAGTCATGAGAAAGAAGAGAAATGCGAATTTCATTCCTGACAGCGCTAGGTATAAATTTCTCAAGGAATCATGCTCAAAAAGCCATTACGATAGACTGGACATGGTTTTTAAGAGATCGGTTCGTGAGAAAGACGAAAAAGAGAAATGAATTCTTGTTCTCTGCTGGGGACCAATTTCTCAATTAATCATGCTTCGAAAGCAATTAGGATACTCTGCCAATGGTTTGGAAGCCATCAGTTCCAGAGAAAGAGAACAAAATGACTTAATTATGACTGATGCGTGCTAAGGACAAATTTCTCAAAGAATACTCATCTAAAAGTCATTGGGCTGCTTGCTTATGGTTTGGAAGAAATCGGTTCATGAGAAAGACGAAAAAAGAGGAATTAATTGCTGATCTGCTCTAGTTACAAATTTCTCAAGGAATCAAACTTCTAAAGCCTAATGTACTGCTACTGGTTTGGAAGAACTCGATTCGTGAGGAAGACGAAACATGAGAATTTCAATCCTGAGCTGTGCTTGGGACAAATGTATCAAGGATTCTACATCTAAGTGCCTTTAGGCAGCACAGCTAGTGGTTTGGAAGAGGATGGTAGCTGAGAAAGGTGAAAAAAGAGAAATTCATTCCTGTGCTGTCCTAGTGAAAAATTTCTCAAGGACTCATGCTTGAAAAGTCACTAGTGAGCACTGCTCCTGATTTGGACTAGATGGCCTCGTGAGAGACGACAAATGAGACTTTCGTTGCTGACTGTGCTAAGGAGTTATTGCTCAAGGAATGATGCTTCAAAAGCCATTACGATGAACGGCTAAGAGTTTGGAAGACATCGGCTGGAGAGAAACACTTAAAATGAGATTTTTCATTTCTGAGGTGTGCTATTGTGACAACGTTCTCAAGGAATCTTTGTGTCAAAGCCATTAAGATGCACTGCTAATGGTTGCGGAGAGATCGGTTCATGCGAAACAGGTGAAGCGGTTCAATGGGGCCCTAAAGATGCTGCTGAAAACCATTATGGTCCAGTACCCCCAGGACTGGGACAAGTTATTTACGCCACCTGCTGTTTGCAAAGAGGGAAGTGCCCCAGGAATGCAGAGGCATTTCCCCGTTCGAATTGCTGTATGGGAGGCGAGTGAGAGGACCCCTCGACTTCATGAGGGATGAGTGGGAGGGGTAATCCTCTTCTGGGGGAAAAATCAGTGGTGGACTATGTACTGATTTACTGGGAATAGCTCATGGGCTTGGCTAGAAGAAATCTAGCAAGGGCACAAAGGAAGCAGAAGGACTGGTACGACCGCTCAGCATGTGCCCACCCCTCGTCTACCGGGGACCAGGTGATGCTTCTCGTCTCTGTGAGCAAGAACAAGAACTATTGAGTCCTGTGATGTGCTTGGGGCACAGTTCTCTAGGAATCTTCATCTAAAAGCCATTAGAATGCACTGCTCGTCTTTAGGAAGAGACCGGTTATTAGAAAGACAAAACAAGATAAATTCCGTCCTACTTGTGCTAGTGACAAATTTCTCTTGGACTCTTCATCTAAATGTCATTAGACTGCACGGCTAATATTTAGAAAGAGACGTGTAGGTGAGAAAGACAAACCAAACAGCTAATTATACATCCGTGCTAGGGACAAATGTCTCAAGGAAACCTCGCCTGGAAGACATGAGGATGTACTTTTAATGGTTTAGCGATCTCGGTTCGTGAGAAAGGCCAAAAAATGAGACTTTCATTCCTGATTTGTGCTAGAGATAAATTGCTCAAGGCAGCATGCTGCGAAACGCATTAGGATGCTTTCTTAATGTTTCGGTTCCATCAGTTAATGAGAAAAAAGAAAAATCACAAATTCATTCCTGTTCTGTGCTAGCCATACATTTCTCAAGGATTCATGCTTGAAAAGTCGTTAGGATGGATTGTTAATGGTTTGGAAGCGCTCAGTTGGTGAAAAAATACTGAAAATACGAAATTCATTCCTGAGCTGTGCTTGGGACAAATGTCTCAAGGATTCTTCATCTAAATGCCTTTAGGCTTCACAGCTAGTGGTTTGGAAGAGGTCGGTAGCTGAGAAAGGTGAAAAAAGAGAAATTCATTCCTGTGCTGTCCTAGTGAAAAATTTCTCAAGGACTCATGCTTGAAAAGTCACTAGTGAGCACTGCTCCTGATTTGGACTAGATCGCCTCGTGAGAGACGACAAATGAGACTTTCGTTGCTGACTGTGCTAAGGAGTTATTGCTCAAGGAATGATGCTTCAAAAGCCATTACGATGAACGGCTAGGAGTTTGGAAGACATCGGCTGGAGAGAAACACTTAAAATGAGATTTTTCATTTCTGAGGTGTGCTATTGTGACAACGTTCTCAAGGAATCTTTCTGTCAAAGCCATTAAGATGCACTGCTAATGGTTGCGGAGAGATCGGTTCATGCGAAACAGGTGAAGCGGTTCAATGGGGCCCTAAAGATGCTGCTGAAAACCATTATGGTCCAGTACCCCCAGGACTGGGACAAGTTATTTACGCCACCTGCTGTTCGCAAAGAGGGAAGTGCCCCAGGAATGCAGAGGCATTTCCCCGTTCGAATTGCTGTATGGGAGGAGAGTGAGAGGACCCCTCGACTTCATGAGGGATGAGTGGGAGGGGTAATCCTCTTCTGGGGGAAAAATCAGTGGTGGAGTATGTACTGATTTACTGGGAAAAGCTCATGGGCTTGGCTAGAGGAAATCTAGCAAGGGCACAAAGGAAGCAGAAGGACTGGTACGACCGCTCAGCATGTGCGCACCCCTCGTCTACCGGGGACCAGGTGATGCTTCTCGTCTCTGTGAGGAAGAACAAGAACTATTGAGTCCTGTGATGTGCTTGGGGCACAGTTCTCTAGGAATCTTCATCTAAAAGCCATTAGAATGCACTGCTCGTGTTTAGGAAGAGACCGGTTATTAGAAAGACAAAACAAGATAAATTCCGTCCTACTTGTGCTAGTGACAAATTTCTCTTGGACTCTTCATCTAAATATCATTAGACTGCACGGATAATATTTAGAAAGAGACGTGTAGGTGAGAAAGACAAACCAAACACCTAATTATTGATCCGTGCTAGGGACAAATAGCTCAAGGAAACCTCGACTGGAAGACATGAGGATGTACTTTTACTGGTTTAGCGAGCTCGGTTCGTGAGAAAGGCCAAAAAAATGAGAATTTCATTCCTGATTTGTGCTAGAGAGAAATCTTTCAAAGCATCATAGTGCAAATCGCAATTTTTGGAAGACATCGGTGTATGAGAAAGACGAAAAATTATAAATTCACAAATTTCACAAGGAGTCATGTTGTGGTACTGATTTGGAAGAGATCGGTTCATGAGAAAGAGGAAAGATGAGAATTTCATTTCTGAGCTCTGCTAGGGCCAAATTTCTCAAGGACTAATCCTTCAAAAGCCATTACGATAGACTGTTAATCGTTTGCAAGTGATCGTTTCGCGAGAAAGACGAACAAGAGAATTTTGTTCCTGATCTCTCGTAGGGACAAATGTCCCTAAGACTCCTCTTCTGAAAGCCCTGAAGATGCCCTGCTGATTGTTTCGGAGACATCGAATCATGAGAAAGAAGAGAAATGCGAATTTCATTCCTGACAGCGCTAGGTATAAATTTCTCAAGGAATCATGCTCAAAAAGCCATTACGATAGACTGGACATGGTTTTTAAGAGATCGGTTCGTGAGAAAGACGAAAAAGAGAAATGAATTCTTGTTCTCTGCTGGGGACCAATTTCTCAATTAATCATGCTTCGAAAGCAATTAGGATGCTCTGCCAATGGTTTGGAAGCCATCAGTTCCAGAGAAAGAGAACAAAATGACTTAATTATGACTGATCCGTGCTAAGGACAAATTTCTCAAAGAATCCTCATCTAAAAGTCATTGGGCTGCTTGCTTATGGTTTGGAAGAAATCGGTTCATGAGAAAGACGAAAAATGAGAAATTAATTGCTGATCTGCTCTAGTTACAAATTTCTCAAGGAATCAAACTTCTAAAGCCTAATGTACTGCTACTGGTTTGGAAGAACTCGATTCGTGAGGAAGACGAAACATGAGAATTTCATTCCTGAGCTGTGCTTGGGACAAATGTCTCAAGGATTCTTCATCTAAGTGCCTTTAGGCTGCACAGCTAGTGGTTTGGAAGAGGTCGGTAGCTGAGAAAGGTGAAAAAAAAGAAATTCATTCCTGTGCTGTCCTAGTGAAAAATTTCTCAAGGACTCATGCTTGAAAAGTCACTAGTGAGCACTGCTCCTGATTTGGACTAGATGGCCTCGTGAGAGACGACAAATGAGACTTTCGTTGCTGACTGTGCTAAGGAGTTATTGCTCAAGGAATGATGCTTCAAAAGCCATTACGATGAACGGCTAGGAGTTTGGAAGACATCGGCTGGAGAGAAACACTTAAAATGAGATTTTTCATTTCTGAGGTGTGCTATTGTGACAACGTTCTCAAGGAATCTTTCTGTCAAAGCCATTAAGATGCACTGCTAATGGTTGCGGAGAGATCGGTTCATGCGAAAGAGGTGAAGCGGTTCAATGGGGCCCTAAAGATGCTGCTGAAAACCATTATGGTCCAGTACCCCCAGGACTGGGACAAGTTATTTACGCCACCTGCTGTTCGCAAAGAGGGAAGTGCCCCAGGAATGCAGAGGCATTTCCCCGTTCGAATTGCTGTATGGGAGGAGAGTGAGAGGACCCCTCGACTTCATGAGGGATGAGTGGGAGGGGTAATCCTCTTCTGGGGGAAAAATCAGTGGTGGAGTATGTACTGATTTACTGGGAAAAGCTCATGGGCTTGGCTAGAGGAAATCTAGCAAGGGCACAAAGGAAGCAGAAGGACTGGTACGACCGCTCAGCATGTGCGCACCCCTCGTCTACCGGGGACCAGGTGATGCTTCTCGTCTCTGTGAGGAAGAACAAGAACTATTGAGTCCTGTGATGTGCTTGGGGCACTGTTCTCTAGGAATCATCATCTAAAAGCCATTAGAATGCACTGCTCGTCTTTAGGAAGAGACCGGTTATTAGAAAGACAAAACAAAATAAATTCCGTCCTACTTGTGCTAGTGACAAATTTCTCTTGGACTCTTCATCTAAATATCATTAGACTGCACGGCTAATATTTAGAAAGAGACGTGTAGGTGAGAAAGACAAACCAAACATCTAATTATTGATCCATGCTAGGGACAAATGTCTCAAGGAAACCTCGCCTGGAAGACATGAGGATGTACTTTTAATGGTTTAGCGAGCTCGGTTCGTGAGAAAGGCCAAAAAAATGAGAATTTCATTCCTGATTTGTGCTAGAGAGAAATGTTTCAAAGCATCATAGTGCAAATCGCATTTTTTGGAAGACATCGGTGTATGAGAAAGACGAAAAATTATAAATTCACAAATTTCACAAGGAGTCATGTTGTGCTACTGATTTGGAAGAGATCGGTTCATGAGAAAGAGGAAAGATGAGAATTTCATTTCTGAGCTCTGCTAGGGCCAAATTTCTCAAGGACTAATGCTTCAAAAGCCATTACGATAGACTGTTAATCGTTTGTAAGTGATCGTTTCGCGAGAAAGACGAACAAGAGAATTTTGTTCCTGATCTCTCGTAGGGACAAATGTCCCTAAGACTCCTCTTCTGAAAGCCCTGAAGATGCCCTGCTGATTGTTTCGGAGACATCGAGTCATGAGAAAGAAGAGAAATGCGAATTTCATTCCTGACAGCGCTAGGTATAAATTTCTCAAGGAATCATGCTCAAAAAGCCATTACGATAGACTGGACATGGTTTTTAAGAGATCGGTTCGTGAGAAAGACGAAAAAGAGAAATGAATTCTTGTTCTCTGCTGGGGACCAATTTCTCAATTAATCATGCTTCGAAAGCAATTAGGATGCTCTGCCAATGGTTTGGAAGCCATCAGTTCCAGAGAAAGAGAACAAAATGACTTAATTATGACTGATCCGTGCTAAGGACAAATTTCTCAAAGAATCCTCATCTAAAAGTCATTGGGCTGCTTGCTTATGGTTTGGAAGAAATCGGTTCATGAGAAAGACGAATAATGAGGAATGAATTGCTGATCTGCTCTAGTTACAAATTTCTCAAGGAATCAAACTTCTAAAGCCTAATGTACTGCTACTGGTTTGGAAGAACTCGATTCGTGAGGAAGACGAAACCTGAGAATTTCATTCCTGAGCTGTGCTTGGGACAAATGTCTCAAGGATTCTTCATCTAAATGCCTTTAGGCTGCACAGCTAGTGGTTTGGAAGAGGTCGGTAGCTGAGAAAGGTGAAAAAAGAGAAATTCATTCCTGTGCTGTCCTAGTGAAAAATTTCTCAAGGACTCATGCTTGAAAAGTCACTAGTGAGCACTGCTCCTGATTTGGACTAGATCGCCTCGTGAGAGACGACAAATGAGACTTTCGTTGCTGACTGTGCTAAGAAGTTATTGCTCAAGGAATGATGCTTCAAAAGCCATTACGATGAACGGCTAGGAGTTTGGAAGACATCGGCTGGAACGGGTCTACACTACGACTTTAATTCGGATTTAGCTGCCTTAATTCGAATTAACGCTTGACCCGTCCACACAACGAAGCCATTTAATTCGAATTAAAGGGCCCTTTAATTCGATTTCTGTACTCCACCCCGACGAGCGGAGTAGCGCCAAAATCGAATTTGTCAATTCGAATTAGCGTTAGTGTGGCCGCAATTCGATGTTATTGGCCTCCAGGAGCTATCCCACAGTGCACCATTGTGACCGCTCTGGCCAGCAATCTGAACTCGCATGCACTGGCCAGGTGGACAGGAAAAGCCCCGGGAACATTTGAATTTCATTTCCTGTTTGCACAGCGTGGAGAGCACTGGTTACCACAGAGAGCTCATCAGCACAGGTAACCATGCAGGCTGATAATCGAAAAAGAGCACCAGCATGGACCGTACAGGAGGTACTGGATTTGATCTCTGTATGGGGAGAGGATTCAGTGCTAGCTGAACTGCGTTCGAAAAGACGAAATGTCAAAACTTATGAAAAAATTTCCAAGGGCATGATGGAGAGAGGCCACAATAGGGACACAGATCAGTGCCGCGTGAAAGTCAAGGAGCTCAGACAAGCCTATCAAAAAGCAAAGGAGGCAAACGGTCGCTCCGGGTCAGAGCCGCGGACATGCCGCTTCTACGCTGAGCTAAATGCATTTCTAGGGGGGGCCGCCACCACTACCCCACCTCTGACTGTGGATTCCGAGCTGGGGATAATCTCATCAGGTACACCTGATGATTCCGTGGAAGGGGAAGAGGAGGAGGAGGAGGACGAGCTGGCAGAGAGCACCCAGCTCTCCGTTCTCCCCAACAGCCAGGAACTGTTTCTCACCCTGACTGAAGTACCCTCCCAAGCCTCCCAAGCCAGCACCCAAGACCATGACCCCATGGAAGGGACCTCAGGTGAGTTTACCTTTTAAAATATAAAACATGGTTTAAAAGCAAGCATTTTTAATGATTAATTTGCCCTGAGCACTTGGGATGCATTCGCAGCCAGTACAGCTACTGGAAAAGTCTGTTAACATGTCTGGGGATGGAGCGGAAATCCTCCAGGGACATCTCCATGAAGCTCTCCTGGAGGTACTCGAAAAGCCTTGCCACAAGGTTTCTGGGCAGTGCAGCCTTATTCCGTCCTCCATGGTAGGACACTTGACCACGCCATGCTAGTAGCAAGTAATCTGGTATCATTGCCTGACAGAGCCTGGCAGCGTATGGTCCCGGTGTTTGCTGGCATTCAAGCAACATCCGTTCTTTATCTTGCTGTGTAATCCTCAGGAGAGTGATATCGCTTAGGGTAACCTGGTTGAAATAAGGGAATTTAATTAAGGGGACAGAGGTGGCCGTTCCTACTGGGCTGTTTGCCTGTGGCTGAAAAGAAATCCTTCCCTGCATTTAGCCAAGTGCAAAGGGGGGGGGGGGAGGATTGGCCCAGAGCTTTTCGCGTTTTGCTAGCAGGGATCTTCCCTGATACCAGCCAGGCGGTGGGGGGAGGGAGAAAGCACTCATCCCAGAGAATTCATGGCGGGTGGGGGGGGGGTGTTAGTTTGGTTCCTGCAGGGATCTTCCCTGATACCAGCCACGCGGTGGGGGGAGGGAGAAAGCACTCATCCCAGAGAATTCATGGCGGGTGGGGGGGGTTGGGTGTTAGTTTGGTTCCTGCAGGGATCTTCCCTGATACCAGCCACGCGGTGGGGGGAGGGAGAAAGCACTCATCCCAGAGAATTCATGGCGGGTGGGGGGGGGTGTTAGTTTGGTTCCTGCAGGGATCTTCCCTGATACCAGCCACGCGGTGGGGGGAGGGAGAAAGCACTCATCCCAGAGAATTGGATGGGGGGGGGGTGTTAACCTTCAGCAGCAGAAAACAAGCTAACAGGAAAACTGCAGCACAACGGGCTTTGCTTGGTATGTGGGAAAGCAGGGCGCAGAAGCCTAAAGACAGTGGCTTACCATGGCAGCATGCAAGGTGAATTCTGTTGCCCCGACCTGCGTCTGTGATCTCTAGCAGCAAAGCCACAGGCACTCAATATTAAGAGGCAAAATGCGACCTTGCACAGAAATCACATGTGCTATGTAATGTGAATAGTACACACCGTGAAAGAGTATAAGCATTGTTCTGAAAAATGTATCTTTTAAAAAAATTCTCTCCTTTTTTCACTCCCTCCAGCAGGTGCAAATGTTTCAAGCCTCCCTCCTCCTTCCCGAAGGCTATCCCAGATAAGGCGTCGTAAAAAAAAGACGAGAGAAGAGATGTTTTCCGAAATCATGCAATCCACCAGGAATGAAAGAGCTCATCTGAATGAGTGGAAGGAGACGGTTTGCAAGTATAGGAAAGAAGCCAGTGACCGTGAGGACAGGAGGGACCAACGTGAGGACATGAGGGACCAACGTGAGGACAGAAGGGACCAACGTGAGGAGAGGAGAGACGCTCGAGATGAGAGGTGGCGGCAGGAAGATCAGAGGAGTCGGGAAGCAACGCTGGGGCTGCTGCATGAGCAAACAGACATGCTCCGGCGTCTGGTGGAGCTTCAGGAACGGCTGCTGGAGAACAGAGTGCCGCTACAGCCCCTGTATAACCCCCCTACCTCCTCACCATGTTCCATAGCCTCCTCACCCAGACGTGTAAGTACACCCTCCCATTCCACCCCAGTGGACAGCCCAAGCAAAAGGCTGCCATTTTTTTAACCTTTTTTTACTGGGCTTTTCCTTCCCGCAGATCCTCCTCCCAAACCCCACTCAGGTTCTGTGCCGCTACAGCCCCTGTATAACCCCCCTACCTCCTCACCATGTTCCATAGCCTCCTCACCCAGACGTGTAAGAACACGGGGGGGGAGGCTCCGTACACCCTCCCATTCCACCCCAGTGGACAGCCCAAGCAAAAAGCTGCCATTTTCTTAACCTTTTTTTACTGGGCTTTTCCTTCCCGCTGATCCTCCTCCCAAACCCCACTCAGGTTCTCTCCCTCTTTTTATAATCAATTAATAAAGAATAAATGATTTTTAAACAATGGTGACTTTATTTCCTTTGAAAGCAAGCTGGGGGAAGGGGGAGGGTGGGTTCCTTACAGAGAATGAGTCAATAAAGGGGGCGGGTTTTCAGGAAGGATAAACAAACATAAATTTCACACTGTAGCCTGACCAGTCATGAAACTGGTTTTCAAAGCTTCCCTAATGCGCAGCGCTTCATCGTGTGCTCTTCTAATCACCCTGGTGTCTGGCTGCGAGTAATCAGCAGCCAGGCGATTTGCCTCAGCCTCCCACCCTGCCATAAAGGTCTCCCCCTTGCTCTCACAGAGATTGTGAAGCACACAGCAAGCAGTAATAACAATGGGGATATTGGTTTGGCTGAGGTCTGAGCGAGTCAATAAGGATCGCCAGCGACCTTTTAAACGGCCAAATGCACATTCTACCACCATTCTGCACTTGCTCAGCCTGTAGTTGAACAACTCCTGACTCCTGTCCAGGCTGCCTGTGTATGGCTTCATGAGCCATGGCATTAAGGGGTAGGCTGGGTCCCCAAGAATAACAATTGGCATTTCAACATCCCCCACGGTTATTTTCTGGTCCGGAAAGTAAGTCCCTTGCTGCAGCCGTTTAAACAGATTGGTGTTCCTGAAGACGCGAGCGTCATGAACCCTTCCCGGCCAGCCCACATGGATGTTGGTGAAACGTCCCTTGTGATCCACAAGTGCTTGCAGGACCATTGAGAAGTACCCCTTGCGGTTTATGTACTGGGTACCCTGGTGCTCCGGTGCCAAGATAGGAATATGGGTTCCATCTATTGCCCCACCACAGTTAGGGAATCCCATTGCAGCAAAGCCATCCACTATGACCTGCACATTTCCCAGAGTCACTACCTTTCGTAGCAGCACCTCCGTGATTGCTTTGGCTACTTGCATCACAGCAGCCCCCACAGTAGATTTGCCCACTCCAAATTGATTCCCGACTGACCGGTAGCTGTCTGGCGTTGCAAGCTTCCACAGGGCTATCGCCACTCGCTTCTCAACTGTGAGGGCTGCTCTCATCTTGGTATTCTGGCGCTTCAGGGCAGGGGAAAGCAAGTCACGAAGTTCCATGAAAGTGCCCTTACGCATGCGAAAGTTTCTCAGCCACTGGGAATCGTCCCACACCTGCAACACTATGCGGTCCCACCAGTCTGTGCTTGTTTCCCGGGCCCAGAATCGGCGTTCCAAGCCTATAACCTGGCCCATTAACATCATAATCTCCAAAGCACCGGGGCCCGCGGTCTCAGAGAATTCTGTGTCCGTGTCCATGTCCTCATCACGCTGGTCGCTGCGCTGCAATCGCCGCCTCCTCCTCCTCGCCTCTTTTTTCTGGTCCTGTGTAAGCATAAACTCCACGAGAAAGCGCGAGGTGTTTATAATGTTCAAGACTGCGTTCTGGAGCACAACGGGATCCATGCTTGCTGCGGAATGGAGTCTGCAGAGTTCACTCAGGAAAAAAGGCGCGAAATGGTTGTCTGCCGTTGCTTTCAGGGAGGGAGGGGGAGGCTGTACCCAGAACTACCTGCGACAATGTTTTTTGCCCCATCATGCACTGGGGTCTCAACCCAGAATTCCAAGGGGGGTGGAGACTGCGGGAACTATGGGATAGCTATGGAAAAGCTACCCACAATGCAACGCTCTGGAAATCGATGCTACTATGGTAGCTTGGACGCACACCACCGAATTAATGGTGCCTAGTGTGGCCGACTACATTCGAATTTATAAAATCGGTTTCCTAAATTCGAATTATATAAATTCGGATTAATCCTGTAGTGTAGACATATAAAAATGAGATTTTTCATTTCTGAGGTGTGCTATTGTGACAACGTTCTCAAGGAATCTTTCTGTCAAAGCCATTAAGATGCACTGCTAATGGTTGCGGAGAGATCGGTTCATGCGAAACAGGTGAAGCGGTTCAATGGGGCCCTAAAGATGCTGCTGAAAACCATTATGGTCCAGTACCCCCAGGACTGGGACAAGTTATTTACACCACCTGCTGTTCGCAAAGAGGGAAGTGCCCAAGGAATGCAGAGGCATTTCCCCGTTCGAATTGCTGTATGGGAGGAGAGTGAGAGGACCCCTCGACTTCATGAGGGATGAGTGGGAGGGGTAAAATTCTGGGGGGAAAATCAGTGGTGGAGTATGTACTGATTTACTGGGAAAAGCTCATGGGCTTGGCTAGAGGAAATCTCGCAAGGGCACAAAGGAAGCAGAAGGACTGGTACGACCGCTCAGCATGTGCCCACCCCTCGTCTACCGGGGACCAGGTGATGCTTCTCGTCTCTGTGAGGAAGAATAAGAACTATTGAGTCCTGTGATGTGCTTGGGGCACAGTTCTCTAGGGATCTTCATCTAAAAGCCATTAGAATGCACTGCTCGTGTTTAGGAAGCGACAGGTTATTAGAAAGACAAAACAAGATAAATTCCGTCCTACTTGTGCTAGTGACAAATTTCTCTTGGACTCTTCATCTAAATATCATTAGACTGCACGGCTAATATTTAGAAAGAGACGTGTAGGTGAGAAAGACAAACCAAACAGCTAATTATTGATCCGTGCTAGGGACAAATGTCTCAAGGAAACCTCGCCTGGAAGACATGAGGATGTACTTTTAATGGTTTAGCGAGCTCGGTTCGTGAGAAAGGCCAAAAAAATGAGAATTTCATTCCTGATTTGTGCTAGAGAGAAATGTTTCAAAGCATCATAGTGCAAATCGCATTTTTTGGAAGACATCGGTGTATGAGAAAGACGAAAAATTATAAATTCACAAATTTCACAAGGAGTCATGTTGTGCTACTGATTTGGAAGAGATTGGTTCATGAGAAAGAGGAAAGATGAGAATTTCATTTCTGAGCTCTGCTAGGGCCAAATTTCTCAAGGACTGATCCTTCAAAAGCCATTACGATAGACTGGTAATCGTTTGCAAGTGATCGTTTCGCGAGAAAGACGAACAAGAGAATTTTGTTCCTGATCTCTCGTAGGGACAAATGTCCCTAAGACTCCTCTTCTGAAAGCCCTGAAGATGCCCGGCTGATTGTTTCGGAGACATCGAGTCATGAGAAAGAAGAGAAATGCGAATTTCATTCCTGACAGCGCTAGGTATAAATTTCTCAAGGAATCATGCTCAAAAAGCCATTACGATAGACTGGACATGGTTTTTAAGAGATCGGTTCGTGAGAAAGACGAAAAAGAGAAATGAATTCTTGTTCTCTGCTGGGGACCAATTTCTCAATTAATCATGCTTCGAAAGCAATTAGGATGCTCTGCCAATGGTTTGGAAGCCATCAGTTCCAGAGAAAGAGAACAAAATGACTTAATTATGATTGATCCGTGCTAAGGACAAATTTCTCAAAGAATCCTCATCTAAAAGTCTGCTTGCTTATGGTTTGGAAGAAATCGGTTCATGAGAAAGACGAAAAATGAGGAATTAATTGCTGATCTGCTCTAGTTACAAATTTCTCAAGGAATCAAACTTCTAAAGCCTAATGTACTGCTACTGGTTTGGAAGAACTCGATTCGTGAGGAAGACGAAACATGAGAATTTCAATCCTGAGCTGTGCTTGGGACAAATGTCTCAAGGATTCTTCATCTAAATGCCTTTAGGCTGCACAGCTAGTGGTTTGGAAGAGGTCGGTAGCTGAGAAAGGTGAAAAAAGAGAAATTCATTCCTGTGCTGTCCTAGTGAAAAATTTCTCAAGGACTCATGCTTGAAAAGTCACTAGTGAGCACTGCTCCTGATTTGGACTAGATCGCCTCGTGAGAGACGACAAATGAGACTTTCGTTGCTGACTGTGCTAAGGAGTTATTGCTCAAGGAATGATGCTTCAAAAGCCATTACGATGAATGGCTAGGAGTTTGGAAGACATCGGCTGGAGAGAAACACTTAAAATGAGATTTTTCATTTCTGAGGTGTGCTATTGTGACAACGTTCTCAAGGAATCTTTGTGTCAAAGCCATTAAGATGCACTGCTAATGGTTGCGGAGAGATCGGTTCATGCGAAACAGGTGAAGCGGTTCAATGGGGCCCTAAAGATGCTGCTGAAAACCATTATGGTCCAGTACCCCCAGGACTGGGACAAGTTATTTACGCCACCTGCTGTTTGCAAAGAGGGAAGTGCCCCAGGAATGCAGAGGCATTTCCCCGTTCGAATTGCTGTATGGGAGGAGAGTGAGAGGACCCCTCGACTTCATGAGGGATGAGTGGGAGGGGTAATCCTCTTTTGGGGGAAAAATCAGTGGTGGACTATGTACTGATTTACTGGGAAAAGCTCATGGGCTTGGCTAGAGGAAAACTCGCAAGGGCACAAAGGAAGCAGAAGGACTGGTACGACCGCTCAGCATGTGCCCACCCCTCGTGTACCGGGGACCAGGTGATGCTTCTCGTCTCTGTGAGGAAGAACAAGAACTATTGAGTCCTGTGATGTGCTTGGGGCACAGTGCTCTAGGAATCTTCATCTAAAAGCCATTAAAATGCACTGCTCGTGTTTAGGAAGAGACCGGTTATTAGAAAGACAAAAGAAGATAAATTCCGTCCTACTTGTGCTAGTGACAAATTTCTCTTGGACTCTTCATCTAAATATCATTTGACTGCACGGCTAATATTTAGAAAGAGACGTGTAGGTGAGAAAGACAAACCAAACAGCTAATTATTGATCCGTGCTAGGGACAAATGTCTCAAGGAAAACTCGCCTGGAAGACATGAGGATGTACTTTTAATGGTTTAGCGAGCTCGGTTCGTGAGAAAGGGGAAAAAAATGAGAATTTCATTCCTCATTTGTGCTAGAGAGAAATGTTTCAAAGCATCATAGTGCAAATCGCATTTTTTGGAAGACATCGGTGTATGAGAAAGACGAAAAATTATAAATTCACAAATTTCACAAGGAGTCATGTTGTGCTACTGATTTGGAAGAGATCGGTTCATGAGAAAGAGGAAAGATGAGAATTTCATTTCTGAGCTCTGCTAGGGCCAAATTTCTCAAGGACTAATGCTTCAAAAGCCATTACGATAGACTGTTAATCGTTTGTAAGTGATCGTTTCGCGAGAAAGACGAACAAGAGAATTTTGTTCCTGATCTCTCGTAGGGACAAATGTCCCTAAGACTCCTCTTGTGAAAGCCCTGAAGATGCCCTGCTGATTGTTTCGGAGACATCGAGTCATGAGAAAGAAGAAAAATGCGAATTTCATTCCTGACAGCGCTAGGTATAAATTTCTCAAGGAATCATGCTCAAAAAGCCATTACGATAGACTGGACATGGTTTTTAAGAGATCGGTTTGTGAGAAAGACGAAAAAGAGAAATGAATTCTTGTTCTCTGCTGGGGACCAATTTCTCAATTAATCATGCTTCGAAAGCAATTAGGATGCTCTGCCAATGGTTTGGAAGCCATCAGTTCCAGAGAAAGAGAACAAAATGACTTAATTATGACTGATCCGTGCTAAGGACAAATTTCTCAAAGAATCCTCATCTAAAAGTCATTGGGCTGCTTGCTTATGGTTTGGAAGAAATCGGTTCATGAGAAAGACGAATAATGAGGAATTAATTGCTGATCTGCTCTAGTTACAAATTTCTCAAGGAATCAAACTTCTAAAGCCTAATGTACTGCTACTGGTTTGGAAGAACTCGATTCGTGAGGAAGACGAAACCTGAGAATTTCATTCCTGAGCTGTGCTTGGGACAAATGTCTCAAGGATTCTTCATCTAAATGCCTTTAGGCTGCACAGCTAGTGGTTTGGAAGAGGTCGGTAGCTGAGAAAGGTGAAAAAAGAGAAATTCATTCCTGTGCTGTCCTAGTGAAAAATTTCTCAAGGACTCATGCTTGAAAAGTCACTAGTGAGCACTGCTCCTGATTTGGACTAGATCGCCTCGTGAGAGACGACAAATGAGACTTTCGTTGCTGACTGTGCTAAGGAGTTATTGCTCAAGGAATGATGCTTCAAAAGCCATTACGATGAACGGCTAGGAGTTTGGAAGACATCGGCTGGAGAGAAACACTTAAAATGAGATTTTTCATTTCTGAGGTGTGCTATTGTGACAACGTTCTCAAGGAATCTTTCTGTCAAAGCCATTAAGATGCACTGCTAATGGTTGCGCAGAGATCGGTTCATGCGAAACAGGTGAAGCGGTTCAATGGGGCCCTAAAGATGCTGCTGAAAACCATTATGGTCCAGTACCCCCAGGACTGGGACAAGTTATTTACGCCACCTGCTGTTCGCAAAGAGGGAAGTGCCCCAGGAATGCAGAGGCATTTCCCCGTTCGAATTGCTGTATGGGAGGAAAGTGAGAGGACCCCTCGACTTCATGAGGGATGAGTGGGAGGGGTAATCCTCTTCTGGGGGAAAAATCAGTGGTGGAGTATGTATGATTTACTGGGAAAAGCTCATGGGCTTGGCTAGAGGAAATCTCGCAAGGGCACAAAGGAAGCAGAAGGACTGGTACGACCGCTCAGCATGTGCCCACCCCTCGTCTACCGGGGACCAGGTGATGGTTCTCGTCTCTGTGAGGAAGAACAAGAACTATTGAGTCCTGTGATGTGCTTGGGGCACAGTGCTCTAGGAATCTTCATCTAAAAGCCATTAAAATGCACTGCTCGTGTTTAGGAAGAGACCGGTTATTAGAAAGACAAAAGAAGATAAATTCCGTCCTACTTGTGCTAGTGACAAATTTCTCTTGGACTCTTCATCTAAATATCATTAGACTGCACGGCTAATATTTAGAAAGAGACGTGTAGGTGAGAAAGACAAACCAAACAGCTAATTATTGATCCGTGCTAGGGACAAATGTCTCAAGGAAACCTCGCCTGGAAGACATGAGGATGTACTTTTAATGGTTTAGCGAGCTCGGTTCGTGAGAAAGGCGAAAAAAATGAGAATTTCATTCCTGATTTGTGCTAGAGAGAAATGTTTCAAAGCATCATAGTGCAAATCGCATTTTTTGGAAGACATCGGTGTATGAGAAAGACGAAAAATTATAAATTCACAAATTTCACAAGGAGTCATGTTGTGCTACTGATTTGGAAGAGATCGGTTCATGAGAAAGAGGAAAGATGAGAATTTCATTTCTGAGCTCTGCTAGGGCCAAATTTCTCAAGGACTAATGCTTCAAAAGCCATTACGATAGACTGTTAATCGTTTGTAAGTGATCGTTTCGCGAGAAAGACGAACAAGAGAATTTTGTTCCTGATCTCTCGTAGGGACAAATGTCCCTAAGACTCCTCTTCTGAAAGCCCTGAAGATGCCCTGCTGATTGTTTCGGAGACATCGAGTCATGAGAAAGAAGAGAAATGTGAATTTCATTCCTGACAGCGCTAGGTATAAATTTCTCAAGGAATCATGCTCAAAAAGCCATTACGATAGACTGGACATGGTTTTTAAGAGATCGGTTCGTGAGAAAGACGAAAAAGAGAAATGAATTCTTGTTCTCTGCTAGGGACCAATTTCTCAATTAATCATGCTTCGAAAGCAATTAGGATGCTCTGCCAATGGTTTGGAAGCCATCACTTCCAGAGAAAGAGAACAAAATGACTTAATTATGACTGATCCGTGCTAAGGACAAATTTCTCAAAGAATCCTCATCTAAAAGTCATTGGGCTGCTTGCTTATGGTTTGGAAGAAATCGGTTCATGAGAAAGACGAAAAATGAGGAATTAATTGCTGATCTGCTCTAGTTACAAATTTCTCAAGGAATCAAACTTCTAAAGCCTAATGTACTGCTACTGGTTTGGAAGAACTCGATTCGTGAGGAAGACGAAACATGAGAATTTCAATCCTGAGCTGTGCTTGGGACAAATGTTTCAAGGATTCTACATCTAAGTGCCTTTAGGCTGCACAGCTAGTGGTTTGGAAGAGGATGGTAGCTGAGAAAGGTGAAAAAAGAGAAATTCATTCCTGTGCTGTCCTAGTGAAAAATTTCTCAAGGACTCATGCTTGAAAAGTCACTAGTGAGCACTGCTCCTGATTTGGACTAGATCGCCTCGTGAGAGACGACAAATGAGACTTTCGTTGCTGACTGTGCTAAGGAGTTATTGCTCAAGGAATGATGCTTCAAAAGCCATTACGATGAACGGCTAGGAGTTTGGAAGACATCGGCTGGAGAGAAACACTTAAAATGAGATTTTTCATTTCTGAGGTGTGCTATTGTGACAACGTTCTCAAGGAATCTTTCTGTCAAAGCCATTAAGATGCACTGCTAATGGTTGCGGAGAGATCGGTTCATGCGAAACAGGTGAAGCGGTTCAATGGGGCCCTAAAGATGCTGCTGAAAACCATTATGGTCCAGTACCCCCAGGACTGGGACAAGTTATTTACGCCACCTGCTGTTCGCAAAGAGGGAAGTGCCCCAGGAATGCAGAGGCATTTCCCCGTTCGAATTGCTGTATGGGAGGAGAGTGAGAGGACCCCTCGACTTCATGAGGGATGAGTGGGAGGGGTAATCCTCTTCTGGGGGAAAAATCAGTGGTGGAGTATGTACTGATTTACTGGGAAAAGCTCATGGGCTTGGCTAGAGGAAATCTAGCAAGGGCACAAAGGAAGCAGAAGGACTGGTATGACCGCTCAGCATGTGCCCACCCCTCGTCTACCGGGGACCAGGTGATGCTTCTCGTCTCTGTGAGGAAGAATAAGAACTATTGAGTCCTGTGATGTGCTTGGGGCACAGTTCTCTAGGGATCTTCATCTAAAAGCCATTAGAATGCACTGCTCGTGTTTAGGAAGCGACCGGTTATTAGAAAGACAAAACAAGATAAATTCCGTCCTACTTGTGCTAGTGACAAATTTCTCTTGGACTCTTCATCTAAATATCATTAGACTGCACGGCTAATATTTAGAAAGAGACGTGTAGGTGAGAAAGACAAACCAAACAGCTAATTATTGATCCGTGCTAGGGACAAATGTCTCAAGGAAACCTCGCCTGGAAGACATGAGGATGTACTTTTAATGGTTTAGCGAGCTCGGTTCGTGAGAAAGGCGAAAAAAATGAGAATTTCATTCCTGATTTGTGCTAGAGAGAAACGTTTCAAAGCATCATAGTGCAAATCGCATTTTTTGGAAGACATCGGTGTATGAGAAAGACGAAAAATTATAAATTCACAAATTTCACAAGGAGTCATGTTGTGCTACTGATTTGGAAGAGATCGGTTCATGAGAAAGAGGAAAGATGAGAATTTCATTTCTGAGCTCTGCTAGGGCCAAATTTCTCAAGGACTAATGCTTCAAAAGCCATTACGATAGACTGTTAATCGTTTGTAAGTGATCGTTTCGCGAGAAAGACGAACAAGAGAATTTTGTTCCTGATCTCTCGTAGGGACAAATGTCCCTAAGACTCCTCTTCTGAAAGCCCTGAAGATGCCCTGCTGATTGTTTCGGAGACATCGAGTCATGAGAAAGAAGAGAAATGCGAATTTCATTCCTGACAGCGCTAGGTATAAATTTCTCAAGGAATCATGCTCAAAAAGCCATTACGATAGACTGGACATGGTTTTTAAGAGATCGGT
Organism: Emys orbicularis; assembly: GCF_028017835.1. NCBI lineage: Eukaryota > Metazoa > Chordata > Testudines > Emydidae > Emys > Emys orbicularis. Next base: position 136,466,030 of record NC_088688.1, on the reverse strand, counting down.
TCGTGAGAAAGACGAAAAAGAGAAATGAATTCTTGTTCTCTGCTGGGGACCAATTTCTCAATTAATCATGCTTCGAAAGCAATTAGGATGCTCTGCCAATGGTTTGGAAGCCATCACTTCCAGAGAAAGAGAACAAAATGACTTAATTATGACTGATTTCTCAAAGAATCCTCATCTAAAAGTCATTGGGCTGCTTGCTTATGGTTTGGAAGAAATCGGTTCATGAGAAAGACGAATAATGAGGAATGAATTGCTGATCTGCTCTAGTTACAAATTTCTCAAGGAATCAAACTTCTAAAGCCTAATGTACTGCTACTGGTTTGGAAGAACTCGATTCGTGAGGAAGACGAAACCTGAGAATTTCATTCCTGAGCTGTGCTTGGGACAAATGTCTCAAGGATTCTTCATCTAAATGCCTTTAGGCTGCACAGCTAGTGGTTTGGAAGAGGTCGGTAGCTGAGAAAGGTGAAAAAAGAGAAATTCATTCCTGTGCTGTCCTAGTGAAAAATTTCTCAAGGACTCATGCTTGAAAAGTCACTAGTGAGCACTGCTCCTGATTTGGACTAGATGGCCTCGTGAGAGACGACAAATGAGACTTTCGTTGCTGACTGTGCTAAGGAGTTATTGCTCAAGGAATGATGCTTCAAAAGCCATTACGATGAACGGCTAGGAGTTTGGAAGACATCGGCTGGAGAGAAACACTTAAAATGAGATTTTTCATTTCTGAAGTGTGCTATTGTGACAACGTTCTCAAGGAATCTTTCTGTCAAAGCCATTAAGATGCACTGCTAATGGTTGCGGAGAGATCGGTTCATGCGAAACAGGTGAAGCGGTTCAATGGGGCCCTAAAGATGCTGCTGAAAACCATTATGGTCCAGTACCCCCAGGACTGGGACAAGTTATTTACGCCACCTGCTGTTCGCAAAGAGGGAAGTGCCCCAGGAATGCAGAGGCATTTCCCCGTTCGAATTGCTGTATGGGAGGAGAGTGAGAGGACCCCTCGACTTCATGAGGGATGAGTGGGAGGGGTAATCCTCTTGTGGGGGAAAAATCAGTGGTGGACTATGTACTGATTTATTGGGAAAAGCTCATGGGCTTGGCTAGAGGAAATCTCGCAAGGGCACAAAGGAAGCAGAAGGACTGGTACGACCGCTCAGCATGTGCCCACCCCTCGTCTACCGGGGACCAGGTGATGCTTCTCGTCTCTGTGAGGAAGAACAAGAACTATTGAGTCCTGTGATGTGCTTGGGGCACAGTGCTCTAGGAATCTTCATCTAAAAGCCATTAAAATGCACTGCTCGTGTTTAGGAAGAGACCGGTTATTAGAAAGACAAAAGAAGATAAATTCCGTCCTACTTGTGCTAGTGACAAATTTCTCTTGGACTCTTCATCTAACTATCATTTGACTGCACGGCTAATATTTAGAAAGAGACGTGTAGGTGAGAAAGACAAACCAAACAGCTAATTATTGATCCGTGCTAGGGACAAATGTCTCAAGGAAACCTCGCCTGGAAGACATGAGGATGTACTTTTAATGGTTTAGCGAGCTCGGTTCGTGAGAAAGGCGAAAAAAATGAGAATTTCATTCCTGATTTGTGCTAGAGAGAAATGTTTCAAAGCATCATAGTGCAAATCGCATTTTTTGGAAGACATCGGTGTATGAGAAAGACGAAAAATTTTAAATTCACAAATTTCACAAGGAGTCATGTTGTGCTACTGATTTGGAAGAGATCGGTTCATGAGAAAGAGGAAAGATGAGAATTTCATTTCTGAGCTCTGCTAGGGCCAAATTTCTCAAGGACTAATGCTTCAAAAGCCATTACGATAGACTGTTAATCGTTTGCAAGTGATCGTTTCGCGAGAAAGACGAACAAGAGAATTTTGTTCCTGATCTCTCGTAGGGACAAATGTCCCTAAGACTCCTCTTCTGAAAGCCCTGAAGATGCCCTGCTGATTGTTTCGGAGACATCGAGTCATGAGAAAGAAGAGAAATGCGAATTTCATTCCTGACAGCGCTAGGTATAAATTTCTCAAGGAATCATGCTCAAAAAGCCATTACGATAGACTGGACATGGTTTTTAAGAGATCGGTTCGTGAGAAAGACGAAAAAGAGAAATGAATTCTTGTTCTCTGCTGGGGACCAATTTCTCAATTAATCATGCTTCGAAAGCAATTAGGATGCTCTGCCAATGGTTTGGAAGCCATCAGTTCCAGAGAAAGAGAACAAAATGACTTAATTATGACTGATCCGTGCTAAGGACAAATTTCTCAAAGAATCCTCATCTAAAAGTCATTGGGCTGCTTGCTTATGGTTTGGAAGAAATCGGTTCATGAGAAAGACGAATAATGAGGAATGAATTGCTGATCTGCTCTAGTTACAAATTTCTCAAGAAATCAAACTTCTAAAGCCTAATGTACTGCTACTGGTTTGGAAGAACTCGATTCGTGAGGAAGACGAAACCTGAGAATTTCATTCCTGAGCTGTGCTTGGGACAAATGTCTCAAGGATTCTTCATCTAAATGCCTTTAGGCTGCACAGCTAGTGGTTTGGAAGAGGTCGGTAGCTGAGAAAGGTGAAAAAAGAGAAATTCATTCCTGTGCTGTCCTAGTGAAAAATTTCTCAAGGACTCATGCTTGAAAAGTCACTAGTGAGCACTGCTCCTGATTTGGACTAGATGGCCTCGTGAGAGACGACAAATGAGACTTTCGTTGCTGACTGTGCTAAGGAGTTATTGCTCAAGGAATGATGCTTCAAAAGCCATTACGATGAACGGCTAGGAGTTTGGAAGACATCGGCTGGAGAGAAACACTTAAAATGAGATTTTTCATTTCTGAGGTGTGCTATTGTGACAACGTTCTCAAGGAATCTTTCTGTCAAAGCCATTAAGATGCACTGCTAATGGTTGCGGAGAGATCGGTTCATGCGAAACAGGTGAAGCGGTTCAATGGGGCCCTAAAGATGCTGCTGAAAACCATTATGGTCCAGTACCCCCAGGACTGGGACAAGTTATTTACGCCACCTGCTGTTCGCAAAGAGGGAAGTGCCCCAGGAATGCAGAGGCATTTCCCCGTTCGAATTGCTGTATGGGAGGAAAGTGAGAGGACCCCTCGACTTCATGAGGGATGAGTGGGAGGGGTAATCCTCTTCTGGGGGAAAAATCAGTGGTGGAGTATGTACTGATTTACTGGGAAAAGCTCATGGGCTTGGCTAGAGGAAATCTAGCAAGGGCACAAAGGAAGCAGAAGGACTGGTACGACCGCTCAGCATGTGCCCACCCCTCGTCTACCGGGGACCAGGTGATGCTTCTCGTCTCTGTGAGGAAGAATAAGAATTATTGAGTCCTCTGATGTGCTTGGGGCACAGTTCTCTAGGGATCTTCATCTAAAAGCCATTAGAATGCACTGCTCGTGTTTAGGAAGCGACCGGTTATTAGAAAGACAAAACAAGATAAATTCCGTCCTACTTGTGCTAGTGACAAATTTCTCTTGGACTCTTCATCTAAATATCATTAGACTGCACGGCTAATATTTAGAAAGAGACGTGTAGGTGAGAAAGACAAACCAAACAGCTAATTATTGATCCGTGCTAGGGACAAATGTCTCAAGGAAACCTCGCCTGGAAGACATGAGGATGTACTTTTAATGGTTTAGCGAGCTCGGTTCGTGAGAAAGGCGAAAAAAATGAGAATTTCATTCCTGATTTGTGCTAGAGAGAAACGTTTCAAAGCATCATAGTGCAAATCGCATTTTTTGGAAGACATCGGTGTATGAGAAAGACGAAAAATTATAAATTCACAAATTTCACAAGGAGTCATGTTGTGCTACTGATTTGGAAGAGATCGGTTCATGAGAAAGAGGAAAGATGAGAATTTCATTTCTGAGCTCTGCTAGGGCCAAATTTCTCAAGGACTAATGCTTCAAAAGCCATTACGATAGACTGTTAATCGTTTGTAAGTGATCGTTTCGCGAGAAAGACGAACAAGAGAATTTTGTTCCTGATCTCTCGTAGGGACAAATGTCCCTAAGACTCCTCTTCTGAAAGCCCTGAAGATGCCCTGCTGATTGTTTCGGAGACATCGAGTCATGAGAAAGAAGAGAAATGCGAATTTCATTCCTGACAGCGCTAGGTATAAATTTCTCAAGGAATCATGCTCAAAAAGCCATTACGATAGACTGGACATGGTTTTTAAGAGATCGGTTCGTGAGAAAGACGAAAAAGAGAAATGAATTCTTGTTCTCTGCTGGGGACCAATTTCTCAATTAATCATGCTTCGAAAGCAATTAGGATGCTCTGCCAATGGTTTGGAAGCCATCACTTCCAGAGAAAGAGAACAAAATGACTTAATTATGACTGATTTCTCAAAGAATCCTCATCTAAAAGTCATTGGGCTGCTTGCGTATGGTTTGGAAGAAATCGGTTCATGAGAAAGACGAATAATGAGGAATGAATTGCTGATCTGCTCTAGTTACAAATTTCTCAAGGAATCAAACTTCTAAAGCCTAATGTACTGCTACTGGTTTGGAAGAACTCGATTCGTGAGGAAGACGAAACCTGAGAATTTCATTCCTGAGCTGTGCTTGGGACAAATGTCTCAAGGATTCTTCATCTAAATGCCTTTAGGCTGCACAGCTAGTGGTTTGGAAGAGGTCGGTAGCTGAGAAAGGTGAAAAAAGAGAAATTCATTCCTGTGCTGTCCTAGTGAAAAATTTCTCAAGGACTCATGCTTGAAAAGTCACTAGTGAGCACTGCTCCTGATTTGGACTAGATCGCCTCGTGAGAGACGACAAATGAGACTTTCGTTGCTGACTGTGCTAAGGAGTTATTGCTCAAGGAATGATGCTTCAAAAGCCATTACGATGAACGGCTAGGAGTTTGGAAGACATCGGCTGGAGAGAAACACTTAAAATGAGATTTTTCATTTCTGAAGTGTGCTATTGTGACAACGTTCTCAAGGAATCTTTCTGTCAAAGCCATTAAGATGCACTGCTAATGGTTGCGGAGAGATCGGTTCATGCGAAACAGGTGAAGCGGTTCAATGGGGCCCTAAAGATGCTGCTGAAAACCATTATGGTCCAGTACCCCCAGGACTGGGACAAGTTATTTACGCCACCTGCTGTTCGCAAAGAGGGAAGTGCCCCAGGAATGCAGAGGCATTTCCCCGTTCGAATTGCTGTATGGGAGGAGAGTGAGAGGACCCCTCGACTTCATGAGGGATGAGTGGGAGGGGTAATCCTCTTGTGGGGGAAAAATCAGTGGTGGACTATGTACTGATTTACTGGGAAAAGCTCATGGGCTTGGCTAGAGGAAATCTCGCAAGGGCACAAAGGAAGCAGAAGGACTGGTACGACCGCTCAGCATGTGCCCACCCCTCGTCTACCGGGGACCAGGTGATGCTTCTCGTCTCTGTGAGGAAGAACAAGAACTATTGAGTCCTGTGATGTGCTTGGGGCACAGTGCTCTAGGAATCTTCATCTAAAAGCCATTAAAATGCACTGCTCGTGTTTAGGAAGAGACCGGTTATTAGAAAGACAAAAGAAGATAAATTCCGTCCTACTTGTGCTAGTGACAAATTTCTCTTGGACTCTTCATCTAACTATCATTTGACTGCACGGCTAATATTTAGAAAGAGACGTGTAGGTGAGAAAGACAAACCAAACAGCTAATTATTGATCCGTGCTAGGGACAAATGTCTCAAGGAAACCTCGCCTGGAAGACATGAGGATGTACTTTTAATGGTTTAGCGAGCTCGGTTCGTGAGAAAGGCGAAAAAAATGAGAATTTCATTCCTGATTTGTGCTAGAGAGAAATGTTTCAAAGCATCATAGTGCAAATCGCATTTTTTGGAAGACATCGGTGTATGAGAAAGACGAAAAATTTTAAATTCACAAATTTCACAAAGAGTCATGTTGTGCTACTGATTTGGAAGAGATCGGTTCATGAGAAAGAGGAAAGATGAGAATTTCATTTCTGAGCTCTGCTAGGGCCAAATTTCTCAAGGACTAATGCTTCAAAAGCCATTACGATAGACTGTTAATCGTTTGCAAGTGATCGTTTCGCGAGAAAGACGAACAAGAGAATTTTGTTCCTGATCTCTCGTAGGGACAAATGTCCCTAAGACTCCTCTTCTGAAAGCCCTGAAGATGCCCTGCTGATTGTTTCGGAGACATCGAGTCATGAGAAAGAAGAGAAATGCGAATTTCATTCCTGACAGCGCTAGGTATAAATTTCTCAAGGAATCATGCTCAAAAAGCCATTACGATAGACTGGACATGGTTTTTAAGAGATCGGTTCGTGAGAAAGACGAAAAAGAGAAATGAATTCTTGTTCTCTGCTGGGGACCAATTTCTCAATTAATCATGCTTCGAAAGCAATTAGGATGCTCTGCCAATGGTTTGGAAGCCATCACTTCCAGAGAAAGAGAACAAAATGACTTAATTATGACTGATTTCTCAAAGAATCCTCATCTAAAAGTCATTGGGCTGCTTGCTTATGGTTTGGAAGAAATCGGTTCATGAGAAAGACGAATAATGAGGAATGAATTGCTGATCTGCTCTAGTTACAAATTTCTCAAGGAATCAAACTTCTAAAGCCTAATGTACTGCTACTGGTTTGGAAGAACTCGATTCGTGAGGAAGACGAAACCTGAGAATTTCATTCCTGAGCTGTGCTTGGGACAAATGTCTCAAGGATTCTTCATCTAAATGCCTTTAGGCTGCACAGCTAGTGGTTTGGAAGAGGTCGGTAGCTGAGAAAGGTGAAAAAAGAGAAATTCATTCCTGTGCTGTCCTAGTGAAAAATTTCTCAAGGACTCATGCTTGAAAAGTCACTAGTGAGCACTGCTCCTGATTTGGACTAGATGGCCTCGTGAGAGACGACAAATGAGACTTTCGTTGCTGACTGTGCTAAGGAGTTATTGCTCAAGGAATGATGCTTCAAAAGCCATTACGATGAACGGCTAGGAGTTTGGAAGACATCGGCTGGAGAGAAACACTTAAAATGAGATTTTTCATTTCTGAAGTGTGCTATTGTGACAACGTTCTCAAGGAATCTTTCTGTCAAAGCCATTAAGATGCACTGCTAATGGTTGCGGAGAGATCGGTTCATGCGAAACAGGTGAAGCGGTTCAATGGGGCCCTAAAGATGCTGCTGAAAACCATTATGGTCCAGTACCCCCAGGACTGGGACAAGTTATTTACGCCACCTGCTGTTCGCAAAGAGGGAAGTGCCCCAGGAATGCAGAGGCATTTCCCCGTTCGAATTGCTGTATGGGAGGAGAGTGAGAGGACCCCTCGACTTCATGAGGGATGAGTGGGAGGGGTAATCCTCTTGTGGGGGAAAAATCAGTGGTGGACTATGTACTGATTTACAGGGAAAAGCTCATGGGCTTGGCTAGAGGAAATCTCGCAAGGGCACAAAGGAAGCAGAAGGACTGGTACGACCGCTCAGCATGTGCCCACCCCTCGTCTACCGGGGACCAGGTGATGCTTCTCGTCTCTGTGAGGAAGAACAAGAACTATTGAGTCCTGTGATGTGCTTGGGGCACAGTGCTCTAGGAATCTTCATCTAAAAGCCATTAAAATGCACTGCTCGTGTTTAGGAAGCGACCGGTTATTAGAAAGACAAAAGAAGATAAATTCCGTCCTACTTGTGCTAGTGACAAATTTCTCTTGGACTCTTCATCTAACTATCATTTGACTGCACGGCTAATATTTAGAAAGAGACGTGTAGGTGAGAAAGACAAACCAAACAGCTAATTATTGATCCGTGCTAGGGACAAATGTCTCAAGGAAACCTCGCCTGGAAGACATGAGGATGTACTTTTAATGGTTTAGCGAGCTCGGTTCGTGAGAAAGGCGAAAAAAATGAGAATTTCATTCCTGATTTGTGCTAGAGAGAAATGTTTCAAAGCATCATAGTGCAAATCGCATTTTTTGGAAGACATCGGTGTATGAGAAAGACGAAAAATTATAAATTCACAAATTTCACAAGGAGTCATGTTGTGCTACTGATTTGGAAGAGATCGGTTCATGAGAAAGAGGAAAGATGAGAATTTCATTTCTGAGCTCTGCTAGGGCCAAATTTCTCAAGGACTAATGCTTCAAAAGCCATTACGATAGACTGTTAATCGTTTGTAAGTGATCGTTTCGCGAGAAAGACGAACAAGAGAATTTTGTTCCTGATCTCTCGTAGGGACAAATGTCCCTAAGACTCCTCTTCTGAAAGCCCTGAAGATGCCCTGCTGATTGTTTCGGAGACATCGAGTCATGAGAAAGAAGAGAAATGCGAATTTCATTCCTGACAGCGCTAGGTATAAATTTCTCAAGGAATCATGCTCAGAAAGCCATTACGATAGACTGGACATGGTTTTTAAGAGATCGGTTCGTGAGAAAGACGAAAAAGAGAAATGAATTCTTGTTCTCTGCTGGGGGACCAATTTCTCAATTAATCATGCTTCGAAAGCAATTAGGATGCTCTGCCAATGGTTTGGAAGACATCAGTTCCAGAGAAAGAGAACAAAATGACTTAATTATGACTGATCCGTGCTAAGGACAAATTTCTCAAAGAATCCTCATCTAAAAGTCATTGGGCTGCTTGCTTATGGTTTGGAAGAAATCGGTTCATGAGAAAGACGAATAATGAGGAATGAATTGCTGATCTGCTCTAGTTACAAATTTCTCAAGGAATCAAACTTCTAAAGCCTAATGTACTGCTACTGGTTTGGAAGAACTCGATTCGTGAGGAAGACGAAACCTGAGAATTTCATTCCTGAGCTGTGCTTGGGACAAATGTCTCAAGGATTCTTCATCTAAATGCCTTTAGGCTGCACAGCTAGTGGTTTGGAAGAGGTCGGTAGCTGAGAAAGGTGAAAAAAGAGAAATTCATTCCTGTGCTGTCCTAGTGAAAAATTTCTCAAGGACTCATGCTTGAAAAGTCACTAGTGAGCACTGCTCCTGATTTGGACTAGATGGCCTCGTGAGAGACGACAAATGAGACTTTCGTTGCTGACTGTGCTAAGGAGTTATTGCTCAAGGAATGATGCTTCAAAAGCCATTACGATGAACGGCTAGGAGTTTGGAAGACATCGGCTGGAGAGAAACACTTAAAATGAGATTTTTCATTTCTGAGGTGTGCTATTGTGACAACGTTCTCAAGGAATCTTTCTGTCAAAGCCATTAAGATGCACTGCTAATGGTTGCGGAGAGATCGGTTCATGCGAAACAGGTGAAGCGGTTCAATGGGGCCCTAAAGATGCTGCTGAAAACCATTATGGTCCAGTACCCCCAGGACTGGGACAAGTTATTTACGCCACCTGCTGTTTGCAAAGAGGGAAGTGCCCAGGAATGCAGAGGCATTTCCCCGTTCGAATTGCTGTATGGGAGGAGAGTGAGAGGACCCCTCGACTTCATGAGGGATGAGTGGGAGGGGTAATCCTCTTGTGGGGGAAAAATCAGTGGTGGACTATGTACTGATTTACTGGGAAAAGCTCATGGGCTTGGCTAGAGGAAATCTCGCAAGGGCACAAAGGAAGCAGAAGGACTGGTACGACCGCTCAGCATGTGCCCACCCCTCGTCTACCGGGGACCAGGTGATGCTTCTCGTCTCTGTGAGGAAGAACAAGAACTATTGAGTCCTGTGATGTGCTTGGGGCACAGTGCTCTAGGAATCTTCATCTAAAAGCCATTAAAATGCACTGCTCGTGTTTAGGAAGAGACTGGTTATTAGAAAGACAAAAGAAGATAAATTCCGTCCTACTTGTGCTAGTGACAAATTTCTCTTGGACTCTTCATCTAAATATCATTAGACTGCACGGCTAATATTTAGAAAGAGACGTGTAGGTGAGAAAGACAAACCAAACAGCTAATTATTGATCCGTGCTAGGGACAAATGTCTCAAGGAAACCTCGCCTGGAAGACATGAGGATGTACTTTTAATGGTTTAGCGAGCTCGGTTCGTGAGAAAGGCGAAAAAAATGAGAATTTCATTCCTGATTTGTGCTAGAGAGAAATGTTTCAAAGCATCATAGTGCAAATCGCATTTTTTGGAAGACATCGGTGTATGAGAAAGACGAAAAATTATAAATTCACAAATTTCACAAGGAGTCATGTTGTGCTACTGATTTGGAAGAGATCGGTTCATGAGAAAGAGGAAAGATGAGAATTTCATTTCTGAGCTCTGCTAGGGCCAAATTTCTCAAGGACTAATGCTTCAAAAGCCATTACGATAGACTGTTAATCGTTTGTAAGTGATCGTTTCGCGAGAAAGACGAACAAGAGAATTTTGTTCCTGATCTCTCGTAGGGACAAATGTCCCTAAGACTCCTCTTCTGAAAGCCCTGAAGATGCCCTGCTGATTGTTTCGGAGACATCGAGTCATGAGAAAGAAGAGAAATGCGAATTTCATTCCTGACAGCGCTAGGTATAAATTTCTCAAGGAATCATGCTCAGAAAGCCATTACGATAGACTGGACATGGTTTTTAAGAGATCGGTTCGTGAGAAAGACGAAAAAGAGAAATGAATTCTTGTTCTCTGCTGGGGACCAATTTGTCAATTAATCATGCTTCGAAAGCAATTAGGATGCTCTGCCAATGGTTTGGAAGCCATCACTTCCAGAGAACGAGAACAAAATGACTTAATTATGACTGATCCGTGCTAAGGACAAATTTCTCAAAGAATCCTCATCTAAAAGTCATTGGGCTGCTTGCTTATGGTTTGGAAGAAATCGGTTCATGAGAAAGACGAATAATGAGGAATGAATTGCTGATCTGCTCTAGTTACAAATTTCTCAAGGAATCAAACTTCTAAAGCCTAATGTACTGCTACTGGTTTGGAAGAACTCGATTCGTGAGGAAGACGAAACCTGAGAATTTCATTCCTGAGCTGTGCTTGGGACAAATGTCTCAAGGATTCTTCATCTAAATGCCTTTAGGCTGCACAGCTAGTGGTTTGGAAGAGGTCGGTAGCTGAGAAAGGTGAAAAAAGAGAAATTCATTCCTGTGCTGTCCTAGTGAAAAATTTCTCAAGGACTCATGCTTGAAAAGTCACTAGTGAGCACTGCTCCTGATTTGGACTAGATGGCCTCGTGAGAGACGACAAATGAGACTTTCGTTGCTGACTGTGCTAAGGAGTTATTGCTCAAGGAATGATGCTTCAAAAGCCATTACGATGAACGGCTAGGAGTTTGGAAGACATCGGCTGGAGAGAAACACTTAAAATGAGATTTTTCATTTCTGAGGTGTGCTATTGTGACAACGTTCTCAAGGAATCTTTCTGTCAAAGCCATTAAGATGCACTGCTAATGGTTGCGGAGAGATCGGTTCATGCGAAACAGGTGAAGCGGTTCAATGGGGCCCTAAAGATGCTGCTGAAAACCATTATGGTCCAGTACCCCCAGGACTGGGACAAGTTATTTACGCCACCTGCTGTTTGCAAAGAGGGAAGTGCCCAGGAATGCAGAGGCATTTCCCCGTTCGAATTGCTGTATGGGAGGAAAGTGAGAGGACCCCTCGACTTCATGAGGGATGAGTGGGAGGGGTAATCCTCTTGTGGGGGGAAAATCAGTGGTGGACTATGTACTGATTTACTGGGAAAAGCTCATGGGCTTGGCTAGAGGAAATCTCGCAAGGGCACAAAGGAAGCAGAAGGACTGGTACGACCGCTCAGCATGTGCCCACCCCTCGTCTACCGGGGACCAGGTGATGCTTCTCGTCTCTGTGAGGAAGAACAAGAACTATTGAGTCCTGTGATGTGCTTGGGGCACAGTGCTCTAGGAATCTTCATCTAAAAGCCATTAAAATGCACTGCTCGTGTTTAGGAAGAGACTGGTTATTAGAAAGACAAAAGAAGATAAATTCCGTCCTACTTGTGCTAGTGACAAATTTCTCTTGGACTCTTCATCTAAATATCATTAGACTGCACGGCTAATATTTAGAAAGAGACGTGTAGGTGAGAAAGACAAACCAAACAGCTAATTATTGATCCGTGCTAGGGACAAATGTCTCAAGGAAACCTCGCCTGGAAGACATGAGGATGTACTTTTAATGGTTTAGCGAGCTCGGTTCGTGAGAAAGGCGAAAAAAATGAGAATTTCATTCCTGATTTGTGCTAGAGAGAAATGTTTCAAAGCATCATAGTGCAAATCGCATTTTTTGGAAGACATCGGTGTATGAGAAAGACGAAAAATTATAAATTCACAAATTTCACAAGGAGTCATGTTGTGCTACTGATTTGGAAGAGATCGGTTCATGAGAAAGAGGAAAGATGAGAATTTCATTTCTGAGCTCTGCTAGGGCCAAATTTCTCAAGGACTAATGCTTCAAAAGCCATTACGATAGACTGTTAATCGTTTGTAAGTGATCGTTTCGCGAGAAAGACGAACAAGAGAATTTTGTTCCTGATCTCTCGTAGGGACAAATGTCCCTAAGACTCCTCTTCTGAAAGCCCTGAAGATGCCCTGCTGATTGTTTCGGAGACATCGAGTCATGAGAAAGAAGAGAAATGCGAATTTCATTCCTGACAGCGCTAGGTATAAATTTCTCAAGGAATCATGCTCAGAAAGCCATTACGATAGACTGGACATGGTTTTTAAGAGATCGGTTCGTGAGAAAGACGAAAAAGAGAAATGAATTCTTGTTCTCTGCTGGGGGACCAATTTCTCAATTAATCATGCTTCGAAAGCAATTAGGATGCTCTGCCAATGGTTTGGAAGCCATCACTTCCAGAGAACGAGAACAAAATGACTTAATTATGACTGATCCGTGCTAAGGACAAATTTCTCAAAGAATCCTCATCTAAAAGTCATTGGGCTGCTTGCTTATGGTTTGGAAGAAATCGGTTCATGAGAAAGACGAATAATGAGGAATGAATTGCTGATCTGCTCTAGTTACAAATTTCTCAAGGAATCAAACTTCTAAAGCCTAATGTACTGCTACTGGTTTGGAAGAACTCGATTCGTGAGGAAGACGAAACCTGAGAATTTCATTCCTGAGCTGTGCTTGGGACAAATGTCTCAAGGATTCTTCATCTAAATGCCTTTAGGCTGCACAGCTAGTGGTTTGGAAGAGGTCGGTAGCTGAGAAAGGTGAAAAAAGAGAAATTCATTCCTGTGCTGTCCTAGTGAAAAATTTCTCAAGGACTCATGCTTGAAAAGTCACTAGTGAGCACTGCTCCTGATTTGGACTAGATCGCCTCGTGAGAGACGACAAATGAGACTTTCGTTGCTGACTGTGCTAAGGAGTTATTGCTCAAGGAATGATGCTTCAAAAGCCATTACGATGAACGGCTAGGAGTTTGGACGACATCGGCTGGAGAGAAACACTTAAAATGAGATTTTTCATTTCTGAGGTGTGCTATTGTGACAACGTTCTCAAGGAATCTTTCTGTCAAAGCCATTAAGATGCACTGCTAATGGTTGCGGAGAGATCGGTTCATGCGAAACAGGTGAAGCGGTTCAATGGGGCCCTAAAGATGCTGCTGAAAACCATTATGGTCCAGTACCCCCAGGACTGGGACAAGTTATTTACGCCACCTGCTGTTCGCAAAGAGGGAAGTGCCCCAGGAATGCAGAGGCATTTCCCCGTTCGAATTGCTGTATGGGAGGAAAGTGAGAGGACCCCTCGACTTCATGAGGGATGAGTGGGAGGGGTAATCCTCTTCTGGGGGAAAAATCAGTGGTGGAGTATGTATGATTTACTGGGAAAAGCTCATGGGCTTGGCTAGAGGAAATCTCGCAAGGGCACAAAGGAAGCAGAAGGACTGGTACGACCGCTCAGCATGTGCCCACCCCTCGTCTACCGGGGACCAGGTGATGCTTCTCGTCTCTGTGAGGAAGAACAAGAACTATTGAGTCCTGTGATGTGCTTGGGGCACAGTTCTCTAGGAATCTTCATCTAAAAGCCATTAGAATGCACTGCTCGTGTTTAGGAAGATACCGGTTATTAGAAAGACAAAACAAGATAAATTCCGTCCTACTTGTGCTAGTGACAAATTTCTCTTGGACTCTTCATCTAAATATCATTAGACTGCACGGCTAATATTTAGAAAGAGACGTGTAGGTGAGAAAGACAAACCAAACAGCTAATTATTGATCCGTGTTGGGACAAATGTCTCAAGGAAACCTCGCCTGGAAGACATGAGGATGTACTTTTACTGGTTTAGCGAGCTCGGTTTGTGAGAAAGGCCAAAAAATGAGACTTTCATTCCTGATTTGTGCTAGAGATAAATTGCTCAAGGCAGCATGCTGCGAAACGCATTAGGATGCTTTCTTAATGTTTCGGTTCCATCAGTTAATGAGAAAGAAGAAAAATCACAAATTCATTCCTGTTCTGTGCTAGCCATACATTTCTCAAGGATTCATGCTTGAAAAGTCGTTACGATGGATTGTTAATGGTTTTGAAGCACTCAGTTGGTGAGAAATAATGAAAATACGAAATTCATTCCTGAGCTGTGCTTGGGACAAATGTCTCAAGGATTCTTCATCTAAATGCCTTTAGGCTGCACAGCTAGTCGTTTGGAAGAGGTCGGTAGCTGAGAAAGGTGAAAAAAGAGAAATTCATTCCTGTGCTGTCCTAGTGAAAAATTTCTCAAGGACTCATGCTTGAAAAGTCACTAGTGAGCACTGCTCCTGATTTGGACTAGATCGCCTCGTGAGAGACGACAAATGAGACTTTCGTTGCTGACTGTGCTAAGGAGTTATTGCTCAAGGAATGATGCTTCAAAAGCCATTACGATGAACGGCTAGGAGTTTGGAAGACATCGGCTGGAGAGAAACACTTAAAATGAGATTTTTCATTTCTGAGGTGTGCTATTGTGACAACGTTCTCAAGGAATCTTTCTGTCAAAGCCATTAAGATGCACTGCTAATGGTTGCGGAGAGATCGGTTCATGCGAAACAGGTGAAGCGGTTCAAAGGGGCCCTAAAGATGCTGCTGAAAACCATTATGGTCCAGTACCCCCAGGACTGGGACAAGTTATTTACGCCACCTGCTGTTAGCAAAGAGGGAAGTGCCCCAGCAATGCAGAGGCATTTCCCCGTTCGAATTGCTGTATGGGAGGCGAGTGAGAGGACCCCTCGACTTCATGAGGGATGAGTGGGAGGGGTAATCCTCTTCTGGGGGAAAAATCAGTGGTGGAGTATGTACTGATTTACTGGGAAAAGCTCATGGGCTTGGCTAGAGGAAATCTAGCAAGGGCACAAAGGAAGCAGAAGGACTGGTACGACCGCTCAGCATGTGCCCACCCCTCGTCTACCGGGGACCAGGTGATGCTTCTCGTCTCTGTGAGGAAGAACAAGAACTATTGAGTCCTGTGATGTGCTTGGGGCACAGTTCTCTAGGGATCTTCATCTAAAAGCCATTAGAATGCACTGCTCGTGTTTAGGAAGCGACCGGTTATTAGAAAGACAAAACAAGATAAATTCCGTCCTACTTGTGCTAGTGACAAATTTCTCTTGGACTCTTCATCTAAATATCATTAGACTGCACGGCTAATGTTTAGAAAGAGACGTGTAGGTGAGAAAGACAAACCAAACAGCTAATTATTGACCCGTGCTAGGGACAAATGTCTCAAGGAAACCTCGCCTGGAAGACATGAGGATGTACTTTTACTGGTTTAGCGACCTCGGTTCTTGAGAAAGGCGAAAAAAATGAGACTTTCATTCCTGATTTGTGCTAGAGATAAATTGCTCAAGGCAGCATGCTGCGAAACGCATTAGGATGCTTTCTTAATGTTTCGGTTCCATCAGTTAATGAGAAAGAAGAAAAATCACAAATTCATTCCTGTTCTGTGCTAGCCATACATTTCTCAAGGATTCATGCTTGAAAAGTCGTTACGATGGATTGTTAATGGTTTTGAAGCGCTCAGTTGGTGAGAAATAATGAAAATACGAAATTCATTCCTGAGCTGTGCTTGGGACAAATGTCTCAAGGATTCTTCATCTAAATGCCTTTAGGCTGCACAGCTAGTCGTTTGGAAGAGGTCGGTAGCTGAGAAAGGTGAAAAAAGAGAAATTCATTCCTGCGCTGTCCTAGTGAAAAATTTCTCAAGGACTCATGCTTGAAAAGTCACTAGTGAGCACTGCTCCTGATTTGGACTAGATCGCCTCGTGAGAGACGACAAATGAGACTTTCGTTGCTGACTGTGCTAAGGAGTTATTGCTCAAGGAATGATGCTTCAAAAGCCATTACGATGAACGGCTAGGAGTTTGGAAGACATCGGCTGGAGAGAAACACTTAAAATGAGATTTTTCATTTCTGAGGTGTGCTATTGTGACAACGTTCTCAAGGAATCTTTCTGTCAAAGCCATTAAGATGCACTGCTAATGGTTGCGGAGAGATCGGTTCATGCGAAACAGGTGAAGCGGTTCAAAGGGGCCCTAAAGATGCTGCTGAAAACCATTATGGTCCAGTACCCCCAGGACTGGGACAAGTTATTTACGCCACCTGCTGTTAGCAAAGAGGGAAGTGCCCCAGCAATGCAGAGGCATTTCCCCGTTCGAATTGCTGTATGGGAGGCGAGTGAGAGGACCCCTCGACTTCATGAGGGATGAGTGGGAGGGGTAATCCTCTTCTGGGGGAAAAATCAGTGGTGGAGTATGTACTGATTTACTGGGAAAAGCTCATGGGCTTGGCTAGAGGAAATCTAGCAAGGGCACAAAGGAAGCAGAAGGACTGGTACGACCGCTCAGCATGTGCCCACCCCTCGTCTACCGGGGACCAGGTGATGCTTCTCGTCTCTGTGAGGAAGAACAAGAACTATTGAGTCCTGTGATGTGCTTGGGGCACAGTTCTCTAGGGATCTTCATCTAAAAGCCATTAGAATGCACTGCTCGTGTTTAGGAAGCGACCGGTTATTAGAAAGACAAAACAAGATAAATTCCGTCCTACTTGTGCTAGTGACAAATTTCTCTTGGACTCTTCATCTAAATATCATTAGACTGCACGGCTAATGTTTAGAAAGAGACGTGTAGGTGAGAAAGACAAACCAAACAGCTAATTATTGACCCGTGCTAGGGACAAATGTCTCAAGGAAACCTCGCCTGGAAGACATGAGGATGTACTTTTACTGGTTTAGCGACCTCGGTTCGTGAGAAAGGCGAAAAAAATGAGAATTTCATTCCTGATTTGTGCTAGAGAGAAATGTTTCAAAGCATCATAGTGCAAATCGCATTTTTTGGAAGTCATCGGTGTATGAGAAAGACGAAAAATTATAAATTCACAAATTTCACAAGGAGTCATGTTGTGCTACTGATTTGGAAGAGATCGGTTCATGAGAAAGAGGAAAGATGAGAATTTCATTTCTGAGCTCTGCTAGGGCCAAATTTCTCAAGGACTAATCCTTCAAAAGCCATTACGATAGACTGTTAATCGTTTGCAAGTGATCGTTTCGCGAGAAAGACGAACAAGAGAATTTTGTTCCTGATCTCTCGTAGGGACAAATGTCCCTAAGACTTCTCTTCTGAAAGCCCAGAAGATGCCCTGCTGATTGTTTCGGAGACATCGAGTCATGAGAAAGAAGAGAAATGCGAATTTCATTCCTGACAGCGCTAGGTATAAATTTCTCAAGGAATCATGCTCAAAAAGCCATTACGATAGACTGGACATGGTTTTTAAGAGATCGGTTCGTGAGAAAGACGAAAAAGAGAAATGAATTCTTGTTCTCTGCTGGGGACCAATTTCTCAATTAATCATGCTTCGAAAGGAATTAGGATGCTCTGCCAATGGTTTGGAAGCCATCACTTCCAGAGAACGAGAACAAAATGACTTAATTATGACTGATCCGTGCTAAGGAGAAATTTCTCAAAGAATCCTCATCTAAAAGTCATTGGGCTGCTTGCTTATGGTTTGGAAGAAATCGGTTCATGAGAAAGACGAAAAAAGAGGAATTAATTGCTGATCTGCTCTAGTTACAAATTTCTCAAGAAATCAAACTTCTAAAGCTTAATGTACTGCTACTGGTTTGGAAGAACTCGGTTCGTGAGGAAGACGAAACCTGAGAATTTCATTCCTGAGCTGTGCTTGGGACAAATGTCTCAAGGATTCTTCATCTAAATGCCTTTAGGCTGCACAGCTAGTGGTTTGGAAGAGGTTGGTAGCTGAGAAAGGTGAAAAAAGAGAAATTCAATCCTGTGCTGTGCTAGTGAAAAATTTCTCAAGGACTCATGCTTGAAAAGTCACTAGTAAGCACTGCTCCTGATTTGGACTCGATCGCCTCGTGAGAGACGACAAATGAGACTTTCGTCACTGACTGTGCTAAGGAGTTATTGCTCAAGGAATGATGCTTCAAAAGCCATTACGATGAACGGCTAGGAGTTTGGAAGACATCGGCTGGAGAGAAACACTTAAAATGAGATTTTTCATTTCTGAGGTGTGCTATTGTGACAACGTTCTCAAGGAATCTTTCTGTCAAAGCCATTAAGATGCACTGCTAATGGTTGCGGAGAGATCGGTTCATGCGAAACAGGTGAAGCGGTTCAATGGGGCCCTAAAGATGCTGCTGAAAACCATTATGGTCCAGTACCCCCAGGACTGGGACAAGTTATTTACGCCACCTGCTGTTCGCAAAGAGGGAAGTGCCCCAGCAATGCAGAGGCATTTCCCCGTTCGAATTGCTGTATGGGAGGCGAGTGAGAGGACCCCTCGACTTCATGAGGGATGAGTGGGAGGGGTAATCCTCTTCTGGGGGAAAAATCAGTGGTGGAGTATGTACTGATTTACTGGGAAAAGCTCATGGGCTTGGCTAGAGGAAATCTAGCAAGGGCACAAAGGAAGCAGAAGGACTGGTACGACGGCTCAGCATGTACCCACCCCTCGTCTACCGGGGACCAGGTGATGCTTCTCGTCTCTGTGAGGAAGAACAAGAACTATTGAGTCCTGTGATGTGCTTGGGGCACAGTTCTCTAGGAATCTTCATTTAAAAGCCATTAGAATGCACTGCTCGTGTTTAGGAAGAGACCGGTTATTAGAAAGACAAAAGAAGATAAATTCCGTCCTACTTGTGCTAGTGACAAATTTCTCTTGGACTCTTCATCTAAATATCGTTAGACTGCACGGCTAATATTTAGAAAGAGACGTGTAGGTGAGAAAGACAAACCAAACAGCTAATTATTGATCCGTGTTGGGACAAATGTCTCAAGGAAACCTCGCCTGGAAGACATGAGGATGTACTTTTACTGGTTTAGCGAGCTCGGTTTGTGAGAAAGGCCAAAAAATGAGACTTTCATTCCTGATTTGTGCTAGAGATAAATTGCTCAAGGCAGCATGCTGCGAAACGCATTAGGATGCTTTCTTAATGTTTCGGTTCCATCAGTTAATGAGAAAGAAGAAAAATCACAAATTCATTCCTGTTCTGTGCTAGCCATACATTTCTCAAGGATTCATGCTTGAAAAGTCGTTACGATGGATTGTTAATGGTTTTGAAGCACTCAGTTGGTGAGAAATAATGAAAATACGAAATTCATTCCTGAGCTGTGCTTGGGACAAATGTCTCAAGGATTCTTCATCTAAATGCCTTTAGGCTGCACAGCTAGTCGTTTGGAAGAGGTCGGTAGCTGA
This sequence comes from Emys orbicularis, assembly GCF_028017835.1. Lineage (NCBI taxonomy): Eukaryota > Metazoa > Chordata > Testudines > Emydidae > Emys > Emys orbicularis. Next base: position 136,446,482 of record NC_088688.1, on the reverse strand, counting down.
GAAAGGTGAAAAAAGAGAAATTCATTCCTGTGCTGTCCTAGTGAAAAATTTCTCAAGGACTCATGCTTGAAAAGTCACTAGTGAGCACTGCTCCTGATTTGGACTAGATCGCCTCGTGAGAGACGACAAATGAGACTTTCGTTGCTGACTGTGCTAAGGAGTTATTGCTCAAGGAATGATGCTTCAAAAGCCATTACGATGAACGGCTAGGAGTTTGGAAGACATCGGCTGGAGAGAAACACTTAAAATGAGATTTTTCATTTCTGAGGTGTGCTATTGTGACAACGTTCTCAAGGAATCTTTCTGTCAAAGCCATTAAGATGCACTGCTAATGGTTGCGGAGAGATCGGTTCATGCGAAACAGGTGAAGCGGTTCAAAGGGGCCCTAAAGATGCTGCTGAAAACCATTATGGTCCAGTACCCCCAGGACTGGGACAAGTTATTTACGCCACCTGCTGTTAGCAAAGAGGGAAGTGCCCCAGCAATGCAGAGGCATTTCCCCGTTCGAATTGCTGTATGGGAGGCGAGTGAGAGGACCCCTCGACTTCATGAGGGATGAGTGGGAGGGGTAATCCTCTTCTGGGGGAAAAATCAGTGGTGGAGTATGTACTGATTTACTGGGAAAAGCTCATGGGCTTGGCTAGAGGAAATCTAGCAAGGGCACAAAGGAAGCAGAAGGACTGGTACGACCGCTCAGCATGTGCCCACCCCTCGTCTACCGGGGACCAGGTGATGCTTCTCGTCTCTGTGAGGAAGAACAAGAACTATTGAGTCCTGTGATGTGCTTGGGGCACAGTTCTCTAGGGATCTTCATCTAAAAGCCATTAGAATGCACTGCTCGTGTTTAGGAAGCGACCGGTTATTAGAAAGACAAAACAAGATAAATTCCGTCCTACTTGTGCTAGTGACAAATTTCTCTTGGACTCTTCATCTAAATATCATTAGACTGCACGGCTAATGTTTAGAAAGAGACGTGTAGGTGAGAAAGACAAACCAAACAGCTAATTATTGACCCGTGCTAGGGACAAATGTCTCAAGGAAACCTCGCCTGGAAGACATGAGGATGTACTTTTACTGGTTTAGCGACCTCGGTTCTTGAGAAAGGCGAAAAAAATGAGACTTTCATTCCTGATTTGTGCTAGAGATAAATTGCTCAAGGCAGCATGCTGCGAAACGCATTAGGATGCTTTCTTAATGTTTCGGTTCCATCAGTTAATGAGAAAGAAGAAAAATCACAAATTCATTCCTGTTCTGTGCTAGCCATACATTTCTCAAGGATTCATGCTTGAAAAGTCGTTACGATGGATTGTTAATGGTTTTGAAGCGCTCAGTTGGTGAGAAATAATGAAAATACGAAATTCATTCCTGAGCTGTGCTTGGGACAAATGTCTCAAGGATTCTTCATCTAAATGCCTTTAGGCTGCACAGCTAGTCGTTTGGAAGAGGTCGGTAGCTGAGAAAGGTGAAAAAAGAGAAATTCATTCCTGCGCTGTCCTAGTGAAAAATTTCTCAAGGACTCATGCTTGAAAAGTCACTAGTGAGCACTGCTCCTGATTTGGACTAGATCGCCTCGTGAGAGACGACAAATGAGACTTTCGTTGCTGACTGTGCTAAGGAGTTATTGCTCAAGGAATGATGCTTCAAAAGCCATTACGATGAACGGCTAGGAGTTTGGAAGACATCGGCTGGAGAGAAACACTTAAAATGAGATTTTTCATTTCTGAGGTGTGCTATTGTGACAACGTTCTCAAGGAATCTTTCTGTCAAAGCCATTAAGATGCACTGCTAATGGTTGCGGAGAGATCGGTTCATGCGAAACAGGTGAAGCGGTTCAAAGGGGCCCTAAAGATGCTGCTGAAAACCATTATGGTCCAGTACCCCCAGGACTGGGACAAGTTATTTACGCCACCTGCTGTTAGCAAAGAGGGAAGTGCCCCAGCAATGCAGAGGCATTTCCCCGTTCGAATTGCTGTATGGGAGGCGAGTGAGAGGACCCCTCGACTTCATGAGGGATGAGTGGGAGGGGTAATCCTCTTCTGGGGGAAAAATCAGTGGTGGAGTATGTACTGATTTACTGGGAAAAGCTCATGGGCTTGGCTAGAGGAAATCTAGCAAGGGCACAAAGGAAGCAGAAGGACTGGTACGACCGCTCAGCATGTGCCCACCCCTCGTCTACCGGGGACCAGGTGATGCTTCTCGTCTCTGTGAGGAAGAACAAGAACTATTGAGTCCTGTGATGTGCTTGGGGCACAGTTCTCTAGGAATCTTCATCTAAAAGCCATTAGAATGCACTGCTCGTGTTTAGGAAGATACCGGTTATTAGAAAGACAAAACAAGATAAATTCCGTCCTACTTGTGCTAGTGACAAATTTCTCTTGGACTCTTCATCTAAATATCATTAGACTGCACGGCTAATATTTAGAAAGAGACGTGTAGGTGAGAAAGACAAACCAAACAGCTAATTATTGATCCGTGTTGGGACAAATGTCTCAAGGAAACCTCGCCTGGAAGACATGAGGATGTACTTTTACTGGTTTAGCGAGCTCGGTTTGTGAGAAAGGCCAAAAAATGAGACTTTCATTCCTGATTTGTGCTAGAGATAAATTGCTCAAGGCAGCATGCTGCGAAACGCATTAGGATGCTTTCTTAATGTTTCGGTTCCATCAGTTAATGAGAAAGAAGAAAAATCACAAATTCATTCCTGTTCTGTGCTAGCCATACATTTCTCAAGGATTCATGCTTGAAAAGTCGTTACGATGGATTGTTAATGGTTTTGAAGCACTCAGTTGGTGAGAAATAATGAAAATACGAAATTCATTCCTGAGCTGTGCTTGGGACAAATGTCTCAAGGATTCTTCATCTAAATGCCTTTAGGCTGCACAGCTAGTCGTTTGGAAGAGGTCGGTAGCTGAGAAAGGTGAAAAAAGAGAAATTCATTCCTGTGCTGTCCTAGTGAAAAATTTCTCAAGGACTCATGCTTGAAAAGTCACTAGTGAGCACTGCTCCTGATTTGGACTAGATCGCCTCGTGAGAGACGACAAATGAGACTTTCGTTGCTGACTGTGCTAAGGAGTTATTGCTCAAGGAATGATGCTTCAAAAGCCATTACGATGAACGGCTAGGAGTTTGGAAGACATCGGCTGGAGAGAAACACTTAAAATGAGATTTTTCATTTCTGAGGTGTGCTATTGTGACAACGTTCTCAAGGAATCTTTCTGTCAAAGCCATTAAGATGCACTGCTAATGGTTGCGGAGAGATCGGTTCATGCGAAACAGGTGAAGCGGTTCAAAGGGGCCCTAAAGATGCTGCTGAAAACCATTATGGTCCAGTACCCCCAGGACTGGGACAAGTTATTTACGCCACCTGCTGTTAGCAAAGAGGGAAGTGCCCCAGCAATGCAGAGGCATTTCCCCGTTCGAATTGCTGTATGGGAGGCGAGTGAGAGGACCCCTCGACTTCATGAGGGATGAGTGGGAGGGGTAATCCTCTTCTGGGGGAAAAATCAGTGGTGGAGTATGTACTGATTTACTGGGAAAAGCTCATGGGCTTGGCTAGAGGAAATCTAGCAAGGGCACAAAGGAAGCAGAAGGACTGGTACGACCGCTCAGCATGTGCCCACCCCTCGTCTACCGGGGACCAGGTGATGCTTCTCGTCTCTGTGAGGAAGAACAAGAACTATTGAGTCCTGTGATGTGCTTGGGGCACAGTTCTCTAGGGATCTTCATCTAAAAGCCATTAGAATGCACTGCTCGTGTTTAGGAAGCGACCGGTTATTAGAAAGACAAAACAAGATAAATTCCGTCCTACTTGTGCTAGTGACAAATTTCTCTTGGACTCTTCATCTAAATATCATTAGACTGCACGGCTAATGTTTAGAAAGAGACGTGTAGGTGAGAAAGACAAACCAAACAGCTAATTATTGACCCGTGCTAGGGACAAATGTCTCAAGGAAACCTCGCCTGGAAGACATGAGGATGTACTTTTACTGGTTTAGCGACCTCGGTTCTTGAGAAAGGCGAAAAAAATGAGACTTTCATTCCTGATTTGTGCTAGAGATAAATTGCTCAAGGCAGCATGCTGCGAAACGCATTAGGATGCTTTCTTAATGTTTCGGTTCCATCAGTTAATGAGAAAGAAGAAAAATCACAAATTCATTCCTGTTCTGTGCTAGCCATACATTTCTCAAGGATTCATGCTTGAAAAGTCGTTACGATGGATTGTTAATGGTTTTGAAGCGCTCAGTTGGTGAGAAATAATGAAAATACGAAATTCATTCCTGAGCTGTGCTTGGGACAAATGTCTCAAGGATTCTTCATCTAAATGCCTTTAGGCTGCACAGCTAGTCGTTTGGAAGAGGTCGGTAGCTGAGAAAGGTGAAAAAAGAGAAATTCATTCCTGCGCTGTCCTAGTGAAAAATTTCTCAAGGACTCATGCTTGAAAAGTCACTAGTGAGCACTGCTCCTGATTTGGACTAGATCGCCTCGTGAGAGACGACAAATGAGACTTTCGTTGCTGACTGTGCTAAGGAGTTATTGCTCAAGGAATGATGCTTCAAAAGCCATTACGATGAACGGCTAGGAGTTTGGAAGACATCGGCTGGAGAGAAACACTTAAAATGAGATTTTTCATTTCTGAGGTGTGCTATTGTGACAACGTTCTCAAGGAATCTTTCTGTCAAAGCCATTAAGATGCACTGCTAATGGTTGCGGAGAGATCGGTTCATGCGAAACAGGTGAAGCGGTTCAAAGGGGCCCTAAAGATGCTGCTGAAAACCATTATGGTCCAGTACCCCCAGGACTGGGACAAGTTATTTACGCCACCTGCTGTTAGCAAAGAGGGAAGTGCCCCAGCAATGCAGAGGCATTTCCCCGTTCGAATTGCTGTATGGGAGGCGAGTGAGAGGACCCCTCGACTTCATGAGGGATGAGTGGGAGGGGTAATCCTCTTCTGGGGGAAAAATCAGTGGTGGAGTATGTACTGATTTACTGGGAAAAGCTCATGGGCTTGGCTAGAGGAAATCTAGCAAGGGCACAAAGGAAGCAGAAGGACTGGTACGACCGCTCAGCATGTGCCCACCCCTCGTCTACCGGGGACCAGGTGATGCTTCTCGTCTCTGTGAGGAAGAACAAGAACTATTGAGTCCTGTGATGTGCTTGGGGCACAGTTCTCTAGGGATCTTCATCTAAAAGCCATTAGAATGCACTGCTCGTGTTTAGGAAGCGACCGGTTATTAGAAAGACAAAACAAGATAAATTCCGTCCTACTTGTGCTAGTGACAAATTTCTCTTGGACTCTTCATCTAAATATCATTAGACTGCACGGCTAATGTTTAGAAAGAGACGTGTAGGTGAGAAAGACAAACCAAACAGCTAATTATTGACCCGTGCTAGGGACAAATGTCTCAAGGAAACCTCGCCTGGAAGACATGAGGATGTACTTTTACTGGTTTAGCGACCTCGGTTCGTGAGAAAGGCGAAAAAAATGAGAATTTCATTCCTGATTTGTGCTAGAGAGAAATGTTTCAAAGCATCATAGTGCAAATCGCATTTTTTGGAAGTCATCGGTGTATGAGAAAGACGAAAAATTATAAATTCACAAATTTCACAAGGAGTCATGTTGTGCTACTGATTTGGAAGAGATCGGTTCATGAGAAAGAGGAAAGATGAGAATTTCATTTCTGAGCTCTGCTAGGGCCAAATTTCTCAAGGACTAATCCTTCAAAAGCCATTACGATAGACTGTTAATCGTTTGCAAGTGATCGTTTCGCGAGAAAGACGAACAAGAGAATTTTGTTCCTGATCTCTCGTAGGGACAAATGTCCCTAAGACTTCTCTTCTGAAAGCCCAGAAGATGCCCTGCTGATTGTTTCGGAGACATCGAGTCATGAGAAAGAAGAGAAATGCGAATTTCATTCCTGACAGCGCTAGGTATAAATTTCTCAAGGAATCATGCTCAAAAAGCCATTACGATAGACTGGACATGGTTTTTAAGAGATCGGTTCGTGAGAAAGACGAAAAAGAGAAATGAATTCTTGTTCTCTGCTGGGGACCAATTTCTCAATTAATCATGCTTCGAAAGGAATTAGGATGCTCTGCCAATGGTTTGGAAGCCATCACTTCCAGAGAACGAGAACAAAATGACTTAATTATGACTGATCCGTGCTAAGGAGAAATTTCTCAAAGAATCCTCATCTAAAAGTCATTGGGCTGCTTGCTTATGGTTTGGAAGAAATCGGTTCATGAGAAAGACGAAAAAAGAGGAATTAATTGCTGATCTGCTCTAGTTACAAATTTCTCAAGAAATCAAACTTCTAAAGCTTAATGTACTGCTACTGGTTTGGAAGAACTCGGTTCGTGAGGAAGACGAAACCTGAGAATTTCATTCCTGAGCTGTGCTTGGGACAAATGTCTCAAGGATTCTTCATCTAAATGCCTTTAGGCTGCACAGCTAGTGGTTTGGAAGAGGTTGGTAGCTGAGAAAGGTGAAAAAAGAGAAATTCAATCCTGTGCTGTGCTAGTGAAAAATTTCTCAAGGACTCATGCTTGAAAAGTCACTAGTAAGCACTGCTCCTGATTTGGACTCGATCGCCTCGTGAGAGACGACAAATGAGACTTTCGTCACTGACTGTGCTAAGGAGTTATTGCTCAAGGAATGATGCTTCAAAAGCCATTACGATGAACGGCTAGGAGTTTGGAAGACATCGGCTGGAGAGAAACACTTAAAATGAGATTTTTCATTTCTGAGGTGTGCTATTGTGACAACGTTCTCAAGGAATCTTTCTGTCAAAGCCATTAAGATGCACTGCTAATGGTTGCGGAGAGATCGGTTCATGCGAAACAGGTGAAGCGGTTCAATGGGGCCCTAAAGATGCTGCTGAAAACCATTATGGTCCAGTACCCCCAGGACTGGGACAAGTTATTTACGCCACCTGCTGTTCGCAAAGAGGGAAGTGCCCCAGCAATGCAGAGGCATTTCCCCGTTCGAATTGCTGTATGGGAGGCGAGTGAGAGGACCCCTCGACTTCATGAGGGATGAGTGGGAGGGGTAATCCTCTTCTGGGGGAAAAATCAGTGGTGGAGTATGTACTGATTTACTGGGAAAAGCTCATGGGCTTGGCTAGAGGAAATCTAGCAAGGGCACAAAGGAAGCAGAAGGACTGGTACGACGGCTCAGCATGTACCCACCCCTCGTCTACCGGGGACCAGGTGATGCTTCTCGTCTCTGTGAGGAAGAACAAGAACTATTGAGTCCTGTGATGTGCTTGGGGCACAGTTCTCTAGGAATCTTCATTTAAAAGCCATTAGAATGCACTGCTCGTGTTTAGGAAGAGACCGGTTATTAGAAAGACAAAAGAAGATAAATTCCGTCCTACTTGTGCTAGTGACAAATTTCTCTTGGACTCTTCATCTAAATATCGTTAGACTGCACGGCTAATATTTAGAAAGAGACGTGTAGGTGAGAAAGACAAACCAAACAGCTAATTATTGATCCGTGTTGGGACAAATGTCTCAAGGAAACCTCGCCTGGAAGACATGAGGATGTACTTTTACTGGTTTAGCGAGCTCGGTTTGTGAGAAAGGCCAAAAAATGAGACTTTCATTCCTGATTTGTGCTAGAGATAAATTGCTCAAGGCAGCATGCTGCGAAACGCATTAGGATGCTTTCTTAATGTTTCGGTTCCATCAGTTAATGAGAAAGAAGAAAAATCACAAATTCATTCCTGTTCTGTGCTAGCCATACATTTCTCAAGGATTCATGCTTGAAAAGTCGTTACGATGGATTGTTAATGGTTTTGAAGCACTCAGTTGGTGAGAAATAATGAAAATACGAAATTCATTCCTGAGCTGTGCTTGGGACAAATGTCTCAAGGATTCTTCATCTAAATGCCTTTAGGCTGCACAGCTAGTCGTTTGGAAGAGGTCGGTAGCTGAGAAAGGTGAAAAAAGAGAAATTCATTCCTGTGCTGTCCTAGTGAAAAATTTCTCAAGGACTCATGCTTGAAAAGTCACTAGTGAGCACTGCTCCTGATTTGGACTAGATCGCCTCGTGAGAGACGACAAATGAGACTTTCGTTGCTGACTGTGCTAAGGAGTTATTGCTCAAGGAATGATGCTTCAAAAGCCATTACGATGAACGGCTAGGAGTTTGGAAGACATCGGCTGGAGAGAAACACTTAAAATGAGATTTTTCATTTCTGAGGTGTGCTATTGTGACAACGTTCTCAAGGAATCTTTCTGTCAAAGCCATTAAGATGCACTGCTAATGGTTGCGGAGAGATCGGTTCATGCGAAACAGGTGAAGCGGTTCAAAGGGGCCCTAAAGATGCTGCTGAAAACCATTATGGTCCAGTACCCCCAGGACTGGGACAAGTTATTTACGCCACCTGCTGTTAGCAAAGAGGGAAGTGCCCCAGCAATGCAGAGGCATTTCCCCGTTCGAATTGCTGTATGGGAGGCGAGTGAGAGGACCCCTCGACTTCATGAGGGATGAGTGGGAGGGGTAATCCTCTTCTGGGGGAAAAATCAGTGGTGGAGTATGTACTGATTTACTGGGAAAAGCTCATGGGCTTGGCTAGAGGAAATCTAGCAAGGGCACAAAGGAAGCAGAAGGACTGGTACGACCGCTCAGCATGTGCCCACCCCTCGTCTACCGGGGACCAGGTGATGCTTCTCGTCTCTGTGAGGAAGAACAAGAACTATTGAGTCCTGTGATGTGCTTGGGGCACAGTTCTCTAGGGATCTTCATCTAAAAGCCATTAGAATGCACTGCTCGTGTTTAGGAAGCGACCGGTTATTAGAAAGACAAAACAAGATAAATTCCGTCCTACTTGTGCTAGTGACAAATTTCTCTTGGACTCTTCATCTAAATATCATTAGACTGCACGGCTAATGTTTAGAAAGAGACGTGTAGGTGAGAAAGACAAACCAAACAGCTAATTATTGACCCGTGCTAGGGACAAATGTCTCAAGGAAACCTCGCCTGGAAGACATGAGGATGTACTTTTACTGGTTTAGCGACCTCGGTTCTTGAGAAAGGCGAAAAAAATGAGACTTTCATTCCTGATTTGTGCTAGAGATAAATTGCTCAAGGCAGCATGCTGCGAAACGCATTAGGATGCTTTCTTAATGTTTCGGTTCCATCAGTTAATGAGAAAGAAGAAAAATCACAAATTCATTCCTGTTCTGTGCTAGCCATACATTTCTCAAGGATTCATGCTTGAAAAGTCGTTACGATGGATTGTTAATGGTTTTGAAGCGCTCAGTTTTTGAGAAATAATGAAAATACGAAATTCATTCCTGAGCTGTGCTTGGGACAAATGTCTCAAGGATTCTTCATCTAAATGCCTTTAGGCTGCACAGCTAGTCGTTTGGAAGAGGTCGGTAGCTGAGAAAGGTGAAAAAAGAGAAATTCATTCCTGCGCTGTCCTAGTGAAAAATTTCTCAAGGACTCATGCTTGAAAAGTCACTAGTGAGCACTGCTCCTGATTTGGACTAGATCGCCTCGTGAGAGACGACAAATGAGACTTTCGTTGCTGACTGTGCTAAGGAGTTATTGCTCAAGGAATGATGCTTCAAAAGCCATTACGATGAACGGCTAGGAGTTTGAAAGACATCGGCTGGAGAGAAACACTTAAAATGAGATTTTTCATTTCTGAGGTGTGCTATTGTGACAACGTTCTCAAGGAATCTTTCTGTCAAAGCCATTAAGATGCACTGCTAATGGTTGCGGAGAGATCGGTTCATGCGAAACAGGTGAAGCGGTTCAAAGGGGCCCTAAAGATGCTGCTGAAAACCATTATGGTCCAGTACCCCCAGGACTGGGACAAGTTATTTACGCCACCTGCTGTTAGCAAAGAGGGAAGTGCCCCAGCAATGCAGAGGCATTTCCCCGTTCGAATTGCTGTATGGGAGGCGAGTGAGAGGACCCCTCGACTTCATGAGGGATGAGTGGGAGGGGTAATCCTCTTCTGGGGGAAAAATCAGTGGTGGAGTATGTACTGATTTACTGGGAAAAGCTCATGGGCTTGGCTAGAGGAAATCTAGCAAGGGCACAAAGGAAGCAGAAGGACTGGTACGACCGCTCAGCATGTGCCCACCCCTCGTCTACCGGGGACCAGGTGATGCTTCTCGTCTCTGTGAGGAAGAACAAGAACTATTGAGTCCTGTGATGTGCTTGGGGCACAGTTCTCTAGGGATCTTCATCTAAAAGCCATTAGAATGCACTGCTCGTGTTTAGGAAGCGACCGGTTATTAGAAAGACAAAACAAGATAAATTCCGTCCTACTTGTGCTAGTGACAAATTTCTCTTGGACTCTTCATCTAAATATCATTAGACTGCACGGCTAATGTTTAGAAAGAGACGTGTAGGTGAGAAAGACAAACCAAACAGCTAATTATTGACCCGTGCTAGGGACAAATGTCTCAAGGAAACCTCGCCTGGAAGACATGAGGATGTACTTTTACTGGTTTAGCGACCTCGGTTCGTGAGAAAGGCGAAAAAAATGAGAATTTCATTCCTGATTTGTGCTAGAGAGAAATGTTTCAAAGCATCATAGTGCAAATCGCATTTTTTGGAAGTCATCGGTGTATGAGAAAGACGAAAAATTATAAATTCACAAATTTCACAAGGAGTCATGTTGTGCTACTGATTTGGAAGAGATCGGTTCATGAGAAAGAGGAAAGATGAGAATTTCATTTCTGAGCTCTGCTAGGGCCAAATTTCTCAAGGACTAATCCTTCAAAAGCCATTACGATAGACTGTTAATCGTTTGCAAGTGATCGTTTCGCGAGAAAGACGAACAAGAGAATTTTGTTCCTGATCTCTCGTAGGGACAAATGTCCCTAAGACTTCTCTTCTGAAAGCCCAGAAGATGCCCTGCTGATTGTTTCGGAGACATCGAGTCATGAGAAAGAAGAGAAATGCGAATTTCATTCCTGACAGCGCTAGGTATAAATTTCTCAAGGAATCATGCTCAAAAAGCCATTACGATAGACTGGACATGGTTTTTAAGAGATCGGTTCGTGAGAAAGACGAAAAAGAGAAATGAATTCTTGTTCTCTGCTGGGGACCAATTTCTCAATTAATCATGCTTCGAAAGGAATTAGGATGCTCTGCCAATGGTTTGGAAGCCATCACTTCCAGAGAACGAGAACAAAATGACTTAATTATGACTGATCCGTGCTAAGGAGAAATTTCTCAAAGAATCCTCATCTAAAAGTCATTGGGCTGCTTGCTTATGGTTTGGAAGAAATCGGTTCATGAGAAAGACGAAAAAAGAGGAATTAATTGCTGATCTGCTCTAGTTACAAATTTCTCAAGAAATCAAACTTCTAAAGCTTAATGTACTGCTACTGGTTTGGAAGAACTCGGTTCGTGAGGAAGACGAAACCTGAGAATTTCATTCCTGAGCTGTGCTTGGGACAAATGTCTCAAGGATTCTTCATCTAAATGCCTTTAGGCTGCACAGCTAGTGGTTTGGAAGAGGTTGGTAGCTGAGAAAGGTGAAAAAAGAGAAATTCAATCCTGTGCTGTGCTAGTGAAAAATTTCTCAAGGACTCATGCTTGAAAAGTCACTAGTAAGCACTGCTCCTGATTTGGACTCGATCGCCTCGTGAGAGACGACAAATGAGACTTTCGTCACTGACTGTGCTAAGGAGTTATTGCTCAAGGAATGATGCTTCAAAAGCCATTACGATGAACGGCTAGGAGTTTGGAAGACATCGGCTGGAGAGAAACACTTAAAATGAGATTTTTCATTTCTGAGGTGTGCTATTGTGACAACGTTCTCAAGGAATCTTTCTGTCAAAGCCATTAAGATGCACTGCTAATGGTTGCGGAGAGATCGGTTCATGCGAAACAGGTGAAGCGGTTCAATGGGGCCCTAAAGATGCTGCTGAAAACCATTATGGTCCAGTACCCCCAGGACTGGGACAAGTTATTTACGCCACCTGCTGTTCGCAAAGAGGGAAGTGCCCCAGCAATGCAGAGGCATTTCCCCGTTCGAATTGCTGTATGGGAGGCGAGTGAGAGGACCCCTCGACTTCATGAGGGATGAGTGGGAGGGGTAATCCTCTTCTGGGGGAAAAATCAGTGGTGGAGTATGTACTGATTTACTGGGAAAAGCTCATGGGCTTGGCTAGAGGAAATCTAGCAAGGGCACAAAGGAAGCAGAAGGACTGGTACGACGGCTCAGCATGTACCCACCCCTCGTCTACCGGGGACCAGGTGATGCTTCTCGTCTCTGTGAGGAAGAACAAGAACTATTGAGTCCTGTGATGTGCTTGGGGCACAGTTCTCTAGGAATCTTCATTTAAAAGCCATTAGAATGCACTGCTCGTGTTTAGGAAGAGACCGGTTATTAGAAAGACAAAAGAAGATAAATTCCGTCCTACTTGTGCTAGTGACAAATTTCTCTTGGACTCTTCATCTAAATATCGTTAGACTGCACGGCTAATATTTAGAAAGAGACGTGTAGGTGAGAAAGACAAACCAAACAGCTAATTATTGATCCGTGTTGGGACAAATGTCTCAAGGAAACCTCGCCTGGAAGACATGAGGATGTACTTTTACTGGTTTAGCGAGCTCGGTTTGTGAGAAAGGCCAAAAAATGAGACTTTCATTCCTGATTTGTGCTAGAGATAAATTGCTCAAGGCAGCATGCTGCGAAACGCATTAGGATGCTTTCTTAATGTTTCGGTTCCATCAGTTAATGAGAAAGAAGAAAAATCACAAATTCATTCCTGTTCTGTGCTAGCCATACATTTCTCAAGGATTCATGCTTGAAAAGTCGTTACGATGGATTGTTAATGGTTTTGAAGCACTCAGTTGGTGAGAAATAATGAAAATACGAAATTCATTCCTGAGCTGTGCTTGGGACAAATGTCTCAAGGATTCTTCATCTAAATGCCTTTAGGCTGCACAGCTAGTCGTTTGGAAGAGGTCGGTAGCTGAGAAAGGTGAAAAAAGAGAAATTCATTCCTGTGCTGTCCTAGTGAAAAATTTCTCAAGGACTCATGCTTGAAAAGTCACTAGTGAGCACTGCTCCTGATTTGGACTAGATCGCCTCGTGAGAGACGACAAATGAGACTTTCGTTGCTGACTGTGCTAAGGAGTTATTGCTCAAGGAATGATGCTTCAAAAGCCATTACGATGAACGGCTAGGAGTTTGGAAGACATCGGCTGGAGAGAAACACTTAAAATGAGATTTTTCATTTCTGAGGTGTGCTATTGTGACAACGTTCTCAAGGAATCTTTCTGTCAAAGCCATTAAGATGCACTGCTAATGGTTGCGGAGAGATCGGTTCATGCGAAACAGGTGAAGCGGTTCAAAGGGGCCCTAAAGATGCTGCTGAAAACCATTATGGTCCAGTACCCCCAGGACTGGGACAAGTTATTTACGCCACCTGCTGTTAGCAAAGAGGGAAGTGCCCCAGCAATGCAGAGGCATTTCCCCGTTCGAATTGCTGTATGGGAGGCGAGTGAGAGGACCCCTCGACTTCATGAGGGATGAGTGGGAGGGGTAATCCTCTTCTGGGGGAAAAATCAGTGGTGGAGTATGTACTGATTTACTGGGAAAAGCTCATGGGCTTGGCTAGAGGAAATCTAGCAAGGGCACAAAGGAAGCAGAAGGACTGGTACGACCGCTCAGCATGTGCCCACCCCTCGTCTACCGGGGACCAGGTGATGCTTCTCGTCTCTGTGAGGAAGAACAAGAACTATTGAGTCCTGTGATGTGCTTGGGGCACAGTTCTCTAGGGATCTTCATCTAAAAGCCATTAGAATGCACTGCTCGTGTTTAGGAAGCGACCGGTTATTAGAAAGACAAAACAAGATAAATTCCGTCCTACTTGTGCTAGTGACAAATTTCTCTTGGACTCTTCATCTAAATATCATTAGACTGCACGGCTAATGTTTAGAAAGAGACGTGTAGGTGAGAAAGACAAACCAAACAGCTAATTATTGACCCGTGCTAGGGACAAATGTCTCAAGGAAACCTCGCCTGGAAGACATGAGGATGTACTTTTACTGGTTTAGCGACCTCGGTTCTTGAGAAAGGCGAAAAAAATGAGACTTTCATTCCTGATTTGTGCTAGAGATAAATTGCTCAAGGCAGCATGCTGCGAAACGCATTAGGATGCTTTCTTAATGTTTCGGTTCCATCAGTTAATGAGAAAGAAGAAAAATCACAAATTCATTCCTGTTCTGTGCTAGCCATACATTTCTCAAGGATTCATGCTTGAAAAGTCGTTACGATGGATTGTTAATGGTTTTGAAGCGCTCAGTTGGTGAGAAATAATGAAAATACGAAATTCATTCCTGAGCTGTGCTTGGGACAAATGTCTCAAGGATTCTTCATCTAAATGCCTTTAGGCTGCACAGCTAGTCGTTTGGAAGAGGTCGGTAGCTGAGAAAGGTGAAAAAAGAGAAATTCATTCCTGCGCTGTCCTAGTGAAAAATTTCTCAAGGACTCATGCTTGAAAAGTCACTAGTGAGCACTGCTCCTGATTTGGACTAGATCGCCTCGTGAGAGACGACAAATGAGACTTTCGTTGCTGACTGTGCTAAGGAGTTATTGCTCAAGGAATGATGCTTCAAAAGCCATTACGATGAACGGCTAGGAGTTTGAAAGACATCGGCTGGAGAGAAACACTTAAAATGAGATTTTTCATTTCTGAGGTGTGCTATTGTGACAACGTTCTCAAGGAATCTTTCTGTCAAAGCCATTAAGATGCACTGCTAATGGTTGCGGAGAGATCGGTTCATGCGAAACAGGTGAAGCGGTTCAAAGGGGCCCTAAAGATGCTGCTGAAAACCATTATGGTCCAGTACCCCCAGGACTGGGACAAGTTATTTACGCCACCTGCTGTTAGCAAAGAGGGAAGTGCCCCAGCAATGCAGAGGCATTTCCCCGTTCGAATTGCTGTATGGGAGGCGAGTGAGAGGACCCCTCGACTTCATGAGGGATGAGTGGGAGGGGTAATCCTCTTCTGGGGGAAAAATCAGTGGTGGAGTATGTACTGATTTACTGGGAAAAGCTCATGGGCTTGGCTAGAGGAAATCTAGCAAGGGCACAAAGGAAGCAGAAGGACTGGTACGACCGCTCAGCATGTGCCCACCCCTCGTCTACCGGGGACCAGGTGATGCTTCTCGTCTCTGTGAGGAAGAACAAGAACTATTGAGTCCTGTGATGTGCTTGGGGCACAGTTCTCTAGGGATCTTCATCTAAAAGCCATTAGAATGCACTGCTCGTGTTTAGGAAGCGACCGGTTATTAGAAAGACAAAACAAGATAAATTCCGTCCTACTTGTGCTAGTGACAAATTTCTCTTGGACTCTTCATCTAAATATCATTAGACTGCACGGCTAATGTTTAGAAAGAGACGTGTAGGTGAGAAAGACAAACCAAACAGCTAATTATTGACCCGTGCTAGGGACAAATGTCTCAAGGAAACCTCGCCTGGAAGACATGAGGATGTACTTTTACTGGTTTAGCGACCTCGGTTCGTGAGAAAGGCGAAAAAAATGAGAATTTCATTCCTGATTTGTGCTAGAGAGAAATGTTTCAAAGCATCATAGTGCAAATCGCATTTTTTGGAAGTCATCGGTGTATGAGAAAGACGAAAAATTATAAATTCACAAATTTCACAAGGAGTCATGTTGTGCTACTGATTTGGAAGAGATCGGTTCATGAGAAAGAGGAAAGATGAGAATTTCATTTCTGAGCTCTGCTAGGGCCAAATTTCTCAAGGACTAATCCTTCAAAAGCCATTACGATAGACTGTTAATCGTTTGCAAGTGATCGTTTCGCGAGAAAGACGAACAAGAGAATTTTGTTCCTGATCTCTCGTAGGGACAAATGTCCCTAAGACTTCTCTTCTGAAAGCCCAGAAGATGCCCTGCTGATTGTTTCGGAGACATCGAGTCATGAGAAAGAAGAGAAATGCGAATTTCATTCCTGACAGCGCTAGGTATAAATTTCTCAAGGAATCATGCTCAAAAAGCCATTACGATAGACTGGACATGGTTTTTAAGAGATCGGTTCGTGAGAAAGACGAAAAAGAGAAATGAATTCTTGTTCTCTGCTGGGGACCAATTTCTCAATTAATCATGCTTCGAAAGGAATTAGGATGCTCTGCCAATGGTTTGGAAGCCATCACTTCCAGAGAACGAGAACAAAATGACTTAATTATGACTGATCCGTGCTAAGGACAAATTTCTCAAAGAATCCTCATCTAAAAGTCATTGGGCTGCTTGCTTATGGTTTGGAAGAAATCGGTTCATGAGAAAGACGAAAAAAGAGGAATTAATTGCTGATCTGCTCTAGTTACAAATTTCTCAAGAAATCAAACTTCTAAAGCTTAATGTACTGCTACTGGTTTGGAAGAACTCGGTTCGTGAGGAAGACGAAACCTGAGAATTTCATTCCTGAGCTGTGCTTGGGACAAATGTCTCAAGGATTCTTCATCTAAATGCCTTTAGGCTGCACAGCTAGTGGTTTGGAAGAGGTTGGTAGCTGAGAAAGGTGAAAAAAGAGAAATTCAATCCTGTGCTGTGCTAGTGAAAAATTTCTCAAGGACTCATGCTTGAAAAGTCACTAGTAAGCACTGCTCCTGATTTGGACTCGATCGCCTCGTGAGAGACGACAAATGAGACTTTCGTCACTGACTGTGCTAAGGAGTTATTGCTCAAGGAATGATGCTTCAAAAGCCATTACGATGAACGGCTAGGAGTTTGGAAGACATCGGCTGGAGAGAAACACTTAAAATGAGATTTTTCATTTCTGAGGTGTGCTATTGTGACAACGTTCTCAAGGAATCTTTGTGTCAAAGCCATTAAGATGCACTGCTAATGGTTGCGGAGAGATCGGTTCATGCGAAACAGGTGAAGCGGTTCAATGGGGCCCTAAAGATGCTGCTGAAAACCATTATGGTCCAGTACCCCCAGGACTGGGACAAGTTATTTACGCCACCTGCTGTTCGCAAAGAGGGAAGTGCCCCAGCAATGCAGAGGCATTTCCCCGTTCGAATTGCTGTATGGGAGGCGAGTGAGAGGACCCCTCGACTTCATGAGGGATGAGTGGGAGGGGTAATCCTCTTCTGGGGGAAAAATCAGTGGTGGAGTATGTACTGATTTACTGGGAAAAGCTCATGGGCTTGGCTAGAGGAAATCTAGCAAGGGCACAAAGGAAGCAGAAGGACTGGTACGACGGCTCAGCATGTACCCACCCCTCGTCTACCGGGGACCAGGTGATGCTTCTCGTCTCTGTGAGGAAGAACAAGAACTATTGAGTCCTGTGATGTGCTTGGGGCACAGTTCTCTAGGAATCTTCATTTAAAAGCCATTAGAATGCACTGCTCGTGTTTAGGAAGAGACCGGTTATTAGAAAGACAAAAGAAGATAAATTCCGTCCTACTTGTGCTAGTGACAAATTTCTCTTGGACTCTTCATCTAAATATCGTTAGACTGCACGGCTAATATTTAGAAAGAGACGTGTAGGTGAGAAAGACAAACCAAACAGCTAATTATTGATCCGTGTTGGGACAAATGTCTCAAGGAAACCTCGCCTGGAAGACATGAGGATGTACTTTTACTGGTTTAGCGAGCTCGGTTTGTGAGAAAGGCCAAAAAATGAGACTTTCATTCCTGATTTGTGCTAGAGATAAATTGCTCAAGGCAGCATGCTGCGAAACGCATTAGGATGCTTTCTTAATGTTTCGGTTCCATCAGTTAATGAGAAAGAAGAAAAATCACAAATTCATTCCTGTTCTGTGCTAGCCATACATTTCTCAAGGATTCATGCTTGAAAAGTCGTTACGATGGATTGTTAATGGTTTTGAAGCACTCAGTTGGTGAGAAATAATGAAAATACGAAATTCATTCCTGAGCTGTGCTTGGGACAAATGTCTCAAGGATTCTTCATCTAAATGCCTTTAGGCTGCACAGCTAGTCGTTTGGAAGAGGTCGGTAGCTGAGAAAGGTGAAAAAAGAGAAATTCATTCCTGTTCTGTCCTAGTGAAAAATTTCTCAAGGACTCATGCTTGAAAAGTCACTAGTGAGCACTGCTCCTGATTTGGACTAGATCGCCTCGTGAGAGACGACAAATGAGACTTTCGTTGCTGACTGTGCTAAGGAGTTATTGCTCAAGGAATGATGCTTCAAAAGCCATTACGATGAACGGCTAGGAGTTTGGAAGACATCGGCTGGAGAGAAACACTTAAAATGAGATTTTTCATTTCTGAGGTGTGCTATTGTGACAACGTTCTCAAGGAATCTTTCTGTCAAAGCCATTAAGATGCACTGCTAATGGTTGCGGAGAGATCGGTTCATGCGAAACAGGTGAAGCGGTTCAAAGGGGCCCTAAAGATGCTGCTGAAAACCATTATGGTCCAGTACCCCCAGGACTGGGACAAGTTATTTACGCCACCTGCTGTTAGCAAAGAGGGAAGTGCCCCAGCAATGCAGAGGCATTTCCCCGTTCGAATTGCTGTATGGGAGGCGAGTGAGAGGACCCCTCGACTTCATGAGGGATGAGTGGGAGGGGTAATCCTCTTCTGGGGGAAAAATCAGTGGTGGAGTATGTACTGATTTACTGGGAAAAGCTCATGGGCTTGGCTAGAGGAAATCTAGCAAGGGCACAAAGGAAGCAGAAGGACTGGTACGACCGCTCAGCATGTGCCCACCCCTCGTCTACCGGGGACCAGGTGATGCTTCTCGTCTCTGTGAGGAAGAACAAGAACTATTGAGTCCTGTGATGTGCTTGGGGCACAGTTCTCTAGGGATCTTCATCTAAAAGCCATTAGAATGCACTGCTCGTGTTTAGGAAGCGACCGGTTATTAGAAAGACAAAACAAGATAAATTCCGTCCTACTTGTGCTAGTGACAAATTTCTCTTGGACTCTTCATCTAAATATCATTAGACTGCACGGCTAATGTTTAGAAAGAGACGTGTAGGTGAGAAAGACAAACCAAACAGCTAATTATTGACCCGTGCTAGGGACAAATGTCTCAAGGAAACCTCGCCTGGAAGACATGAGGATGTACTTTTACTGGTTTAGCGACCTCGGTTCTTGAGAAAGGCGAAAAAAATGAGACTTTCATTCCTGATTTGTGCTAGAGATAAATTGCTCAAGGCAGCATGCTGCGAAACGCATTAGGATGCTTTCTTAATGTTTCGGTTCCATCAGTTAATGAGAAAGAAGAAAAATCACAAATTCATTCCTGTTCTGTGCTAGCCATACATTTCTCAAGGATTCATGCTTGAAAAGTCGTTACGATGGATTGTTAATGGTTTTGAAGCGCTCAGTTGGTGAGAAATAATGAAAATACGAAATTCATTCCTGAGCTGTGCTTGGGACAAATGTCTCAAGGATTCTTCATCTAAATGCCTTTAGGCTGCACAGCTAGTCGTTTGGAAGAGGTCGGTAGCTGAGAAAGGTGAAAAAAGAGAAATTCATTCCTGCGCTGTCCTAGTGAAAAATTTCTCAAGGACTCATGCTTGAAAAGTCACTAGTGAGCACTGCTCCTGATTTGGACTAGATCGCCTCGTGAGAGACGACAAATGAGACTTTCGTTGCTGACTGTGCTAAGGAGTTATTGCTCAAGGAATGATGCTTCAAAAGCCATTACGATGAACGGCTAGGAGTTTGGAAGACATCGGCTGGAGAGAAACACTTAAAATGAGATTTTTCATTTCTGAGGTGTGCTATTGTGACAACGTTCTCAAGGAATCTTTCTGTCAAAGCCATTAAGATGCACTGCTAATGGTTGCGGAGAGATCGGTTCATGCGAAACAGGTGAAGCGGTTCAAAGGGGCCCTAAAGATGCTGCTGAAAACCATTATGGTCCAGTACCCCCAGGACTGGGACAAGTTATTTACGCCACCTGCTGTTAGCAAAGAGGGAAGTGCCCCAGCAATGCAGAGGCATTTCCCCGTTCGAATTGCTGTATGGGAGGCGAGTGAGAGGACCCCTCGACTTCATGAGGGATGAGTGGGAGGGGTAATCCTCTTCTGGGGGAAAAATCAGTGGTGGAGTATGTACTGATTTACTGGGAAAAGCTCATGGGCTTGGCTAGAGGAAATCTAGCAAGGGCACAAAGGAAGCAGAAGGACTGGTACGACCGCTCAGCATGTGCCCACCCCTCGTCTACCGGGGACCAGGTGATGCTTCTCGTCTCTGTGAGGAAGAACAAGAACTATTGAGTCCTGTGATGTGCTTGGGGCACAGTTCTCTAGGGATCTTCATCTAAAAGCCATTAGAATGCACTGCTCGTGTTTAGGAAGCGACCGGTTATTAGAAAGACAAAACAAGATAAATTCCGTCCTACTTGTGCTAGTGACAAATTTCTCTTGGACTCTTCATCTAAATATCATTAGACTGCACGGCTAATGTTTAGAAAGAGACGTGTAGGTGAGAAAGACAAACCAAACAGCTAATTATTGACCCGTGCTAGGGACAAATGTCTCAAGGAAACCTCGCCTGGAAGACATGAGGATGTACTTTTACTGGTTTAGCGACCTCGGTTCGTGAGAAAGGCGAAAAAAATGAGAATTTCATTCCTGATTTGTGCTAGAGAGAAATGTTTCAAAGCATCATAGTGCAAATCGCATTTTTTGGAAGTCATCGGTGTATGAGAAAGACGAAAAATTATAAATTCACAAATTTCACAAGGAGTCATGTTGTGCTACTGATTTGGAAGAGATCGGTTCATGAGAAAGAGGAAAGATGAGAATTTCATTTCTGAGCTCTGCTAGGGCCAAATTTCTCAAGGACTAATCCTTCAAAAGCCATTACGATAGACTGTTAATCGTTTGCAAGTGATCGTTTCGCGAGAAAGACGAACAAGAGAATTTTGTTCCTGATCTCTCGTAGGGACAAATGTCCCTAAGACTTCTCTTCTGAAAGCCCAGAAGATGCCCTGCTGATTGTTTCGGAGACATCGAGTCATGAGAAAGAAGAGAAATGCGAATTTCATTCCTGACAGCGCTAGGTATAAATTTCTCAAGGAATCATGCTCAAAAAGCCATTACGATAGACTGGACATGGTTTTTAAGAGATCGGTTCGTGAGAAAGACGAAAAAGAGAAATGAATTCTTGTTCTCTGCTGGGGACCAATTTCTCAATTAATCATGCTTCGAAAGGAATTAGGATGCTCTGCCAATGGTTTGGAAGCCATCACTTCCAGAGAACGAGAACAAAATGACTTAATTATGACTGATCCGTGCTAAGGACAAATTTCTCAAAGAATCCTCATCTAAAAGTCATTGGGCTGCTTGCTTATGGTTTGGAAGAAATCGGTTCATGAGAAAGACGAAAAAAGAGGAATTAATTGCTGATCTGCTCTAGTTACAAATTTCTCAAGAAATCAAACTTCTAAAGCTTAATGTACTGCTACTGGTTTGGAAGAACTCGGTTCGTGAGGAAGACGAAACCTGAGAATTTCAT
This sequence comes from Emys orbicularis, assembly GCF_028017835.1. NCBI lineage: Eukaryota > Metazoa > Chordata > Testudines > Emydidae > Emys > Emys orbicularis. Next base: position 136,425,039 of record NC_088688.1, on the reverse strand, counting down.
TCCTGAGCTGTGCTTGGGACAAATGTCTCAAGGATTCTTCATCTAAATGCCTTTAGGCTGCACAGCTAGTGGTTTGGAAGAGGTTGGTAGCTGAGAAAGGTGAAAAAAGAGAAATTCAATCCTGTGCTGTGCTAGTGAAAAATTTCTCAAGGACTCATGCTTGAAAAGTCACTAGTAAGCACTGCTCCTGATTTGGACTCGATCGCCTCGTGAGAGACGACAAATGAGACTTTCGTCACTGACTGTGCTAAGGAGTTATTGCTCAAGGAATGATGCTTCAAAAGCCATTACGATGAACGGCTAGGAGTTTGGAAGACATCGGCTGGAGAGAAACACTTAAAATGAGATTTTTCATTTCTGAGGTGTGCTATTGTGACAACGTTCTCAAGGAATCTTTCTGTCAAAGCCATTAAGATGCACTGCTAATGGTTGCGGAGAGATCGGTTCATGCGAAACAGGTGAAGCGGTTCAATGGGGCCCTAAAGATGCTGCTGAAAACCATTATGGTCCAGTACCCCCAGGACTGGGACAAGTTATTTACGCCACCTGCTGTTCGCAAAGAGGGAAGTGCCCCAGCAATGCAGAGGCATTTCCCCGTTCGAATTGCTGTATGGGAGGCGAGTGAGAGGACCCCTCGACTTCATGAGGGATGAGTGGGAGGGGTAATCCTCTTCTGGGGGAAAAATCAGTGGTGGAGTATGTACTGATTTACTGGGAAAAGCTCATGGGCTTGGCTAGAGGAAATCTAGCAAGGGCACAAAGGAAGCAGAAGGACTGGTACGACGGCTCAGCATGTACCCACCCCTCGTCTACCGGGGACCAGGTGATGCTTCTCGTCTCTGTGAGGAAGAACAAGAACTATTGAGTCCTGTGATGTGCTTGGGGCACAGTTCTCTAGGAATCTTCATTTAAAAGCCATTAGAATGCACTGCTCGTGTTTAGGAAGAGACCGGTTATTAGAAAGACAAAAGAAGATAAATTCCGTCCTACTTGTGCTAGTGACAAATTTCTCTTGGACTCTTCATCTAAATATCGTTAGACTGCACGGCTAATATTTAGAAAGAGACGTGTAGGTGAGAAAGACAAACCAAACAGCTAATTATTGATCCGTGTTGGGACAAATGTCTCAAGGAAACCTCGCCTGGAAGACATGAGGATGTACTTTTACTGGTTTAGCGAGCTCGGTTTGTGAGAAAGGCCAAAAAATGAGACTTTCATTCCTGATTTGTGCTAGAGATAAATTGCTCAAGGCAGCATGCTGCGAAACGCATTAGGATGCTTTCTTAATGTTTCGGTTCCATCAGTTAATGAGAAAGAAGAAAAATCACAAATTCATTCCTGTTCTGTGCTAGCCATACATTTCTCAAGGATTCATGCTTGAAAAGTCGTTACGATGGATTGTTAATGGTTTTGAAGCACTCAGTTGGTGAGAAATAATGAAAATACGAAATTCATTCCTGAGCTGTGCTTGGGACAAATGTCTCAAGGATTCTTCATCTAAATGCCTTTAGGCTGCACAGCTAGTCGTTTGGAAGAGGTCGGTAGCTGAGAAAGGTGAAAAAAGAGAAATTCATTCCTGTGCTGTCCTAGTGAAAAATTTCTCAAGGACTCATGCTTGAAAAGTCACTAGTGAGCACTGCTCCTGATTTGGACTAGATCGCCTCGTGAGAGACGACAAATGAGACTTTCGTTGCTGACTGTGCTAAGGAGTTATTGCTCAAGGAATGATGCTTCAAAAGCCATTACGATGAACGGCTAGGAGTTTGGAAGACATCGGCTGGAGAGAAACACTTAAAATGAGATTTTTCATTTCTGAGGTGTGCTATTGTGACAACGTTCTCAAGGAATCTTTCTGTCAAAGCCATTAAGATGCACTGCTAATGGTTGCGGAGAGATCGGTTCATGCGAAACAGGGTGAAGCGGTTCAAAGGGGCCCTAAAGATGCTGCTGAAAACCATTATGGTCCAGTACCCCCAGGACTGGGACAAGTTATTTACGCCACCTGCTGTTAGCAAAGAGGGAAGTGCCCCAGCAATGCAGAGGCATTTCCCCGTTCGAATTGCTGTATGGGAGGCGAGTGAGAGGACCCCTCGACTTCATGAGGGATGAGTGGGAGGGGTAATCCTCTTCTGGGGGAAAAATCAGTGGTGGAGTATGTACTGATTTACTGGGAAAAGCTCATGGGCTTGGCTAGAGGAAATCTAGCAAGGGCACAAAGGAAGCAGAAGGACTGGTACGACCGCTCAGCATGTGCCCACCCCTCGTCTACCGGGGACCAGGTGATGCTTCTCGTCTCTGTGAGGAAGAACAAGAACTATTGAGTCCTGTGATGTGCTTGGGGCACAGTTCTCTAGGGATCTTCATCTAAAAGCCATTAGAATGCACTGCTCGTGTTTAGGAAGCGACCGGTTATTAGAAAGACAAAAGAAGATAAATTCCGTCCTACTTGTGCTAGTGACAAATTTCTCTTGGACTCTTCATCTAAATATCATTAGACTGCACGGCTAATGTTTAGAAAGAGACGTGTAGGTGAGAAAGACAAACCAAACAGCTAATTATTGACCCGTGCTAGGGACAAATGTCTCAAGGAAACCTCGCCTGGAAGACATGAGGATGTACTTTTACTGGTTTAGCGACCTCGGTTCTTGAGAAAGGCGAAAAAATGAGAATTTCATTCCTGATTTGTGCTAGAGAGAAATGTTTCAAAGCATCATAGTGCAAATCGCATTTTTTGGAAGACATCGGTGTATGAGAAAGACGAAAAATTATAAATTCACAAATTTCACAAGGAGTCATGTTGTGCTACTGATTTGGAAGAGATCGGTTCATGAGAAAGAGGAAAGATGAATATTTCATTTCTGAGCTCTGCTAGGGCCAGATTTCTCAAGGACTAATGCTTCAAAAGCCATTACGATAGACTGTTAATCGTTTGTAAGTGATCGTTTCGCGAGAAAGACGAACAAGAGAATTTTGTTCCTGATCTCTCGTAGGGACAAATGTCCCTAAGACTCCTCTTCTGAAAGCCCTGAAGATGCCCTGCTGATTGTTTCGGAGACATCGAGTCATGAGAAAGAAGAGAAATGCGAATTTCATTCCTGACAGCGCTAGCTATAAATTTCTCAAGGAATCATGCTCAAAAAGCCATTACGATAGACTGGACATGGTTTTTAAGAGATCGGTTCGTGAGAAAGACGAAAAAGAGAAATGAATTCTTGTTCTCTGCTGGGGACCAATTTCTCAATTAATCATGCTTCGAAAGCAATTAGGATGCTCTGCCAATGGTTTGGAAGCCATCAGTTCCAGAGAAAGAGAACAAAATGACTTAATTATGACTGATCCGTGCTAAGGACAAATTTCTCAAAGAATCCTCATCTAAAAGTCATTGGGCTGCTTGCTTATGGTTTGGAAGAAATCGGTTCATGAGAAAGACGAAAAATGAGGAATTAATTGCTGATCTGCTCTAGTTACAAATTTCTCAAGGAATCAAACTTCTAAAGCCTAATGTACTGCTACTGGTTTGGAAGAACTCGATTCGTGAGGAAGACGAAACCTGAGAATTTCATTCCTGAGCTGTGCTTGGGACAAATGTCTCAAGGATTCTTCATCTAAATGCCTTTAGGCTGCACAGCTAGTCGTTTGGAAGAGGTCGGTAGCTGAGAAAGGTGAAAAAAGAGAAATTCATTCCTGTGCTGTCCTAGTGAAAAATTTCTCAAGGACTCATGCTTGAAAAGTCACTAGTGAGCACTGCTCCTGATTTGGACTAGATGGCCTCGTGAGAGACGACAAATGAGACTTTCGTTGCTGACTGTGCTAAGGAGTTATTGCTCAAGGAATGATGCTTCAAAAGCCATTACGATGAACGGCTAGGAGTTTGGACGACATCGGCTGGAGAGAAACACTTAAAATGAGATTTCTCATTTCTGAGGTGTGCTATTGTGACAACGTTCTCAAGGAATCTTTCTGTCAAAGCCATTAAGATGCACTGCTAATGGTTGCGGAGAGATCGGTTCATGCGAAACAGGTGAAGCGGTTCAATGGGGCCCTAAAGATGCTGCTGAAAACCATTATGGTCCAGTACCCCCAGGACTGGGACAAGTTATTTACGCCACCTGCTGTTCGCAAAGAGGGAAGTGCCCCAGGAATGCAGAGGCATTTCCCCGTTCGAATTGCTGTATGGGAGGAAAGTGAGAGGACCCCTCGACTTCATGAGGGATGAGTGGGAGGGGTAATCCTCTTCTGGGGGAAAAAATCAGTGGTGGAGTATGTATGATTTACTGGGAAAAGCTCATGGGCTTGGCTAGAGGAAATCTCGCAAGGGCACAAAGGAAGCAGAAGGACTGGTACGACCGCTCAGCATGTGCCCACCCCTCGTCTACCGGGGACCAGGTGATGCTTCTCGTCTCTGTGAGGAAGAACAAGAACTATTGAGTCCTGTGATGTGCTTGGGGCACAGTGCTCTAGGAATCTTCATCTAAAAGCCATTAAAATGCACTGCTCGTGTTTAGGAAGAGACCGGTTATTAGAAAGACAAAAGAAGATAAATTCCGTCCTACTTGTGCTAGTGACAAATTTCTCTTGGACTCTTCATCTAAATATCATTAGACTGCACGGCTAATATTTAGAAAGAGACGTGTAGGTGAGAAAGACAAACCAAACAGCTAATTATTGATCCGTGCTAGGGACAAATGTCTCAAGGAAAGCTCGCCTGGAAGACATGAGGATGTACTTTTACTGGTTTAGCGAGCTCGGTTCGTGAGAAAGGCGAAAAAAATGAGAATTTAATTCCTGATTTGTGCTAGAGAGAAAAGTTTCAAAGCATCATAGTGCAAATCGCATTTTTTGGAAGACATCGGTGTATGAGAAAGACGAAAAATTATAAATTCACAAATTTCACAAGGAGTCATGTTGTGCTACTGATTTGGAAGAGATCGGTTCATGAGAAAGAGGAAAGATGAGAATTTCATTTCTGAGCTCTGCTAGGGCCAAATTTCTCAAGGACTAATGCTTCAAAAGCCATTACGATAGACTGTTAATCGTTTGTAAGTGATCGTTTCGCGAGAAAGACGAACAAGAGAATTTTGTTCCTGATCTCTCGTAGGGACAAATGTCCCTAAGACTCCTCTTCTGAAAGCCCTGAAGATGCCCTGCTGATTGTTTCGGAGACATCGAGTCATGAGAAAGAAGAGAAATGCGAATTTCATTCCTGACAGCGCTAGGTATAAATTTCTCAAGGAATCATGCTCAAAAAGCCATTACGATAGACTGGACATGGTTTTTAAGAGATCGGTTCGTGAGAAAGACGAAAAAGAGAAATGAATTCTTGTTCTCTGCTGGGGACCAATTTCTCAATTAATCATGCTTCGAAAGCAATTAGGATGCTCTTCCAATGGTTTGGAAGCCATCAGTTCCAGAGAAAGAGAACAAAATGACTTAATTATGACTGATCCGTGCTAAGGACAAATTTCTCAAAGAATCCTCATCTAAAAGTCATTGGGCTGCTTGCTTATGGTTTGGAAGAAATCGGTTCATGAGAAAGACGAATAATGAGGAATGAATTGCTGATCTGCTCTAGTTACAAATTTCTCAAGGAATCAAACTTCTAAAGCCTAATGTACTGCTACTGGTTTGGAAGAACTCGATTCGTGAGGAAGACGAAACCTGAGAATTTCATTCCTGAGCTGTGCTTGGGACAAATGTCTCAAGGATTCTTCATCTAAATGCCTTTAGGCTGCACAGCTAGTCGTTTGGAAGAGGTCGGTAGCTGAGAAAGGTGAAAAAAGAGAAATTCATTCCTGTGCTGTCCTAGTGAAAAATTTCTCAAGGACTCATGCTTGAAAAGTCACTAGTGAGCACTGCTCCTGATTTGGACTAGATCGCCTCGTGAGAGACGACAAATGAGACTTTCGTTGCTGACTGTGCTAAGGAGTTATTGCTCAAGGAATGATGCTTCAAAAGCCATTACGATGAACGGCTAGGAGTTTGGACGACATCGGCTGGAGAGAAACACTTAAAATGAGATTTCTCATTTCTGAGGTGTGCTATTGTGACAACGTTCTCAAGGAATCTTTCTGTCAAAGCCATTAAGATGCACTGCTAATGGTTGCGGAGAGATCGGTTCATGCGAAACAGGTGAAGCGGTTCAATGGGGCCCTAAAGATGCTGCTGAAAACCATTATGGTCCAGTACCCCCAGGACTGGGACAAGTTATTTACGCCACCTGCTGTTAGCAAAGAGGGAAGTGCCCCAGGAATGCAGAGGCATTTCCCTGTTCGAATTGCTGTATGGGAGGAAAGTGAGAGGACCCCTCGACTTCATGAGGGATGAGTGGGAGGGGTAAGCCTCTTCTGGGGGAAAAATCAGTGGTGGAGTATGTATGATTTACTGGGAAAAGCTCATGGGCTTGGCTAGAGGAAATCTAGCAAGGGCACAAAGGAAGCAGAAGGACTGGTACGACCGCTCAGCATGTGCCCACCCCTCGTCTACCGGGGACCAGGTGATGCTTCTCGTCTCTGTGAGGAAGAACAAGAACTATTGAGTCCTGTGATGTGCTTGAGGCACAGTTCTCTAGGGATCTTCATCTAAAAGCCATTAGAATGCACTGCTCGTGTTTAGGAAGCGACCGGTTATTAGAAAGACAAAACAAGATAAATTCCGTCCTACTTGTGCTAGTGACAAATTTCTCTTGGACTCTTCATCTAAATATCATTAGACTGCACGGCTAATATTTAGAAAGAGACGTGTAGGTGAGAAAGACAAACCAAACAGCTAATTATTGATCCGTGCTAGGGACAAATGTCTCAAGGAAACCTCGCCTGGAAGACATGAGGATGTACTTTTACTGGTTTAGCGACCTCGGTTCGTGAGAAAGGCGAAAAAAATGAGAATTTCATTCCTGATTTGTGCTAGAGAGAAATGTTTCAAAGCATCATAGTGCAAATCGCATTTTTTGGAAGACATCGGTGTATGAGAAAGACGAAAAATTATAAATTCACAAATTTCACAAGGAGTCATGTTGTGCTACTGATTTGGAAGAGATCGGTTCATGAGAAAGAGGAAAGATGAGAATTTCATTTCTGAGCTCTGCTAGGGCCAAATTTCTCAAGGACTAATGCTTCAAAAGCCATTACGATAGACTGTTAATCGTTTGCAAGTGATCGTTTCGCGAGAAAGACGAACAAGAGAATTTTGTTCCTGATCTCTCGTAGGGACAAATGTCCCTAAGACTCCTCTTCTGAAAGCCCTGAAGATGCCCTGCTGATTGTTTCGGAGACATCGAGTCATGAGAAAGAAGAGAAATGCGAATTTCATTCCTGACAGCGCTAGGTATAAATTTCTCAAGGAATCATGCTCAAAAAGCCATTACGATAGACTGGACATGGTTTTTAAGAGATCGGTTCGTGAGAAAGACGAAAAAGAGAAATGAATTATTGTTCTCTGCTGGGGACCAATTTCTCATTTAATCATGCTTCGAAAGCAATTAGGATGCTCTGCCAATGGTTTGGAAGCCATCACTTCCAGAGAAAGAAAACAAAATGACTTAATTATGACTGATCCGTGCTAAGGACAAATTTCTCAAAGAATCCTCATCTAAAAGTCATTGGGCTGCTTGCTTATGGTTTGGAAGAAATCGGTTCATGAGAAAGACGAAAAATGAGGAATTAATTGCTGATCTGCTCTAGTTACAAATTTCTCAAGGAATCAAACTTCTAAAGCCTAATGTACTGCTACTGGTTTGGAAGAACTCGATTCGTGAGGAAGACGAAACATGAGTATTTCAATCCTGAGCTGTGCTTGGGACAAATGTATCAAGGATTCTACATCTAAGTGCCTTTAGGCTGCACAGCTAGTGCTTTGGAAGAGGATGGTAGCTGAGAAAGGTGAAAAAAGAGAAATTCATTCCTGTGCTGTCCTAGTGAAAAATTTCTCAAGGACTCATGCTTGAAAAGTCACTAGTGACCACTGCTCCTGATTTGGACTAGATGGCCTCGTGAGAGACGACAAATGAGACTTTCGTTGCTGACTGTGCTAAGGAGTTATTGCTCAAGGAATGATGCTTCAAAAGCCATTACGATGAACGGCTAGGAGTTTGGAAGACATCGGCTGGAGAGAAACACTTAAAATGAGATTTTTCATTTCTGAGGTGTGCTATAGTGACAACGTTCTCAAGGAATCTTTCTGTCAAAGCCATTAAGATGCACTGCTAATGGTTGCGGAGAGATCGGTTCATGCGAAACAGGTGAAGCGGTTCAATGGGGCCCTAAAGATGCTGCTGAAAACCATTATGGTCCAGTACCCCCAGGACTGGGACAAGTTATTTACCCCACCTGCTGTTCGCAAAGAGGGAAGTGCCCCAGGATTGCAGAGGCATTTCCCCTTTCAATTTGCTGTATGGGAGGAGAGTGAGAGGACCCCTCGACTTCATGAGGAATGAGTGGGAGGGGTAATCCTCTTCTGGGGGAAAAATCAGTGGTGGAGTATGTACTGATTTACTGGGAAAAGCTCATGGGCTTGGCTAGAGGAAATCTAGCAAGGGCACAAAGGAAGCAGAAGGACTGGTACGACCGCTCAGCATGTGCCCACCCCTCGTCTACCGGGGACCAGGTGATGCTTCTCGTCTCTGTGAGGAAGAACAAGAACTATTGAGTCCTGTGATGTGCTTGGGGCACAGTTCTCTAGGAATCATCATCTAATAGCCATTAGAATGCACTGCTCGTGTTTAGGAAGAGACCGGTTATTAGAAAGACAAAAGAAGATAAATTCCGTCCTACTTGTGCTAGTGACAAATTTCTCTTGGACTCTTCATCTAAATATCGTTAGACTGCACGGCTAATATTTAGAAAGAGACGTGTAGGTGAGAAAGACAAACCAAACAGCTAATTATTGATCCGTGTTGGGACAAATGTCTCAAGAAAACCTCGCCTGGAAGACATGAGGATGTACTTTTACTGGTTTAGCGAGCTCGGTTTGTGAGAAAGGCCAAAAAATGAGACTTTCATTCCTGATTTGTGCTAGAGATAAATTGCTCAAGGCAGCATGCTGCGAAACGCATTAGGATGCTTTCTTAATGTTTCGGTTCCATCAGTTAATGAGAAAGAAGAAAAATCACAAATTCATTCCTGTTCTGTGCTAGCCATACATTTCTCAAGGATTCATGCTTGAAAACTCGTTACGATGGATTGTTAATGGTTTTGAAGCGCTCAGTTGGTGAGAAATAATGAAAATACGAAATTCATTCCTGAGCTGTGCTTGGGACAAATGTCTCAAGGATTCTTCATCTAAATGCCTTTAGGCTGCACAGCTAGTCGTTTGGAAGAGGTCGGTAGCTGAGAAAGGTGAAAAAAGAGAAATTCATTCCTGTGCTGTCCTAGTGAAAAATTTCTCAAGGACTTATGCTTGAAAAGTCACTAGTTAGCACTGCTCCTGATTTGGACTAGATCGCCTCGTGAGAGACGACAAATGAGACTTTCGTTGCTGACTGTGCTAAGGAGTTATTGCTCAAGGAATGATGCTTCAAAAGCCATTACGATGAACGGCTAGGAGTTTGGAAGACTTCGGCTGGAGAGAAACACTTAAAATGAGATTTTTCATTTCTGAGGTGTGCTATTGTGACAACGTTCTCAAGGAATCTTTCTGTCAAAGCCATTAAGATGCACTGCTAATGGTTGCGGAGAGATCGGTTCATGCGAAAGAGGTGAAGCGGTTCAATGGGGCCCTAAAGATGCTGCTGAAAACCATTATGGTCCAGTACCCCCAGGACTGGGACAAGTTATTTACGCCACCTGCTGTTAGCAAAGAGGGAAGTGCCCCAGGAATGCAGAGGCATTTCCCTGTTCGAATTGCTGTATGGGAGGAAAGTGAGAGGACCCCTCGACTTCATGAGGGATGAGTGGGAGGGGTAAGCCTCTTCTGGGGGAAAAATCAGTGGTGGAGTATGTATGATTTACTGGGAAAAGCTCATGGGCTTGGCTAGAGGAAATCTAGCAAGGGCACAAAGGAAGCAGAAGGACTGGTACGACCGCTCAGCATGTGCCCACCCCTCGTCTACCGGGGACCAGGTGATGCTTCTCGTCTCTGTGAGGAAGAACAAGAACTATTGAGTCCTGTGATGTGCTTGGGGCACAGTTCTCTAGGAATCTTCATTTAAAAGCCATTAGAATGCACGTCTCGTGTTTAGGAAGCGACCGGTTATTAGAAAGACAAAACAAGATAAATTCCGTCCTACTTGTGCTAGTGACAAATTTCTCTTGGACTCTTCATCTAAATATCATTAGACTGCACGGCTAATATTTAGAAAGAGACGTGTAGGTGAGAAAGACAAACCAAACATCTAATTATTGATCCGTGCTAGGAACAAATGTCTCAATGAAACCTCGCCTGGAAGACATGAGGATGTACTTTTACTGGTTTAGCGAGCTCGGTTCGTGAGAAAGGCCAAAAAAATGAGAATTTCATTCCTGATTTGTGCTAGAGAGAAATCTTTCAAAGCATCATAGTGCAAATCGCATTTTTTGGAAGACATCGGTGTATGAGAAAGACGAAAACTTATAAATTCACAAATTTCACAAGGAGTCATGTTGTGCTACTTATTTGGAAGAGATCGGTTCATGAGAAAGAGGAAAGATGAGAATTTCATTTCTGAGCTCTGCTAGGGCCAAATTTCTCAAGGACTAATCCTTCAAAAGCCATTACGATAGACTGTTAATCGTTTGCAAGTGATCGTTTCGCGAGAAAGACGAACAAGAGAATTTTGTTCCTGATCTCTCGTAGGGACAAATGTCCCTAAGACTTCTCTTCTGAAAGCCCAGAAGATGCCCTGCTGATTGTTTCGGAGACATCGAGTCATGAGAAAGAAGAGAAATGCGAATTTCATTCCTGACAGCGCTAGGTATAAATTTCTCAAGGAATCATGCTCAAAAAGCCATTACGATAGACTGGACATGGTTTTTAAGAGATCGGTTCGTGAGAAAGACGAAAAAGAGAAATGAATTCTTGTTCTCTACTGGGGACCAATTTCTCAATTAATCATGCTTCGAAAGCAATTAGGATGCTCTGCCAATGGTTTGGAAGCCATCACTTCCAGAGAACGAGAACAAAATGACTTAATTATGACTGATCCGTGCTAAGGACAAATTTCTCAAAGAATCCTCATCTAAAAGTCATTGGGCTGCTTGCTTATGGTTTGGAAGAAATCGGTTCATGAGAAAGACGAAAAAAGAGGAATTAATTGCTGATCTGCTCTAGTTACAAATTTCTCAAGGAATCAAACTTCTAAAGCTTAATGTACTGCTACTGGTTTGGAAGAACTCGGTTCGTGAGGAAGACGAAACATGAGAATTTCATTCCTGATCTGTGCTTGGGACAAATGTCTCAAGGATTCTTCATCTAAATGCCTTTAGGCTGCACAGCTAGTGGTTTGGAAGAGGTTGGTAGCTGAGAAAGGTGAAAAAAGAGAAATTCAATCCTGTGCTGTGCTAGTGAAAAATTTCTCAAGGACTCATGCTTGAAAAGTCACTAGTAAGCACTGCTCCTGATTTGGACTCGATCGCCTCGTGAGAGACGACAAATGAGACTTTCGTCACTGACTGTGCTAAGGAGTTATTGCTCAAGGAATGATGCTTCAAAAGCCATTACGATGAACGGCTAGGAGTTTGGAAGACATCGGCTGGAGAGAAACACTTAAAATGAGATTTTTCATTTCTGAGGTGTGCTATTGTGACAACGTTCTCAAGGAATCTTTCTGTCAAAGCCATTAAGATGCACTGCTAATGGTTGCGGAGAGATCGGTTCATGCGAAACAGGTGAAGCGGTTCAATGGGGCCCTAAAGATGCTGCTGAAAACCATTATGGTCCAGTACCCCCAGGACTGGGACAAGTTATTTACGCCACCTGCTGTTCGCAAAGAGGGAAGTGCCCCAGCAATGCAGAGGCATTTCCCCGTTCGAATTGCTGTATGGGAGGCGAGTGAGAGGACCCCTCGACTTCATGAGGGATGAGTGGGAGGGGTAATCCTCTTCTGGGGGAAAAATCAGTGGTGGAGTATGTACTGATTTACTGGGAAAAGCTCATGGGCTTGGCTAGAGGAAATCTAGCAAGGGCACAAAGGAAGCAGAAGGACTGGTACGACGGCACAGCATGTACCCACCCCTCGTCTACCGGGGACCAGGTGATGCTTCTCGTCTCTGTGAGGAAGAACAAGAACTATTGAGTCCTGTGATGTGCTTGGGGCACAGTTCTCTAGGAATCTTCATTTAAAAGCCATTAGAATGCACTGCTCGTGTTTAGGAAGAGACCGGTTATTAGAAAGACAAAAGAAGATAAATTCCGTCCTACTTGTGCTAGTGACAAATTTCTCTTGGACTCTTCATCTAAATATCGTTAGACTGCACGGCTAATATTTAGAAAGAGACGTGTAGGTGAGAAAGACAAACCAAACAGCTAATTATTGATCCGTGTTGGGACAAATGTCTCAAGGAAAGCTCGCCTGGAAGACATGAGGATGTACTTTTACTGGTTTAGCGAGCTCGGTTTGTGAGAAAGGCCAAAAAATGAGACTTTCATTCCTGATTTGTGCTAGAGATAAATTGCTCAAGGCAGCATGCTGCGAAACGCATTAGGATGCTTTCTTAATGTTTCGGTTCCATCAGTTAATGAGAAAGAAGAAAAATCACAAATTCATTCCTGTTCTGTGCTAGCCATACATTTCTCAAGGATTCATGCTTGAAAACTCGTTACGATGGATTGTTAATGGTTTTGAAGCGCTCAGTTGGTGAGAAATAATGAAAATACGAAATTCATTCCTGAGCTGTGCTTGGGACAAATGTCTCAAGGATTCTTCATCTAAATGCCTTTAGGCTGCACAGCTAGTCGTTTGGAAGAGGTCGGTAGCTGAGAAAGGTGAAAAAAGAGAAATTCATTCCTGTGCTGTCCTAGTGAAAAATTTCTCAAGGACTCATGCTTGAAAAGTCACTAGTGAGCACTGCTCCTGATTTGGACTAGATCGCCTCGTGAGAGACGACAAATGAGACTTTCGTTGCTGACTGTGCTAAGGAGTTATTGCTCAAGGAATGATGCTTCAAAAGCCATTACGATGAACGGCTAGGAGTTTGGAAGACATCGGCTGGAGAGAAACACTTAAAATGAGATTTTTCATTTCTGAGGTGTGCTATTGTGACAACGTTCTCAAGGAATCTTTCTGTCAAAGCCATTAAGATGCACTGCTAATGGTTGCGGAGAGATCGGTTCATGCGAAACAGGTGAAGCGGTTCAATGGGGCCCTAAAGATGCTGCTGAAAACCATTATGGTCCAGTACCCCCAGGACTGGGACAAGTTATTTACGCCACCTGCTGTTCGCAAAGAGGGAAGTGCCCCAGGAATGCAGAGGCATTTCCCCGTTCGAATTGCTGTATGGGAGGCGAGTGAGAGGACCCCTCGACTTCATGAGGGATGAGTGGGAGGGGTAATCCTCTTCTGGGGGAAAAATCAGTGGTGGAGTATGTACTGATTTACTGGGAAAAGCTCATGGGCTTGGCTAGAGGAAATCTAGCAAGGGCACAAAGGAAGCAGAAGGACTGGTACGACCGCTCAGCATGTGCCCACCCCTCGTCTACCGGGGACCAGGTGATGCTTCTCGTCTCTGTGAGGAAGAACAAGAACTATTGAGTCCTGTGATGTGCTTGGGGCACAGTTCTCTAGGAATCTTCATTTAAAAGCCATTAGAATGCACTGCTCGTGTTTAGGAAGCGACCGGTTATTAGAAAGACAAAACAAGATAAATTCCGTCCTACTTGTGCTAGTGACAAATTTCTCTTGGACTCTTCATCTAAATATCATTAGACTGCACGGCTAATATTTGGAAAGAGACGTGTAGGTGAGAAAGACAAACCAAACATCTAATTATTGATCCGTGCTAGGAACAAATGTCTCAATGAAACCTCGCCTGGAAGACATGAGGATGTACTTTTACTGGTTTAGCGAGCTCGGTTCGTGAGAAAGGCCAAAAAAATGAGAATTTCATTCCTGATTTGTGCTAGAGAGAAATCTTTCAAAGCATCATAGTGCAAATCGCATTTTTTGGAAGTCATCGGTGTATGAGAAAGACGAAAAATTATAAATTCACAAATTTCACAAGGAGTCATGTTGTGCTACTGATTTGGAAGAGATCGGTTCATGAGAAAGAGGAAAGATGAGAATTTCATTTCTGAGCTCTGCTAGGGCCAAATTTCTCAAGGACTAATCCTTCAAAAGCCATTACGATAGACTGTTAATCGTTTGCAAGTGATCGTTTCGCGAGAAAGACGAACAAGAGAATTTTGTTCCTGATCTCTCGTAGGGACAAATGTCCCTAAGACTTCTCTTCTGAAAGCCCAGAAGATACCCTGCTGATTGTTTCGGAGACATCGAGTCATGAGAAAGAAGAGAAATGCGAATTTCATTCCTGACAGCGCTAGGTATAAATTTCTCAAGGAATCATGCTCAAAAAGCCATTACGATAGACTGGACATGGTTTTTAAGAGATCGGTTCGTGAGAAAGACGAAAAAGAGAAATGAATTCTTGTTCTCTACTGGGGACCAATTTCTCAATTAATCATGCTTCGAAAGCAATTAGGATGCTCTGCCAATGGTTTGGAAGCCATCACTTCCAGAGAACGAGAACAAAATGACTTAATTATGACTGATCCGTGCTAAGGACAAATTTCTCAAAGAATCCTCATCTAAAAGTCATTGGGCTGCTTGCTTATGGTTTGGAAGAAATCGGTTCATGAGAAAGACGAAAAAAGAGGAATTAATTGCTGATCTGCTCTAGTTACAAATTTCTCAAGGAATCAAACTTCTAAAGCTTAATGTACTGCTACTGGTTTGGAAGAACTCGGTTCGTGAGGAAGACGAAACATGAGAATTTCATTCCTGAGCTGTGCTTGGGACAAATGTCTCAAGGATTCTTCATCTAAATGCCTTTAGGCTGCACAGCTAGTGGTTTGGAAGAGGTTGGTAGCTGAGAAAGGTGAAAAAAGAGAAATTCAATCCTGTGCTGTGCTAGTGAAAAATTTCTCAAGGACTCATGCTTGAAAAGTCACTAGTAAGCACTGCTCCTGATTTGGACTCGATCGCCTCGTGAGAGACGACAAATGAGACTTTCGTCACTGACTGTGCTAAGGAGTTATTGCTCAAGGAATGATGCTTCAAAAGCCATTACGATGAACGGCTAGGAGTTTGGAAGACATCGGCTGGAGAGAAACACTTAAAATGAGATTTTTCATTTCTGAGGTGTGCTATTGTGACAACGTTCTCAAGGAATCTTTCTGTCAAAGCCATTAAGATGCACTGCTAATGGTTGCGGAGAGATCGGTTCATGCGAAACAGGTGAAGCGGTTCAATGGGGCCCTAAAGATGCTGCTGAAAACCATTATGGTCCAGTACCCCCAGGACTGGGACAAGTTATTTACGCCACCTGCTGTTCGCAAAGAGGGAAGTGCCCCAGCAATGCAGAGGCATTTCCCCGTTCGAATTGCTGTATGGGAGGCGAGTGAGAGGACCCCTCGACTTCATGAGGGATGAGTGGGAGGGGTAATCCTCTTCTGGGGGAAAAATCAGTGGTGGAGTATGTACTGATTTACTGGGAAAAGCTCATGGGCTTGGCTAGAGGAAATCTAGCAAGGGCACAAAGGAAGCAGAAGGACTGGTACGACCGCTCAGCATGTGCCCACCCCTCGTCTACCGGGGACCAGGTGATGCTTCTCGTCTCTGTGAGGAAGAACAAGAACTATTGAGTCCTGTGATGTGCTTGGGGCACAGTTCTCTAGGAATCTTCATTTAAAAGCCATTAGAATGCACGTCTCGTGTTTAGGAAGCGACCGGTTATTAGAAAGACAAAACAAGATAAATTCCGTCCTACTTGTGCTAGTGACAAATTTCTCTTGGACTCTTCATCTAAATATCATTAGACTGCACGGCTAATATTTAGAAAGAGACGTGTTGGTGAGAAAGACAAACCAAACATCTAATTATTGATCCGTGCTAGGAACAAATGTCTCAATGAAACCTCGCCTGGAAGACATGAGGATGTACTTTTACTGGTTTAGCGAGCTCGGTTCGTGAGAAAGGCCAAAAAAATGAGAATTTCATTCCTGATTTGTGCTAGAGAGAAATCTTTCAAAGCATCATAGTGCAAATCGCATTTTTTGGAAGTCATCGGTGTATGAGAAAGACGAAAAATTATAAATTCACAAATTTCACAAGGAGTCATGTTGTGCTACTGATTTGGAAGAGATCGGTTCATGAGAAAGAGGAAAGATGAGAATTTCATTTCTGAGCTCTGCTAGGGCCAAATTTCTCAAGGACTAATCCTTCAAAAGCCATTACGATAGACTGTTAATCGTTTGCAAGTGATCGTTTCGCGAGAAAGACGAACAAGAGAATTTTGTTCCTGATCTCTCGTAGGGACAAATGTCCCTAAGACTTCTCTTCTGAAAGCCCAGAAGATACCCTGCTGATTGTTTCGGAGACATCGAGTCATGAGAAAGAAGAGAAATGCGAATTTCATTCCTGACAGCGCTAGGTATAAATTTCTCAAGGAATCATGCTCAAAAAGCCATTACGATAGACTGGACATGGTTTTTAAGAGATCGGTTCGTGAGAAAGACGAAAAAGAGAAATGAATTCTTGTTCTCTACTGGGGACCAATTTCTCAATTAATCATGCTTCGAAAGCAATTAGGATGCTCTGCCAATGGTTTGGAAGCCATCACTTCCAGAGAACGAGAACAAAATGACTTAATTATGACTGATCCGTGCTAAGGACAAATTTCTCAAAGAATCCTCATCTAAAAGTCATTGGGCTGCTTGCTTATGGTTTGGAAGAAATCGGTTCATGAGAAAGACGAAAAAAGAGGAATTAATTGCTGATCTGCTCTAGTTACAAATTTCTCAAGGAATCAAACTTCTAAAGCTTAATGTACTGCTACTGGTTTGGAAGAACACGGTTCGTGAGGAAGACGAAACATGAGAATTTCATTCCTGAGCTGTGCTTGGGACAAATGTCTCAAGGATTCTTCATCTAAATGCCTTTAGGCTGCACAGCTAGTGGTTTGGAAGAGGTTGGTAGCTGAGAAAGGTGAAAAAAGAGAAATTCAATCCTGTGCTGTGCTAGTGAAAAATTTCTCAAGGACTCATGCTTGAAAAGTCACTAGTAAGCACTGCTCCTGATTTGGACTCGATCGCCTCGTGAGAGACGACAAATGAGACTTTCGTCACTGACTGTGCTAAGGAGTTATTGCTCAAGGAATGATGCTTCAAAAGCCATTACGATGAACGGCTAGGAGTTTGGAAGACATCGGCTGGAGAGAAACACTTAAAATGAGATTTTTCATTTCTGAGGTGTGCTATTGTGACAACGTTCTCAAGGAATCTTTCTGTCAAAGCCATTAAGATGCACTGCTAATGGTTGCGGAGAGATCGGTTCATGCGAAACAGGTGAAGCGGTTCAATGGGGCCCTAAAGATGCTGCTGAAAACCATTATGGTCCAGTACCCCCAGGACTGGGACAAGTTATTTACGCCACCTGCTGTTCGCAAAGAGGGAAGTGCCCCAGCAATGCAGAGGCATTTCCCCGTTCGAATTGCTGTATGGGAGGCGAGTGAGAGGACCCCTCGACTTCATGAGGGATGAGTGGGAGGGGTAATCCTCTTCTGGGGGAAAAATCAGTGGTGGAGTATGTACTGATTTACTGGGAAAAGCTCATGGGCTTGGCTAGAGGAAATCTAGCAAGGGCACAAAGGAAGCAGAAGGACTGGTACGACGGCACAGCATGTACCCACCCCTCGTCTACCGGGGACCAGGTGATGCTTCTCGTCTCTGTGAGGAAGAACAAGAACTATTGAGTCCTGTGATGTGCTTGGGGCACAGTTCTCTAGGAATCTTCATTTAAAAGCCATTAGAATGCACTGCTCGTGTTTAGGAAGAGACCGGTTATTAGAAAGACAAAAGAAGATAAATTCCGTCCTACTTGTGCTAGTGACAAATTTCTCTTGGACTCTTCATCTAAATATCGTTAGACTGCACGGCTAATATTTAGAAAGAGACGTGTAGGTGAGAAAGACAAACCAAACAGCTAATTATTGATCCGTGTTGGGACAAATGTCTCAAGGAAACCTCGCCTGGAAGACATGAGGATGTACTTTTACTGGTTTAGCGAGCTCGGTTTGTGAGAAAGGCCAAAAAATGAGACTTTCATTCCTGATTTGTGCTAGAGATAAATTGCTCAAGGCAGCATGCTGCGAAACGCATTAGGATGCTTTCTTAATGTTTCGGTTCCATCAGTTAATGAGAAAGAAGAAAAATCACAAATTCATTCCTGTTCTGTGCTAGCCATACATTTCTCAAGGATTCATGCTTGAAAACTCGTTACGATGGATTGTTAATGGTTTTGAAGCGCTCAGTTGGTGAGAAATAATGAAAATACGAAATTCATTCCTGAGCTGTGCTTGGGACAAATGTCTCAAGGATTCTTCATCTAAATGCCTTTAGGCTGCACAGCTAGTCGTTTGGAAGAGGTCGGTAGCTGAGAAAGGTGAAAAAAGAGAAATTCATTCCTGTGCTGTCCTAGTGAAAAATTTCTCAAGGACTCATGCTTGAAAAGTCACTAGTGAGCACTGCTCCTGATTTGGACTAGATCGCCTCGTGAGAGACGACAAATGAGACTTTCGTTGCTGACTGTGCTAAGGAGTTATTGCTCAAGGAATGATGCTTCAAAAGCCATTACGATGAACGGCTAGGAGTTTGGAAGACATCGGCTGGAGAGAAACACTTAAAATGAGATTTTTCATTTCTGAGGTGTGCTATTGTGACAACGTTCTCAAGGAATCTTTCTGTCAAAGCCATTAAGATGCACTGCTAATGGTTGCGGAGAGATCGGTTCATGCGAAACAGGTGAAGCGGTTCAATGGGGCCCTAAAGATGCTGCTGAAAACCATTATGGTCCAGTACCCCCAGGACTGGGACAAGTTATTTACGCCACCTGCTGTTCGCAAAGAGGGAAGTGCCCCAGGAATGCAGAGGCATTTCCCTGTTCGAATTGCTGTATGGGAGGCGAGTGAGAGGACCCCTCGACTTCATGAGGGATGAGTGGGAGGGGTAATCCTCTTCTGGGGGAAAAATCAGTGGTGGAGTATGTACTGATTTACTGGGAAAAGCTCATGGGCTTGGCTAGAGGAAATCTAGCAAGGGCACAAAGGAAGCAGAAGGACTGGTACGACCGCTCAGCATGTGCCCACCCCTCGTCTACCGGGGACCAGGTGATGCTTCTCGTCTCTGTGAGGAAGAACAAGAACTATTGAGTCCTGTGATGTGCTTGGGGCACAGTTCTCTAGGAATCTTCATTTAAAAGCCATTAGAATGCACGTCTCGTGTTTAGGAAGAGACCGGTTATTAGAAAGACAAAACAAGATAAATTCCGTCCTACTTGTGCTAGTGACAAATTTCTCTTGGACTCTTCATCTAAATATCATTAGACTGCACGGCTAATATTTAGAAAGAGACGTGTAGGTGAGAAAGACAAACCAAACATCTAATTATTGATCCGTGCTAGGAACAAATGTCTCAATGAAACCTCGCCTGGAAGACATGAGGATGTACTTTTACTGGTTTAGCGAGCTCGGTTCGTGAGAAAGGCCAAAAAAATGAGAATTTCATTCCTGATTTGTGCTAGAGAGAAATCTTTCAAAGCATCATAGTGCAAATCGCATTTTTTGGAAGACATCGGTGTATGAGAAAGACGAAAACTTATAAATTCACAAATTTCACAAGGAGTCATGTTGTGCTACTTATTTGGAAGAGATCGGTTCATGAGAAAGAGTAAAGATGAGAATTTCATTTCTGAGCTCTGCTAGGGCCAAATTTCTCAAGGACTAATCCTTCAAAAGCCATTACGATAGACTGTTAATCGTTTGCAAGTGATCGTTTCGCGAGAAAGACGAACAAGAGAATTTTGTTCCTGATCTCTCGTAGGGACAAATGTCCCTAAGACTTCTCTTCTGAAAGCCCAGAAGATACCCTGCTGATTGTTTCGGAGACATCGAGTCATGAGAAAGAAGAGAAATGCGAATTTCATTCCTGACAGCGCTAGGTATAAATTTCTCAAGGAATCATGCTCAAAAAGCCATTACGATAGACTGGACATGGTTTTTAAGAGATCGGTTCGTGAGAAAGACGAAAAAGAGAAATGAATTCTTGTTCTCTACTGGGGACCAATTTCTCAATTAATCATGCTTCGAAAGCAATTAGGATGCTCTGCCAATGGTTTGGAAGCCATCACTTCCAGAGAACGAGAACAAAATGACTTAATTATGACTGATCCGTGCTAAGGACAAATTTCTCAAAGAATCCTCATCTAAAAGTCATTGGGCTGCTTGCTTATGGTTTGGAAGAAATCGGTTCATGAGAAAGACGAAAAAAGAGGAATTAATTGCTGATCTGCTCTAGTTACAAATTTCTCAAGGAATCAAACTTCTAAAGCTTAATGTACTGCTACTGGTTTGGAAGAACTCGGTTCGTGAGGAAGACGAAACCTGAGAATTTCATTCCTGAGCTGTGCTTGGGACAAATGTCTCAAGGATTCTTCATCTAAATGCCTTTAGGCTGCACAGCTAGTGGTTTGGAAGAGGTTGGTAGCTGAGAAAGGTGAAAAAAGAGAAATTCAATCCTGTGCTGTGCTAGTGAAAAATTTCTCAAGGACTCATGCTTGAAAAGTCACTAGTAAGCACTGCTCCTGATTTGGACTCGATCGCCTCGTGAGAGACGACAAATGAGACTTTCGTCACTGACTGTGCTAAGGAGTTATTGCTCAAGGAATGATGCTTCAAAAGCCATTACGATGAACGGCTAGGAGTTTGGAAGACATCGGCTGGAGAGAAACACTTAAAATGAGATTTTTCATTTCTGAGGTGTGCTATTGTGACAACGTTCTCAAGGAATCTTTCTGTCAAAGCCATTAAGATGCACTGCTAATGGTTGCGGAGAGATCGGTTCATGCGAAACAGGTGAAGCGGTTCAATGGGGCCCTAAAGATGCTGCTGAAAACCATTATGGTCCAGTACCCCCAGGACTGGGAAAAGTTATTTACGCCACCTGCTGTTCGCAAAGAGGGAAGTGCCCCAGCAATGCAGAGGCATTTCCCCGTTCGAATTGCTGTATGGGAGGCGAGTGAGAGGACCCCTCGACTTCATGAGGGATGAGTGGGAGGGGTAATCCTCTTCTGGGGGAAAAATCAGTGGTGGAGTATGTACTGATTTACTGGGAAAAGCTCATGGGCTTGGCTAGAGGAAATCTAGCAAGGGCACAAAGGAAGCAGAAGGACTGGTACGACGGCACAGCATGTACCCACCCCTCGTCTACCGGGGACCAGGTGATGCTTCTCGTCTCTGTGAGGAAGAACAAGAACTATTGAGTCCTGTGATGTGCTTGGGGCACAGTTCTCTAGGAATCTTCATTTAAAAGCCATTAGAATGCACTGCTCGTGTTTAGGAAGAGACCGGTTATTAGAAAGACAAAAGAAGATAAATTCCGTCCTACTTGTGCTAGTGACAAATTTCTCTTGGACTCTTCATCTAAATATCGTTAGACTGCACGGCTAATATTTAGAAAGAGACGTGTAGGTGAGAAAGACAAACCAAACAGCTAATTATTGATCCGTGTTGGGACAAATGTCTCAAGGAAACCTCGCCTGGAAGACATGAGGATGTACTTTTACTGGTTTAGCGAGCTCGGTTTGTGAGAAAGGCCAAAAAATGAGACTTTCATTCCTGATTTGTGCTAGAGATAAATTGCTCAAGGCAGCATGCTGCGAAACGCATTAGGATGCTTTCTTAATGTTTCGGTTCCATCAGTTAATGAGAAAGAAGAAAAATCACAAATTCATTCCTGTTCTGTGCTAGCCATACATTTCTCAAGGATTCATGCTTGAAAAGTCGTTACGATGGATTGTTAATGGTTTTGAAGCGCTCAGTTGGTGAGAAATAATGAAAATACGAAATTCATTCCTGAGCTGTGCTTGGGACAAATGTCTCAAGGATTCTTCATCTAAATGCCTTTAGGCTGCACAGCTAGTCGTTTGGAAGAGGTCGGTAGCTGAGAAAGGTGAAAAAAGAGAAATTCATTCCTGTGCTGTCCTAGTGAAAAATTTCTCAAGGACTCATGCTTGAAAAGTCACTAGTGAGCACTGCTCCTGATTTGGACTAGATCGCCTCGTGAGAGACGACAAATGAGACTTTCGTTGCTGACTGTGCTAAGGAGTTATTGCTCAAGGAATGATGCTTCAAAAGCCATTACGATGAACGGCTAGGAGTTTGGAAGACATCGGCTGGAGAGAAACACTTAAAATGAGATTTTTCATTTCTGAGGTGTGCTATTGTGACAACGTTCTCAAGGAATCTTTCTGTCAAAGCCATTAAGATGCACTGCTAATGGTTGCGGAGAGATCGGTTCATGCGAAACAGGTGAAGCGGTTCAATGGGGCCCTAAAGATGCTGCTGAAAACCATTATGGTCCAGTACCCCCAGGACTGGGACAAGTTATTTACGCCACCTGCTGTTCGCAAAGAGGGAAGTGCCCCAGGAATGCAGAGGCATTTCCCCGTTCGAATTGCTGTATGGGAGGCGAGTGAGAGGACCCCTCGACTTCATGAGGGATGAGTGGGAGGGGTAATCCTCTTCTGGGGGAAAAATCAGTGGTGGAGTATGTACTGATTTACTGGGAAAAGCTCATGGGCTTGGCTAGAGGAAATCTAGCAAGGGCACAAAGGAAGCAGAAGGACTGGTACGACCGCTCAGCATGTGCCCACCCCTCGTCTACCGGGGACCAGGTGATGCTTCTCGTCTCTGTGAGGAAGAACAAGAACTATTGAGTCCTGTGATGTGCTTGGGGCACAGTTCTCTAGGAATCTTCATTTAAAAGCCATTAGAATGCACGTCTCGTGTTTAGGAAGAGACCGGTTATTAGAAAGACAAAAGAAGATAAATTCCGTCCTACTTGTGCTAGTGACAAATTTCTCTTGGACTCTTCATCTAAATATCATTAGACTGCACGGCTAATATTTAGAAAGAGACGTGTAGGTGAGAAAGACAAACCAAACATCTAATTATTGATCCGTGCTAGGAACAAATGTCTCAATGAAACCTCGCCTGGAAGACATGAGGATGTACTTTTACTGGTTTAGCGAGCTCGGTTCGTGAGAAAGGCCAAAAAAATGAGAATTTCATTCCTGATTTGTGCTAGAGAGAAATGTTTCAAAGCATCATAGTGCAAATCGCATTTTTTGGAAGACATCGGTGTATGAGAAAGACGAAAAATTATAAATTCACAAATTTCACAAGGAGTCATGTTGTGCTACTGATTTGGAAGAGATCGGTTCATGAGAAAGAGGAAAGATGAGAATTTCATTTCTGAGCTCTGCTAGGGCCAAATTTCTCAAGGACTAATCCTTCAAAAGCCATTACGATAGACTGTTAATCGTTTGCAAGTGATCGTTTCGCGAGAAAGACGAACAAGAGAATTTTGTTCCTGATCTCTCGTAGGGACAAATGTCCCTAAGACTTCTCTTCTGAAAGCCCAGAAGATGCCCTGCTGATTGTTTCGGAGACATCGAGTCATGAGAAAGAAGAGAAATGCGAATTTCATTCCTGACAGCGCTAGGTATAAATTTCTCAAGGAATCATGCTCAAAAAGCCATTACGATAGACTGGACATGGTTTTTAAGAGATCGGTTCGTGAGAAAGACGAAAAAGAGAAATGAATTATTGTTCTCTGCTGGGGACCAATTTCTCAATTAATCATGCTTCGAAAGCAATTAGGATGCTCTGCCAATGGTTTGGAAGCCATCACTTCCAGAGAAAGAAAACAAAATGACTTAATTATGACTGATCCGTGCTAAGGACAAATTTCTCAAAGAATCCTCATCTAAAAGTCATTGGGCTGCTTGCTTATGGTTTGGAAGAAATCGGTTCATGAGAAAGACGAAAAAAGAGGAATTAATTGCTGATCTGCTCTAGTTACAAATTTCTCAAGAAATCAAACTTCTAAAGCTTAATGTACTGCTACTGGTTTGGAAGAACTCGGTTCGTGAGGAAGACGAAACCTGAGAATTTCATTCCTGAGCTGTGCTTGGGACAAATGTCTCAAGGATTCTTCATCTAAATGCCTTTAGGCTGCACAGCTAGTGGTTTGGAAGAGGTCGGTAGCTGAGAAAGGTGAAAAAAGAGAAATTCAATCCTGTGCTGTGCTAGTGAAAAATTTCTCAAGGACTCATGCTTGAAAAGTCACTAGTAAGCACTGCTCCTGATTTGGACTCGATCGCCTCGTGAGAGACGACAAATGAGACTTTCGTCACTGACTGTGCTAAGGAGTTATTGCTCAAGGAATGATGCTTCAAAAGCCATTACGATGAACGGCTAGGAGTTTGGAAGACATCGGCTGGAGAGAAACACTTAAAATGAGATTTTTCATTTCTGAGGTGTGCTATTGTGACAACGTTCTCAAGGAATCTTTCTGTCAAAGCCATTAAGATGCACTGCTAATGGTTGCGGAGAGATCGGTTCATGCGAAACAGGTGAAGCGGTTCAATGGGGCCCTAAAGATGCTGCTGAAAACCATTATGGTCCAGTACCCCCAGGACTGGGACAAGTTATTTACGCCACCTGCTGTTCGCAAAGAGGGAAGTGCCCCAGCAATGCAGAGGCATTTCCCCGTTCGAATTGCTGTATGGGAGGCGAGTGAGAGGACCCCTCGACTTCATGAGGGATGAGTGGGAGGGGTAATCCTCTTCTGGGGGAAAAATCAGTGGTGGAGTATGTACTGATTTACTGGGAAAAGCTCATGGGCTTGGCTAGAGGAAATCTAGCAAGGGCACAAAGGAAGCAGAAGGACTGGTACGACGGCTCAGCATGTACCCACCCCTCGTCTACCGGGGACCAGGTGATGCTTCTCGTCTCTGTGAGGAAGAACAAGAACTATTGAGTCCTGTGATGTGCTTGGGGCACAGTTCTCTAGGAATCTTCATTTAAAAGCCATTAGAATGCACTGCTCGTGTTTAGGAAGAGACCGGTTATTAGAAAGACAAAAGAAGATAAATTCCGTCCTACTTGTGCTAGTGACAAATTTCTCTTGGACTCTTCATCTAAATATCGTTAGACTGCACGGCTAATATTTAGAAAGAGACGTGTAGGTGAGAAAGACAAACCAAACAGCTAATTATTGATCCGTGTTGGGACAAATGTCTCAAGGAAACCTCGCCTGGAAGACATGAGGATGTACTTTTACTGGTTTAGCGAGCTCGGTTTGTGAGAAAGGCCAAAAAATGAGACTTTCATTCCTGATTTGTGCTAGAGATAAATTGCTCAAGGCAGCATGCTGCGAAACGCATTAGGATGCTTTCTTAATGTTTCGGTTCCATCAGTTAATGAGAAAGAAGAAAAATCACAAATTCATTCCTGTTCTGTGCTAGCCATACATTTCTCAAGGATTCATGCTTGAAAAGTCGTTACGATGGATTGTTAATGGTTTTGAAGCGCTCAGTTGGTGAGAAATAATGAAAATACGAAATTCATTCCTGAGCTGTGCTTGGGACAAATGTCTCAAGGATTCTTCATCTAAATGCCTTTAGGCTGCACAGCTAGTCGTTTGGAAGAGGTCGGTAGCTGAGAAAGGTGAAAAAAGAGAAATTCATTCCTGTGCTGTCCTAGTGAAAAATTTCTCAAGGACTCATGCTTGAAAAGTCACTAGTGAGCACTGCTCCTGATTTGGACTAGATCGCCTCGTGAGAGACGACAAATGAGACTTTCGTTGCTGACTGTGCTAAGGAGTTATTGCTCAAGGAATGATGCTTCAAAAGCCATTACGATGAACGGCTAGGAGTTTGGAAGACATCGGCTGGAGAGAAACACTTAAAATGAGATTTTTCATTTCTGAGGTGTGCTATTGTGACAACGTTCTCAAGGAATCTTTCTGTCAAAGCCATTAAGATGCACTGCTAATGGTTGCGGAGAGATCGGTTCATGCGAAACAGGTGAAGCGGTTCAAAGGGGCCCTAAAGATGCTGCTGAAAACCATTATGGTCCAGTACCCCCAGGACTGGGACAAGTTATTTACGCCACCTGCTGTTCGCAAAGAGGGAAGTGCCCCAGGAATGCAGAGGCATTTCCCCGTTCGAATTGCTGTATGGGAGGCGAGTGAGAGGACCCCTCGACTTCATGAGGGATGAGTGGGAGGTGT
Organism: Emys orbicularis; assembly: GCF_028017835.1. NCBI lineage: Eukaryota > Metazoa > Chordata > Testudines > Emydidae > Emys > Emys orbicularis. The sequence goes on along the minus strand of NC_088688.1, from coordinate 136,398,783 downwards.
AATCCTCTTCTGGGGGAAAAATCAGTGGTGGAGTATGTACTGATTTACTGGGAAAAGCTCATGGGCTTGGCTAGAGGAAATCTAGCAAGGGCACAAAGGAAGCAGAAGGACTGGTACGACCGCTCAGCATGTGCCCACCCCTCGTCTACCGGGGACCAGGTGATGCTTCTCGTCTCTGTGAGGAAGAACAAGAACTATTGAGTCCTGTGATGTGCTTGGGGCACAGTGCTCTAGGAATCTTCATCTAAAAGCCATTAAAATGCACTGCTCGTGTTTAGGAAGCGACCGGTTATTAGAAAGACAAAACAAGATAAATTCCGTCCTACTTGTGCTAGTGACAAATTTCTCTTGGACTCTTCATCTAAATATCATTAGACTGCACGGCTAATGTTTAGAAAGAGACGTGTAGGTGAGAAAGACAAACCAAACAGCTAATTATTGATCCGTGCTAGGGACAAATGTCTCAAGGAAACCTCGCCTGGAAGACATGAGGATGTACTTTTACTGGTTTAGCGAGCTCGGTTCGTGAGAAAGGCGAAAAAAATGAGAATTTAATTCCTGATTTGTGCTAGAGAGAAAAGTTTCAAAGCATCATAGTGCAAATCGCATTTTTTGGAAGACATCGGTGTATGAGAAAGACGAAAAATTATAAATTCACAAATTTCACAAGGAGTCATGTTGTGCTACTGATTTGGAAGAGATCGGTTCATGAGAAAGAGGAAAGATGAGAATTTCATTTCTGAGCTCTGCTAGGGCCAAATTTCTCAAGGACTAATGCTTCAAAAGCCATTACGATAGACTGTTAATCGTTTGTAAGTGATCGTTTCGCGAGAAAGACGAACAAGAGAATTTTGTTCCTGATCTCTCGTAGGGACAAATGTCCCTAAGACTCCTCTTCTGAAAGCCCTGAAGATGCCCTGCTGATTGTTTCGGAGACATCGAGTCATGAGAAAGAAGAGAAATGCGAATTTCATTCCTGACAGCGCTAGGTATAAATTTCTCAAGGAATCATGCTCAAAAAGCCATTACGATAGACTGGACATGGTTTTTAAGAGATCGGTTCGTGAGAAAGACGAAAAAGAGAAATGAATTCTTGTTCTCTGCTGGGGACCAATTTCTCAATTAATCATGCTTCGAAAGCAATTAGGATGCTCTGCCAATGGTTTGGAAGCCATCAGTTCCAGAGAAAGAGAACAAAATGACTTAATTATGACTGATCCGTGCTAAGGACAAATTTCTCAAAGAATCCTCATCTAAAAGTCATTGGGCTGCTTGCTTATGGTTTGGAAGAAATCGGTTCATGAGAAAGACGAATAATGAGGAATGAATTGCTGATCTGCTCTAGTTACAAATTTCTCAAGGAATCAAACTTCTAAAGCCTAATGTACTGCTACTGGTTTGGAAGAACTCGATTCGTGAGGAAGACGAAACCTGAGAATTTCATTCCTGAGCTGTGCTTGGGACAAATGTCTCAAGGATTCTTCATCTAAATGCCTTTAGGCTGCACAGCTAGTCGTTTGGAAGAGGTCGGTAGCTGAGAAAGGTGAAAAAAGAGAAATTCATTCCTGTGCTGTCCTAGTGAAAAATTTCTCAAGGACTCATGCTTGAAAAGTCACTAGTAAGCACTGCTCCTGATTTGGACTCGATCGCCTCGTGAGAGACGACAAATGAGACTTTCGTCACTGACTGTGCTAAGGAGTTATTGCTCAAGGAATGATGCTTCAAAAGCCATTACGATGAACGGCTAGGAGTTTGGACGACATCGGCTGGAGAGAAACACTTAAAATGAGATTTCTCATTTCTGAGGTGTGCTATTGTGACAACGTTCTCAAGGAATTTTTCTGTCAAAGCCATTAAGATGCACTGCTAATGGTTGCGGAGAGATCGGTTCATGCGAAACAGGTGAAGCGGTTCAATGGGGCCCTAAAGATGCTGCTGAAAACCATTATGGTCCAGTACCCCCAAGACTGGGACAAGTTATTTACGCCACCTGCTGTTCGCAAAGAGGGAAGTGCCCCAGGATTGCAGAGGCATTTCCCCTTTCAAATTGCTGTATGGGAGGAGAGTGAGAGGACCCCTCGACTTCATGAGGAATGAGTGGGAGGGGTAATCCTCTTCTGGGGGAAAAATCAGTGGTGGAGTATGTACTGATTTACTGGGAAAAGCTCATGGGCTTGGCTAGAGGAAATCTAGCAAGGGCACAAAGGAAGCAGAAGGACTGGTACGACGGCACAGCATGTACCCACCCCTCGTCTACCGGGGACCAGGTGATGCTTCTCGTCTCTGTGAGGAAGAACAAGAACTATTGAGTCCTGTGATGTGCTTGGGGCACAGTTCTCTAGGAATCTTCATTTAAAAGCCATTAGAATGCACGTCTCGTGTTTAGGAAGAGACCGGTTATTAGAAAGACAAAACAAGATAAATTCCGTCCTACTTGTGCTAGTGACAAATTTCTCTTGGACTCTTCATCTAAATATCATTAGACTGCACGGCTAATATTTAGAAAGAGAGGTGTAGGTGAGAAAGACAAACCAAACAGCTAATTATTGATCCGTGTTGGGACAAATGTCTCAAGTAAACCTCGGCTGGAAGACATGAGGATGTACTTTTACTGGTTTAGCGAGCTCGATTTGTGAGAAAGGCCAAAAAATGAGACTTTCATTCCTGATTTGTGCTAGAGATAAATTGCTCAAGGCAGCATGCTGCGAAACGCATTAGGATGCTTTCTTAATGTTTCGGTTCCATCAGTTAATGAGAAAGAAGAAAAATCACAAATTCATTCCTGTTCTGTGCTAGCCATACATTTCTCAAGGATTCATGCTTGAAAAGTCGTTACGATGGATTGTTAATGGTTTTGAAGCGCTCAGTTGGTGAGAAATAATGAAAATACGAAATTCATTCCTGAGCTGTGCTTGGGACAAATGTCTCAAGGATTCTTCATCTAAATGCCTTTAGGCTGCACAGCTAGTCGTTTGGAAGAGGTCGGTAGCTGAGAAAGGTGAAAAAAGAGAAATTCATTCCTGTGCTGTCCTAGTGAAAAATTTCTCAAGGACTCATGCTTGAAAAGTCACTAGTGAGCACTGCTCCTGATTTGGACTAGATCGCCTCGTGAGAGACGACAAATGAGACTTTCGTTGCTGACTGTGCTAAGGAGTTATTGCTCAAGGAATGATGCTTCAAAAGCCATTACGATGAACGGCTAGGAGTTTGGAAGACATCGGCTGGAGAGAAACACTTAAAATGAGATTTTTCATTTCTGAGGTGTGCTATTGTGACAACGTTCTCAAGGAATCTTTCTGTCAAAGCCATTAAGATGCACTGCTAATGGTTGCGGAGAGATCGGTTCATGCGAAACAGGTGAAGCGGTTCAAAGGGGCCCTAAAGATGCTGCTGAAAACCATTATGGTCCAGTACCCCCAGGACTGGGACAAGTTATTTACGCCACCTGCTGTTAGCAAAGATGGAAGTGCCCCAGCAATGCAGAGGCATTTCCCCGTTCGAATTGCTGTATGGGAGGCGAGTGAGAGGACCCCTCGACTTCATGAGGGATGAGTGGGAGGGGTAATCCTCTTCTGGGGGAAAAATCAGTGGTGGAGTATGTACTGATTTACTGGGAAAAGCTCATGGGCTTGGCTAGAGGAAATCTAGCAAGGGCACAAAGGAAGCAGAAGGACTGGTACGACCGCTCAGCATGTGCCCACCCCTCGTCTACCGGGGACCAGGTGATGCTTCTCGTCTCTGTGAGGAAGAACAAGAACTATTGAGTCCTGTGATGTGCTTGGGGCACAGTTCTCTAGGGATCTTCATCTAAAAGCCATTAGAATGCACTGCTCGTGTTTAGGAAGCGACCGGTTATTAGAAAGACAAAAGAAGATAAATTCCGTCCTACTTGTGCTAGTGACAAATTTCTCTTGGACTCTTCATCTAAATATCATTAGACTGCACGGCTAATGTTTAGAAAGAGACGTGTAGGTGAGAAAGACAAACCAAACAGCTAATTATTGACCCGTGCTAGGGACAAATGTCTCAAGGAAACCTCGCCTGGAAGACATGAGGATGTACTTTTACTGGTTTAGCGACCTCGGTTCGTGAGAAAGGCGAAAAAAATGAGAATTTCATTCCTGATTTGTGCTAGAGAGAAATGTTTCAAAGCATCATAGTGCAAATCGCATTTTTTGGAAGACATCGGTGTATGAGAAAGACGAAAAATTATAAATTCACAAATTTCACAAGGAGTCATGTTGTGCTACTGATTTGGAAGAGATCGGTTCATGAGAAAGAGGAAAGATGAGAATTTCATTTCTGAGCTCTGCTAGGGCCAAATTTCTCAAGGACTAATCCTTCAAAAGCCATTACGATAGACTGTTAATCGTTTGCAAGTGATCGTTTCGCGAGAAAGACGAACAAGAGAATTTTGTTCCTGATCTCTCGTAGGGACAAATGTCCCTAAGACTTCTCTTCTGAAAGCCCAGAAGATGCCCTGCTGATTGTTTCGGAGACATCGAGTCATGAGAAAGAAGAGAAATGCGAATTTCATTCCTGACAGCGCTAGGTATAAATTTCTCAAGGAATCATGCTCAAAAAGCCATTACGATAGACTGGACATGGTTTTTAAGAGATCGGTTCGTGAGAAAGACGAAAAAGAGAAATGAATTCTTGTTCTCTGCTGGGGACCAATTTCTCAATTAATCATGCTTCGAAAGGAATTAGGATGCTCTGCCAATGGTTTGGAAGCCATCACTTCCAGAGAACGAGAACAAAATGACTTAATTATGACTGATCCGTGCTAAGGACAAATTTCTCAAAGAATCCTCATCTAAAAGTCATTGGGCTGCTTGCTTATGGTTTGGAAGAAATCGGTTCATGAGAAAGACGAAAAAAGAGGAATTAATTGCTGATCTGCTCTAGTTACAAATTTCTCAAGAAATCAAACTTCTAAAGCTTAATGTACTGCTACTGGTTTGGAAGAACTCGGTTCGTGAGGAAGACGAAACCTGAGAATTTCATTCCTCAGCTGTGCTTGGGACAAATGTCTCAAGGATTCTTCATCTAAATACCTTTAGGCTGCACAGCTAGTGGTTTGGAAGAGGTTGGTAGCTGAGAAAGGTGAAAAAAGAGAAATTCAATCCTGTGCTGTGCTATTGAAAAATTTCTCAAGGACTCATGCTTGAAAAGTCACTAGTAAGCACTGCTCCTGATTTGGACTCGATCGCCTCGTGAGAGACGACAAATGAGACTTTCGTCACTGACTGTGCTAAGGAGTTATTGCTCAAGGAATGATGCTTCAAAAGCCATTACGATGAACGGCTAGGAGTTTGGAAGACATCGGCTGGAGAGAAACACTTAAAATGAGATTTTTCATTTCTGAGGTGTGCTTTTGTGACAACGTTCTCAAGGAATCTTTCTGTCAAAGCCATTAAGATGCACTGCTAATGGTTGCGGAGAGATCGGTTCATGCGAAACAGGTGAAGCGGTTCAATGGGGCCCTAAAGATGCTGCTGAAAACCATTATGGTCCAGTACCCCCAGGACTGGGACAAGTTATTTACGCCACCTGCTGTTCGCAAAGAGGGAAGTGCCCCAGCAATGCAGAGGCATTTCCCCGTTCGAATTGCTGTATGGGAGGCGAGTGAGAGGACCCCTCGACTTCATGAGGGATGAGTGGGAGGGGTAATCCTCTTCTGGGGGAAAAATCAGTGGTGGAGTATGTACTGATTTACTGGGAAAAGCTCATGGGCTTGGCTAGAGGAAATCTAGCAAGGGCACAAAGGAAGCAGAAGGACTGGTACGACGGCTCAGCATGTACCCACCCCTCGTCTACCGGGGACCAGGTGATGCTTCTCGTCTCTGTGAGGAAGAACAAGAACTATTGAGTCCTGTGATGTGCTTGGGGCACAGTTCTCTAGGAATCTTCATTTAAAAGCCATTAGAATGCACTGCTCGTGTTTAGGAAGAGACCGGTTATTAGAAAGACAAAAGAAGATAAATTCCGTCCTACTTGTGCTAGTGACAAATTTCTCTTGGACTCTTCATCTAAATATCGTTAGACTGCACGGCTAATATTTAGAAAGAGACGTGTAGGTGAGAAAGACAAACCAAACAGCTAATTATTGACCCGTGCTAGGGACAAATGTCTCAAGGAAACCTCGCCTGGAAGACATGAGGATGTACTTTTACTGGTTTAGCGAGCTCGGTTCGTGAGAAAGGCCAAAAAAATTATAAATTCACAAATTTCACAAGGAGTCATGTTGTGCTACTGATTTGGAAGAGATCGGTTCATGAGAAAGAGGAAAGATGAGAATTTCATTTCTGAGCTCTGCTAGGGCCAAATTTCTCAAGGACTAATGCTTCAAAAGCCATTACGATAGACTGTTAATCGTTTGTAAGTGATCATTTCGCGAGAAAGACGAACAAGAGAATTTTGTTCCTGATCTCTCGTAGGGACAAATGTCCCTAAGACTCCTCTTCTGAAAGCCCTGAAGATGCCCTGCTGATTGTTTCGGAGACATCGAGTCATGAGAAAGAAGAGAAATGCGAATTTCATTCCTGACAGCGCTAGGTATAAATTTCTCAAGGAATCATGCTCAAAAAGCCATTACGATAGACTGGACATGGTTTTTAAGAGATCGGTTCGTGAGAAAGACGAAAAAGAGAAATGAATTCTTGTTCTCTGCTGGGGACCAATTTCTCAATTAATCATGCTTCGAAAGCAATTAGGATGCTCTGCCAATGGTTTGGAAGCCATCACTTCCAGAGAAAGAAAACAAAATGACTTAATTATGACTGATCCGTGCTAAGGACAAATTTCTCAAAGAATCCTCATCTAAAAGTCATTGGGCTGCTTGCTTATGGTTTGGAAGAAATCGGTTCATGAGAAAGACGAAAAATGAGGAATGAATTGCTGATCTGCTCTAGTTACAAATTTCTCAAGGAATCAAACTTCTAAAGCCTAATGTACTGCTACTGGTTTGGAAGAACTCGATTCGTGAGAAAGACGAAACATGAGTATTTCAATCCTGAGCTGTGCTTGGGACAAATGTATCAAGGATTCTACATCTAAGTGCCTTTAGGCTGCACAGCTAGTGGTTTGGAAGAGGATGGTAGCTGAGAAAGGTGAAAAAAGAGAAATTCATTCCTGTGCTGTCCTAGTGAAAAATTTCTCAAGGACTCATGCTTGAAAAGTCACTAGTGACCACTGCTCCTGATTTGGACTAGATGGCCTCGTGAGAGACGACAAATGAGACTTTCGTTGCTGACTGTGCTAAGGAGTTATTGCTCAAGGAATGATGCTTCAAAAGCCATTACGATGAACGGCTAGGAGTTTGGAAGACATCGGCTGGAGAGAAACACTTAAAATGAGATTTTTCATTTCTGAGGTGTGCTATAGTGACAACGTTCTCAAGGAATCTTTCTGTCAAAGCCATTAAGATGCACTGCTAATGGTTGCGGAGAGATCGGTTCATGCGAAACAGGTGAAGCGGTTCAATGGGGCCCTAACGATGCTGCTGAAAACCATTATGGTCCAGTACCCCCAGGACTGGGACAAGTTATTTACGCCACCTGCTGTTCGCAAAGAGGGAAGTGCCCCAGCAATGCAGAGGCATTTCCCCGTTCGAATTGCTGTATGGGAGGAGAGTGAGAGGACCCCTCGACTTCATGAGGAATGAGTGGGAGGGGTAATCCTCTTCTGGGGGAAAAATCAGTGGTGGAGTATGTACTGATTTACTGGGAAAAGCTCATGGGCTTGGCTAGAGGAAATCTAGCAAGGGCACAAAGGAAGCAGAAGGACTGGTACGACCGCTCAGCATGTGCCCACCCCTCGTCTACCGGGGACCAGGTGATGCTTCTCGTCTCTGTGAGGAAGAACAAGAACTATTGAGTCCTGTGATGTGCTTGGGGCACAGTTCTCTAGGAATCTTCATTTAAAAGCCATTAGAATGCACGTCTCGTGTTTAGGAAGAGACCGGTTATTAGAAAGACAAAACAAGATAAATTCCGTCCTACTTGTGCTAGTGACAAATTTCTCTTGGACTCTTCATCTAAATATCATTAGACTGCACGGCTAATATTTAGAAAGAGACGTGTAGGTGAGAAAGACAAACCAAACATCTAATTATTGATCCGTGCTAGGAACAAATGTCTCAATGAAACCTCGCCTGGAAGACATGAGGATGTACTTTTACTGGTTTAGCGAGCTCGGTTCGTGAGAAAGGCCAAAAAAATGAGAATTTCATTCCTGATTTGTGCTAGAGAGAAATCTTTCAAAGCATCATAGTGCAAATCGCATTTTTTGGAAGACATCGGTGTATGAGAAAGACGAAAACTTATAAATTCACAAATTTCACAAGGAGTCATGTTGTGCTACTTATTTGGAAGAGATCGGTTCATGAGAAAGAGGAAAGATGAGAATTTCATTTCTGAGCTCTGCTAGGGCCAAATTTCTCAAGGACTAATCCTTCAAAAGCCATTACGATAGACTGTTAATCGTTTGCAAGTGATCGTTTCGCGAGAAAGACGAACAAGAGAATTTTGTTCCTGATCTCTCGTAGGGACAAATGTCCCTAAGACTTCTCTTCTGAAAGCCCAGAAGATACCCTGCTGATTGTTTCGGAGACATCGAGTCATGAGAAAGAAGAGAAATGCGAATTTCATTCCTGACAGCGCTAGGTATAAATTTCTCAAGGAATCATGCTCAAAAAGCCATTACGATAGACTGGACATGGTTTTTAAGAGATCGGTTCGTGAGAAAGACGAAAAAGAGAAATGAATTCTTGTTCTCTACTGGGGACCAATTTCTCAATTAATCATGCTTCGAAAGCAATTAGGATGCTCTGCCAATGGTTTGGAAGCCATCACTTCCAGAGAACGAGAACAAAATGACTTAATTATGACTGATCCGTGCTAAGGACAAATTTCTCAAAGAATCCTCATCTAAAAGTCATTGGGCTGCTTGCTTATGGTTTGGAAGAAATCGGTTCATGAGAAAGACGAAAAAAGAGGAATTAATTGCTGATCTGCTCTAGTTACAAATTTCTCAAGGAATCAAACTTCTAAAGCTTAATGTACTGCTACTGGTTTGGAAGAACTCGGTTCGTGAGGAAGACGAAACATGAGAATTTCATTCCTGAGCTGTGCTTGGGACAAATGTCTCAAGGATTCTTCATCTAAATGCCTTTAGGCTGCACAGCTAGTGGTTTGGAAGAGGTTGGTAGCTGAGAAAGGTGAAAAAAGAGAAATTCAATCCTGTGCTGTGCTAGTGAAAAATTTCTCAAGGACTCATGCTTGAAAAGTCACTAGTAAGCACTGCTCCTGATTTGGACTCGATCGCCTCGTGAGAGACGACAAATGAGACTTTCGTCACTGACTGTGCTAAGGAGTTATTGCTCAAGGAATGATGCTTCAAAAGCCATTACGATGAACGGCTAGGAGTTTGGAAGACATCGGCTGGAGAGAAACACTTAAAATGAGATTTTTCATTTCTGAGGTGTGCTATTGTGACAACGTTCTCAAGGAATCTTTCTGTCAAAGCCATTAAGATGCACTGCTAATGGTTGCGGAGAGATCGGTTCATGCGAAACAGGTGAAGCGGTTCAATGGGGCCCTAAAGATGCTGCTGAAAACCATTATGGTCCAGTACCCCCAGGACTGGGACAAGTTATTTACGCCACCTGCTGTTCGCAAAGAGGGAAGTGCCCCAGCAATGCAGAGGCATTTCCCCGTTCGAATTGCTGTATGGGAGGCGAGTGAGAGGACCCCTCGACTTCATGAGGGATGAGTGGGAGGGGTAATCCTCTTCTGGGGGAAAAATCAGTGGTGGAGTATGTACTGATTTACTGGGAAAAGCTCATGGGCTTGGCTAGAGGAAATCTAGCAAGGGCACAAAGGAAGCAGAAGGACTGGTACGACGGCACAGCATGTACCCACCCCTCGTCTACCGGGGACCAGGTGATGCTTCTCGTCTCTGTGAGGAAGAACAAGAACTATTGAGTCCTGTGATGTGCTTGGGGCACAGTTCTCTAGGAATCTTCATTTAAAAGCCATTAGAATGCACTGCTCGTGTTTAGGAAGAGACCGGTTATTAGAAAGACAAAAGAAGATAAATTCCGTCCTACTTGTGCTAGTGACAAATTTCTCTTGGACTCTTCATCTAAATATCGTTAGACTGCACGGCTAATATTTAGAAAGAGACGTGTAGGTGAGAAAGACAAACCAAACAGCTAATTATTGATCCGTGTTGGGACAAATGTCTCAAGTAAACCTCGGCTGGAAGACATGAGGATGTACTTTTACTGGTTTAGCGAGCTCGATTTGTGAGAAAGGCCAAAAAATGAGACTTTCATTCCTGATTTGTGCTAGAGATAAATTGCTCAAGGCAGCATGCTGCGAAACGCATTAGGATGCTTTCTTAATGTTTCGGTTCCATCAGTTAATGAGAAAGAAGAAAAATCACAAATTCATTCCTGTTCTGTGCTAGCCATACATTTCTCAAGGATTCATGCTTGAAAAGTCGTTACGATGGATTGTTAATGGTTTTGAAGCGCTCAGTTGGTGAGAAATAATGAAAATACGAAATTCATTCCTGAGCTGTGCTTGGGACAAATGTCTCAAGGATTCTTCATCTAAATGCCTTTAGGCTGCACAGCTAGTCGTTTGGAAGAGGTCGGTAGCTGAGAAAGGTGAAAAAAGAGAAATTCATTCCTGTGCTGTCCTAGTGAAAAATTTCTCAAGGACTCATGCTTGAAAAGTCACTAGTGAGCACTGCTCCTGATTTGGACTAGATCGCCTCGTGAGAGACGACAAATGAGACTTTCGTTGCTGACTGTGCTAAGGAGTTATTGCTCAAGGAATGATGCTTCAAAAGCCATTACGATGAACGGCTAGGAGTTTGGAAGACATCGGCTGGAGAGAAACACTTAAAATGAGATTTTTCATTTCTGAGGTGTGCTATTGTGACAACGTTCTCAAGGAATCTTTCTGTCAAAGCCATTAAGATGCACTGCTAATGGTTGCGGAGAGATCGGTTCATGCGAAACAGGTGAAGCGGTTCAAAGGGGCCCTAAAGATGCTGCTGAAAACCATTATGGTCCAGTACCCCCAGGACTGGGACAAGTTATTTACGCCACCTGCTGTTAGCAAAGAGGGAAGTGCCCCAGCAATGCAGAGGCATTTCCCCGTTCGAATTGCTGTATGGGAGGCGAGTGAGAGGACCCCTCGACTTCATGAGGGATGAGTGGGAGGGGTAATCCTCTTCTGGGGGAAAAATCAGTGGTGGAGTATGTACTGATTTACTGGGAAAAGCTCATGCGCTTGGCTAGAGGAAATCTAGCAAGGGCACAAAGGAAGCAGAAGGACTGGTACGACCGCTCAGCATGTGCCCACCCCTCGTCTACCGGGGACCAGGTGATGCTTCTCGTCTCTGTGAGGAAGAACAAGAACTATTGAGTCCTGTGATGTGCTTGGGGCACAGTTCTCTAGGGATCTTCATCTAAAAGCCATTAGAATGCACTGCTCGTGTTTAGGAAGCGACCGGTTATTAGAAAGACAAAACAAGATAAATTCCGTCCTACTTGTGCTAGTGACAAATTTCTCTTGGACTCTTCATCTAAATATCATTAGACTGCACGGCTAATGTTTAGAAAGAGACGTGTAGGTGAGAAAGACAAACCAAACAGCTAATTATTGACCCGTGCTAGGGACAAATGTCTCAAGGAAACCTCGCCTGGAAGACATGAGGATGTACTTTTACTGGTTTAGCGACCTCGGTTCGTGAGAAAGGCGAAAAAAATGAGAATTTCATTCCTGATTTGTGCTAGAGAGAAATGTTTCAAAGCATCATAGTGCAAATCGCATTTTTTGGAAGACATCGGTGTATGAGAAAGACGAAAAATTATAAATTCACAAATTTCACAAGGAGTCATGTTGTGCTACTGATTTGGAAGAGATCGGTTCATGAGAAAGAGGAAAGATGAATATTTCATTTCTGAGCTCTGCTAGGGCCAAATTTCTCAAGGACTAATGCTTCAAAAGCCATTACGATAGACTGTTAATCGTTTGTAAGTGATCGTTTCGCGAGAAAGACGAACAAGAGAATTTTGTTCCTGATCTCTCGTAGGGACAAATGTCCCTAAGACTCCTCTTCTGAAAGCCCTGAAGATGCCCTGCTGATTGTTTCGGAGACATCGAGTCATGAGAAAGAAGAGAAATGCGAATTTCATTCCTGACAGCGCTAGGTATAAATTTCTCAAGGAATCATGCTCAAAAAGCCATTACGATAGACTGGACATGGTTTTTAAGAGATCGGTTCGTGAGAAAGACGAAAAAGAGAAATGAATTCTTGTTCTCTGCTGGGGACCAATTTCTCAATTAATCATGCTTCGAAAGCAATTAGGATGCTCTGCCAATGGTTTGGAAGCCATCAGTTCCAGAGAAAGAGAACAAAATGACTTAATTATGACTGATCCGTGCTAAGGACAAATTTCTCAAAGAATCCTCATCTAAAAGTCATTGGGCTGCTTGCTTATGGTTTGGAAGAAATCGGTTCATGAGAAAGACGAAAAATGAGGAATGAATTGCTGATCTGCTCTAGTTACAAATTTCTCAAGGAATCAAACTTCTAAAGCCTAATGTACTGCTACTGGTTTGGAAGAACTCGATTCGTGAGGAAGACGAAACCTGAGAATTTCATTCCTGAGCTGTGCTTGGGACAAATGTCTCAAGGATTCTTCATCTAAATGCCTTTAGGCTGCACAGCTAGTGGTTTGGAAGAGGTCGGTAGCTGAGAAAGGTGAAAAAAGAGAAATTCATTCCTGTGCTGTCCTAGTGAAAAATTTCTCAAGGACTCATGCTTGAAAAGTCACTAGTGAGCACTGCTCCTGATTTGGACTAGATCGCCTCGTGAGAGACGACAAATGAGACTTTCGTTGCTGACTGTGCTAAGGAGTTATTGCTCAAGGAATGATGCTTCAAAAGCCATTACGATGAACGGCTAGGAGTTTGGACGACATCGGCTGGAGAGAAACACTTAAAATGAGATTTCTCATTTCTGAGGTGTGCTATTGTGACAACGTTCTCAAGGAATCTTTCTGTCAAAGCCATTAAGATGCACTGCTAATGGTTGCGGAGAGATCGGTTCATGCGAAACAGGTGAAGCGGTTCAATGGGGCCCTAAAGATGCTGCTGAAAACCATTATGGTCCAGTACCCCCAGGACTGGGACAAGTTATTTACGCCACCTGCTGTTCGCAAAGAGGGAAGTGCCCCAGGAATGCAGAGGCATTTCCCCGTTCGAATTGCTGTATGGGAGGAAAGTGAGAGGACCCCTCGACTTCATGAGGGATGAGTGGGAGGGGTAAGCCTCTTCTGGGGGAAAAATCAGTGGTGGAGTATGTATGATTTACTGGGAAAAGCTCATGGGCTTGGCTAGAGGAAATCTAGCAAGGGCACAAAGGAAGCAGAAGGACTGGTACGACCGCTCAGCATGTGCCCACCCCTCGTCTACCGGGGACCAGGTGATGCTTCTCGTCTCTGTGAGGAAGAACAAGAACTATTGAGTCCTGTGATGTGCTTGAGGCACAGTTCTCTAGGGATCTTCATCTAAAAGCCATTAGAATGCACTGCTCGTGTTTAGGAAGCGACCGGTTATTAGAAAGACAAAACAAGATAAATTCCGTCCTACTTGTGCTAGTGACAAATTTCTCTTGGACTCTTCATCTAAATATCATTAGACTGCACGGCTAATATTTAGAAAGAGACGTGTAGGTGAGAAAGACAAACCAAACAGCTAATTATTGACCCGTGCTAGGGACAAATGTCTCAAGGAAACCTCGCCTGGAAGACATGAGGATGTACTTTTACTGGTTTAGCGACCTCGGTTCGTGAGAAAGGCGAAAAAAATGAGAATTTCATTCCTGATTTGTGCTAGAGAGAAATGTTTCAAAGCATCATAGTGCAAATCGCATTTTTTGGAAGACATCGGTGTATGAGAAAGACGAAAAATTATAAATTCACAAATTTCACAAGGAGTCATGTTGTGCTACTGATTTGGAAGAGATCGTTTCATGAGAAAGAGGAAAGATGAATATTTCATTTCTGAGCTCTGCTAGGGCCAAATTTCTCAAGGACTAATGCTTCAAAAGCCATTACGATAGACTGTTAATCGTTTGTAAGTGATCGTTTCGCGAGAAAGACGAACAAGAGAATTTTGTTCCTGATCTCTCGTAGGGACAAATGTCCCTAAGACTCCTCTTCTGAAAGCCCTGAAGATGCCCTGCTGATTGTTTCGGAGACATCGAGTCATGAGAAAGAAGAGAAATGCGAATTTCATTCCTGACAGCGCTAGGTATAAATTTCTCAAGGAATCATGCTCAAAAAGCCATTACGATAGACTGGACATGGTTTTTAAGAGATCGGTTCGTGAGAAAGACGAAAAAGAGAAATGAATTCTTGTTCTCTGCTGGGGACCAATTTCTCAATTAATCATGCTTCGAAAGCAATTAGGATGCTCTGCCAATGGTTTGGAAGCCATCAGTTCCAGAGAAAGAGAACAAAATGACTTAATTATGACTGATCCGTGCTAAGGACAAATTTCTCAAAGAATCCTCATCTAAAAGTCATTGGGCTGCTTGCTTATGGTTTGGAAGAAATCGGTTCATGAGAAAGACGAAAAATGAGGAATGAATTGCTGATCTGCTCTAGTTACAAATTTCTCAAGGAATCAAACTTCTAAAGCCTAATGTACTGCTACTGGTTTGGAAGAACTCGATTCGTGAGGAAGACGAAACCTGAGAATTTCATTCCTGAGCTGTGCTTGGGACAAATGTCTCAAGGATTCTTCATCTAAATGCCTTTAGGCTGCACAGCTAGTGGTTTGGAAGAGGTCGGTAGCTGAGAAAGGTGAAAAAAGAGAAATTCATTCCTGTGCTGTCCTAGTGAAAAATTTCTCAAGGACTCATGCTTGAAAAGTCACTAGTGAGCACTGCTCCTGATTTGGACTAGATCGCCTCGTGAGAGACGACAAATGAGACTTTCGTTGCTGACTGTGCTAAGGAGTTATTGCTCAAGGAATGATGCTTCAAAAGCCATTACGATGAACGGCTAGGAGTTTGGAAGACATCGGCTGGAGAGAAACACTTAAAATGAGATTTTTCATTTCTGAGGTGTGCTATTGTGACAACGTTCTCAAGGAATCTTTCTGTCAAAGCCATTAAGATGCACTGCTAATGGTTGCGGAGAGATCGGTTCATGCGAAACAGGTGAAGCGGTTCAAAGGGGCCCTAAAGATGCTGCTGAAAACCATTATGGTCCAGTACCCCCAGGACTGGGACAAGTTATTTACGCCACCTGCTGTTAGCAAAGAGGGAAGTGCCCCAGCAATGCAGAGGCATTTCCCCGTTCGAATTGCTGTATGGGAGGCGAGTGAGAGGACCCCTCGACTTCATGAGGGATGAGTGGGAGGGGTAATCCTCTTCTGGGGGAAAAATCAGTGGTGGAGTATGTACTGATTTACTGGGAAAAGCTCATGCGCTTGGCTAGAGGAAATCTAGCAAGGGCACAAAGGAAGCAGAAGGACTGGTACGACCGCTCAGCATGTGCCCACCCCTCGTCTACCGGGGACCAGGTGATGCTTCTCGTCTCTGTGAGGAAGAACAAGAACTATTGAGTCCTGTGATGTGCTTGGGGCACAGTTCTCTAGGGATCTTCATCTAAAAGCCATTAGAATGCACTGCTCGTGTTTAGGAAGCGACCGGTTATTAGAAAGACAAAACAAGATAAATTCCGTCCTACTTGTGCTAGTGACAAATTTCTCTTGGACTCTTCATCTAAATATCATTAGACTGCACGGCTAATGTTTAGAAAGAGACGTGTAGGTGAGAAAGACAAACCAAACAGCTAATTATTGACCCGTGCTAGGGACAAATGTCTCAAGGAAACCTCGCCTGGAAGACATGAGGATGTACTTTTACTGGTTTAGCGACCTCGGTTCGTGAGAAAGGCGAAAAAAATGAGAATTTCATTCCTGATTTGTGCTAGAGAGAAATGTTTCAAAGCATCATAGTGCAAATCGCATTTTTTGGAAGACATCGGTGTATGAGAAAGACGAAAAATTATAAATTCACAAATTTCACAAGGAGTCATGTTGTGCTACTGATTTGGAAGAGATCGGTTCATGAGAAAGAGGAAAGATGAATATTTCATTTCTGAGCTCTGCTAGGGCCAAATTTCTCAAGGACTAATGCTTCAAAAGCCATTACGATAGACTGTTAATCGTTTGTAAGTGATCGTTTCGCGAGAAAGACGAACAAGAGAATTTTGTTCCTGATCTCTCGTAGGGACAAATGTCCCTAAGACTCCTCTTCTGAAAGCCCTGAAGATGCCCTGCTGATTGTTTCGGAGACATCGAGTCATGAGAAAGAAGAGAAATGCGAATTTCATTCCTGACAGCGCTAGGTATAAATTTCTCAAGGAATCATGCTCAAAAAGCCATTACGATAGACTGGACATGGTTTTTAAGAGATCGGTTCGTGAGAAAGACGAAAAAGAGAAATGAATTCTTGTTCTCTGCTGGGGACCAATTTCTCAATTAATCATGCTTCGAAAGCAATTAGGATGCTCTGCCAATGGTTTGGAAGCCATCAGTTCCAGAGAAAGAGAACAAAATGACTTAATTATGACTGATCCGTGCTAAGGACAAATTTCTCAAAGAATCCTCATCTAAAAGTCATTGGGCTGCTTGCTTATGGTTTGGAAGAAATCGGTTCATGAGAAAGACGAAAAATGAGGAATGAATTGCTGATCTGCTCTAGTTACAAATTTCTCAAGGAATCAAACTTCTAAAGCCTAATGTACTGCTACTGGTTTGGAAGAACTCGATTCGTGAGGAAGACGAAACCTGAGAATTTCATTCCTGAGCTGTGCTTGGGACAAATGTCTCAAGGATTCTTCATCTAAATGCCTTTAGGCTGCACAGCTAGTGGTTTGGAAGAGGTCGGTAGCTGAGAAAGGTGAAAAAAGAGAAATTCATTCCTGTGCTGTCCTAGTGAAAAATTTCTCAAGGACTCATGCTTGAAAAGTCACTAGTGAGCACTGCTCCTGATTTGGACTAGATCGCCTCGTGAGAGACGACAAATGAGACTTTCGTTGCTGACTGTGCTAAGGAGTTATTGCTCAAGGAATGATGCTTCAAAAGCCATTACGATGAACGGCTAGGAGTTTGGACGACATCGGCTGGAGAGAAACACTTAAAATGAGATTTCTCATTTCTGAGGTGTGCTATTGTGACAACGTTCTCAAGGAATCTTTCTGTCAAAGCCATTAAGATGCACTGCTAATGGTTGCGGAGAGATCGGTTCATGCGAAACAGGTGAAGCGGTTCAATGGGGCCCTAAAGATGCTGCTGAAAACCATTATGGTCCAGTACCCCCAGGACTGGGACAAGTTATTTACGCCACCTGCTGTTCGCAAAGAGGGAAGTGCCCCAGGAATGCAGAGGCATTTCCCCGTTCGAATTGCTGTATGGGAGGAAAGTGAGAGGACCCCTCGACTTCATGAGGGATGAGTGGGAGGGGTAAGCCTCTTCTGGGGGAAAAATCAGTGGTGGAGTATGTATGATTTACTGGGAAAAGCTCATGGGCTTGGCTAGAGGAAATCTAGCAAGGGCACAAAGGAAGCAGAAGGACTGGTACGACCGCTCAGCATGTGCCCACCCCTCGTCTACCGGGGACCAGGTGATGCTTCTCGTCTCTGTGAGGAAGAACAAGAACTATTGAGTCCTGTGATGTGCTTGAGGCACAGTTCTCTAGGGATCTTCATCTAAAAGCCATTAGAATGCACTGCTCGTGTTTAGGAAGCGACCGGTTATTAGAAAGACAAAACAAGATAAATTCCGTCCTACTTGTGCTAGTGACAAATTTCTCTTGGACTCTTCATCTAAATATCATTAGACTGCACGGCTAATATTTAGAAAGAGACGTGTAGGTGAGAAAGACAAACCAAACAGCTAATTATTGACCCGTGCTAGGGACAAATGTCTCAAGGAAACCTCGCCTGGAAGACATGAGGATGTACTTTTACTGGTTTAGCGACCTCGGTTCGTGAGAAAGGCGAAAAAAATGAGAATTTCATTCCTGATTTGTGCTAGAGAGAAATGTTTCAAAGCATCATAGTGCAAATCGCATTTTTTGGAAGACATCGGTGTATGAGAAAGACGAAAAATTATAAATTCACAAATTTCACAAGGAGTCATGTTGTGCTACTGATTTGGAAGAGATCGGTTCATGAGAAAGAGGAAAGATGAATATTTCATTTCTGAGCTCTGCTAGGGCCAAATTTCTCAAGGACTAATGCTTCAAAAGCCATTACGATAGACTGTTAATCGTTTGTAAGTGATCGTTTCGCGAGAAAGACGAACAAGAGAATTTTGTTCCTGATCTCTCGTAGGGACAAATGTCCCTAAGACTCCTCTTCTGAAAGCCCTGAAGATGCCCTGCTGATTGTTTCGGAGACATCGAGTCATGAGAAAGAAGAGAAATGCGAATTTCATTCCTGACAGCGCTAGGTATAAATTTCTCAAGGAATCATGCTCAAAAAGCCATTACGATAGACTGGACATGGTTTTTAAGAGATCGGTTCGTGAGAAAGACGAAAAAGAGAAATGAATTCTTGTTCTCTGCTGGGGACCAATTTCTCAATTAATCATGCTTCGAAAGCAATTAGGATGCTCTGCCAATGGTTTGGAAGCCATCAGTTCCAGAGAAAGAGAACAAAATGACTTAATTATGACTGATCCGTGCTAAGGACAAATTTCTCAAAGAATCCTCATCTAAAAGTCATTGGGCTGCTTGCTTATGGTTTGGAAGAAATCGGTTCATGAGAAAGACGAAAAATGAGGAATGAATTGCTGATCTGCTCTAGTTACAAATTTCTCAAGGAATCAAACTTCTAAAGCCTAATGTACTGCTACTGGTTTGGAAGAACTCGATTCGTGAGGAAGACGAAACCTGAGAATTTCATTCCTGAGCTGTGCTTGGGACAAATGTCTCAAGGATTCTTCATCTAAATGCCTTTAGGCTGCACAGCTAGTGGTTTGGAAGAGGTCGGTAGCTGAGAAAGGTGAAAAAAGAGAAATTCATTCCTGTGCTGTCCTAGTGAAAAATTTCTCAAGGACTCATGCTTGAAAAGTCACTAGTGAGCACTGCTCCTGATTTGGACTAGATCGCCTCGTGAGAGACGACAAATGAGACTTTCGTTGCTGACTGTGCTAAGGAGTTATTGCTCAAGGAATGATGCTTCAAAAGCCATTACGATGAACGGCTAGGAGTTTGGACGACATCGGCTGGAGAGAAACACTTAAAATGAGATTTCTCATTTCTGAGGTGTGCTATTGTGACAACGTTCTCAAGGAATCTTTCTGTCAAAGCCATTAAGATGCACTGCTAATGGTTGCGGAGAGATCGGTTCATGCGAAACAGGTGAAGCGGTTCAATGGGGCCCTAAAGATGCTGCTGAAAACCATTATGGTCCAGTACCCCCAGGACTGGGACAAGTTATTTACGCCACCTGCTGTTCGCAAAGAGGGAAGTGCCCCAGGAATGCAGAGGCATTTCCCCGTTCGAATTGCTGTATGGGAGGAAAGTGAGAGGACCCCTCGACTTCATGAGGGATGAGTGGGAGGGGTAAGCCTCTTCTGGGGGAAAAATCAGTGGTGGAGTATGTATGATTTACTGGGAAAAGCTCATGGGCTTGGCTAGAGGAAATCTAGCAAGGGCACAAAGGAAGCAGAAGGACTGGTACGACCGCTCAGCATGTGCCCACCCCTCGTCTACCGGGGACCAGGTGATGCTTCTCGTCTCTGTGAGGAAGAACAAGAACTATTGAGTCCTGTGATGTGCTTGAGGCACAGTTCTCTAGGGATCTTCATCTAAAAGCCATTAGAATGCACTGCTCGTGTTTAGGAAGCGACCGGTTATTAGAAAGACAAAACAAGATAAATTCCGTCCTACTTGTGCTAGTGACAAATTTCTCTTGGACTCTTCATCTAAATATCATTAGACTGCACGGCTAATATTTAGAAAGAGACGTGTAGGTGAGAAAGACAAACCAAACAGCTAATTATTGACCCGTGCTAGGGACAAATGTCTCAAGGAAACCTCGCCTGGAAGACATGAGGATGTACTTTTACTGGTTTAGCGACCTCGGTTCGTGAGAAAGGCGAAAAAAATGAGAATTTCATTCCTGATTTGTGCTAGAGAGAAATGTTTCAAAGCATCATAGTGCAAATCGCATTTTTTGGAAGACATCGGTGTATGAGAAAGACGAAAAATTATAAATTCACAAATTTCACAAGGAGTCATGTTGTGCTACTGATTTGGAAGAGATCGGTTCATGAGAAAGAGGAAAGATGAATATTTCATTTCTGAGCTCTGCTAGGGCCAAATTTCTCAAGGACTAATGCTTCAAAAGCCATTACGATAGACTGTTAATCGTTTGTAAGTGATCGTTTCGCGAGAAAGACGAACAAGAGAATTTTGTTCCTGATCTCTCGTAGGGACAAATGTCCCTAAGACTCCTCTTCTGAAAGCCCTGAAGATGCCCTGCTGATTGTTTCGGAGACATCGAGTCATGAGAAAGAAGAGAAATGCGAATTTCATTCCTGACAGCGCTAGGTATAAATTTCTCAAGGAATCATGCTCAAAAAGCCATTACGATAGACTGGACATGGTTTTTAAGAGATCGGTTCGTGAGAAAGACGAAAAAGAGAAATGAATTCTTGTTCTCTGCTGGGGACCAATTTCTCAATTAATCATGCTTCGAAAGCAATTAGGATGCTCTGCCAATGGTTTGGAAGCCATCAGTTCCAGAGAAAGAGAACAAAATGACTTAATTATGACTGATCCGTGCTAAGGACAAATTTCTCAAAGAATCCTCATCTAAAAGTCATTGGGCTGCTTGCTTATCGTTTGGAAGAAATCGGTTCATGAGAAAGACGAAAAATGAGGAATGAATTGCTGATCTGCTCTAGTTACAAATTTCTCAAGGAATCAAACTTCTAAAGCCTAATGTACTGCTACTGGTTTGGAAGAACTCGATTCGTGAGGAAGACGAAACCTGAGAATTTCATTCCTGAGCTGTGCTTGGGACAAATGTCTCAAGGATTCTTCATCTAAATGCCTTTAGGCTGCACAGCTAGTGGTTTGGAAGAGGTCGGTAGCTGAGAAAGGTGAAAAAAGAGAAATTCATTCCTGTGCTGTCCTAGTGAAAAATTTCTCAAGGACTCATGCTTGAAAAGTCACTAGTGAGCACTGCTCCTGATTTGGACTAGATCGCCTCGTGAGAGACGACAAATGAGACTTTCGTTGCTGACTGTGCTAAGGAGTTATTGCTCAAGGAATGATGCTTCAAAAGCCATTACGATGAACGGCTAGGAGTTTGGACGACATCGGCTGGAGAGAAACACTTAAAATGAGATTTCTCATTTCTGAGGTGTGCTATTGTGACAACGTTCTCAAGGAATCTTTCTGTCAAAGCCATTAAGATGCACTGCTAATGGTTGCGGAGAGATCGGTTCATGCGAAACAGGTGAAGCGGTTCAATGGGGCCCTAAAGATGCTGCTGAAAACCATTATGGTCCAGTACCCCCAGGACTGGGACAAGTTATTTACGCCACCTGCTGTTCGCAAAGAGGGAAGTGCCCCAGGAATGCAGAGGCATTTCCCCGTTCGAATTGCTGTATGGGAGGAAAGTGAGAGGACCCCTCGACTTCATGAGGGATGAGTGGGAGGGGTAAGCCTCTTCTGGGGGAAAAATCAGTGGTGGAGTATGTATGATTTACTGGGAAAAGCTCATGGGCTTGGCTAGAGGAAATCTAGCAAGGGCACAAAGGAAGCAGAAGGACTGGTACGACCGCTCAGCATGTGCCCACCCCTCGTCTACCGGGGACCAGGTGATGCTTCTCGTCTCTGTGAGGAAGAACAAGAACTATTGAGTCCTGTGATGTGCTTGGGGCACAGTTCTCTAGGAATCTTCATTTAAAAGCCATTAGAATGCACGTCTCGTGTTTAGGAAGAGACCGGTTATTAGAAAGACAAAACAAGATAAATTCCGTCCTACTTGTGCTAGTGACAAATTTCTCTTGGACTCTTCATCTAAATATCATTAGACTGCACGGTTAATATTTAGAAAGAGACGTGTAGGTGAGAAAGACAAACCAAACATCTAATTATTGATCCGTGCTAGGAACAAATGTCTCAATGAAACCTCGCCTGGAAGACATGAGGATGTACTTTTACTGGTTTAGCGAGCTCGGTTCGTGAGAAAGGCGAAAAGAATGAGAATTTCATTCCTGATTTGTGCTAGAGAGAAATGTTTCAAAGCATCATAGTGCAAATCGCATTTTTTGGAAGACATCGGTGTATGAGAAAGACGAAAACTTATAAATTCACAAATTTCAGAAGGAGTCATGTTGTGCTACTTATTTGGAAGAGATCGGTTCATGAGAAAGAGGAAAGATGAGAATTTCATTTCTGAGCTCTGCTAGGGCCAAATTTCTCAAGGACTAATCCTTCAAAAGCCATTACGATAGACTGTTAATCGTTTGCAAGTGATCGTTTCGCGAGAAAGACGAACAAGAGAATTTTGTTCCTGATCTCTCGTAGGGACAAATGTCCATAAGACTTCTCTTCTGAAAGCCCAGAAGATACCCTGCTGATTGTTTCGGAGACATCGAGTCATGAGAAAGAAGAGAAATGCGAATTTCATTCCTGACAGCGCTAGGTATAAATTTCTCAAGGAATCATGCTCAAAAAGCCATTACGATAGACTGGA
The DNA here is from genome assembly GCF_028017835.1 of Emys orbicularis. NCBI lineage: Eukaryota > Metazoa > Chordata > Testudines > Emydidae > Emys > Emys orbicularis. The sequence continues at coordinate 136,375,967 of NC_088688.1, read as the reverse complement.
CATGGTTTTTAAGAGATCGGTTCGTGAGAAAGACGAAAAAGAGAAATGAATTCTTGTTCTCTGCTGGGGACCAATTTCTCAATTAATCATGCTTCGAAAGCAATTAGGATGCTCTGCCAATGGTTTGGAAGCCATCACTTCCAGAGAACGAGAACAAAATGACTTAATTATGACTGATCCGTGCTAAGGACAAATTTCTCAAAGAATCCTCATCTAAAAGTCATTGGGCTGCTTGCTTATGGTTTGGAAGAAATCGGTTCATGAGAAAGACGAAAAAAGAGGAATTAATTGCTGATCTGCTCTAGTTACAAATTTCTCAAGGAATCAAACTTCTAAAGCTTAATGTACTGCTACTGGTTTGGAAGAACTCGGTTCGTGAGGAAGACGAAACATGAGAATTTCATTCCTGAGCTGTGCTTGGGACAAATGTCTCAAGGATTCTTCATCTAAATGCCTTTAGGCTGCACAGCTAGTGGTTTGGAAGAGGTTGGTAGCTGAGAAAGTTGAAAAAAGAGAAATTCAATCCTGTGCTGTGCTAGTGAAAAATTTCTCAAGGACTCATGCTTGAAAAGTCACTAGTAAGCACTGCTCCTGATTTGGACTCGATCGCCTCGTGAGAGACGACAAATGAGACTTTCGTCACTGACTGTGCTAAGGAGTTATTGCTCAAGGAATGATGCTTCAAAAGCCATTACGATGAACGGCTAGGAGTTTGGAAGACATCGGCTGGAGAGAAACACTTAAAATGAGATTTTTCATTTCTGAGGTGTGCTATTGTGACAACGTTCTCAAGGAATCTTTCTGTCAAAGCCATTAAGATGCACTGCTAATGGTTGCGGAGAGATCGGTTCATGCGAAACAGGTGAAGCGGTTCAATGGGGCCCTAAAGATGCTGCTGAAAACCATTATGGTCCAGTACCCCCAGGACTGGGACAAGTTATTTACGCCACCTGCTGTTCGCAAAGAGGGAAGTGCCCCAGCAATGCAGAGGCATTTCCCCGTTCGAATTGCTGTATGGGAGGCGAGTGAGAGGACCCCTCGACTTCATGAGGGATGAGTGGGAGGGGTAAAAATCTTCTTCTGGGGGAAAAATCAGTGGTGGAGTATGTACTGATTTACTGGGAAAAGCTCATGGGCTTGGCTAGAGGAAATCTAGCAAGGGCACAAAGGAAGCAGAAGGACTGGTACGACGGCTCAGCATGTACCGACCCCTCGTCTACCGGGGACCAGGTAATGCTTCTCGTCTCTGTGAGGAAGAACAAGAACTATTGAGTCCTGTGATGTGCTTGGGGCACAGTTCTCTAGGAATCTTCATTTAAAAGCCATTAGAATGCACTGCTCGTGTTTAGGAAGAGACCGGTTATTAGAAAGACAAAAGAAGATAAATTCCGTCCTACTTGTGCTAGTGACAAATTTCTCTTGGACTCTTCATCTAAATATCGTTAGACTGCACGGCTAATATTTAGAAAGAGACGTGTAGGTGAGAAAGACAAACCAAACAGCTAATTATTGATCCGTGTTGGGACAAATGTCTCAAGGAAACCTCGCCTGGAAGACATGAGGATGTACTTTTACTGGTTTAGCGAGCTCGGTTTGTGAGAAAGGCCAAAAAATGAGACTTTCATTCCTGATTTGTGCTAGAGATAAATTGCTCAAGGCAGCATGCTGCGAAACGCATTAGGATGCTTTCTTAATGTTTCGGTTCCATCAGTTAATGAGAAAGAAGAAAAATCACAAATTCATTCCTGTTCTGTGCTAGCCATACATTTCTCAAGGATTCATGCTTGAAAACTCGTTACGATGGATTGTTAATGGTTTTGAAGCGCTCAGTTGGTGAGAAATAATGAAAATACGAAATTCATTCCTGAGCTGTGCTTGGGACAAATGTCTCAAGGATTCTTCATCTAAATGCCTTTAGGCTGCACAGCTAGTCATTTGGAAGAGGTCGGTAGCTGAGAAAGGTGAAAAAAGAGAAATTCATTCCTGTGCTGTCCTAGTGAAAAATTTCTCAAGGACTCATGCTTGAAAAGTCACTAGTGAGCACTGCTCCTGATTTGGACTAGATCGCCTCGTGAGAGACGACAAATGAGACTTTCGTTGCTGACTGTGCTAAGGAGTTATTGCTCAAGGAATGATGCTTCAAAAGCCATTACGATGAACGGCTAGGAGTTTGGAAGACATCGGCTGGAGAGAAACACTTAAAATGAGATTTTTCATTTCTGAGGTGTGCTATTGTGACAACGTTCTCAAGGAATCTTTCTGTCAAAGCCATTAAGATGCACTGCTAATGGTTGCGGAGAGATCGGTTCATGCGAAACAGGTGAAGCGGTTCAATGGGGCCCTAAAGATGCTGCTGAAAACCATTATGGTCCAGTACCCCCAGGACTGGGACAAGTTATTTACGCCACCTGCTGTTCGCAAAGAGGGAAGTGCCCCAGGAATGCAGAGGCATTTCCCCGTTCGAATTGCTGTATGGGAGGCGAGTGAGAGGACCCCTCGACTTCATGAGGGATGAGTGGGAGGGGTAATCCTCTTCTGGGGGAAAAATCAGTGGTGGAGTATGTACTGATTTACTGGGAAAAGCTCATGGGCTTGGCTAGAGGAAATCTAGCAAGGGCACAAAGGAAGCAGAAGGACTGGTACGACCGCTCAGCATGTGCCCACCCCTCGTCTACCGGGGACCAGGTGATGCTTCTCGTCTCTGTGAGGAAGAACAAGAACTATTGAGTCCTGTGATGTGCTTGGGGCACAGTTCTCTAGGAATCTTCATTTAAAAGCCATTAGAATGCACGTCTCGTGTTTAGGAAGAGACCGGTTATTAGAAAGACAAAACAAGATAAATTCCGTCCTACTTGTGCTAGTGACAAATTTCTCTTGGACTCTTCATCTAAATATCATTAGACTGCACGGCTAATATTTAGAAAGAGACGTGTAGGTGAGAAAGACAAACCAAACATCTAATTATTGATCCGTGCTAGGAACAAATGTCTCAATGAAACCTCGCCTGGAAGACATGAGGATGTACTTTTACTGGTTTAGCGAGCTCGGTTCGTGAGAAAGGCCAAAAAAATGAGAATTTCATTCCTGATTTGTGCTAGAGAGAAATCTTTCAAAGCATCATAGTGCAAATCGCATTTTTTGGAAGACATCGGTGTATGAGAAAGACGAAAACTTATAAATTCACAAATTTCACAAGGAGTCATGTTGTGCTACTGATTTGGAAGAGATCGGTTCATGAGAAAGAGGAAAGATGAGAATTTCATTTCTGAGCTCTGCTAGGGCCAAATTTCTCAAGGACTAATCCTTCAAAAGCCATTACGATAGACTGTTAATCGTTTGCAAGTGATCGTTTCGCGAGAAAGACGAACAAGAGAATTTTGTTCCTGATCTCTCGTAGGGACAAATGTCCCTAAGACTTCTCTTCTGAAAGCCCAGAAGATACCCTGCTGATTGTTTCGGAGACATCGAGTCATGAGAAAGAAGAGAAATGCGAATTTCATTCCTGACAGCGCTAGGTATAAATTTCTCAAGGAATCATGCTCAAAAAGCCATTACGATAGACTGGACATGGTTTTTAAGAGATCGGTTCGTGAGAAAGACGAAAAAGAGAAATGAATTCTTGTTCTCTACTGGGGACCAATTTCTCAATTAATCATGCTTCGAAAGCAATTAGGATGCTCTGCCAATGGTTTGGAAGCCATCACTTCCAGAGAACGAGAACAAAATGACTTAATTATGACTGATCCGTGCTAAGGACAAATTTCTCAAAGAATCCTCATCTAAAAGTCATTGGGCTGCTTGCTTATGGTTTGGAAGAAATCGGTTCATGAGAAAGACGAAAAAAGAGGAATTAATTGCTGATCTGCTCTAGTTACAAATTTCTCAAGGAATCAAACTTCTAAAGCTTAATGTACTGCTACTGGTTTGGAAGAACTCGGTTCGTGAGGAAGACGAAACATGAGAATTTCATTCCTGAGCTGTGCTTGGGACAAATGTCTCAAGGATTCTTCATCTAAATGCCTTTAGGCTGCACAGCTAGTGGTTTGGAAGAGGTTGGTAGCTGAGAAAGGTGAAAAAAGAGAAATTCAATCCTGTGCTGTGCTAGTGAAAAATTTCTCAAGGACTCATGCTTGAAAAGTCACTAGTAAGCACTGCTCCTGATTTGGACTCGATCGCCTCGTGAGAGACGACAAATGAGACTTTCGTCACTGACTGTGCTAAGGAGTTATTGCTCAAGGAATGATGCTTCAAAAGCCATTACGATGAACGGCTAGGAGTTTGGAAGACATCGGCTGGAGAGAAACACTTAAAATGAGATTTTTCATTTCTGAGGTGTGCTATTGTGACAACGTTCTCAAGGAATCTTTCTGTCAAAGCCATTAAGATGCACTGCTAATGGTTGCGGAGAGATCGGTTCATGCGAAACAGGTGAAGCGGTTCAATGGGGCCCTAAAGATGCTGCTGAAAACCATTATGGTCCAGTACCCCCAGGACTGGGACAAGTTATTTACGCCACCTGCTGTTCGCAAAGAGGGAAGTGCCCCAGCAATGCAGAGGCATTTCCCCTTTCAAATTGCTGTATGGGAGGAGAGTGAGAGGACCCCTCGACTTCATGAGGAATGAGTGGGAGGGGTAATCCTCTTCTGGGGGAAAAATCAGTGGTGGAGTATGTACTGATTTACTGGGAAAAGCTCATGGGCTTGGCTAGAGGAAATCTAGCAAGGGCACAAAGGAAGCAGAAGGACTGGTACGACCGCTCAGCATGTGCCCACCCCTCGTCTACCGGGGACCAGGTGATGCTTCTCGTCTCTGTGAGGAAGAACAAGAACTATTGAGTCCTGTGATGTGCTTGGGGCACAGTTCTCTAGGAATCATCATCTAATAGCCATTAGAATGCACTGCTCTTGTTTAGGAAGAGACCGGTTATTAGAAAGACAAAAGAAGATAAATTCCGTCCTACTTGTGCTAGTGACAAATTTCTCTTGGACTCTTCATCTAAATATCGTTAGACTGCACGGCTAATATTTAGAAAGAGACGTGTAGGTGAGAAAGACAAACCAAACAGCTAATTATTGATCCGTGTTGGGACAAATGTCTCAAGGAAACCTCGCCTGGAAGACATGAGGATGTACTTTTACTGGTTTAGCGAGCTCGGTTTGTGAGAAAGGCCAAAAAATGAGACTTTCATTCCTGATTTGTGCTAGAGATAAATTGCTCAAGGCAGCATGCTGCGAAACGCATTAGGATGCTTTCTTAATGTTTCGGTTCCATCAGTTAATGAGAAAGAAGAAAAATCACAAATTCATTCCTGTTCTGTGCTAGCCATACATTTCTCAAGGATTCATGCTTGAAAAGTCGTTACGATGGATTGTTAATGGTTTTGAAGCGCTCAGTTGGTGAGAAATAATGAAAATACGAAATTCATTCCTGAGCTGTGCTTGGGACAAATGTCTCAAGGATTCTTCATCTAAATGCCTTTAGGCTGCACAGCTAGTCGTTTGGAAGAGGTCGGTAGCTGAGAAAGGTGAAAAAAGAGAAATTCATTCCTGTGCTGTCCTAGTGAAAAATTTCTCAAGGACTCATGCTTGAAAAGTCACTAGTGAGCACTGCTCCTGATTTGGACTAGATCGCCTCGTGAGAGACGACAAATGAGACTTTCGTTGCTGACTGTGCTAAGGAGTTATTGCTCAAGGAATGATGCTTCAAAAGCCATTACGATGAACGGCTAGGAGTTTGGAAGACATCGGCTGGAGAGAAACACTTAAAATGAGATTTTTCATTTCTGAGGTGTGCTATTGTGACAACGTTCTCAAGGAATCTTTCTGTCAAAGCCATTAAGATGCACTGCTAATGGTTGCGGAGAGATCGGTTCATGCGAAACAGGTGAAGCGGTTCAATGGGGCCCTAAAGATGCTGCTGAAAACCATTATGGTCCAGTACCCCCAGGACTGGGACAAGTTATTTACGCCACCTGCTGTTCGCAAAGAGGGAAGTGCCCCAGGAATGCAGAGGCATTTCCCCGTTCGAATTGCTGTATGGGAGGCGAGTGAGAGGACCCCTCGACTTCATGAGGGATGAGTGGGAGGGGTAATCCTCTTCTGGGGGAAAAATCAGTGGTGGAGTATGTACTGATTTACTGGGAAAAGCTCATGGGCTTGGCTAGAGGAAATCTAGCAAGGGCACAAAGGAAGCAGAAGGACTGGTACGACCGCTCAGCATGTGCCCACCCCTCGTCTACCGGGGACCAGGTGATGCTTCTCGTCTCTGTGAGGAAGAACAAGAACTATTGAGTCCTGTGATGTGCTTGGGGCACAGTTCTCTAGGAATCTTCATTTAAAAGCCATTAGAATGCACGTCTCGTGTTTAGGAAGAGACCGGTTATTAGAAAGACAAAACAAGATAAATTCCGTCCTACTTGTGCTAGTGACAAATTTCTCTTGGACTCTTCATCTAAATATCATTAGACTGCACGGCTAATATTTAGAAAGAGACGTGTAGGTGAGAAAGACAAACCAAACATCTAATTATTGATCCGTGCTAGGAACAAATGTCTCAATGAAACCTCGCCTGGAAGACATGAGGATGTACTTTTACTGGTTTAGCGAGCTCGGTTCGTGAGAAAGGCCAAAAAAATGAGAATTTCATTCCTGATTTGTGCTAGAGAGAAATCTTTCAAAGCATCATAGTGCAAATCGCATTTTTTGGAAGACATCGGTGTATGAGAAAGACGAAAACTTATAAATTCACAAATTTCACAAGGAGTCATGTTGTGCTACTGATTTGGAAGAGATCGGTTCATGAGAAAGAGGAAAGATGAGAATTTCATTTCTGAGCTCTGCTAGGGCCAAATTTCTCAAGGACTAATCCTTCAAAAGCCATTACGATAGACTGTTAATCGTTTGCAAGTGATCGTTTCGCGAGAAAGACGAACAAGAGAATTTTGTTCCTGATCTCTCGTAGGGACAAATGTCCCTAAGACTTCTCTTCTGAAAGCCCAGAAGATACCCTGCTGATTGTTTCGGAGACATCGAGTCATGAGAAAGAAGAGAAATGCGAATTTCATTCCTGACAGCGCTAGGTATAAATTTCTCAAGGAATCATGCTCAAAAAGCCATTACGATAGACTGGACATGGTTTTTAAGAGATCGGTTCGTGAGAAAGACGAAAAAGAGAAATGAATTCTTGTTCTCTACTGGGGACCAATTTCTCAATTAATCATGCTTCGAAAGCAATTAGGATGCTCTGCCAATGGTTTGGAAGCCATCACTTCCAGAGAACGAGAACAAAATGACTTAATTATGACTGATCCGTGCTAAGGACAAATTTCTCAAAGAATCCTCATCTAAAAGTCATTGGGCTGCTTGCTTATGGTTTGGAAGAAATCGGTTCATGAGAAAGACGAAAAAAGAGGAATTAATTGCTGATCTGCTCTAGTTACAAATTTCTCAAGGAATCAAACTTCTAAAGCTTAATGTACTGCTACTGGTTTGGAAGAACTCGGTTCGTGAGGAAGACGAAACATGAGAATTTCATTCCTGAGCTGTGCTTGGGACAAATGTCTCAAGGATTCTTCATCTAAATGCCTTTAGGCTGCACAGCTAGTGGTTTGGAAGAGGTTGGTAGCTGAGAAAGGTGAAAAAAGAGAAATTCAATCCTGTGCTGTGCTAGTGAAAAATTTCTCAAGGACTCATGCTTGAAAAGTCACTAGTAAGCACTGCTCCTGATTTGGACTCGATCGCCTCGTGAGAGACGACAAATGAGACTTTCGTCACTGACTGTGCTAAGGAGTTATTGCTCAAGGAATGATGCTTCAAAAGCCATTACGATGAACGGCTAGGAGTTTGGAAGACATCGGCTGGAGAGAAACACTTAAAATGAGATTTTTCATTTCTGAGGTGTGCTATTGTGACAACGTTCTCAAGGAATCTTTCTGTCAAAGCCATTAAGATGCACTGCTAATGGTTGCGGAGAGATCGGTTCATGCGAAACAGGTGAAGCGGTTCAATGGGGCCCTAAAGATGCTGCTGAAAACCATTATGGTCCAGTACCCCCAGGACTGGGACAAGTTATTTACGCCACCTGCTGTTCGCAAAGAGGGAAGTGCCCCAGCAATGCAGAGGCATTTCCCCGTTCGAATTGCTGTATGGGAGGCGAGTGAGAGGACCCCTCGACTTCATGAGGGATGAGTGGGAGGGGTAATCCTCTTCTGGGGGAAAAATCAGTGGTGGAGTATGTACTGATTTACTGGGAAAAGCTCATGGGCTTGGCTAGAGGAAATCTAGCAAGGGCACAAAGGAAGCAGAAGGACTGGTACGACGGCTCAGCATGTACCCACCCCTCGTCTACCGGGGACCAGGTGATGCTTCTCGTCTCTGTGAGGAAGAACAAGAACTATTGAGTCCTGTGATGTGCTTGGGGCACAGTTCTCTAGGAATCTTCATTTAAAAGCCATTAGAATGCACTGCTCGTGTTTAGGAAGAGACCGGTTATTAGAAAGACAAAAGAAGATAAATTCCGTCCTACTTGTGCTAGTGACAAATTTCTCTTGGACTCTTCATCTAAATATCGTTAGACTGCACGGCTAATATTTAGAAAGAGACGTGTAGGTGAGAAAGACAAACCAAACAGCTAATTATTGATCCGTGCTAGGGACAAATGTCTCAAGGAAACCTCGCCTGGAAGACATGAGGATGTACTTTTACTGGTTTAGCGAGCTCGGTTCGTGAGAAAGGCCAAAAAAATGAGAATTTCATTCCTGATTTGTGCTAGAGAGAAATGTTTCAAAGCATCATAGTGCAAATCGCATTTTTTGGAAGACATCGGTGTATGAGAAAGACGAAAAATTATAAATTCACACATTTCACAAGGAGTCATGTTGTGCTACTGATTTGGAAGAGATCGGTTCATGAGAAAGAGGAAAGATGAGAATTTCATTTCTGAGCTCTGCTAGGGCCAAATTTCTCAAGGATTAATCCTTCAAAAGCCATTACGATAGACTGTTAATCGTTTGTAAGTGATCGTTTCGCGAGAAAGACGAACAAGAGAATTTTATTCCTGATCTCTCGTAGGGACAAATGTCCCTAAGACTCCTCTTCTGAAAGCCCTGAAGATGCCCTGCTGATTGTTTCGGAGACATCGTGTCATGAGAAAGAAGAGAAATGCGAATTTCATTCCTGACAGCGCTAGGTATAAATTTCTCAAGGAATCATGCTCAAAAAGCCATTACGATAGACTGGACATGGTTTTTAAGAGATCGGTTCGTGAGAAAGACGAAAAAGAGAAATGAATTCTTGTTCTCTGCTGGGGACCAATTGCTCAATTAATCATGCTTCGAAAGCAATTAGGATGCTCTGCCAATGGTTTGGAAGCCATCAGTTCCAGAGAAAGAGAACAAAATGACTTAATTATGACTGATCCGTGCTAAGGACAAATTTCTCAAAGAATCCTCATCTAAAAGTCATTGGGCTGCTTGCTTATGGTTTGGAAGAAATCGGTTCATGAGAAAGACGAAAAATGAGGAATTAATTGCTGATCTGCTCTAGTTACAAATTTCTCCAGGAATCAAACTTCTAAAGCCTAATGTACTGCTACTGGTTTGGAAGAACTCGGTTCGTGAGGAAGACGAAACCTGAGAATTTCATTCCTGAGCTGTGCTTGGGACAAATGTCTCAAGGATTCTTCATCTAAGTGCCTTTAGGCTGCACAGCTAGTGGTTTGGAAGAGGTTGGTAGCTGAGAAAGGTGAAAAAAGAGAAATTCATTCCTGTGCTGTCCTAGTGAAAAATTTCTCAAGGACTCATGCTTGAAAAGTCACTAGTGAGCACTGCTCCTGATTTGGACTAGATGGCCTCGTGAGAGACGACAAATGAGTCTTTCGTTGCTGACTGTGCTAAGGAGTTATTGCTCAAGGAATGATGCTTCAAAAGCCATTACGATGAACGGCTAGGAGTTTGGAAGACATCGGCTGGTGAGAAACACTTAAAATGAGATTTTTCATTTCTGAGGTGTGCTATTGTGACAACGTTCTCAAGGAATCTTTCTGTCAAAGCCATTAAGATGCACTGCTAATGGTTGCGGAGAGATCGGTTCATGCGAAACAGGTGAAGCGGTTCAATGGGGCCCTAAAGATGCTGCTGAAAACCATTATGGTCCAGTACCCCCAGGACTGGGACAAGTTATTTACGCCACCTGCTGTTCGCAAAGAGGGAACTGCCCCAGGAATGCAGAGGCATTTCCCCGTTCGAATTGCAGTATGGGAGGAGAGTGAGAGGACCCCTCGACTTCATGAGGAATGAGTGGGAGGGGTAATCCTCTTCTGGGGGAAAAATCAGTGGTGGAGTATGTACTGATTTACTGGGAAAAGCTCATGGGCTTGGCTAGAGGAAATCTAGCAAGGGCACAAAGGAAGCAGAAGGACTGGTACAACCGCTCAGCATGTGCCCACCCCTCGTCTACCGGGGACCAGGTGATGCTTCTCGTCTCTGTGAGGAAGAACAAGAACTATTGAGTCCTGTGATGTGCTTGGGGCACAGTTCTCTAGGAATCTTCATCTAAAAGCCATTAGAATGCACTGCTCTTGTTTAGGAAGAGACCGGTTATTAGAAAGACAAAACAAGATAAATTCCGTCCTACTTGTGCTAGTGACAAATTTCTCTTGGACTCTTCATCTAAATGTCGTTAGACTGCACGGGTAATATTTAGAAAGAGACGTGTAGGTGAGAAAGACAAACCAAACAGCTAATTATTGATCCGTGCTAGGGACAAATAGCTCAAGGAAACCTCGCCTGGAAGACATGAAGATGTACTTTTACTGGTTTAGCGATCTCGGTTCGTGAGAAAGGCCAAAAAATGAGACTTTCATTCCTGATTTGTGCTAGAGATAAATTGCTCAAGGCAGCATGCTGCGAAACGCATTAGGATGCTTTCTTAATGTTTCGGTTCCATCAGTTAATGAGAAAGAAGAAAAATCACAAATTCATTCCTGTTCTGTGCTAGCCATACATTTCTCAAGGATTCATGCTTGAAAAGTCGTTACGATGGATTGTTAATGGTTTTGAAGCGCTCAGTTGGTGAGAAATACTGAAAATACGAAATTCATTCCTGAGCTGTGCTTGGGACAAATGTCTCAAGGATTCTTCATCTAAGTGCCTTTAGGCTGCACAGCTAGTGGTTTGGAAGAGGTCGGTAGCTGAGAAAGGTGAAAAAAGAGAAATTCATTCCTGTGCTGTCCTAGTGAAAAATTTCTCAAGGACTCATGCTTGAAAAGTCACTAGTGAGCACTGCTCCTGATTTGGACTAGATCGCCTCGTGAGAGACGACAAATGAGACTTTCGTTGCTGACTGTGCTAAGGAGTTATTGCTCAAGGAATGATGCTTCAAAAGCCATTACGATGAACGGCTAGGAGTTTGGAAGACATCGGCTGGAGAGAAACACTTAAAATGAGATTTTTCATTTCTGAGGTGTGCTATTGTGACAACGTTCTCAAGGAATCTTTCTGTCAAAGCCATTAAGATGCACTGCTAATGGTTGCGGAGAGATCGGTTCATGCGAAACAGGTGAAGCGGTTCAATGGGGCCCTAAAGATGCTGCTGAAAACCATTATGGTCCAGTACCCCCAGGACTGGGACAAGTTATTTACGCCACCTGCTGTTCGCAAAGAGGGAAGTGCCCCAGGAATGCAGAGGCATTTCCCCTTTCGAATTGCTGTATGGGAGGCGAGTGAGAGGACCCCTCGACTTCATGAGGGATGAGTGGGAGGGGTAATACTCTTCTGGGGGAAAAATCAGTGGTGGAGTATGTACTGATTTACTGGGAAAAGCTCATGGGCTTGGCTAGAGGAAATCTAGCAAGGGCACAAAGGAAGCAGAAGGACTGGTACGACCGCTCAGCATGTGCCCACCCCTCGTCTACCGGGGACCAGGTGATGCTTCTCGTCTCTGTGAGGAAGAACAAGAACTATTGAGTCCTGTGATGTGCTTGGGGCACAGTTCTCTAGGAATCTTCATTTAAAAGCCATTAGAATGCACGTCTCGTGTTTAGGAAGAGACCGGTTATTAGAAAGACAAAACAAGATAAATTCCGTCCTACTTGTGCTAGTGACAAATTTCTCTTGGACTCTTCATCTAAATATCATTAGACTGCACGGCTAATATTTAGAAAGAGACGTGTAGGTGAGAAAGACAAACCAAACAGCTAATTATTGATCCGTGCTAGGAACAAATGTCTCAATGAAACCTCGCCTGGAAGACATGAGGATGTACTTTTACTGGTTTAGCGAGCTCGGTTCGTGAGAAAGGCGAAAAAAATGAGAATTTCATTCCTGATTTGTGCTAGAGAGAAATGTTTCAAAGCATCATAGTGCAAATCGCATTTTTTGGAAGACATCGGTGTATGAGAAAGACGAAAACTTATAAATTCACAAATTTCACAAGGAGTCATGTTGTGCTACTTATTTGGAAGAGATCGGTTCATGAGAAAGAGGAAAGATGAGAATTTCATTTCTGAGCTCTGCTAGGGCCAAATTTCTCAAGGACTAATCCTTCAAAAGCCATTACGATAGACTGTTAATCGTTTGCAAGTGATCGTTTCGCGAGAAAGACGAACAAGAGAATTTTGTTCCTGATCTCTCGTAGGGACAAATGTCCCTAAGACTTCTCTTCTGAAAGCCCAGAAGATACCCTGCTGATTGTTTCGGAGACATCGAGTCATGAGAAAGAAGAGAAATGCGAATTTCATTCCTGACAGCGCTAGGTATAAATTTCTCAAGGAATCATGCTCAAAAAGCCATTACGATAGACTGGACATGGTTTTTAAGAGATCGGTTCGTGAGAAAGACGAAAAAGAGAAATGAATTCTTGTTCCCTGCTGGGGACCAATTTCTCAATTAATCATGCTTCGAAAGGAATTAGGATGCTCTGCCAATGGTTTGGAAGCCATCACTTCCAGAGAACGAGAACAAAATGACTTAATTATGACTGATCCGTGCTAAGGACAAATTTCTCAAAGAATCCTCATCTAAAAGTCATTGGGCTGCTTGCTTATGGTTTGGAAGAAATCGGTTCATGAGAAAGACGAAAAAAGAGGAATTAATTGCTGATCTGCTCTAGTTACAAATTTCTCAAGGAATCAAACTTCTAAAGCTTAATGTACTGCTACTGGTTTGGAAGAACTCGGTTCGTGAGGAAGACGAAACATGAGAATTTCATTCCTGAGCTGTGCTTGGGACAAATGTCTCAAGGATTCTTCATCTAAATGCCTTTAGGCTGCACAGCTAGTGGTTTGGAAGAGGTTGGTAGCTGAGAAAGGTGAAAAAAGAGAAATTCAATCCTGTGCTGTCCTAGTGAAAAATTTCTCAAGGACTCATGCTTGAAAAGTCACTAGTGAGCACTGCTCCTGATTTGGACTAGATCGCCTCGTGAGAGACGACAAATGAGACTTTCGTTGCTGACTGTGCTAAGGAGTTATTGCTCAAGGAATGATTCTTCAAAAGCCATTACGATGAACGGCTAGGAGTTTGGAAGACATCGGCTGGAGAGAAACACTTAAAATGAGATTTTTCATTTCTGAGGTGTGCTATTGTGACAACGTTCTCAAGGTATCTTTCTGTCAAATCCATTAAGATGCACTGCTAATGGTTGCGGAGAGATCGGTTCATGCGAAACAGGTGAAGCGGTTCAATGGGGCCCTAAAGATGCTGCTGAAAACCATTATGGTCCAGTACCCCCAGGACTGGGACAAGTTATTTACGCCACCTGCTGTTCGCAAAGAGGGAAGTGCCCCAGGAATGCAGAGGCATTTCCCCGTTCGAATTGCTGTATGGGAGGCGAGTGAGAGGACCCCTCGACTTCATGAGGGATGAGTGGGAGGGGTAATCCTCTTCTGGGGGAAAAATCAGTGGTGGAGTATGTACTGATTTACTGGGAAAAGCTCATGGGCTTGGCTAGAGGAAATCTAGCAAGGGCACAAAGGAAGCAGAAGGACTGGTACGACCGCTCAGCATGTGCCCACCCCTCGTCTACCGGGGACCAGGTGATGCTTCTCGTCTCTGTGAGGAAGAACAAGAACTATTGAGTCCTGTGATGTGCTTGGGGCACAGTTCTCTAGGAATCTTCATTTAAAAGCCATTAGAATGCACGTCTCGTGTTTAGGAAGAGACCGGTTATTAGAAAGACAAAACAAGATAAATTCCGTCCTACTTGTGCTAGTGACAAATTTCTCTTGGACTCTTCATCTAAATATCATTAGACTGCACGGTTAATATTTAGAAAGAGACGTGTAGGTGAGAAAGACAAACCAAACATCTAATTATTGATCCGTGCTAGGAACAAATGTCTCAATGAAACCTCGCCTGGAAGACATGAGGATGTACTTTTACTGGTTTAGCGAGCTCGGTTCGTGAGAAAGGCGAAAAGAATGAGAATTTCATTCCTGATTTGTGCTAGAGAGAAATGTTTCAAAGCATCATAGTGCAAATCGCATTTTTTGGAAGACATCGGTGTATGAGAAAGACGAAAACTTATAAATTCACAAATTTCAGAAGGAGTCATGTTGTGCTACTTATTTGGAAGAGATCGGTTCATGAGAAAGAGGAAAGATGAGAATTTCATTTCTGAGCTCTGCTAGGGCCAAATTTCTCAAGGACTAATCCTTCAAAAGCCATTACGATAGACTGTTAATCGTTTGCAAGTGATCGTTTCGCGAGAAAGACGAACAAGAGAATTTTGTTCCTGATCTCTCGTAGGGACAAATGTCCATAAGACTTCTCTTCTGAAAGCCCAGAAGATACCCTGCTGATTGTTTCGGAGACATCGAGTCATGAGAAAGAAGAGAAATGCGAATTTCATTCCTGACAGCGCTAGGTATAAATTTCTCAAGGAATCATGCTCAAAAAGCCATTACGATAGACTGGACATGGTTTTTAAGAGATCGGTTCGTGAGAAAGACGAAAAAGAGAAATGAATTCTTGTTCTCTGCTGGGGACCAATTTCTCAATTAATCATGCTTCGAAAGCAATTAGGATGCTCTGCCAATGGTTTGGAAGCCATCACTTCCAGAGAACGAGAACAAAATGACTTAATTATGACTGATCCGTGCTAAGGACAAATTTCTCAAAGAATCCTCATCTAAAAGTCATTGGGCTGCTTGCTTATGGTTTGGAAGAAATCGGTTCATGAGAAAGACGAAAAAAGAGGAATTAATTGCTGATCTGCTCTAGTTACAAATTTCTCAAGGAATCAAACTTCTAAAGCTTAATGTACTGCTACTGGTTTGGAAGAACTCGGTTCGTGAGGAAGACGAAACATGAGAATTTCATTCCTGAGCTGTGCTTGGGACAAATGTCTCAAGGATTCTTCATCTAAATGCCTTTAGGCTGCACAGCTAGTGGTTTGGAAGAGGTTGGTAGCTGAGAAAGGTGAAAAAAGAGAAATTCAATCCTGTGCTGTGCTAGTGAAAAATTTCTCAAGGACTCATGCTTGAAAAGTCACTAGTAAGCACTGCTCCTGATTTGGACTCGATCGCCTCGTGAGAGACGACAAATGAGACTTTCGTCACTGACTGTGCTAAGGAGTTATTGCTCAAGGAATGATGCTTCAAAAGCCATTACGATGAACGGCTAGGAGTTTGGAAGACATCGGCTGGAGAGAAACACTTAAAATGAGATTTTTCATTTCTGAGGTGTGCTATTGTGACAACGTTCTCAAGGAATCTTTCTGTCAAAGCCATTAAGATGCACTGCTAATGGTTGCGGAGAGATCGGTTCATGCGAAACAGGTGAAGCGGTTCAATGGGGCCCTAAAGATGCTGCTGAAAACCATTATGGTCCAGTACCCCCAGGACTGGGACAAGTTATTTACGCCACCTGCTGTTCGCAAAGAGGGAAGTGCCCCAGCAATGCAGAGGCATTTCCCCGTTCGAATTGCTGTATGGGAGGCGAGTGAGAGGACCCCTCGACTTCATGAGGGATGAGTGGGAGGGGTAAAAATCTTCTTCTGGGGGAAAAATCAGTGGTGGAGTATGTACTGATTTACTGGGAAAAGCTCATGGGCTTGGCTAGAGGAAATCTAGCAAGGGCACAAAGGAAGCAGAAGGACTGGTACGACGGCTCAGCATGTACCCACCCCTCGTCTACCGGGGACCAGGTGATGCTTCTCGTCTCTGTGAGGAAGAACAAGAACTATTGAGTCCTGTGATGTGCTTGGGGCACAGTTCTCTAGGAATCTTCATTTAAAAGCCATTAGAATGCACTGCTCGTGTTTAGGAAGAGACCGGTTATTAGAAAGACAAAAGAAGATAAATTCCGTCCTACTTGTGCTAGTGACAAATTTCTCTTGGACTCTTCATCTAAATATCGTTAGACTGCACGGCTAATATTTAGAAAGAGACGTGTAGGTGAGAAAGACAAACCAAACAGCTAATTATTGATCCGTGTTGGGACAAATGTCTCAAGGAAAGCTCGCCTGGAAGACATGAGGATGTACTTTTACTGGTTTAGCGAGCTCGGTTTGTGAGAAAGGCCAAAAAATGAGACTTTCATTCCTGATTTGTGCTAGAGATAAATTGCTCAAGGCAGCATGCTGCGAAACGCATTAGGATGCTTTCTTAATGTTTCGGTTCCATCAGTTAATGAGAAAGAAGAAAAATCACAAATTCATTCCTGTTCTGTGCTAGCCATACATTTCTCAAGGATTCATGCTTGAAAACTCGTTACGATGGATTGTTAATGGTTTTGAAGCGCTCAGTTGGTGAGAAATACTGAAAATACGAAATTCATTCCTGAGCTGTGCTTGGGACAAATGTCTCAAGGATTCTTCATCTAAATGCCTTTAAGCTGCACAGCTAGTCGTTTGGAAGAGGTCGGTAGCTGAGAAAGGTGAAAAAAGAGAAATTCATTCCTGTGCTGTCCTAGTGAAAAATTTCTCAAGGACTCATGCTTGAAAAGTCACTAGTGAGCACTGCTCCTGATTTGGACTAGATCGCCTCGTGAGAGACGACAAATGAGACTTTCGTTGCTGACTGTGCTAAGGAGTTATTGCTCAAGGAATGATGCTTCAAAAGCCATTACGATGAACGGCTAGGAGTTTGGAAGACATCGGCTGGAGAGAAACACTTAAAATGAGATTTTTCATTTCTGAGGTGTGCTATTGTGACAACGTTCTCAAGGAATCTTTCTGTCAAAGCCATTAAGATGCACTGCTAATGGTTGCGGAGAGATCGGTTCATGCGAAACAGGTGAAGCGGTTCAATGGGGCCCTAAAGATGCTGCTGAAAACCATTATGGTCCAGTACCCCCAGGACTGGGACAAGTTATTTACGCCACCTGCTGTTCGCAAAGAGGGAAGTGCCCCAGGAATGCAGAGGCATTTCCCCGTTCGAATTGCTGTATGGGAGGCGAGTGAGAGGACCCCTCGACTTCATGAGGGATGAGTGGGAGGGGTAATCCTCTTCTGGGGGAAAAATCAGTGGTGGAGTATGTACTGATTTACTGGGAAAAGCTCATGGGCTTGGCTAGAGGAAATCTAGCAAGGGCACAAAGGAAGCAGAAGGACTGGTACGACCGCTCAGCATGTGCCCACCCCTCGTCTACCGGGGACCAGGTGATGCTTCTCGTCTCTGTGAGGAAGAACAAGAACTATTGAGTCCTGTGATGTGCTTGGGGCACAGTTCTCTAGGAATCTTCATTTAAAAGCCATTAGAATGCACGTCTCGTGTTTAGGAAGAGACCGGTTATTAGAAAGACAAAACAAGATAAATTCCGTCCTACTTGTGCTAGTGACAAATTTCTCTTGGACTCTTCATCTAAATATCATTAGACTGCACGGTTAATATTTAGAAAGAGACGTGTAGGTGAGAAAGACAAACCAAACATCTAATTATTGATCCGTGCTAGGAACAAATGTCTCAAGGAAACCTCGCCTGGAAGACATGAGGATGTACTTTTACTGGTTTAGCGAGCTCGGTTCGTGAGAAAGGCGAAAAGAATGAGAATTTCATTCCTGATTTGTGCTAGAGAGAAATGTTTCAAAGCATCATAGTGCAAATCGCATTTTTTGGAAGACATCGGTGTATGAGAAAGACGAAAACTTATAAATTCACAAATTTCAGAAGGAGTCATGTTGTGCTACTTATTTGGAAGAGATCGGTTCATGAGAAAGAGGAAAGATGAGAATTTCATTTCTGAGCTCTGCTAGGGCCAAATTTCTCAAGGACTAATGCTTCAAAAGCCATTACGATAGACTGTTAATCGTTTGTAAGTGATCATTTCGCGAGAAAGACGAACAAGAGAATTTTGTTCCTGATCTCTCGTAGGGACAAATGTCCCTAAGACTCCTCTTCTGAAAGCCCTGAAGATGCCCTGCTGATTGTTTCGGAGACATCGAGTCATGAGAAAGAAGAGAAATGCGAATTTCATTCCTGACAGCGCTAGGTATAAATTTCTCAAGGAATCATGCTCAAAAAGCCATTACGATAGACTGGACATGGTTTTTAAGAGATCGGTTCGTGAGAAAGACGAAAAAGAGAAATGAATTCTTGTTCTCTGCTGGGGACCAATTTCTCAATTAATCATGCTTCGAAAGCAATTAGGATGCTCTGCCAATGGTTTGGAAGCCATCACTTCCAGAGAACGAGAACAAAATGACTTAATTATGACTGATCCGTGCTAAGGACAAATTTCTCAAAGAATCCTCATCTAAAAGTCATTGGGCTGCTTGCTTATGGTTTGGAAGAAATCGGTTCATGAGAAAGACGAAAAAAGAGGAATTAATTGCTGATCTGCTCTAGTTACAAATTTCTCAAGGAATCAAACTTCTAAAGCTTAATGTACTGCTACTGGTTTGGAAGAACTCGGTTCGTGAGGAAGACGAAACATGAGAATTTCATTCCTGAGCTGTGCTTGGGACAAATGTCTCAAGGATTCTTCATCTAAATGCCTTTAGGCTGCACAGCTAGTGGTTTGGAAGAGGTTGGTAGCTGAGAAAGGTGAAAAAAGAGAAATTCAATCCTGTGCTGTGCTAGTGAAAAATTTCTCAAGGACTCATGCTTGAAAAGTCACTAGTAAGCACTGCTCCTGATTTGGACTCGATCGCCTCGTGAGAGACGACAAATGAGACTTTCGTCACTGACTGTGCTAAGGAGTTATTGCTCAAGGAATGATGCTTCAAAAGCCATTACGATGAACGGCTAGGAGTTTGGAAGACATCGGCTGGAGAGAAACACTTAAAATGAGATTTTTCATTTCTGAGGTGTGCTATTGTGACAACGTTCTCAAGGAATCTTTCTGTCAAAGCCATTAAGATGCACTGCTAATGGTTGCGGAGAGATCGGTTCATGCGAAACAGGTGAAGCGGTTCAATGGGGCCCTAAAGATGCTGCTGAAAACCATTATGGTCCAGTACCCCCAGGACTGGGACAAGTTATTTACGCCACCTGCTGTTCGCAAAGAGGGAAGTGCCCCAGCAATGCAGAGGCATTTCCCCTTTCAAATTGCTGTATGGGAGGAGAGTGAGAGGACCCCTCGACTTCATGAGGAATGAGTGGGAGGGGTAATCCTCTTCTGGGGGAAAAATCAGTGGTGGAGTATGTACTGATTTACTGGGAAAAGCTCATGGGCTTGGCTAGAGGAAATCTAGCAAGGGCACAAAGGAAGCAGAAGGACTGGTACGACCGCTCAGCATGTGCCCACCCCTCGTCTACCGGGGACCAGGTGATGCTTCTCGTCTCTGTGAGGAAGAACAAGAACTATTGAGTCCTGTGATGTGCTTGGGGCACAGTTCTCTAGGAATCATCATCTAATAGCCATTAGAATGCACTGCTCTTGTTTAGGAAGAGACCGGTTATTAGAAAGACAAAAGAAGATAAATTCCGTCCTACTTGTGCTAGTGACAAATTTCTCTTGGACTCTTCATCTAAATATCGTTAGACTGCACGGCTAATATTTAGAAAGAGACGTGTAGGTGAGAAAGACAAACCAAACAGCTAATTATTGATCCGTGTTGGGACAAATGTCTCAAGGAAACCTCGCCTGGAAGACATGAGGATGTACTTTTACTGGTTTAGCGAGCTCGGTTTGTGAGAAAGGCCAAAAAATGAGACTTTCATTCCTGATTTGTGCTAGAGATAAATTGCTCAAGGCAGCATGCTGCGAAACGCATTAGGATGCTTTCTTAATGTTTCGGTTCCATCAGTTAATGAGAAAGAAGAAAAATCACAAATTCATTCCTGTTCTGTGCTAGCCATACATTTCTCAAGGATTCATGCTTGAAAAGTCGTTACGATGGATTGTTAATGGTTTTGAAGCGCTCAGTTGGTGAGAAATAATGAAAATACGAAATTCATTCCTGAGCTGTGCTTGGGACAAATGTCTCAAGGATTCTTCATCTAAATGCCTTTAGGCTGCACAGCTAGTCGTTTGGAAGAGGTCGGTAGCTGAGAAAGGTGAAAAAAGAGAAATTCATTCCTGTGCTGTCCTAGTGAAAAATTTCTCAAGGACTCATGCTTGAAAAGTCACTAGTGAGCACTGCTCCTGATTTGGACTAGATCGCCTCGTGAGAGACGACAAATGAGACTTTCGTTGCTGACTGTGCTAAGGAGTTATTGCTCAAGGAATGATGCTTCAAAAGCCATTACGATGAACGGCTAGGAGTTTGGAAGACATCGGCTGGAGAGAAACACTTAAAATGAGATTTTTCATTTCTGAGGTGTGCTATTGTGACAACGTTCTCAAGGAATCTTTCTGTCAAAGCCATTAAGATGCACTGCTAATGGTTGCGGAGAGATCGGTTCATGCGAAACAGGTGAAGCGGTTCAATGGGGCCCTAAAGATGCTGCTGAAAACCATTATGGTCCAGTACCCCCAGGACTGGGACAAGTTATTTACGCCACCTGCTGTTCGCAAAGAGGGAATTGCCCCAGGAATGCAGAGGCATTTCCCCGTTCGAATTGCTGTATGGGAGGCGAGTGAGAGGACCCCTCGACTTCATGAGGGATGAGTGGGAGGGGTAATCCTCTTCTGGGGGAAAAATCAGTGGTGGAGTATGTACTGATTTACTGGGAAAAGCTCATGGGCTTGGCTAGAGGAAATCTAGCAAGGGCACAAAGGAAGCAGAAGGACTGGTACGACCGCTCAGCATGTGCCCACCCCTCGTCTACCGGGGACCAGGTGATGCTTCTCGTCTCTGTGAGGAAGAACAAGAACTATTGAGTCCTGTGATGTGCTTGGGGCACAGTTCTCTAGGAATCTTCATTTAAAAGCCATTAGAATGCACGTCTCGTGTTTAGGAAGAGACCGGTTATTAGAAAGACAAAACAAGATAAATTCCGTCCTACTTGTGCTAGTGACAAATTTCTCTTGGACTCTTCATCTAAATATCATTAGACTGCACGGCTAATATTTAGAAAGAGACGTGTAGGTGAGAAAGACAAACCAAACATCTAATTATTGATCCGTGCTAGGAACAAATGTCTCAATGAAACCTCGCCTGGAAGACATGAGGATGTACTTTTACTGGTTTAGCGAGCTCGGTTCGTGAGAAAGGCCAAAAAAATGAGAATTTCATTCCTGATTTGTGCTAGAGAGAAATCTTTCAAAGCATCATAGTGCAAATCGCATTTTTTGGAAGACATCGGTGTATGAGAAAGACGAAAACTTATAAATTCACAAATTTCACAAGGAGTCATGTTGTGCTACTGATTTGGAAGAGATCGGTTCATGAGAAAGAGGAAAGATGAGAATTTCATTTCTGAGCTCTGCTAGGGCCAAATTTCTCAAGGACTAATCCTTCAAAAGCCATTACGATAGACTGTTAATCGTTTGCAAGTGATCGTTTCGCGAGAAAGACGAACAAGAGAATTTTGTTCCTGATCTCTCGTAGGGACAAATGTCCCTAAGACTTCTCTTCTGAAAGCCCAGAAGATACCCTGCTGATTGTTTCGGAGACATCGAGTCATGAGAAAGAAGAGAAATGCGAATTTCATTCCTGACAGCGCTAGGTATAAATTTCTCAAGGAATCATGCTCAAAAAGCCATTACGATAGACTGGACATGGTTTTTAAGAGATCGGTTCGTGAGAAAGACGAAAAAGAGAAATGAATTCTTGTTCTCTACTGGGGACCAATTTCTCAATTAATCATGCTTCGAAAGCAATTAGGATGCTCTGCCAATGGTTTGGAAGCCATCACTTCCAGAGAACGAGAACAAAATGACTTAATTATGACTGATCCGTGCTAAGGACAAATTTCTCAAAGAATCCTCATCTAAAAGTCATTGGGCTGCTTGCTTATGGTTTGGAAGAAATCGGTTCATGAGAAAGACGAAAAAAGAGGAATTAATTGCTGATCTGCTCTAGTTACAAATTTCTCAAGGAATCAAACTTCTAAAGCTTAATGTACTGCTACTGGTTTGGAAGAACTCGGTTCGTGAGGAAGACGAAACATGAGAATTTCATTCCTGAGCTGTGCTTGGGACAAATGTCTCAAGGATTCTTCATCTAAATGCCTTTAGGCTGCACAGCTAGTGGTTTGGAAGAGGTTGGTAGCTGAGAAAGGTGAAAAAAGAGAAATTCAATCCTGTGCTGTGCTAGTGAAAAATTTCTCAAGGACTCATGCTTGAAAAGTCACTAGTAAGCACTGCTCCTGATTTGGACTCGATCGCCTCGTGAGAGACGACAAATGAGACTTTCGTCACTGACTGTGCTAAGGAGTTATTGCTCAAGGAATGATGCTTCAAAAGCCATTACGATGAACGGCTAGGAGTTTGGAAGACATCGGCTGGAGAGAAACACTTAAAATGAGATTTTTCATTTCTGAGGTGTGCTATTGTGACAACGTTCTCAAGGAATCTTTCTGTCAAAGCCATTAAGATGCACTGCTAATGGTTGCGGAGAGATCGGTTCATGCGAAACAGGTGAAGCGGTTCAATGGGGCCCTAAAGATGCTGCTGAAAACCATTATGGTCCAGTACCCCCAGGACTGGGACAAGTTATTTACGCCACCTGCTGTTCGCAAAGAGGGAAGTGCCCCAGCAATGCAGAGGCATTTCCCCGTTCGAATTGCTGTATGGGAGGCGAGTGAGAGGACCCCTCGACTTCATGAGGGATGAGTGGGAGGGGTAATCCTCTTCTGGGGGAAAAATCAGTGGTGGAGTATGTACTGATTTACTGGGAAAAGCTCATGGGCTTGGCTAGAGGAAATCTAGCAAGGGCACAAAGGAAGCAGAAGGACTGGTACGACGGCTCAGCATGTACCCACCCCTCGTCTACCGGGGACCAGGTGATGCTTCTCGTCTCTGTGAGGAAGAACAAGAACTATTGAGTCCTGTGATGTGCTTGGGGCACAGTTCTCTAGGAATCTTCATTTAAAAGCCATTAGAATGCACTGCTCGTGTTTAGGAAGAGACCGGTTATTAGAAAGACAAAAGAAGATAAATTCCGTCCTACTTGTGCTAGTGACAAATTTCTCTTGGACTCTTCATCTAAATATCGTTAGACTGCACGGCTAATATTTAGAAAGAGACGTGTAGGTGAGAAAGACAAACCAAACAGCTAATTATTGATCCGTGCTAGGGACAAATGTCTCAAGGAAACCTCGCCTGGAAGACATGAGGATGTACTTTTACTGGTTTAGCGAGCTCGGTTCGTGAGAAAGGCCAAAAAAATGAGAATTTCATTCCTGATTTGTGCTAGAGAGAAATCTTTCAAAGCATCATAGTGCAAATCGCATTTTTTGGAAGACATCGGTGTATGAGAAAGACGAAAAATTATAAATTCACACATTTCACAAGGAGTCATGTTGTGCTACTGATTTGGAAGAGATCGGTTCATGAGAAAGAGGAAAGATGAGAATTTCATTTCTGAGCTCTGCTAGGGCCAAATTTCTCAAGGATTAATCCTTCAAAAGCCATTACGATAGACTGTTAATCGTTTGTAAGTGATCGTTTCGCGAGAAAGACGAACAAGAGAATTTTATTCCTGATCTCTCGTAGGGACAAATGTCCCTAAGACTCCTCTTCTGAAAGCCCTGAAGATGCCCTGCTGATTGTTTCGGAGACATCGTGTCATGAGAAAGAAGAGAAATGCGAATTTCATTCCTGACAGCGCTAGGTATAAATTTCTCAAGGAATCATGCTCAAAAAGCCATTACGATAGACTGGACATGGTTTTTAAGAGATCGGTTCGTGAGAAAGACGAAAAAGAGAAATGAATTCTTGTTCTCTGCTGGGGACCAATTGCTCAATTAATCATGCTTCGAAAGCAATTAGGATGCTCTGCCAATGGTTTGGAAGCCATCAGTTCCAGAGAAAGAGAACAAAATGACTTAATTATGACTGATCCGTGCTAAGGACAAATTTCTCAAAGAATCCTCATCTAAAAGTCATTGGGCTGCTTGCTTATGGTTTGGAAGAAATCGGTTCATGAGAAAGACGAAAAATGAGGAATTAATTGCTGATCTGCTCTAGTTACAAATTTCTCCAGGAATCAAACTTCTAAAGCCTAATGTACTGCTACTGGTTTGGAAGAACTCGGTTCGTGAGGAAGACGAAACATGAGAATTTCATTCCTGAGCTGTGCTTGGGACAAATGTCTCAAGGATTCTTCATCTAAGTGCCTTTAGGCTGCACAGCTAGTGGTTTGGAAGAGGTTGGTAGCTGAGAAAGGTGAAAAAAGAGAAATTCATTCCTGTGCTGTCCTAGTGAAAAATTTCTCAAGGACTCATGCTTGAAAAGTCACTAGTGAGCACTGCTCCTGATTTGGACTAGATGGCCTCGTGAGAGACGACAAATGAGTCTTTCGTTGCTGACTGTGCTAAGGAGTTATTGCTCAAGGAATGATGCTTCAAAAGCCATTACGATGAACGGCTAGGAGTTTGGAAGACATCGGCTGGTGAGAAACACTTAAAATGAGATTTTTCATTTCTGAGGTGTGCTATTGTGACAACGTTCTCAAGGAATCTTTCTGTCAAAGCCATTAAGATGCACTGCTAATGGTTGCGGAGAGATCGGTTCATGCGAAACAGGTGAAGCGGTTCAATGGGGCCCTAAAGATGCTGCTGAAAACCATTATGGTCCAGTACCCCCAGGACTGGGACAAGTTATTTACGCCACCTGCTGTTCGCAAAGAGGGAACTGCCCCAGGAATGCAGAGGCATTTCCCCGTTCGAATTGCAGTATGGGAGGAGAGTGAGAGGACCCCTCGACTTCATGAGGAATGAGTGGGAGGGGTAATCCTCTTCTGGGGGAAAAATCAGTGGTGGAGTATGTACTGATTTACTGGGAAAAGCTCATGGGCTTGGCTAGAGGAAATCTAGCAAGGGCACAAAGGAAGCAGAAGGACTGGTACAACCGCTCAGCATGTGCCCACCCCTCGTCTACCGGGGACCAGGTGATGCTTCTCGTCTCTGTGAGGAAGAACAAGAACTATTGAGTCCTGTGATGTGCTTGGGGCACAGTTCTCTAGGAATCTTCATCTAAAAGCCATTAGAATGCACTGCTCTTGTTTAGGAAGAGACCGGTTATTAGAAAGACAAAACAAGATAAATTCCGTCCTACTTGTGCTAGTGACAAATTTCTCTTGGACTCTTCATCTAAATGTCGTTAGACTGCACGGGTAATATTTAGAAAGAGACGTGTAGGTGAGAAAGACAAACCAAACAGCTAATTATTGATCCGTGCTAGGGACAAATAGCTCAAGGAAACCTCGCCTGGAAGACATGAAGATGTACTTTTACTGGTTTAGCGATCTCGGTTCGTGAGAAAGGCCAAAAAATGAGACTTTCATTCCTGATTTGTGCTAGAGATAAATTGCTCAAGGCAGCATGCTGCGAAACGCATTAGGATGCTTTCTTAATGTTTCGGTTCCATCAGTTAATGAGAAAGAAGAAAAATCACAAATTCATTCCTGTTCTGTGCTAGCCATACATTTCTCAAGGATTCATGCTTGAAAAGTCGTTACGATGGATTGTTAATGGTTTTGAAGCGCTCAGTTGGTGAGAAATACTGAAAATACGAAATTCATTCCTGAGCTGTGCTTGGGACAAATGTCTCAAGGATTCTTCATCTAAGTGCCTTTAGGCTGCACAGCTAGTGGTTTGGAAGAGGTCGGTAGCTGAGAAAGGTGAAAAAAGAGAAATTCATTCCTGTGCTGTCCTAGTGAAAAATTTCTCAAGGACTCATGCTTGAAAAGTCACTAGTGAGCACTGCTCCTGATTTGGACTAGATCGCCTCGTGAGAGACGACAAATGAGACTTTCGTTGCTGACTGTGCTAAGGAGTTATTGCTCAAGGAATGATGCTTCAAAAGCCATTACGATGAACGGCTAGGAGTTTGGAAGACATCGGCTGGAGAGAAACACTTAAAATGAGATTTTTCATTTCTGAGGTGTGCTATTGTGACAACGTTCTCAAGGAATCTTTCTGTCAAAGCCATTAAGATGCACTGCTAATGGTTGCGGAGAGATCGGTTCATGCGAAACAGGTGAAGCGGTTCAATGGGGCCCTAAAGATGCTGCTGAAAACCATTATGGTCCAGTACCCCCAGGACTGGGACAAGTTATTTACGCCACCTGCTGTTCGCAAAGAGGGAAGTGCCCCAGGAATGCAGAGGCATTTCCCCGTTCGAATTGCTGTATGGGAGGCGAGTGAGAGGACCCCTCGACTTCATGAGGGATGAGTGGGAGGGGTAATACTCTTCTGGGGGAAAAATCAGTGGTGGAGTATGTACTGATTTACTGGGAAAAGCTCATGGGCTTGGCTAGAGGAAATCTAGCAAGGGCACAAAGGAAGCAGAAGGACTGGTACGACCGCTCAGCATGTGCCCACCCCTCGTCTACCGGGGACCAGGTGATGCTTCTCGTCTCTGTGAGGAAGAACAAGAACTATTGAGTCCTGTGATGTGCTTGGGGCACAGTTCTCTAGGAATCTTCATTTAAAAGCCATTAGAATGCACGTCTCGTGTTTAGGAAGAGACCGGTTATTAGAAAGACAAAACAAGATAAATTCCGTCCTACTTGTGCTAGTGACAAATTTCTCTTGGACTCTTCATCTAAATATCATTAGACTGCACGGCTAATATTTAGAAAGAGACGTGTAGGTGAGAAAGACAAACCAAACAGCTAATTATTGATCCGTGCTAGGAACAAATGTCTCAATGAAACCTCGCCTGGAAGACATGAGGATGTACTTTTACTGGTTTAGCGAGCTCGGTTCGTGAGAAAGGCGAAAAAAATGAGAATTTCATTCCTGATTTGTGCTAGAGAGAAATGTTTCAAAGCATCATAGTGCAAATCGCATTTTTTGGAAGACATCGGTGTATGAGAAAGACGAAAACTTATAAATTCACAAATTTCACAAGGAGTCATGTTGTGCTACTTATTTGGAAGAGATCGGTTCATGAGAAAGAGGAAAGATGAGAATTTCATTTCTGAGCTCTGCTAGGGCCAAATTTCTCAAGGACTAATCCTTCAAAAGCCATTACGATAGACTGTTAATCGTTTGCAAGTGATCGTTTCGCGAGAAAGACGAACAAGAGAATTTTGTTCCTGATCTCTCGTAGGGACAAATGTCCCTAAGACTTCTCTTCTGAAAGCCCAGAAGATACCCTGCTGATTGTTTCGGAGACATCGAGTCATGAGAAAGAAGAGAAATGCGAATTTCATTCCTGACAGCGCTAGGTATAAATTTCTCAAGGAATCATGCTCAAAAAGCCATTACGATAGACTGGACATGGTTTTTAAGAGATCGGTTCGTGAGAAAGACGAAAAAGAGAAATGAATTCTTGTTCCCTGCTGGGGACCAATTTCTCAATTAATCATGCTTCGAAAGGAATTAGGATGCTCTGCCAATGGTTTGGAAGCCATCACTTCCAGAGAACGAGAACAAAATGACTTAATTATGACTGATCCGTGCTAAGGACAAATTTCTCAAAGAATCCTCATCTAAAAGTCATTGGGCTGCTTGCTTATGGTTTGGAAGAAATCGGTTCATGAGAAAGACGAAAAAAGAGGAATTAATTGCTGATCTGCTCTAGTTACAAATTTCTCAAGGAATCAAACTTCTAAAGCTTAATGTACTGCTACTGGTTTGGAAGAACTCGGTTCGTGAGGAAGACGAAACATGAGAATTTCATTCCTGAGCTGTGCTTGGGACAAATGTCTCAAGGATTCTTCATCTAAATGCCTTTAGGCTGCACAGCTAGTGGTTTGGAAGAGGTTGGTAGCTGAGAAAGGTGAAAAAAGAGAAATTCAATCCTGTGCTGTCCTAGTGAAAAATTTCTCAAGGACTCATGCTTGAAAAGTCACTAGTAAGCACTGCTCCTGATTTGGACTCGATCGCCTCGTGAGAGACGACAAATGAGACTTTCGTCACTGACTGTGCTAAGGAGTTATTGCTCAAGGAATGATGCTTCAAAAGCCATTACGATGAACGGCTAGGAGTTTGGAAGACATCGGCTGGAGAGAAACACTTAAAATGAGATTTTTCATTTCTGAGGTGTGCTATTGTGACAACGTTCTCAAGGAATCTTTCTGTCAAAGCCATTAAGATGCACTGCTAATGGTTGCGGAGAGATCGGTTCATGCGAAACAGGTGAAGCGGTTCAATGGGGCCCTAAAGATGCTGCTGAAAACCATTATGGTCCAGTACCCCCAGGACTGGGACAAGTTATTTACGCCACCTGCTGTTCGCAAAGAGGGAAGTGCCCCAGCAATGCAGAGGCATTTCCCCGTTCGAATTGCTGTATGGGAGGCGAGTGAGAGGACCCCTCGACTTCATGAGGGATGAGTGGGAGGGGTAATCCTCTTCTGGGGGAAAAATCAGTGGTGGAGTATGTACTGATTTACTGGGAAAAGCTCATGGGCTTGGCTAGAGGAAATCTAGCAAGGGCACAAAGGAAGCAGAAGGACTGGTACGACGGCTCAGCATGTACCCACCCCTCGTCTACCGGGGACCAGGTGATGCTTCTCGTCTCTGTGAGGAAGAACAAGAACTATTGAGTCCTGTGATGTGCTTGGGGCACAGTTCTCTAGGAATCTTCATTTAAAAGCCATTAGAATGCACTGCTCGTGTTTAGGAAGAGACCGGTTATTAGAAAGACAAAAGAAGATAAATTCCGTCCTACTTGTGCTAGTGACAAATTTCTCTTGGACTCTTCATCTAAATATCGTTAGACTGCACGGCTAATATTTAGAAAGAGACGTGTAGGTGAGAAAGACAAACCAAACAGCTAATTATTGATCCGTGCTAGGGACAAATGTCTCAAGGAAACCTCGCCTGGAAGACATGAGGATGTACTTTTACTGGTTTAGCGAGCTCGGTTCGTGAGAAAGGCCAAAAAAATGAGAATTTCATTCCTGATTTGTGCTAGAGAGAAATCTTTCAAAGCATCATAGTGCAAATCGCATTTTTTGGAAGACATCGGTGTATGAGAAAGACGAAAAATTATAAATTCACACATTTCACAAGGAGTCATGTTGTGCTACTGATTTGGAAGAGATCGGTTCATGAGAAAGAGGAAAGATGAGAATTTCATTTCTGAGCTCTGCTAGGGCCAAATTTCTCAAGGATTAATCCTTCAAAAGCCATTACGATAGACTGTTAATCGTTTGTAAGTGATCGTTTCGCGAGAAAGACGAACAAGAGAATTTTATTCCTGATCTCTCGTAGGGACAAATGTCCCTAAGACTCCTCTTCTGAAAGCCCTGAAGATGCCCTGCTGATTGTTTCGGAGACATCGAGTCATGAGAAAGAAGAGAAATGCGAATTTCATTCCTGACAGCGCTAGGTATAAATTTCTCAAGGAATCATGCTCAAAAAGCCATTACGATAGACTGGACATGGTTTTTAAGAGATCGGTTCGTGAGAAAGACGAAAAAGAGAAATGAATTCTTGTTCTCTGCTGGGGACCAATTGCTCAATTAATCATGCTTCGAAAGCAATTAGGATGCTCTGCCAATGGTTTGGAAGCCATCAGTTCCAGAGAAAGAGAACAAAATGACTTAATTATGACTGATCCGTGCTAAGGACAAATTTCTCAAAGAATCCTCATCTAAAAGTCATTGGGCTGCTTGCTTATGGTTTGGAAGAAATCGGTTCATGAGAAAGACGAAAAATGAGGAATTAATTGCTGATCTGCTCTAGTTACAAATTTCTCCAGGAATCAAACTTCTAAAGCCTAATGTACTGCTACTCGTTTGGAAGAACTCGATTCGTGAGGAAGACGAAACATGAGAATTTCATTCCTGAGCTGTGCTTGGGACAAATGTCTCAAGGATTCTTCATCTAAGTGCCTTTAGGCTGCACAGCTAGTGGTTTGGAAGAGGTTGGTAGCTGAGAAAGGTGAAAAAAGAGAAATTCATTCCTGTGCTGTCCTAGTGAAAAATTTCTCAAGGACTCATGCTTGAAAAGTCACTAGTGAGCACTGCTCCTGATTTGGACTAGATGGCCTCGTGAGAGACGACAAATGAGACTTTCGTTGCTGACTGTGCTAAGGAGTTATTGCTCAAGGAATGATGCTTCAAAAGCCATTACGATGAACGGCTAGGAGTTTGGAAGACATCGGCTGGTGAGAAACACTTAAAATGAGATTTTTCATTTCTGAGGTGTGCTATTGTGACAACGTTCTCAAGGAATCTTTCTGTCAAAGCCATTAAGATGCACTGCTAATGGTTGCGGAGAGATCGGTTCATGCGAAACAGGTGAAGCGGTTCAATGGGGCCCTAAAGATGCTGCTGAAAACCATTATGGTCCAGTACCCCCAGGACTGGGACAAGTTATTTACGCCACCTGCTGTTCGCAAAGAGGGAACTGCCCCAGGAATGCAGAGGCATTTCCCCGTTCGAATTGCAGTATGGGAGGAGAGTGAGAGGACCCCTCGACTTCATGAGGAATGAGTGGGAGGGGTAATCCTCTTCTGGGGGAAAAATCAGTGGTGGAGTATGTACTGATTTACTGGGAAAAGCTCATGGGCTTGGCTAGAGGAAATCTAGCAAGGGCACAAAGGAAGCAGAAGGACTGGTACAACCGCTCAGCATGTGCCCACCCCTCGTCTACCGGGGACCAGGTGATGCTTCTCGTCTCTGTGAGGAAGAACAAGAACTATTGAGTCCTGTGATGTGCTTGGGGCACAGTTCTCTAGGAATCTTCATCTAAAAGCCATTAGAATGCACTGCTCTTGTTTAGGAAGAGACCGGTTATTAGAAAGACAAAACAAGATAAATTCCGTCCTACTTGTGCTAGTGACAAATTTCTCTTGGACTCTTCATCTAAATGTCGTTAGACTGCACGGGTAATATTTAGAAAGAGACGTGTAGGTGAGAAAGACAAACCAAACAGCTAATTATTGATCCGTGCTAGGGACAAATAGCTCAAGGAAACCTCGCCTGGAAGACATGAAGATGTACTTTTACTGGTTTAGCGATCTCGGTTCGTGAGAAAGGCCAAAAAATGAGACTTTCATTCCTGATTTGTGCTAGAGATAAATTGCTCAAGGCAGCATGCTGCGAAACGCATTAGGATGCTTTCTTAATGTTTCGGTTCCATCAGTTAATGAGAAAGAAGAAAAATCACAAATTCATTCCTGTTCTGTGCTAGCCATACATTTCTCAAGGATTCATGCTTGAAAAGTCGTTACGATGGATTGTTAATGGTTTTGAAGCGCTCAGTTGGTGAGAAATACTGAAAATACGAAATTCATTCCTGAGCTGTGCTTGGGACAAATGTCTCAAGGATTCTTCATCTAAGTGCCTTTAGGCTGCACAGCTAGTGGTTTGGAAGAGGTCGGTAGCTGAGAAAGGTGAAAAAAGAGAAATTCATTCCTGTGCTGTCCTAGTGAAAAATTTCTCAAGGACTCATGCTTGAAAAGTCACTAGTGAGCACTGCTCCTGATTTGGACTAGATGGCCTCGTGAGAGACGACAAATGAGACTTTCGTTGCTGACTGTGCTAAGGAGTTATTGCTCAAGGAATGATGCTTCAAAAGCCATTACGATGAACGGCTAGGAGTTTGGAAGACATCGGCTGGAGAGAAACACTTATAATGAGATTTTTCACTTCTGTGGTGTGCTAAAAGGAATTTACAAGCTGAATTGGTTTTTTTTCTTTCTACCTCTCGGGGATAGCTAGTTAGAATGTCTCTGTTACCTCAGCAGCAGCCTGAGCTGAGTGCATGCCAGTTTCAGTGAACTGCAGAGGGGTGTGACCCAGCACAAGAAAACAGGAAAATGAGTACCAGTGACATAGCTAACAAACTAGAACTGGCCAGACCAGAAGCAGAAGGAAATGAAAGGAAACATCAGAGCCTGCTTCAATTAAAAAAACTCGAGAAAGAAGCTGATGAGAGAGCTATGGAGCAGAGAGAAAGAGAAGAGAAAGCCAAAGAGGAGGCCCACAAGACAGCTATGGAGCAAAAAGAAAAAGAGATGGAGGAGAGAGAAAGAGAGAGGAAGCATGAACTGGAATTAGCACGGGCTAGGCCGGATATACCAGCCAATCCTAGCAACCCCTCTCCAGGTACCCCTTCCCATCCCAGAAAATTCCCCACCTACAAGGCAGGCGATGATACTGAGGCCTTCTTAGAAAATTTTGAAAGGGCCTGCCTTGGATACAGCGTCACTACAGACCAGTACGTGGTAGAGCTGAGGCCGCAGCTCAGTGGACCCTTAGCAGAGGTGGCGGCTGAAATGCCTAAGGAACACATGAACAGTTATGAACTTTTTAAAAACAAGGCCAGACTCAGAATGGGGCTAACACCCGAGCATGCCCGTCGGCGGTTCAGAGCCCTAAGGTGGAAACCAGACGTGTCATATACCCGACATGCCTACCACATTGACAAAAATTGTGATGCCTGGGTATCAGGAGCAAATGTTAAATCTCTGGAAGATCTGGTTTCCCTAGTAAAATTGAGCAGTTTTTAGAGGGTGTTCCTGAGGAAATAGAAAGGTACATCCTAGATGGGAAGCCCAAAACTGTAACCGAGGCGGGGGAGATTGGAGCCAAATGGGTGGAGGTGGCAGAAAAGAAAAAAACTAGTAGCAGTGGGAGCGAATATCAGAAGGGACAAGCCAAAACAAAACGTTACCACTGGGGACAACCCAAGGCCCCACCCACATCCCAAGGGAAACCCCAGACGCCTTCTAACTCCACCACACCAGTCTCCACCAACCAACATCGCCCCGGTGATACCTTAGCAGGGCGATGTTTTAAATGTAATGAACTGGGACATATAAAGGCTCACTGCCCCAAGAACCCCAACCGATTACAGTTCATTACACCACAATCACATCAAAGATCCCCAGACCCAGATGCCTCTCTCATACCCTCGGAGCGAAGGGAAACCTTGAGAGTGGGCGGAAAGAAGGTTATCGCTTGGAGGGACACTGGGGCACAAGTGTCAACTATCCACCAATCCCTAGTGGACCCCAAACTCATCAACCAGGAGGTTCCAGTGACAATTCAACCCTTCATGTCACAGTCTGTAACCTTGCCTACAGCCAAGTTGCATTTTCAGTACAAGGGCTGGTCAGGAATGTGGATTTTTGCAATCTCTGACAATTATCCCATCCCCATGCTGCTGGGGGAAGACTTGGCCAACCATGTGAAGCTAGCCAAGTGGGTGGGAATAGTCACCCGCAGCTTTCACCCCCATCCCTGTTCCTGAGCCATCCACCAGGGCCCCGTCTGTGTTACCAGAGAACCAAACAAAGGTGGTGGAACCGGATCCCCTGCCAACGACTGCAACAGCTGTAGTGGATCCAATCCCAGAGACCCAGCCAAAGCCAGTCCCAGAACCGGAACTGGCAATGCAACCAGCACCAGAACCATTGCCAGCACTGTGTCCAGCGCTTGCAAACCCGTCTACCACTCCAACGCCAGAGGGCACCAGCGAGCCTGAACTGGCAGAAGCAGCAGATAACCCTACCCAAGAGGCTCAGCCAGAGCCTGAAATACCACATAGTGCACCAGCGGACAGCGGTTCACAGTCAATGGAAACGGCCCCAGCACCTGCATCGCTTCCAGAGGGGCCAAGCCCCAGTCCACAGTCCAAGGAGGAACTGATGTCTCCAGCATCAAGGGAACAGTTCCAGGCCGAGCAGGAAGCAGATGACAGCCTTCAAAAAGCTTGGGCGGCGGCACGGAGCACCCCACCGCCTCTCAGCTCTTCTAACCAATCCCGGTTTGTTGTAGAACAAGGACTTTTATACAAGGAGATTCTTTCTGGTGGGCACCAGGAAGACTGGCATCCTCAAAGACAGTTGGTAGTTCCCACTAAGTATCGGGTAAAGCTCTTGAGCTTAGCCCATGATCATCCCAGTGGCCATTCTGGGGTGAACAGAACCAAAGACCGGTTGGGGAAGTCCTTCCACTGGGAGGGAATGGGCAAGGACGTTGCTAATTATGTCCGGTCTTGTGAGGTGTGCCAACGAGTGGGAAAGCCCCAAGACCAGGTTAAAGCCCCTCTCCAGCCACTACCCTTAATTGAGGTCCCATTTCAGCGAGTAGCTGTGGATATTCTGGGTCCTTTCCCAAAGAAGACACCCAGAGGAAAGCAGTACGTACTGACTTTCATGGATTTTGCTACCCGATGGCCGGAAGCAGTACCCTTAAGCAACACCAGGGCTAAAAGTGTGTGCCAGGCATTAGCAGACATTTTTGCCAGGGTAGGTTGGCCCTCCGACATCCTTACAGATTCGGGAACTAATTTCCTGGCAGGGACCATGAAAAACCTGTGGGAAGCTCATGGGGTGAATCACTTGGTTGCCACCCCTCATCACCATCAAACCAATGGTCTGGTGGAGAGGTTTAATGGAACTTTGGGGGCCATGATACGTAAATTCGTAAATGAACACTCCAATGATTGGGACCTAGTGTTGCAGCAGTTGCTTTTTGCCTACAGGGCTGTACCACATCCCAGTTTAGGGTTTTCACCATTTGAGCTTGTGTATGGCCGCGAGGTTAAGGGGCCATTACAGTTGGTGAAGCAGCAATGGGAGGGGTTTACGCCTTCTCCAGGGACTAACATTCTAGACTTTGTAAGCAACCTACAAAACACCCTCCGACACTCTTTAGCCCTTGCTAAAGAAAACCTAAAGGATGCTCAGGAAGAGCAAAAGGCCTGGTATGATAAACATTCCAGAGAACGGTCCTTCAAAGTAGGAGACCAAGTCATGGTTTTAAAGGCGCTCCAGGCCCATAAAATGGAAGCGTCGTGGGAAGGACCATTCACGGTCCAGGAGCGCCTAGGAGCTGTTAACTATCTCATAGCCTCCCCCACCTCCAACATAAAGCCTAAGGTATACCATGTTAATTCTCTTAAGCCCTTTTATTCCAGAGAATTAAACGTTTGCCAGTTTACAGCCCAGGAAACAGATGACGCGGAGTGGCCTGCAGGTGTCTACTATGAAGGAAAAAGGAATGGTGGCGTGGAAGAGGTGAACCTCTCCACGACCCTAGGACGTCTGCAGCGACAGCAGATCAAGGAGCTGTGCACAAGCTTTGCACCGATTTTCTCAGCCACTCCAGGACGGACCGAACGGGCATACCACTCCATTGACACAGGTAATGCTCACCCAATTAGAACCCCACCCTACCAGGAGTCACCTCATGCCCAAACTGCTATAAAAAGGGAGATCCAGGACATGCTACAGATGGGTATAATCCGCCCCTCTACCAGTGCATGGGCATCTCCAGTGGTTCTAGTTCCCAAACCAGATGGGGACATACGCTTTTGCGTGGACTACCGTAAGCTAAACACTGTAACTCGTCCTGACAACTATCCAATGCCACGCACAGATGAGCTATTGGAGAAATTGGGACATGCCCAATTCATCTCTACTTTAGACTTAACCAAGGGGTACTGGCAAGTACCACTAGATGAATCCGCCAAGGAAAGTTCAGCCTTCGTCACCCAGGCAGGGGTGTATGAATTCAATGTACTTCCTTTCGGGCTGCGAAATGCACCCGCCACCTTCCAAAGACTTGTAGATGGTATCCTAGTGGGATTGGGAGAATCTGCAGTTGCCTACCTCGATGATGTGGCCATTTTTTCTGATTCATGGGCAGAACACCTGGAGCACCTGGAAAAAGTCTTCGAGCACATAAGGCAGGCAGGACTAACTGTTAAGGCTAAAAAGTGTCAAATAGGCCAAAACAGAGTGACTTACCTGGGGCACCAGGTGGGTCAAGGAACTATAAATCCCCTACAGGCCAAAATGGATGCTATCCAAAAGTGGCCGGTTCCAAAGTCAAAGAAACAGGTCCAATCCTTCTTAGGCTTGGCCGGATATTATAGGCGATTTGTACCACACTACACCCAAATCGCCGGCCCGCTGACAGACCTAACCAGAAAGAAACAGCCAAATGCAGTTCAGTGGACTGATGAGTGTCAAAAGGCCTTTAACCAGCTTAAAGTGACACTCATGTCTGACCCTGTGCTAAGGGCCCCAGACTTTGACAAACCGTTCCTAGTAACCACAGATGTGTCCGAGCGGGGCGTGGGAGCAGTTTTAATGCAGGAAGGACCGGATCAAGAATTCCATCCTGTCGTGTTTCTCAGCAAGAAAGCCACTGGTCAATCAGCGAAAAGGAATACTACGCCATTGTGTACGCACTGGAAAAGCTACGCCCATATGTTTGTGGACGGCGTTTCCAACTACAAACAGACCATGCTGCGCTACAGTGGCTTCATACCACCAAGGGGAATAACAAAAAACTTCTTCGGTGGAGTTTAGCTCTCCAAGATTTTGATTTTGAAATATAACACATTTCAGGAGCTTCTAACAAAGTGGCTGATGCACTCTCCCGGGAAAGTTTCCCAGAATCAACTGGTTAAAAATTGTTCTTGGAATGTGGAACATATTGTATAGTTGTTTTATATACTCAGTAGTATGTCTAAAGGTGCATGTGTCTTATTAACTCTGTCTTCTCCTAGAGTTCCAGGAAGAAATCACAGCCAGTGTGGAACCGGCTGTCCAACACTATCTGTGATTTGGGGGGCGTGTCATAACTATAAAGGGAAGGGTAACAGCTCTCCTGTGTACAGTACTATAAAATCCCTCCTGGCCAGAGACTCCAAAATCCTTTTACCTGTAAAGGGTTAAGAAGCTCAGGTAACCTGGCTGACAGCTGACCCAAAGGACCAATAAGGGGACAAGATACTTTCAAATCTTGGGGGGGGGGAAGGCTTTTGTTTGTGCTCTTTGTTTTGGGGGTTGTTCGCTCTTGGGACTAAGAGGGACCAGACATCAATCCAGGCTCTCCAAATCTTTCTGAACAAGTCTCTCATATTTCAAACTTGTAAGTAAACAGCCAGAAAAGGCGTGTTAGTTTATCTTTGTTTTCTCAACTTGTAAATGTACCTTTTTCTAGAGTGTTTATCTCTGTTTGCTGTACTTTGAACCTAAGGCTAGAGGGGGGTCCTCTGAGCTCTTTAAGTTTGATTACCCTGTAAAGTTATTTTCCATCCTGATTTTACAGAGATGATTTTTACCTTTTTCTTAATTAAAAGTCTTCTTTTTAAGAACCTGATTGATTGTTTTTAGATCCAAGGGGGTTGGATCTTGATCCACCAGGAGTTGGTGGGAGGAAGGAGGGGGGATGGTTAATTTATCCTTGTTTTAAGATCCAAGGGGTTTGGATCTGTATTCACCAGGGAATTCACCAGGGAATTGGTGAAGAGTCTCTCAAGGCTACCCAGGGAAGGGAATTAGCATCGAGAGTGGTGGCAGCGGACCAGATCTAGGTTGGTAGTTAAGCTTAGAAGTTTTCATGCAGGCCCCCACATTTGTACCCTAAAGTTCAGAGTGGGGAAGCAGCCTTGACATGGGAACAGGGCTGACAAGAGGGGGGGGGGGGAAGCCGGCAGGGGCAGCTCTAGGCACCAGCAAAGCAAGCACGTGCTTGGGGCAGCCCATTTGCAGGGGTGGCAGGGATCCGGCATGGGAGCTGAGAACCAACAGGGGGCCCTGGGAGCTGTAGTTCCTTGGTTAGCTCCCTGCCTATAGAGGCAGCCCTGGAGCAGGGAAAGAACTACATTTCCCAGCATTCCCTTGGCCACTACCAACAGGAAAGAGGGAGAGGGAGTGAGGAAGCTGAGACCTCATGCTGCAGCCTGCTGTGAATGGAGAGCTGCACTGGGAAGGGCAGGGATACCATATTTTAACATTCAAAAAATAGGACACTCCACGGGGAGGGAGGGTAGAGGGTAGCCCCACCCTGCCACCATCCACTCCCTCCGACTTCCCCCCACAGAAACCCCAACCCATCCAACCCCCCTGCCCCAACTGCCCCCCAGGACCCCACCCCCTATCTAAGCCTCCCTTCTCCTTGTCCCCATCTGCCCCCTCCTGAGACCCCCCCTCAACTTCTCCCCTAGGACCCCATCCCCTTCCTGTCCCCTGACAAACCCCTGGGACTCCCATGCCTATCCAACTGCTGCCTGTCCCCTGACTGCCCCCCCCGAACCCCTGACCCATCTAACCCCCCCTTCTCCCTGCCCCTGACTGCCCCCACCGAACCTCCGCCCCATCCAACCCCCCCCCTGCTCCCTGTCCTTTGACTGCCCCCCCGGAACTCCCTACCCCTTCTCCAACCCCCCAGCCTCCTTACCGTGCCACTCAGACCAGCGTGTCTGGCTTCGCGCAGCGCCAGACACGCTGCTGCATATATGCTGCCGTGCTCCCCTGCGGAGCCACAGCCCCCCCTCCCCCCCCAGCACATGCCTTCCAGATTTGAAAACCTCAAAATTAAGGAGTGCTCAAGCTCAGTTTGGGCAGCTGTTACTTCATTTCTCCCAAATCAAATATACTGATCCACTGTAACTTGCTGTAGAAAAAGTAGGATAAAATTGAGCAAGAAATGCTTCCCAGTGGTTATTAGGACTGGAAGAACAGTCCTACTGGGTCAGTCCAAAGGTCCATCAAGCCCAGTATCCTGTCTTCCGACAGTGTCCAATGCCAGGTGCCCCAGAGGGACTGAACAGAACAGGTAATCATCAAGTGATCCATCCCCTGTTGCTCATTCCCAGCTTCTGGCAAAGGGTACTGCAGTTGGAATGGGACAGTGGAAGGAAACTGTGAGGGGGTATTCTGGAGAATAGATTTTGAACTCCTGAGTGGGGTCTTTGTAAAACTAAAAATACCTAAATACCCTGATCTCGGCTACTGACCACTTTCTCATGGAATCCTCCTTCGAAAGCCATTGGGATGCATTTCTTCTTGTATGGAAGAGATCTGGTAGTGAGAAAAACAGCAAATTTGAAAATCCTTCCTGAGCTCCTCTAGTGACAGATTTCTCATCGAATATTTGTTAAAACACTATGGTCAGTTCGCAGAGACGAAAATGAGAAACACATTCCTGATCAGTGCTAGGACCAATTTCTCATGGAATCATGCTTCAAACGCCATTGGGATGCTCTGCTAGTGGTTTAAAAGAGATCGGTTAATGAGAAATACAGAAAATGAGAATTATATCCCTGATCTCGGCTACTGACCACTTTCTCATGGATTCCTGCTTAGAAAACCATTGGGATGCATTTCTAAATGTTTAGAAATGAGTGAGAAAAACAACTAATTTGAAAATCCTTCCTGAGGTCCGCTAGTGACAGATTTCTCATGGAATCTTTGTTTAAACGCCACGAGGATGGACTACTGGTCAGTTGGTAGAGGTGGGTTCGTGAGAAAAAGACACATGAGAGACTCGTTTCTGATCTATTTCACAAGGAACGACGCTTCAAGAGCGATTAGGATGCGATAATGCTCATTTGACAGAGATGGGTCCGTGAGCAGTACGAAAATCAGATATTTACTCCCTCTATTCTATTCTAGGGAGTAATTTGTCAAGGACTCTTCGTCTGAAAGCCATAAGGAATGTCACTTGTCGGTTTGAAAGACATCGGTTTGTGAGAAAGTAAAAAAAAAATAGAGAAGCATTCCGGATCTGTGCAGCTGACTACTGTTCCATGGAATAATGCCTGAAAAGACCTTAGGATGCACTACAAATGGTTTCGAAAAACTCGATTCCTAATAAAAGAGGAAATGAAAATTCATTCCTGAGCTACGCTACTGATAATTTTCTCATGGCATCATGCTTCGAAGGCCTTTGGGATGCTCTGCTAGTGGTTTAAAAGAGATCAGTGTATGACAAATACAGAAAATTAGAATTATATCCCTGTTCTCGGCTACTTTCTCATGGAATCCTGCTTCGAAAACCATTGGGATGCATTTCTTCTTGTATGGAAGAGATCTAGTAGTGAGAAAAACAAGGAATTTGAAAATCCTTCCTTCAAGAGCGATTAGGATGCGATAATACTCATTTGACAGTGATGGGTCCGTGAGCAATACGAAAATCAGATATTTAGTCCTGCTCTATTCTAGGGAGTAATTTGTCAAGGACACTTCGCCTGAAAGCCCTAAGGAATGTCACTTGTCAGTTTGAAAGACATCGGTTTGTGAGAAAGTAAAAAAAATGAGCGAATCATTCCGGATCTGTGCTGCTGACTACTGTTTCATGGAATAATTCCTGAAAAGACTTTAGGATGCACTACAAATGGTTTCGAAAAACTCGATTCCTGATAAAAGAGGAAATGAACAATTCATTCCTGAGCTACGCTACTGATAAATTTCTCATGGCATCATGCTTCGAAGGCCATTGAGATGCTCTCCTAGTGGTTTAAAAGAGATCGGTGCATGAGAAATACAGAAAATGAGAATTATATCCCTGACCACTATTGACCACTTTCTCATGGAATGCTGCTTCGAAAACCATTGGGATGCATTTCTTCTTGTATGGAAGAGATCTAGTAGTGAGAAAAACAAGAAATTTGAAAATCCTTCCTGAGCTCCTCTAGTGACAGATTTCTCATCGAATATTGGTTAAAACACCACGGTCAGTTCGTAGAGATCGGTTTCTGAGGAAGACGAAAATGAGAAACACATTCCTGATCAGTGCTAGGACCAATTTCTCATGGAATCATGCTTCAAATGCCAATCGAATGCTCTGCTACTCGTTTCAAAGAGATCCGTGCATGAGAAATACAGAAAATGAGAATTATATCCCTGATCTCGGCTACTGACCACTTTCTCATGGAATCCTCCTTAGAAAACCATTGGGATGCATTTCTAAATGTTTGGAAGAGAGTTAATAGTGAGAAAAACAACTAATTTGAAAATCCTTCCTGAGGTCCGCTAGTGACAGCTTTCTCATGGAATCTTTGTTTAAACGCCATGAGGATGGACTACTGGTCAGTTGGTAGAGGTGGGTTCGTGAGAAAAGGAAACATGAGAGAGTCGTTCCTGATCTTTTTCACAAGAAACGACGCTTTAAGAGCGATTAGGATGCTATAATGCTCATTTGACAGAGATGGGTCCAAAATCAGACATTTATTTCTGCTCTATTCTAGGGAGTAATTTTCAAGGACTCTTCATCTGAAAGCCGTAAGGAATGTCACTTGTCGGTTTGAAAGACACTGGTTTGTGAGAAAGTAAAAAAAATGAGCGAATCATTCCGGATCTGTGCTGCTGACTACTGTTTCATGGAATAATTCCTGAAAAGACCTTAGGATGCACTACAAATGGTTTCAAAAAACTCGATTCCTAATAAAAGAGGAAATGAAAAATTCATTCCTGAGCTACGCTACCGATAAATTTCTCATGGCATCATGCTTCGAAGGCCATTGGGAGGCTCTGCTACTGGTTTCAAAGATATCTGTGTATGACAAATACAGAAAATCCTCCTTCGAAAACCATTGGGATGCATTTCTTCTCGTATGGAAGAGATCTAGTAGTGAGAAAAACAAGTGATTTGAAAATCCTTCCTGAGCTCCTCTAGTGACAGATTTCTCGTCGAATATTTGTTAAAACACCACGGTCAGTTCGTAGAGATCGGTTTCTGAGGAAGACGAAAATGAGAAACACATTCCTGATCAGTGCTAGGACCAATTTCTCATGGAATCATGCTTCAAATGCCAATCGGATGCTCTGCTACTGGTTTCAAAGAGACCCGTGCATGAGAAATACAGAAAATGAGAATTATATCCCTGATCTCGGCTACTGACCACTTTCTCATGGAATCCTGCTTAGAAAACGATTGGGATGTATTTCTAAATATTTGGAAGAGAGATCTAGTAGTGAGAAAAACAACTAATTTGAAAATCCTTCCTGAGCTCTGCTAGTTACAGATTTCTCATGGAATCTTTGTTTAAACGCCACGGGGATGGAGTACTGGTCAGTTGGTAGGGGTGGGTTCGTGAGAAAAGGAAACATGAGAGACTCGTTCCTGATCTATTTCAGAAGGAACGACGCTTCAAGAGCGATTAGGATGCGATAATACTCATTTGACAGAGATGGGTCCATGAGCAATACGAAAATCAGATATTTACTCCCTCTATTCTATTCTAGGGAGTAATTTGTCAAGGACTCTTCGTCTGAAAGCCATAAGGAATGTCACTTGTCGGTTTGAAAGACATCGGTTTGTGAGAAAGTAAAAAAAATGAGAGAATCATTCTGGATCTCTGCTGCTGACTACTGTTTAATGGAAGAATTCCTGAAAAGACCTTAGGATGCACTACCAATGGTTTCAAAAAACTCGATTCCTGATAAAAGAAATGAAAAATTCATTCCTGAGCTACGCTACTGATAAATTTCTCATGGCATCACGCTTCGAAGGCTATTGGGATGCATTGCTAATGGTTTGGAAGAGATCGGTTTTATGAAAAATGAGAAAAATGAGATATAGATCCCTGATCTGTGCTAGTGACACATATCTCATGCAATCACACTTGAAAAGCCATTAGTATGCACTAATGGTCATTTCGTAGAGATGTGTTGGTGAAAAATATGAAATTTAGAAATACATTCCTGAAGTGTGCTAGTGACAAATTTCTCATGGAATCATGCTTCAAACGCCAATAGGATGCTCTGCTACTGATTCCAAAGATATCCGTGCATGAGAAATACAGAAAATGAGAATTATATCCCTGATCTCGGCTACTGACCACTTTCTCATGGAATGCTGCTTCGAAAACCATTGGGATTCATTTCTAAATATTTGGAAGAGAGATCTAGTAGTGAGAAAAACAACTAAATTGAAAATCATTTCTGAGCTCTGCTAGTGACAGATTTCTCATGGAAACTTTGTTTAAACGCCACGAGGATGGACTACTGGTCAGTTGGTAGAGATGGGTTCGTGAGAAAAGGAAAGATGAGAGACTCGTTCCTGATCTATTTCACAAGGAACGAAGCTTCAAGAGTGATTAGGATGCTATAATGCTCATTTGACAGAGAGGGGTCCAAAATCAGACATTTATTTCTGCTCTATTCTAGGGAGTAATTTTCAAGGACTCTTCGTCTGAAATCCA
The DNA here is from genome assembly GCF_028017835.1 of Emys orbicularis. NCBI lineage: Eukaryota > Metazoa > Chordata > Testudines > Emydidae > Emys > Emys orbicularis. Next base: position 136,332,635 of record NC_088688.1, on the reverse strand, counting down.
TAAGGAATGTCACTTGTCGGTTTGAAAGACATCGGTTTGTGAGAAAGTAAAAAAAATGAGAGAATCATTCTGGATCTCTGCTGCTGACTACTGTTTAATGGAAGAATTCCTGAAAAGACCTTAGGATGCACTACCAATGGTTTCGAAAAACTCGATTCCTGATAAAAGAGGAAATGAAAAATTCATTCCTGAGCTACGCTACTGATAAATTTATCATGGCATCATTCTTCGAAGGCCATTGGGATGCTCTGCTGGTGGTTTAAAAGAGATCAGTGCATGAGAAATACAAAAAATGAGAATTATATCCCTGATCTCGGCTACTGACCACTTTCTCATGGAATGCTGCTTCGAAAACCATTGGGATGCATTTCTAAATGTTTGGAAGAGAGTTAATAGTGAGAAAAACAACTAAATTGAAAATCCTTTCTGAGCTCCGCTAGTGACAGATTTCTCATGGAAACTTTGTTTAAACGCCACGAGGATGGACTACTGGTCAGTTGGTAGAGGTGGGTTCGTGAGAAAAGGAAAGATGAGAGACTCGTTCCTGATCTATTTCACAAGGAACGAAGCTTCAAGAGCGATTACGATGCTATAATGCTCATTTGACAGAGAGGGGTCCGTGAGCAATAGGAAAATCAGACATTTATGCTAGGGAGTAATTTTCAAGGAATCTTCGTCTGAAAGCCGTAAGGAATGTCACTTGTCGGTTTGAAAGACATCTGTTCTTGGGAAATTCAAGAAACGAGATAATCTTTCCTCATCTGTGCTGCTGATTACTGTTTCATGGAATAATTCCTGAAAAGACCTTAGGATGCACTACGAACGGTTTTGAAAAACTCGATTCGTGAGAAAAAGAGGAAATGAAAAATTCATTCCTGAGCTACGCTACTGACAAATTAATCATGGAATCATGCTTCGAAGGCCATTGGGATGCATTGCTAATGGTTTGGAAGAGATCGGTTTCATGAAAAATGAGAAAAATGAGATATAGATCCCTGATCTGTGCTAGTGACACATATCTCATGCAATCACACTTGAAAAGCCATTAGTATGCACTAATGGTCATTTCGTAGAGATCTGTTGGTGAAAAATATGAAATTTAGAAATCATTCCTGAACTGTGCTAGTGACACATTTATCAAGGAATCTGTGTCTGAAAACCATTACAATACACTGGTAAAGGGTTAGAATCATAGAATCATAGAATATCAGGGTTGGAAGGGACCTCAGGAGGTCATCTAGTCCAGCCCCCTGCTCAAAGCAGGACCAATTCCCAACTAAATCATCCCAGCCAGGGCTTTGTCAAGCCGGGCCTTAAAAACCTCCGAGGAAGGAGACTCCACCACCTCCCTAGATAACGCATTCCAGTGCTTCACCACCCTCCTAGTGAAATAGTGTTTCCTAATATCCAACCTAGACCTCCCCCACTGCAACTTGAGACCATTGCTCCTTGTTCTGTCATCTGCCACCATTGAGAACAGCCGAATTCCATCCTCTTTGGAATCCCCCTTCAGGTAGTTGAAGGCTGCTATCAAATCCCCCCTCATTCTTCTCTTCTGGAGACTAAACAATCCCAGTTCCCTCAGCCTCTCCTCATAAGTCATGCGCTCCAGACCCCTAATCATTTTTGTTGCCCTCCGCTGGACTCTTTCCAATTTTTCCACATCCTTCTTGTAGTGTGGGGCCCAAAACTGGACACAGTACTCCAGATGAGGCCTCACCAATGTCGAATAAAGGGGAACGATCACGTCCCTCGATCTGCTGGCAATGCCCCTACTTATACAGCCCAAAATGCCGTTAGCCTTCTTGGCAACAAGAGCACACTGTTGACTCATATCCAGCTTCTCGTCCACTGTGACCCCTAGGTCCTTTTCTGCAGAACTGCTACCTAGCCATTCGGTCCCTAGTCTGTAGCTGTGCGTGGGATTCTTCCGTCCTAAGTGCAGGACTCTGCACTTGTCCTTGTTGAACCTCATCAGGTTTCTTTTGGCCCAATCCTCTAATTTGTCTAGGTCCCTCTGTATCCGATCCCTACACTCTAGTGTATCTACCACGCCTCCTAGTTTAGTGTCATCGGCAAACTTGCTGAGAGTGCAGTCCACACCATCCTCCATATCATTAATAAAGATATTAAACAAAACCGGCCCCAGGACCGACCCTTGGGGCACTCCGCTTGAAACTGGCTGCCAACTAGACATGGAGCCATTGATCACTACCCGTTGAGCCCGACGATCTAGCCAGCTTTCTATCCACCTTACAGTCCATTCATCCAGCCCATACTTCTTTAACTTGGCAGCAAGAATACTGTGGGAGACCGTATCAAAAGCTTTGCTAAAGTCAAGGAATAACACATCCACTGCTTTCCCCTCATCCACAGAGCCAGTTATCTCATCATAGAAGGCAATTAGGTTAGTCAGGCACAACTTCCCCTTGGTGAATCCATGCTGACTGTTCCTGATCACTTTCCTCTCCTCTAAGTGTTTCATAATTGATTCCTTGAGGACCTGCTCCATGATTTTTCCAGGGACTGAGGTGAGGCTGACTGGCCTGTAGTTCCCCGGATCCTCCTTCTTCCCTTTTTTAAAGATGGGCACTACATTAGCCTTTTCACAGTCATCCGGGACCTCCCCCGATCGCCATGAGTTTTCAAAAATAATGGCTAATGGCTCTGCAATCTCATCCGCCAACTCCTTTAGCACCCTCGGATGCAGCGCATCCGGCCCCATCGACTTGTGCACGTCCAGTTTTTCTAAATAGTCCCGAACCACTTCTTTCTCTACAGAGGGCTGGTCACCTTCTCCCCATACTGTGATGCCCAGTGCAGCAGTCTGGGAGCTGACCTTGTTTGTGAAGACAGAGGCAAAAAAATCATTGAGTACATTAGCTTTTTCCACATCCTCTATTACTAGGTTGCCGCCCTCATTCAGTAAGGGGCCCACACTTTCCTTGACTTTCTTCTTGTTGCTAACATACCTGAAGAAACCCTTCTTGTTACTCTTAACATCTCTTGCTAGCTGCAACTCCAAGTGTGATTTGGCCTTCCTGATTTCACTCCTGCATGCCTGAGCAATATTTTTAGACTCCTCCCTGGTCATTTGTCCAATCTTCCACTTCTTGTAAGCTTATTTTTTGCGTTTAAGATCAGCAAGGATTTCACTGTTTAGCCAAGCTGGTCGCCTGCCATATTTACTATTCTTTCTACACATCGGGATGGTTTGTTCCTGCAACTGCAGTAAGGATTCTTTAAAATACAGCCAGCTCTCCTGGACCCCTTTGCCCTTCATGTTATTCTCCCAGGGGATCCTGCCCATCTGTTCCCTGAGGGAGTCAAAGTCTGCTTTTCTGAAGTCCAGGGTCCGTATTCTGCTGCTCTCCTTTCTTCCTTGTGTCAGGATCCTGAACTCGACCATCTCATGGTCACTGCCTCCCAGGTTCCCATCCACTTTTGCTTCCCCTACTAATTCTTCCCTGTTTGTGAGCAGCAGGTCAAGAAAAGCTCTGCCCCTAGTTGGTTCCTCCAGCACTTGCACCAGGAAATTGTCCCCTACACTTTCCAAAAACTTCCTGGATTGTCTGTGCACCGCTGTATTGCTCTCCCAGCAGATATCAGGGTGATTAAAGTCTCCCATGAGAACGAGGGCCTGCGATCTAGCAACTTCTGCTACTTGCCAGAAGAAAGCCTCGTCCACCTCATCCCCCTGGTCTGGTGGTCTATAGCAGACTCCGACCACGACATCACCCATGTTGCTCACACTTCTCAACTTTATCCAGAGACACTCAGGTTTTTCTGCAGTTTCATACCTGAGTTCTGAGCAGTCATACTCCTCTCTTACATACAACGCAACTCCCCCACCTTTTCTGCCCTGCCTGTCCTTCCTGAACAGTTTATATCCATCCATGATAGTACTCCAGTCATGTGAGTTATCCCACCAAGTCTCTGTTATTCCAATCACATCATAGTTCCTTGACTGTGCCAGGACTTCCAGTTCTCCCTGCTTGTTTCCCAGGCTTCTTGCATTTGTGTATAGGCACTTAAGATCGATCGTCCCTCTTTCTCAGTATGAGACAGAAGTCCTCCCCTCTTGCGCTCTCCTGCTTGTGCTTCCTCCCAGGATCCCATTTCCCCACTTACCTCAGGGCTTTGGTCTCCTTCCCCCGGTGAACCTAGTTTAAAGCCCTCCTCACTAGGTTAGCCAGCCTGCTGGCGAAGATGCTCTTCCCTCTCTTCGTTAGGTGGAGCCCGTCCCTGCCCAGCACTCCTTCTTGGAACACCATCCCATGGTCGAAGAATCCAAAGCCTTCTCTCCGACACCACCTGCGTAGCCATTCGTTGACTTCCATGATTCGACGGTCTCTACCCAGGCCTTTTCCTTGCACAGGGAGGATGGACGAGAACACCACTTGCGCCTCAAACTCCTTTATCCTTCTTCCCAGAGCCACGTAGTCTGCAGTGATCCGCTCAAGGTCATTCTTGGCAGTATCATTGGTGCCCACGTGGAGAAGCAGGAACGGGTAGTGATCCGAGGGCTTGATGAGTCTCGGCAGTCTCTCCGTCACATCGTGTATCCTAGCTCCTGGCAAGCAGCAGACCTCTCAGTTTTCCCGGTCGGGGCAGCAGATAGATGACTCAGTCCCCCTGAGGAGGGAGTCCCCGACCACCACCACCCTCCTCCTCCTCTTGGGAGTGGTGGTCGTGGAACCCCCATCCCTAGGACAGTGCATCTTTTGCCTTCCAATCGGTGGAGTCTCCTTCTGCTCCCATCCCTCAGATGGGTCATCTACTCCACTCTCCGCATTAGTTCCTGTAGAGAGAACATGGAAACGATTGCTCACCTGTATCTCCATTGCTGGTACATGGACGCTCCTCTTTCTCCTTCTGGAGGTCACATGCTGCCAAACTTCTTCATCATCCGTCTGTCCCTGCTGCGCCTGCTCTGAATCTTCAGAACATTGTGGCCGTAGAAGCATCTCCTGACGTCTGTCCAGGAAATCTTCATTTTCCCTTATGCAATGCAGAGTCGATACTCGTTTCTCCAGACCTCGAACCTTCTCTTCCAATATGGAGACCAGCTTGCACTTTGTACAGACAAAGTCGCTTCTGTCCTGTGGAAGAAAGACAAACATGGCACAACCTGTGCAGGTTACAACAGCTGATCGCTCACCTTCCATATCACCTTCCTCTTAAGAGCTTCCTCAGCTGTTGCAAGAACTACTCAGAGAAACCTGCAGATGAAAGCCTCAGTGAGCTCTCCCCAGGCAAACTCCCTCTGTTAGCCTCTGCTGTTCGCCGCTCAGCTGGTTCACTGCTGACTGCCCTTATATACCAGTCAGGCCCACTCAAGGCCCACCCGGAACAAAGCACTCCCAATTCACACTTTTCAAACAAACAAGCAAGCAATCAAGCTCACGGTCAAACTGACAAACTGTCCCAGCAACAGACACTCAGATACTCACCAACACAGCCCCCCTAATGCAGCACTTAGCGTATTTTCTTTGGTAACCATCTCTAACTTTTTATGCCTACCACTTATAATTACTTAAAATCTATCTTTCTGTAGTTCTGTTTTCTATTTTACCTAAAACAGTGTATTTTGCTTGAAATGCTTAAGAGTTCTCAGCTGAGTTACACAGGCATATGCATGTCCTCTCCACATTGAGGAAGGAGCGGACTGGGTAGTAAACCTACATTGGTCAGGCTTCTGACCAGGTCTAGACGGTACAGCTCTGGAGTGCAAGGCTGGGGAGAGGGGGGGAGTTGGCTGGTGCCTTTCTGTGATTCATAAGTGTCTCTCTGAGGATTCATGCAATCTAACTGGGTGTGGAACTCCATATACTGGTGGCTGAGTGGGGCAAGGAGGGGTTTGCTGCTTGTCACTAGCAAAGCGTTGTGAGAGACAGATCAGGCTGGAGAGTATCCCAGCTCCAGGCTGTACCCTGGGGATCATGTCACAGTGGGATCCTTTATCAGTGATATTTGGAAGAGAGGCAACAGACAACAACAGTCATTCTGCTGATGCTGCAGTGATTTGGGGGTAATGGGATAGTTTGTCAGCCATGCACCTATTCCTCTGGCTGCCAGGCCAGTAGGCCAGCCATAAAATGCACAGGGTAGGAAATTATCAGGGGGTAGCCGTGTTAGTCTGTATCCACAAAAACAAGGAGTCCGGTGGAACCTTAAAGACAGATTTATTTGGGCTTAAGCTTTCGTGGGTAAAACGCACTTCTTCAGATGCCTGGAGTGACAATTACAGGGTAGGGAGGAATCTCTTTCTCTCTTGATTTATAAAATGGGCTTCCCAAGCAGCTTTCTGGAGCTGGGCAATGTCTGCTTGTATGTCTGGGAAGCACCTAGCACATTGTGGCCTCTAAATAAATAATACTCTGGGTGTATGTGTGAAGCTTAAAACATACGCTGCTCACTGTCTGCTGCTTTCTGCAAAATGCTGCTAATTGCTGCCTTCCTCTCGCTCATTGACTAGATGAGCCTTATGCACTTCCTGAAGTCAGCGGAACAATTCTCCCTAATCTAAGGCACCCTAGCTCTGTGCGCATTTGTAACCAAAGTCCACTTCTGAGGCAAAACGTTCATTGACTCTGTGGGCTCAGTTTAGAACCGATTCCTAATGACTTAGCAGGGAAGCCGTCCTGTGGTAGCTGGTAATGAGACTTAAAACTGCTTCTCTGTTTCTGCAGATCTCTGTACTTGAGCTCCCTGATGTTTATATGCAGGGAAAGATCTTCCTGCAACCAGACTCCTTGTGTGCTGATGCCGTCGAGGTGGGCTCCCCATCCCAGGTCCGACACATCGGAGACCAAGGTCACTGAGGGACACAGGCCTGAGAATGGGATCCCCTCCAACACCGATCGGAGTTCCATCTTCCACATCAAGGATGCCAGGATGTGTGATGGCTCTGTGACCACCTAGTCCAAGTCGTGCCTGCCTGGCACATAGACCGAAGCCAGCCATACCTGCAGCGGTCTGAGACGCAGACGCGCATGCTGGACACATAATACATGAACCCCAGACCGTTCACGCAGGCCAGCAGGTGGCTGAGTGGGGCCGGCAGCCAGGACTCTGGCTGGCAGGAGCCAGCAGACAGAAGGTGGCACGTGAGCCGATTTTTTTTGTAATGGCAGACTGCGGGTCCCAGCTGCCGCTGAGCCCGCTGCTGGTCTGGGGTTCCGGCCACCAGCGCCTGCCAGCCAGGGTCCCGGTCGCCGGCCTGCTGCCGGCCCCGCTCAGCCCACTGCCGGCTGAGAGAATGGAACCCCAGGCCGGCAGTGGGCTCAGCGGCAGCTGGGACCCACAGTCTGCTATTAAAAAAAAAATCGGCTCATGTGCCACCTTTGGCACGCGTGCTGTAGGTTGAGGACTCCTGTTCTAGTGTATACTGTGTGTACTGTACTTTATGGAAATTTTCACTATACGCGATTTTCCTCTTTCGCGCTCAGTTTAGAACCTAATCCCTGCGTAAGATGTGAAATTTTTTTAGGCACTGCTTTTTAGCACCCCCCAAATCTTGGCACCCTAGGTGGTCGCCTAGTTCGCCTAGTGGTTCCACCGGCCCTGCTGAGCGTGAGCCCTAGTTCCAGTTCTTTCTTGCCAAGAGCAAGGAGGCAGGAAATGGGGTGGGAGAAGGAGACTTTGTGCTGTTTCTTTTCACCTGTGTTTGCTGAAATGCCGATTTTCTGTGTGTTCTTTTCCCCCCCACTTGTCCTCCATGGACTCTGGTTACAACTCATATGTGTGATGAAGTGGGGAGTTTGCATAAAGTTTTGTATGAATGCTCCATGTGCCCCTCACCAGGGACTCTAAGCAGCTTCTCATTGCTGCCCATTAAAGCTCCTTCCCCTTTGGGTCTCTATGTTCTGGGGCAGCTGCTCTCCTCAGGGACACTGCGCCGGCTTAGGGCAGGTGCATGGCAAGGTGGAGATTGTAACTTCTTCATCACAAATGTAAATAAAATTAATCTGTGACAACCAGCGGCATTGGGCTTGTTTCTTAAAGTGCAGAATAACACATGGACACGCTCCACCACACGCAGTGAAATGAAGTGCCCCTTGTGACCAGGTTGGGCAGTACATGGTGAATATCTCTCCCATTGGGACAGTGACCCTTGCTGGCCAAGTGGGATAGTGCCCTTTGTGTATCTCCATGTGGTGTCCAGGTGTGGCAGTGTCCTATGTGCATCCCCACCACCCCCACTGTAGGACATGGATCAGTGGGCATGTCACACGCCCCGTGAGTGCCCAGCCCGGGCCGGGGAATCTAATGATCCAACCACCGGACCAAATTCAGTGGTGAATCCTGGTCATGTGCCACCTGAGGCAGGTTGCGCATATGCTAAGAACCACAACCACTGTGACAGTGACCCCTGGTGGCCAGGCAAGCAAGTGCCCTGGAGGTGCCTCCCTGTTGGAGCAGTGACCCCTGGTGGCCAGATGGGGCAATGCCCTGTATATATTACCCCCACCCACACCCCACCATTTCTGCAGCGACCCCTGGTGGCCACTGAGGGCAATTACCTGTGTGATCCACCCCCACAATTGTGGCAGTGACCCCTGGTGTCCAGGTGAGGCAGTGTCCTGTGTACATCTCACCCACTGGAGCAGTGCCCTCTGTGTATCCCACCCTCAACTCAGTGACTCCTGTTGGCCAGGTGGGGTAGTGCCCTAGGTGTATTCCCCAACCCACCCCAAGGTGGCAGTGATCCTAGGTGGTCAGGTTGGGCAGTACCCTGGGTAATGTGGCAGTGACCCTTGTTCCCAGTGTGTATCACCGCTCCGCAATGGGGACTTGTCCACTGATGCCAAAATGGGGCAGTACCCTGTGTATATGCCCCCAAATGAGGCAGTGACCATTGCTGGCCAGCTGGGACAGGGCACTGTACACTTCTCCTCCATTTGGGCAGTGACCCCTGGTGGCTAAGTGAGGCAGTGCTCTCCGGTTATTACCCCCCCACACACAGATAGTGACCTCTGCTGGCCAGCTGGGGCACTGCTCTCTGTGTATCTCCATCAATTGGAGGACTGTCCCCCCAAGTGGCACGGTGTGGCAGTGCCCTATATGTATCTGCCCCACACTATTGTGGTAGTGCCACCTAGTGGCCAGGAGAGGCAGAGCCTGCATGTTTTCCCACCCCATCATTGCAGTAGTGACCCCCTTGGAGCCAGCCAAAACAGTCCATGCTACGTGGCCTCTGGTGGCCACTAAGGGCACTGGCCTGTGTGAACGCCACCACCACCACCGTGGCAGTGCCCTGCATGGATTCCCATCCCACCATTGCATTAGTGACCCCTGGTAGATAACATAGTGCATGCTGTGTGACCTCTGGTGCCAGGTAGGGCAGTGGCATGTGTGAATTACCTCCCCCGACAACCATTGCGGCAGTGCCCCCTGGTGGCCAGGCAAGGCAGTGCCCTGAACATATTCCCCACCACCGCTGCAGTGCTCTCAGGCGGTCAGTTGTGGTAGTGGCCTGTGTGTACCCCACCTGTTGGGCTGTGACATCTGGTGGCCAAATAACACAGTGCACTCTGTGTGACCCCTGGTGGTCATTTAGGGCAGTGGCCTGTGTAAACCCCCACCACTGTGGCAGTGCCCCCTGGTGGCACCACCTCTGGGTTAGGCACTAGGGTTGGTAATACGGGTGCGGATGGGTCCATGCTGTACCCAGAAGCACTGGAATGGCTGGTGTTCTGGGTAGAGGACTCCACCTGGTATTTAGCTGTGACACTCTGAGCACCTTTACCAGCCCTTTAGAAGAGCCCTGCCTGGCTCAAAAGCTTGTCTCTCTCCCCAAAAGAATTTATTCCAATAATAGATATTACCTCCCTGCCCTGTCCCTCGGCATTCTGGGAACATGTGAGTGGCCACCTTCACTGCCTTGGTTGCTGCAGCTCTCCAGCCCCCCTCCACCCGCCAATCCTCCCATCTTCCCCTGACCCCAACCTCCCAGGGCACCCCACCCAGGGCCGGCTCTAGGCACCAGCAAAGCAAGCAGTTGCTTGGGGCGGCAAATTTGCAGGGGCGCAAGAATCCAGCATGGGAGCTGAGAACCAACAGGGGGCCCTGGGAGCTGTAGTTCCTTAGTTAGCTCCCTGCCTATAGAGCCAGCCCTGGAGCAGGGAAAGAACTACATTTCCCAGCATTCCCTCAGCCGCAATTAACAGGAAAGGGAGGGGGAAGGAGTGTGGAACTGAAACCTCACGCTGCAGCTTGCTGTGAATGGTAGGAGCAGAGCCAGCTCTAGCTTTTTGGTGCCCCCCCACCCCAGCGCTCCCCCCGCACCCCCGTGTTGCCCCAGCCCTGGACTCTCCCCCGCCCACACCCCCTGCTGCCCCAGCTCTGGCCCCCACCTGCACCCCCTGCTGCCCCAGCCCTGGGCTCTCCCCCCACCCGCATCTCCTGCCACCCCAGCCCTGTGCTCTCCCCCCCGCACCCGCATCCCCTGCTGTCCCAGCTCTGGCCCCCATCTGCACCCCCCTGCTGCCCCAGCCCTGGGCTCTCCCCCCACCCGCATCTCCTGCCACCCCAGCCCTGGGCTCTCCCCCCCGCACCCGCATCCCCTGCCACCCCAGCTCTGGCCCCCACCTGCACCTCCTGCCGCCCCAGCTCTGGCCCCCATCCACATCTCCTGCCGCCCCAGCCCTGGGCTCTTCCCCCCCACACCCGCACCCTCTGCTGCCCCAGCTCTGGTCCCCATCTGCACCTCCTGCTGCCCCAGCCCTGGGCTCCCCCTCCCCCGCACCTCCTGCCACCCCAGCCCTGGTCTCTCCCCCAAAGAAAGAATTGGGTGGACTAAATGGACAATGCACCTCTCTATCTGAAGCCTAGCAAGGGAGGTACGTGGATCCCACTAGAATTTAAATGGAAAAGTAAGGGAGGGGAGGCTCTACTAGGACCTGGGCAGCTTTAGATACAGTACCAGGCACGTAGGAGGATTTACACTTCTGAGCCATGGAAGCAGAAATTGACTTTTCTTTTCCAGATATAGCTAATATTCAGAAAGGGAATCCAGCACCTGCCTTCCAGATTTGAACACCCTCAAAATTCAGGAGTGCTCAAGCGCAATTTGGGCAGCTGTTACTTCATTTCTCCCAAATCAAATATACTGATCCACTGTAACTTGCTGTAGAAAAAGTAGAATAAATTGAGCAAGAAATGCTTCCCAGTGGTTATTAGGACTAGAATTGCTATTTTCAACAGCCATTGCTTTTTTTTTTTTTTTAGTTTTAGTTTTATTTCTTTGAAAGGAAGACAGTAATATTGCATTGGCAAATTCCCCATAGAAACAAAGAATGGAACAAAAGAATAATAAAGGCACCTCAACTTTTCCTCATTTATGTAGGACAGTCTTATAATATGCATCCAGATATCCTCCAATCACACAAGCTGAAAATTGTTCCACTTTACTGCAGTAAACCAATCCTGTCTGTGTTCTGTGAACATCCAAAATTCCTGCTGAATGACCCGCCCTGGGAGCTAGTTACCAGTGACCCAGGGCTGGGGTGGCAGGAGGGTGCAGTTGGGGTTGTGGGGAGAGAGCTCAGGGCTGGTGGTGGTGGGGGGTTGGCAGCCAAAATTTTTTTTGCTTGGGGCAGCAAAAAACCTAGAGCCGGCCCTGACCCCACCTGCAAACCCTACGGAGCCTGGGGTTGGGGGGCTCTAGGCAGGGGAGGGGAAATCCCAGGGCCATAGCTCAATAACCCTGTGAGGCTACCCCTGCAAGAAGCAGCGGGGTGGGGAGTGAGGCAATGCATCATGGGAGATGTAGTGTCTCCCCTGCCTCCATCTCCCATCAGCCACTGCGGGCCCCATGGCACCATGGGAGATGTAGTGTCTCCCCTGCCTCCATCTCCCATCAGCCACTGCGGGCCCCATGGCACCATGCGAGATGTAGTGTCTCCCGTGCCTCCATCTCCCATCTGCCACTGCGGACCCCATGCCACCATGGGAGATGTAGTTTCTCCCCTGACTCCATCTCCCATTAGCTGCTGCCAAGCCCGGCCCCGCCTTCCCATTTCTAGAGTGAGGGGCTGGTGGTGCGAGGCCGAAAGCGAACGCTACTGTGACGCTGGGGAGGGGCCGCCCTTGCTGGGAAGCCCCCCCCGGGAGATGTCTCCCTGCCCCGCGCGCCGCTCTGCACCATCCCCAGTGCGCGCGGGGGTGCAGGGTCCAGCTTGCTGCACTGCAGCAGGGACCCCCCCACGCCGCCCCTCCTCACTCCCCCCACACCCCAATACCTGCCAGGTGCCCCCCGTCTCAATGCCGCCAGGCCTCCCCCTCTCCACTAGCTCCCAATCCCCCAGGTATGGAAGAGGAGCAACCTCCGCCCACTGTTCCCGTTGGGAATCTGTTAGAGGGGTTACTGAGTGCTGTCACTTCCGGTCACTGTTCCCAGTTGGACTCTAATATTGAGCGCACCGGGGCAACATAACTTCCGGTAACTGTTCCAGGTTAGACTCTAATAGAGGGAGCACCGGGGCAACATATCCTCTAGTTCCTCCTCTCCCCCGTTCCCCCCGCGAGCTCTGTTTGCGGCTCTTGGGGGATCGGCGGCGCCCTAGACCCCGCAGCTGCGGCCCGGCAGTGCCAGGGAGCCACCCCGTGGGCCCATCTGGCTGTACTGCCTGCCCTGCCCGTTCCCCAGGGGCTGGGCCAGGCCCTGGCCTGGGAACACCCAGCGCCTGTGTGGGGCCCTGCTCGAGTGCACCAGGGCTTGCACCAGCCCGGCCAGACCCTCTAGGGCAGGGGCTCTCAAACTGGGGGTCGGGAGGTTATTATATGGGGGGTTGGAAGCTGTCAGCCTCCACCCCAAACCCTGCTTTGCCTCCAGCATTTATAATAGTGTTAAATGTATACAAACGTTTTAAATTTATAATGGGGGTCGCACTCAGAGGCTTGCGATGTGAAAGGGGTCACCGGTACAAAAGTTTGAGAACCACTGCTCTATGGGCCCAGTCGTGTACAGGCCACGCTGCTGCCCTCTGAGCCCAGAGCCCTTGGGAATCACTCTCCACAAAGTCTGCAGCACAAACAAGTGTCCGGGCGCTGTTCATTAGCAGTTGAGGCTCCTAAGGGCACCAAAACAAGCAGCCATCAAAGCTGTGCGGGGAATTGGGGTCAAGTGTTGGCACCATCAACATGACCGGTTGAGCCCCTCTGCAGGGCTTTTCCTTCACAGGTTCAACGGCAGGAGTGTGTTGTCATCCCTGGATTACAAACTGGGAAACCAAGAACTCTTTCTAACAGCCCTTGACTAGCATGTGCTGTGTGTGATGGAGGCTTTACAGAGCAGGAAGCTACTTCACTGCCTCACCCTGTTTGCTTTTCTTTTTCATTAGCCTTCTCCCTAGGGCAAAGCATAGAGGTACTCGATAAAGACAGAAAATCGCTTGTTGCATAGTAAATCTGCAAATATGTGACCAAAAATCCTCCTTATTTAGAATAATATGGAAACTGACCCTTGAAATTAAAATGAAGACACTGGGTTTGATTGTTAATTATTCCTGCCCCCAGTAATAAAACTTTCAGGGAAGCTCCATATTAATCAATTGTTTATAAAGGACACATTTGGGGGTTAGGCAGGGGATAGGCATCTGGAAACCTAGAGGGAGGCAGCAGAGCACATGCATGGAGGCAAAGACTTAGGCACGTAGGGAATTTGTGTTGCAGAAACTTAGGCACTAAGCAGCCAAGTGAGCTAAGGCACCTACAGGGTTGGGCAGCAGCCAAGCAGCAGTTTCGTAGGTCTCAGCAGTGCCTAAAAATGGGACTCAGGCACCGAAGTACCTTTGTGAATACCACCCCATGTCCCTATCCTAGGAGGCCAACAAGTACCGTTCTCCCCCTTCTAACAGAGGCGGTAACTGAGGACCAGAGACACTGCTCAAGCTCACTTCTAGCAGAGTTAGGAAGAGAAGGTCAGTCTCTCCTGGGGCAGACTCAAGTCACTCCCACTTAGCCATTGCCTTTTGGAATGACTGTGCCAAATCTATGTGCTTAGCTATGCTGTCTGTGCAATGGAGCTACCCCTGCCCAGCCACGTGAATGAGGCAAGAGGCTGCAGGAAGAGCCGAGCATTGGGCAAGTCTCGTGAAAGCAGAATGTTCAGAGGGTTAGGGCGCTGTGCCAGGGATCGCATATGTGGGGCAGCCCCTGAACCTCTGCTGTAGAGGGTCCAGGGAGCAGAGGGGCCAGGGAGCCATAAGAAAATGGGTGGTTGTGTTTGTTCTTTATGCTTTAAAGCAGCAAAAAAGATTTTTAACTTTGGTGAACCCTCCTTTCCAGGGTTTTATAATTCAGCAACCACTTGTCCAATTCACATCAAATTTGGTAGAAATAGTTTACTTCAGCCCCAGATTTAAGGTTCCAGTTTTGAGGCTGATAGGATCTTCCTGTAGTTTATAGATGTAGTGTCAAAAATCAGGGTTATAAAGGAAACTATTAGAGTCTTAAACTATGGAGTGACTACACTGGTCTACAATTTTTGAGAAGTCATCTGCTTCAGAGATAAAATGTGCTATTTACTATGTATTTTGATGTGCTGAATTCAAATATGACAATTAAAACAACTGATTGGCTACTGTGTCTAAGATATTTAAGTTTTTACATTTTATGTCTATGTATATTGTGTAGATAGTAGAGTTTTAATCATAAATTGTAAACCTAGGTCTTTTCATGTGTTTATGGTTGCTTTACATGATACTATTTCACCTGTCCTGTTTATGTAACACTTTAAAAATCAGCAAAAGGGTTATATAAATACAATTTATTATGAAACAAAAGGCAAAAAACTATTCTGTACATAGTTTAGTCCTATTCAGTGTCTACTCGGCGCTTCTTGGCTTGTCTCTTGTATTTATTAAATGGAGCATCTCTTGTCACTGTCCAGCAATAGTATGCAAGCATTGATGGGCTCCATTTGCCCCGATAGCGTTTCTCCATTGTTGCAATGTCCTGGTGAAATCGGTCGCTGTGCTCGTTGCTCACTGCTCCGCAGTTCGGTGGAAAAAAATCTAGATGAGAGTGCAAAAAATGTATCTTTAGTGACATGTTGCAACCAAGGCTTTTGTATGCCTTGAGGAGGTTTTCCACCAACAACCTGTAGTTGTCTGCCTTGATGTTTCCGAGAAAATTTATTGCCACTAACTGGAAGGCTTTCCATGCCGTCTTTTCCTTGCCACGCAGTGCATGGTCAAATGCATCATCTCGAAGAAGTTCACGAATCTGAGGACCAACAAAGACACCTTCCTTTATCTTAGCTTCACTTAACCTTGGAAATTTTCCACGGAGGTACTTGAAAGCTGCTTGTGTTTTGTCAATGGCCTTGACAAAGTTCTTCATCAGACCCAGCTTGATGTGTAAGGGTGGTAACAAAATCTTCCTTGATTCAACAAGTGGTGGATGCTGAACACTTTTCCTCCCAGGCTCCAATGACTGTCGGAGTGGCCAATCTTTCTTGATGTAGTGGGAATCTCTTGCACGACTATCCCATTCGCAGAGAAAACAGCAGTACTTTGTGTATCCAGTCTGCAGACCAAGCAAGAGAGCAACAACCTTCAAATCGCCACAAAGCTGCCACTGATGTTGGTCATAGTTTATGCACCTCAAAAGTTGTTTCATGTTGTCATAGGCTTCCTTCCTATGGACTGCATGACCAACTGGAATTGATGGCAAAACATTGCCATTATGCAGTAAAACAGCTTTAAGACTCGTCTTCGATGAATCAATGAACAGTCTCCACTCATCTGGATCGTGAACGATGTTGAGGGCTGCCATCACACCATCGATGTTGTTGCAGGCTACAAGATCACCTTCCACGAAGAAGAATGGGACAAGATCCTTTTGACGGTCACGGAACATGGAAACCCTAACATCACCTGCCAGGAGATTCCACTGCTGTAGTCTGGAGCCCAACAGCTCTGCCTTACTCTTGGGTAGTTCCAAATCCCTGACAAGGTCATTCAGTTCACCTTGTGTTATGAGGTGTGGTTCAGAGGAGGAGGATGGGAGAAAATGTGGGTCCTGTGACATTGATGGTTCAGGACCAGAAGTTTCATCCTCTTCCTCTTCCTCGTCTGACTCAAGTGAGAATGATTCTGGTGCATCAGGAACCGGCAGTCCTTTTCCGTGGGGTACTGGGCGTATAGCTGATGGAATGTTTGGATAATGCACAGTCCACTTTTTCTTCTTTGACACACCTTTCCCAACTGGAGGCACCATGCAGAAGTAACAATTGCTGGTATGATCTGTTGGCTCTCTCCAAATCATTGGCACTGCAAAAGGCATAGATTTCCTTTTCCTGTTCAACCACTGGCGAAGATTTGTTGCACAAGTGTTGCAGCATATGATAAGGGGCCCACCTCTTGTCCTGATCTCCAATTTTGCAGCCAAAATAAAGGTGATAGGCTTTCTTAACCATAGTGGTTATACTGCGCTTTTGTGATGCAAAAGTCACTTCACCAGAAACATAGCAGAAGTTATCTGCACTGTTCACACAAGTACGAGGCATCTCTGCTCACTTTGGCTAAACAGAAATGTGTCCCTTTGCAAAATCAAACACTGACAAATAAGAGAGCACGGCACTGTATGATTTCTAGAGCTGATATAGGGCAATTTGTTCAGCAGAGTGATGTAAGCTTCGTTATGATTGCATCATCCATGACTTCTAGGAATAACATGATGCAATTCATATCATGTATGACGCAATACCAGCTTCAGATTGCATCATTCATTGTTTTGCCTAAAAAGCAAGTACTGTCCAAACCCAGTCATAGATTTATTCATAGATCCAGTCAAAGATGTATTTTAGTCATTTCTGGTTTAAATTGAGATCCCTTCCCTTTATAACTCACTTATCCTCCGCCATTCCCAAGTCAAGGGTCGTATATACTGACCCAATAGCATATCTTGAAAACTAGAGCCAATCAACAATTTTAAGCATCATTTTCGTTCTCAGTGACCCAGAATTAGTAAAGTTTGACTACATTTATTTCAGAAGCATTTTGGCTGTAGAGCAGTGCTATCATCACTCCATCATACTGGGATGAAGCAGCCTCTTCCACAGTGGGAATGACTCTGCTCCAACCGGGATGTGTGTGAGGCTAAGCCGTCTGGGTCTGAGAGGATAAGCACATTGCTGTATGCAGATTTCCATAAGGACTCTTTAATTTCATAGCACCATCTAAACGATAATGGTGGCTTTCTGCTTTACAATTTCACTTGCATCTTCAGCCTTGCTACATGCAGGAGAAAAGAGTAAATTCTGCTGCTGTTTAAAAAACATCACCATAAAAGTGCACAAGGACAGATGATACTGAACTGATTCTCTTTTCCTAAATATATTTTTGCTTTATACTATAACTTGAATTCTTTCATTGTAAGGCACCTCCCAGACTAAGGGTCCATTTCACTGACTGTGAGAAGCTGGAAATGTCCCAGTGATCCTGTAACTGCTGGGAAGTTTCTCCTGGGCTCATGAGGTACGTGGCAGGAAGTTCTCATCCTTTAATTTGTTTTTAAAATGCTCCTTTTTCTACTTGAAAAGCTTCACTAATGACTTTAGATGCTCTGTATTTATCCACGTGACCCAGACCCAGAAATTGCAATGCCTTTTCTCACACTGCATTATAAAAACAGATACAAAATACATTTGTTCTTCTTGGCTACTTTCTCTTTGTAATTTTACAACCAAAAAGTTAGTGATTTTTGTGATATTTTTCAATGAATTTTGCAAATGCTAGTATTAAGGCCTTTGTCCAGAATATTGGACTGTAATTTGAGATGGTGAACAGTGAAGCCGAGTTTTGCTATGTCTTGTAACATGTCTTTTGACAAAAACAGTAGCAAACACGCACATTTTGATGCAATTATTAATTAGCACATGTCCTAGGGTTCATATTGTGCTCAATGAATTTGTATCCCAAATTACAGCACGTTGCTCACTTGGAATTTGTTTTTTCTTTTCCTTTCTGGTGTGTGAATCAAGTTACAATGAAGATGAGGATTTCCTTCCACTCGCATTGTGCCATGGGCAACCCCCCTCTGTCCAGTTACCTCCTTTTCTTTTTTACGGTCCATGTTTCTACATTGGAATCAGGTAGGAAGCCTCTTGTCACAGAGTGTCTTCTACTTTCTCTCAACAGTTTGAATACCATTGATCTTTTGTTATTTTGAAACAATTCATAATAAGAGCATTTTATGTAAATTTGAGAAAGAAAATCTTTTTTTGGGGGGAGGGGGGACAGGGGAAGATATTGATTTTTCTCCCTTTTTACTCCCCTTGGTCTCAGTGTAACCTGTACTCAGTGGACTTTTACATCATATTTCACCTTAAACTTTCCTCCTGTCTCATCTTAAACTTTTGCGACTCTACCTATCACTATTGAATATTTTCATTAATGACTTGGATAATGAACTGGAGAGTATGCTGATAAAATTTGCAGATGACACCAAGCTGGGAGAGGTTGCTACAACTCTGGAAGACAGGATAAGAATTCCAAATGACCTGGACAAATTGGAGAATTGGTCCGAAATCAACAGGATGGATTTCAATAAAGACAAGTTCAAAGCACTTCACTAAGGAAGGAAAAATCAAACGCACAGCTACAAAATGGCGAATAAATGACTAGATGGTAACACTGCTGAAAAGGATCCGGGGCTTACAGTGGATCACCGATTGAATATGAATAAGGCTATGAGTCAGTCATGGAGGTCATGGCTTCTCCGTCCCTGCTGGCGGGGAAGGAGCTCCCGGCCGAGCGAGGAGGTGGAAGTGCCCAGCCTTCTGGCAGAGGAAAGCCGCTCCCGGCGCAGGCGCTGAGGTGAGAGAGCCACCGGCCAGGCCAAAATGGAGCTGGCCCAGGATGCGGCTGGGCAGGCAGGACCCAGCCCAGAAGGGGAGCCGGGCAGGGTGGCTCTGGGGCTTGTTGTGTGGGAAGCACCTGCCCCAAGAGCCCAGCCCCGGTTCCCAGCAGGAGTCATCGCCATGCCCGGTCTCTGAGGACCTTCCAGCCTCCCCACGGCAGGAGGTGGAGGATCCCTGTCGCAGCACCAGCAGCTCGGCCCGCTCCCCATGGGACAGCAGCAGCGCCTGGGACTCAGGGAGCAGCGAGGCCGATGGGCGCTGCTGCTTTGTTCTAGGTGAGGAGCCAGGCTGGGCTCAGGGAGGGGTGAGGAGGGGGCTGTGAACACCCTGGGCCACGCACTCGACCAGTGCTATGGGGGCGAGTCCCCTGCCCAGGTGTCTGGCCTGAGCCATGTGAACCCCACTGACACTAGATGCTGCCACTTTGTGGTTGATGCTCCAGTTGGGTGGTGGGAGGGGAAGGCATCCCAGGGAGTCCAGGAGAGTGTGGGGGGTCTCTTTCCTATGGGCTCCTGAAGGAGTTGGCGGCTGAAGGCATCACTGAGAGGGGGGAGTGTGGGGCACAATCTGCCCTGGGTCCCGGAGGTGGGAAAGGGTCACATTGCCCCACCATGCCCCTGTCCTTCCCCCGAGTGGCAGCAGGCGTCACCTTGTCCACTTCTCTCCCTGGTGCAGGGACCCCCAGGGACTCAGAGGACGAGGACGAAGAATGGGTGGACGTGGCCACAGAGGAGTCTGCTCTCAAAAACATCTGAGAGCAGCTCCAGAGCACGAGAAAGAACCTCTTTTGAGTTTTCTCCTTTCTTTTACTGGTTTTACTAGAAAACATACGTCCCTGTTTAGAAGGTAAGAGCCTCCGAGAGGTTTGGAACCTGTTCAGTCTGATCCATCTGGTGCCAGCTGAATTCTAGGTTCCATAACCCTGACCCATGGTGTCCCTCCGCTGACAGACTCTGAAGAAGGCCTGCCCAGAGACATGGATGCCGTGCTGAAGAGCTTGTTGACAGCAACCCACAGCACACACAATCTCCAGCACATCTTGGAGGTGAGCGTAATGGTCAGGGGGAGCAGGAATTTTACCTTAGCCCTGGGGAGGCCTGGAAATGAGAGACTGGATGATCCACGTTTCCATTGTGTCCTGCTACCTGAGAGCCATCCGTGGTCAGGGCAGTGAGTGCAGGGCAGTGTTGGGGCCCTTCCACCTTCAGGGATAGAGGGAAGGCGCTGGTGCTCGACAACAGGGCTCTGCCTGGTTCTGTTGAGCACTAACTCCAAGGCCCCAGGCAGGCTTGTGGAGTGAGAGCATCAGACCCCTGTGAGGTCCAGGAGAAGGCCCTCCGAGAAGAGCACTGGCTCCTTCCTAGGAAGCTGCTGAGATTCTCAAGGAGGGATTCATCCCTTCTCTCCCATGGACACAGAGGATTGTAAGGAGCAGGGCGTTGTCCTTTATCCAACAGATACCTGTCCTAGCTCTCACCCACAAACCTGGGAGAGAGCTGGGCACTTGACCGGATCCTACCCCTGCACTTGCCCTGGTACACTTTCTTCTCCCCTCCTGCCTTGGCTATTAAGCTATGGCTCTATGAACATGAAACAAACAGGAACTTCTTCTCTATCTCTAAGCCAAACTGATTTATCAAGTCTGACCCCTCAACATATTTCAGGGGGCGTATTTCCAGTACATGTATAGAACTCATTATACCCCACTCAGACCTACATCACACAAGGATATTCATCACCGGAGTGTTGTCAGCTTTCCAAACATAAGAGCGGCCATACTGGGTCAGACCCAAGGTCCATCTAGCCCCATATCCTGTCTTCCGACAGTGGCCAATGCCAGGTGCCCCAGAAGAAATGAACAGAACAGGTAATGATCAAGTGGTCCATCCCCTGTCGCCCATTCCCAGGTTCTGGCAAATAGAGGCTAGGGACAGCATCCTTACCCATCCTGGCTAATAGCCATTGATGGACCTATCCTCTATGAGCTTACCTAGTTCTTTGTTGAACCCTGTTATAGTCTTGGTCTTCACAACATCCTCTGGCAAGGAGTTCCACAGGTTGACTATGTGTTGTGTGAAAAAATACTTCCTATTTTTATTTTTCAACCTGCTGCCTATTAATTTCATTTGGTGACCCCTAGTTCTTGAACGATGAGGAGTAAATAACATTTCCTTATTTACTTTCTCCACACCAGTCATGATTTCAAAGACCTCTTATCATATCCCCCCCTTAGTCATCCCTTTTCTAAGATGAAAAATCCCAGTCTTCTTAACCTCTCCTCATTTGGCAGCTGTTCCATACCCCTCCAGATCCCTTTCTTGAGTGGTAACAGCTAATTTAGATCCCATCATTTTATAGGTAGAGTTGGGATTGTATTTTCCAATGTGCATTTCTTTGCATTTATCAACATTGAATTCTGAACATTGAACATTGCCATTTTGTTGCCCAGTCACCCAGTTTGGTGAGATCCTTTTGTAGCTCTTTGCAGTCTGCTTGGGATTTAACTATCTTGAGTAGTTTTTTTATCATCTGCAAATTTTGCCACCTCACTGTTTACCCCTTTTTCCAGATCATTTATGAATATGTTGAACAGCACTGGTCTCAGTTCAGACCCCAGGGGGACACCACCATTTACCTCTCTCCATTCTGAAAACTGACCATTTATTCCTACCCTTTGTTTCCTATCTTTTAACCAGTTACCAATCCATGAGAGGACCTTATTAGGTACCTGTATGGTACAATAATTCTGCATTGAATCAGTTGATTCAATTGCTTATTCTTTGGGGTGCAGAGACCCTCTGTTCTCCCCCTGGGGTGACAGAACCCTGATTGTCACATCTGTCTTTCAGGCTCTGTCCCAGCCTCTCACAGAGATGTATCCTGCAGCCAACCCAGCTCAGGGAGCAGTGGAGACAGGTGATCTCATCCTGTCAACCCAAGCAACATGGGTCTCATTGAGGCTCAGATGGAAGATCCCGTGCATCTCCTGGAGGTAAGAACCATTGACTCTTCCTGCCACTTGGGGCTCTTGCAACAAACGGGGCTACTGCTACATACCCTGGTTGGGAGCTTTCCCTATCCCTGGATCCCATCCCTGGTACAGAGACCTATTTCTCATCATGATATCCTCATTTTATTCTCAGAGGATGTGTCCAGGATCCTGGATAATGTTTTCTGCAGGAGGTTTGAACGGGGAGAGATCACTCACTGTCAGGACCCAGAGGTCTTCAACCCGGGGCTGTAGGGTTCATGGAAGCAGCCACACTCCAACCCTCCACCTGGAAGCCTGCTGAAAATTGCTTACCTAGGACCCATGAAGTACAGCCCCAGTTTGAGGCTCCACTCCTGAGGTCCTATTGGAGGAGTCCCAGAGAAGCTAATTGGCCCTCTGGCCCTGCTTAAGGCAGCAACAGGAAAAGGAAGCTGACTGAACACCAGGGCTGCTCCCTGTTTTGGACCATGTGCTGCCTGTTTCTGCTGCTGCTCCCCTGGCTTGATTTCGTGGCATCTGATTTGTGGTTGTGATTGCAAGTTTCTCTTGTGCTTCTGATCTTCCAGAATCCTGACCCAGCTGAGTCTCAACTCCTGTCATGTGAGTGTGGACTCTGGCTCTGACCAGTAGGTCTGGCTGCCCTTGACCGAGCCGTGACATTGTACAATTTCTCCAATGCTCTTTTTTGCTGTCCAGCAAGATACACCAGTACCTTGGCTCCCAAAGTCCTGGTTGCCTGCTATTCAAAGGCTGAGGGGTAGTGCTTGTATTGCCCCCACCCTCACCCCAGCTGCTTTTCCTATGGGAATCTCCCTAGAGCAGAGGAGAAATCTCCTCTTTTCTTAGGATCAGTCCCAACAGTAATTCCACCCACCCTGGCCTCACCTCAGCTACTTTGTTGACCTGGGATCAGGGACCACTTTTGAAGCCCTTAGCATGTGGGTGGGGGTGGGAGCAGAGGCTGAAGCTCCAGCAGTTTCCACCAAAGAACACCACCTTGTCTTTCTATGGTCTGACTAGGGCTCACCATCCATCTTGGAGCTGAACACCAAATGGGAGCTGATAGATTGTCCTTGGTGGGCCATGTTCTTGTGTGTGATGGAGCTGTGTGCCAGAGAGGGCCAGGAGAAGATGCACCACGCATGGCCAGGACCGGGCTAAACAGTCTGTAATGGTAGGTGAGTCAAACCTTGGCCACATAGAGATACCTTAGGCATCCGTGGGGACTGAATCTGGGCCCTTCGCTGCCAAGAGCACAACTCACTCCAATTTGAGTCATTACGGTAGTGACCCCTACCAGCCCCTCTGAGGGGGTCAGTATTATCTCTGTTAGCTGGCGCACAGGGATGGA
The DNA here is from genome assembly GCF_028017835.1 of Emys orbicularis. Classification (NCBI taxonomy): domain Eukaryota; kingdom Metazoa; phylum Chordata; order Testudines; family Emydidae; genus Emys; species Emys orbicularis. The sequence goes on along the minus strand of NC_088688.1, from coordinate 136,309,421 downwards.
AAGCAACTGTCTGCAAGGTCACACACAACATCTCTGCCAGAGGCAGGAAGGAAGCATGGTACTGATACCAGTCCAGCTCCAACCACTAGACTCCACCCGCCTCTAAAGGCAGAGAACCCCAGGAGCCCTGACTCTGACAGCTAGGCCTTAAATGACAAGACCAACCTCCCTCCCACTCAGGAAGCCATAGAAAGGGACCATCTGCTGAGCTCCCCTTTGCAATGACAGTGTCAGAGACCATTGCTAGTGGGTGCCAAGTGACTGAGCAGGGAACTCCTTGAGAGACTCCTAGAGACTTGCAGGTGATTCACTGTGACCCTCTGGGGTCTGTGGAAAGAGAGCTGCATTGAAGAGACTCTCCTGCTCTAACAAAAGGTTTCTATGCTCCTAGAGAGTCAGCCAGTGAGGCCAGTTTTCAGAATGTGGAAGAGCTGTTTGGCGATGGGTTGGAGGATTCACCATGTAGGTGGCAGCAGCTGCAGTGCCTGGGGTCCCCATGGCCCAAGCCTCCACTCCTGACACACTAAGCTAATTTCCCACTGCTCTCAGTGGGGCTTTGGCTTTAGCTGCTGGGCCTGCGTGCCTAGACAGAGGACTCAGGTATTTCCATCATGCTGCTCAATGGCAAATACAGCCATCCACAGAAGTGAAGAAGAATGGAAGTGAAAGAGTAAAGCTGGAGCATCCGCTGAGCTGCTGCACTCAAGTGAGCAGAGCTGGGGAGAGAAGAGGGAGAACGCGAAGGTGGCTGGTGGCAGTAAGGAGGAAAAACAGTTTGGGAGCCAGGAGCGTAGAAATAAATAGTTAATGATGAATACTGCGGGCTTTGTCTTGTGTGGTGAAGGGTTGAAAATGGGTCTCTTTACTATCACACTCAACTTTAAAATAGCCTTGTACGATGAAAGGGCAGGTCTATAAAGGTAAGAAGTCACTCTAGGGGCTTGACATCCCAGTTTCTGTCACTACTGCATGCTTCTATCAACATGATCTCAAGCCAACAAATCCCTGAGGTGGTAGCAGTAGTGAGCTCTTCTTCTCTTTTTCTGGACTAGCCACTAGAAAAAGGACACAATACATGTGGCCAAGGAAATAGAGAGGCATGGGGGTCAGTCGCAGTGTTGCCTGTTAATATGGCTCTTGTCAGGGAGCACGGCAGGTTACTTTGGACTAGGTAGGAGCCACATGTCTCCAAACCTGCACATCCCGAGGCTCCAGAGACCTCTCTTCAGATCCCAGAGCTTATGTTATGTGTCCTCTCCTGCCACACTCACCTGTTGGTGACTAATGCAGTCACAGAGTTCAGGCTCAGTGTCATGCATTCCTCTGGGCTGCAACAAGCAGGAGGACTTGAACTGCAATGGATCCTCCTGTGCATGGGCTGAGTGGGCAACCTCCCTAATGCCATATCTGGTTTCCAGCCCATTTACACTAAGGAGGAGGTGATGGACTTACCCCAAAGGTGGGTGTGGGAAGAAACAGAGTGAAGCGGTGATCAGAAAGCCATCCCATAGCATTCCACCTGGAGTCATTCCAACAACCACCTGGCTCCTTCCTGCTGTAGGCCGCAGCCCCTAGGTTCCATAGGGAATTTTTGAATGAACCCTCTAGAAAGCTGCCTCTGGCTCTCTACAAGCTCTCACACAGCCCTGTCATGAGAGGTAGGGAATAAGGTCCTGCCTCCCACAACTGCTCAGGGGAATCTTCTCAGAGAAATCACTACAGGGCGTTATGCATCTCTACAAACAGATCACTTTGCATTGTGTAGTCAAGAAGCTGCACCACTCTTTTTAGAGAAACATTAACACCCACAGGAATTTCTGCTCTAAATACTCCGGGCCTGAGGGAAGGATTCTGTGGGAAAAGAGGCCATTCCCTTGCTCCAATCCAGGCTCTGCTGTTCTGATGCTGCAGAGCAGATAGGGAAGGCTTGAGGGTTCCTGGAGAGCATGCTGCAACGCCAGCAATCCCATGCTGCAATGCCAGCAATCCCATTCTGCCTCAGCCCTAGGGACACGTTCTCTTTCTCCCCCGGCAGCTTCCAATGGAGGGAAGAAAGGAACACGTAAGATGGAGTCTCTCCCTGGCTTATAGATAACCCAACCTGCAGTAACCCAAGTGTGGACTCAGAGGAATGCTGTGGTGCAGTGTATGTGCCCTGCAAGACATCTCTTGTGAAGGGAAGCAACACTGCTCTTGGCACTGGAACCTGGGCAATAAGGAAGAGGAGCTGGAAATTCTCCCTGGGGTGGGGAAATGGGGAAACCCGGTGGGACGATGTGTATGACTGGAATGTTAATGTCACTGGTTACAACCCATTGAGGTAGGGGAGAGAGCATAAAAGTGGTGGGCAGGGTGGCACTTTACATTAGACCAGCGGTTCTCAAACTGTGGGTCAGGACCCCAAAGTGGGTTGCAACCCCATTTTAATGGGGTCACCAGGGCTGGCATAAATTTGCTGGGGCATGGGGCCAAAGCTGAAGCCCAAGCTCCACTGCCTGAGGTTGAATCCAAAGCTTGAGGGCTTCAGCCCTGGACAGTCAGGCTCAGGTTGCAGGCCCCACGTCTGGGGCTGAAGCCCTTGGGCTTCGATTTTTGCCTCCCCACGCAGGGTGATGGGGCTTGGGCTTTGGCTTTCCCCCCACACCTGGAGTGGTGGGGCTCGGGAGGGCTCAGGCTTCAGTCTCCCCTCCTGGCGTCGTTTAGTAATTTTTGTTGTCAGAAGGGAGTCGGAGTGCAGTGAAGTTTGAGAATCCCCACATTAGACACATCATTACCTGTTTTATGTTCTTGGTTATTGAGAACCCCAGGACCTCGAATGGATAGGGATCAATCTGCTAATTCACACAGCCCAGCAGGTGAACCGGTGGGGGGCTGGCACAGTTCACTGAATCCAAACCAGAGAGCAGGAAACGTTTCTCCTTTTGCACCTGTCTGTGACTTGTGGGAAGAAATTAGGTTAGCACGGGGGACTTCCTACTGGGAGACAGACGGGGAGGTCTCCCGTAGCCAGGAGTAAATCATCCTTGGAGATTTTGAAAAATTATAAATACTTTTCTAATGCAAAGTACCCAACTAGGGGTGACTCTATTGTGGGCCTCCTTGTGGTGGATAAAGATGAACTGATCACTGGACTGGATGTTCGTGGTTGCTCTGGGGCACTGATCATGACTTGACTGTATTCAGTAAGGACCAGTAAGGAGGTTTTGGAACAAATTGATAAATTAAACAGCAATAAGTAACCAGAACCAGATGGTATTCACCCAAGAGTTCTGAAGAAACTCAAATGTGAAACTGCAGTACTACTAACTAACTGTGGTATGTAACCTATCCTTTAAATCAGCTTCCATACCAGATGTCTGGAGTATAGCTAATATGACACCAATGTTTTTAAAAGGCTCCAGAGATGCTCCCGGCAATTACAGGCCACTAAGGCTAACTTCAGTACCTGGCAAATTGGGTGAAATGATAGTAAAGAGCAGAATTATTAGACACATAGATAAACACTATTTGTTGGGGAAGAGTGAACATGGTTTTTGTAAAGGGAAATCATGCCTCACGAATCTACTAGAATTCTTTCAGGGAGTCAACAAGCATGTGGATAAAGGTGATCCAGTGCATATAGTGTACTTAGATCTTCAGAAAGACTTTGCCAAGGTCCCTCACCAAAAGCTCTGAAGCAAAATGGGATAAGATGGAAGGTCCTCTCTGGGATAGGTAACTGGTTAAAAGGCAAGAAAGAAAGGGTCTGACTAAATGGTCAGTTTTCAGAATGGAGAGAGGTAAATAGTGGTGTCCCCCAGGGGTCTGTACTGGGACCAGTACTATTCATCATACTCCTATGTGATCTGGAAAAAGGGGTAAACAGTGAGGTGACAACATTTGCAGATGATACAAACCAACTCAAGTTACAGAGTGGTAGCCGTGTTAAGCTGTATCAGCCAAAAACATGTGGAGTCCTTGTGGCACCTTAGAGACTAACGAATTTATTTGGGCATAAGCTTTCATGGGCTAAAACCCACATCCGATGAAGTGGGTTTCAGCCCATGAAAGCTTATGCCCAAATAAATGTGTTAATCTCTAAGGTGCCACAAGTAAACCAACTCAAGTTAGTTAATGCCAAAAGAGACTGCAAAGTGTGGCAAAGGGATCTCACCAAACTAGGTGACGGGGCAACAAAATGGCAGATGAAATTCAATGTTGATATATGCAAAGTAATGCACATTGAGAAACATGATCCCAACTCTACATCTAAAATGATGGGGTCTAAATTAGCTCTTACAACTTAAGAAAGAGTTCTTGGAGTCATTGTGGATAGTTCTCTGAAAACATCCACTCAATGTGCATCGGCAGTCAAAAAAGTGAACAAAATGTTGGGAAATCATTAGGAAAGGGAAAGGGATTGTTACCCCAAAATCTCTGTGTGGAATAATAAGGAGGTGACATATACAACAGGTTCAACTCCTACCAGCATCTATCAGCTGGGAGAATTAGAAATCTGTGTGCCTCCCGCCCATGTTGCATTGAAATAAAGGATAGAAAGAATATAACCTTAAACAGAAAGCAGATTTATTAAGGGATAGATACAACTGGGGGAAGATTCACTATGGGGAACACTACAAATACCCATGAATAGATTCCAGCAAGGGGGCATAAAGCCCAGGCCCTTAAACTGTCCCTTGGCTAAACTAATAAATGTCCAAAAAATAATTACTGTCTCTCTTCTAGCTGCAGGTGGAGGACACTGGCAACGGATGGTCCGTCTCAGGATCTCTGGAACATCGGAGGATCTAGCTCTCTACTGCCCAAGCAGGAGATCAACAGATCTGAGCGGATAGCACAGCCTTCACTGGATCCTTTGGTGGATTACAGGAGTCAGGTAAGTATCAGAGTCCTTGACAGATGTTAGTAAGCGAAGTCTTGATCTAATGCCACACAAAGAACCTGGACATGGCTGCCTCAATGGTGGACAGCGCCTGCATCACCACTAACAGTCCCTTATACGCTGTCTGAGGCGCGCATTCCTGAGGCACACTCTGACAGGCACCGCTCCCAACCAGTTCCCACCAGTTCTCTGTCCCTCCGGTTCCGTGAGGAAAACAGAGTTTTGGCGGGAAAATGCCATGAAGAAAGGGTACCATAACGGCGTTCAAACCCTTCCTATCATATGTGCCATCTTGAATTTCTAAACTCCATTTTGAATTGCAGCAGCATTCCTAACAGAATATGACCATGTACCAAAATCACCTTACAGGATAGGTAAGAAGACAGAAATGTAATATTGCCTCTCAATAAATCCATGGTATGCCCCATCTTGAATACTGGAGCTGGTCTGAAAAAGATATCCTGGAATTGGAAAAGGTACAGAAAAGGGCAACCAAAATTATTAGGGATATGGAACAGCTTCCGTATGAGATGAAATTAATAAGACTGGGTGGAGATTTCAGCTTGGAAAAGAGGTGACTAAGGGGGGATATGATAGAGGTCTATAAAATGGTGACTGGTATGGAGAAAGTAAATAAGGAAGTGTTATTTACTCCATCTCATAACACAAGAACTAGGGGTCACTAAATGAAATGAATAGGCAGCAGGTTTAAAACAAAAAAAGGGAGTATTTCATCACAGAACATACAGTCAACCTGGGGAAACTCTTTGCTAGAGGATGTTGTGAAGGCCAAGACTATAACAGAGTTCAACAAAGAACTAAATAAGTTCATGGAGGATAGGTCCATCATTGGCTATTAGCCAGGATGGGCAGGGATACAAAACCATGCTCTTGAAGTGTCCCTAGCCTCTGTTTGCCAGAAGCTGGGAATAGGCGACAGGGGATGGATCACTTGATGATTACCTGTTCTGTCGATTCCCTCTGGGGCACCTGGCATTGGCCACTGTGGGAGGATAGGATTCTGGGCTGGATGGACCATTGGTCTGATCCAGTATGGCTGTTCTTATGACCAACAGAGGGCAGACCCAACCAGCAATATGTATATTTGGTGCACTGAAAGGGTTAACTTTCCAAAGCTGACCAAAATGATTAGTGAAAGTGTTTTGGCGCAAAAGAATTAAACAGAACAATGTGAATGAAAATTGGGAGCTATTGTTTAAGGAGCTTGTTAGATGGGGCATAACCCCCATTACATAATTAGCTGAGCTTGCAATGGCCTTCCACTCAACTCGCTGACATTTCTCTGTCTGTAAATGTGGTAACCGTTTTTAAATCTAGATCCAATCAATTACAACATGTCAGGGAACATTTTAGGCATTGGGTTGATGGCGGTAAACAAGAGATTCCCATACGGCTCCCACCCTCCCACCCTCCCTCTCTCTCTCTCTCTCTCTCAATGTCTCCCTCCCCCCGCCAACAGCCACCCTCATCCTCTCTCCCCTTTCTGCCCCTGCATCCTCTGCAAACTTTCAAAGACGGATGCCTCGTGATGGCATTCGTTCGTGGGGATGTTGCCTAGTGGTCAGGGTTTCAGCCCTTCGACATGCGGAGGGGAAGGGCGCGGCAGATGGTGGGGGAGCCCAGGGCCTCCCACAGGGTCTCACCCAGGCCACTCTGAGGGCAACACAAGGGTGTGACACTTCCTACCAGCCAGTTAGTGTCCAAAGTTCAGAGTTTATCACAGGAGGCTCTGAAGGGTGTCAGCTCACTGCTTGGCACCTCTTCACAGCTGGGCGTGGCATGGCAGCTCTCTCCCTCTTGTGGTGGCAGCTGCCTCTGTAATGCTGACAGACCCTGGTTGTTGGGACCTCTGGAGCTTAGTGCATGAGCCTCTACAGCATGAGCTAAAAGCCAACTGGCTGTTAGCTAAGACTGTAGAGCAGACTCATTTTATCTTTCTCTCTAAGTGGTCTCGGTGCCACTAGATGGGACACACCACCACACCCAGAAGGTGTGTGGGTTACATACTTCCCCTAGCTGAGGAAGCGCGTCCTGAGCTTCAGAGACTTCCCAGTTGAAATCCCAGATGACCCCTGTAACAATGCGGCCTCTGGTGGGACACTACTGAGAGTATCAATTCAGGACAAATTGCTTGGAGCAGGACAGTCACAGCCCAAGGCTGGGTGTCTAAGGCACACCAAACCAGCCAAACAGAAAGGACTTTGTTTTTACCCCACTGGCTAACCAGAAGTCATACAAGCAATTCCCTCAGATACCCCAGTTCCCTTCTATCACCACCAGCACCACTCCTTATGAGGATGAATGGTTATGAAAACCAATACCAATGCAGAAAAGGACCTAGGGGTTACAATGGACGAGAAGCTGGATATGAGTCAACAGTGTGCCCTTGTTGCCAAGAAGGCTAACGGCATTTTGGGCTGTATAAGTAGGGGCATTGCCAGCAGATCGAGGGACGTGATCATTCCCCTCTATTCGACATTGGTGAGGCCTCATCTGAAGTACTGTGTCCAGTTTGGGGCCTCACACTACGAGAAGGATGTGGAAAAATTGGAGAGAGTCCAGCGGAGGGCAACAAAAATGATTAGGGGTCTGGAGCACATGACTTATGAGGAGAGGCTGAGGGAACTAGGATTGTTTAGTCTGAAGAAGAGAAGAATGAGGGGGGATTTGATAGCTGCTTTCAACTACCTGAAAGGGGGTTCCAAAGAGGATGGCTCTAGACTGTTCTCAGTGGGAGCAGATGACAGAACAAGGAGCAATGGTCTCAAGTTGCAGTGGGGAGGTTTAGGTTGGATATTAGGAAAAACTTTTTCATTGGGAGGGTGGTGAAGCACTGGAATGGGTTACCTAGGGAGATGGTGGAATCTCCTTCCTTAGAGATTTTTAAGGTCAGGCTTGGCAAAGCCGTGGCTGGGATGATTTAGTTGGGGATTGGTCCTGCTTTGAGCAGAGGGTTGGACTAGATGACTTGGTGAGGTCTCTCCCAACCCTGATATTCTATGATTCTATGATTCTAATACCTCAGTAAAAGAAAAAGGTTCTCCCGATCCCAAAGGACCAAGCCCCAGACCCAGGTCAATAGACGAGTCAGATCTTAGCCACAAATCACGCTGTTGCCAATCCTTTCGAATCTAAAATCTAAAGGTTTATTCATAAAAAGAAAGAAATATAGATGAGAGTTAACATTGTTAAAGGAACAATTACATACAGCAATGGCAAAGTTCTTGGTTCAGGCTTGTAGCAGTGATGGAATAAACTGCAGGCACAAATCACGTCTCTGGAGTACATCCACAGATTTGGATGGGTCATTCAGTCCATTTTTCAGAGCTTCAGTTTGTAGCAAAGTTCCTCCAGAGGTAAGAAGCAGGACTGAAGACAAAATGGAGATGTTTCCTGGGCCTTTTCTATCCTCTGCCATGTGGAAGGACCCCTTTGTTCTTACTGTGGAAAATCACAGCAGCGAGGTGGATTTTGGAGTCACATGGGCAAGTCACGTGTCCATGCAGGACTCAGTTCTTTACAGGTAGAACAACCATTGCTCACATGCTACCTTGAACGTTCCCAGGAAGGCTTCTCCTATGTGGATTGGAGTCTCCCAAGGTCCATTGTCAGTTAAGTGTTTCTTGATTGGGCACGTAATCTGAAAATTCCTTTCTCAAGAAGCTGACCAAATGCTTCACTAATGCTACTTAGAATCAAACACAGTGAGCTACAAATACATAACCAATACTCTTAACTTCAAATACAAAATGATACACACATAGAGACAGCATAATCATAACCAGCAAATTACAACCTTTTCATAGACACCTCGTTTGACCTCCCTTGTACAAGATTTGGTGCAACTATAGGACCTTGGTTGCAACAATGATCTATACGGTAACAGTTCATGTCAATAACGTCACAACCCCCCACTTGTAACACTGACAGACCCCAGTCATCAGCGGGCAAGATCAAACTTGGGACCTCTAGAGCTTAGTGCATGAGCCTCTATAGCATATGCTAAAAGCCATCTAGCTCTTAGTTAAGGTTATAGAGCAGACTCATTTAACTCTCTCTCTAAGTGGTCTCAGTGCCATTAGATGGGACAGAACACCACACCCTGGTGCAACAGGAACAGGTCCTCCCTTCCCTCAGGGAGAGGGACCTTCAGGCAGTTGCTGAGGGAATGATCCTGCCTTCCTTCAGGGCCTGCAACGTAGAGGTCCTTCCTCTTGCTTGGTCTGCCCACAAGTCCTCGTCCAGTCTGTGCACCCCCTGCAGGTGTGATGGAGCTGGGCTGGCTGAGGCCAGAGCAGCTCCTTAACCCCTTGTTCCCCAGTGTGGGGTTTGTATTCCCAATCACAAGTCCAAAGAGAGGGGAAAAAACCTTGAAGATATAGCTTTCCATACTCTTATTAGCTAACAGGCCTAGCAGAGCCTGAGGGCGTATTTTTCCAAGGAGAGCTTTTTGTTATCTTGGGTACGCCGATCTAATGCTGCAGATGGCGACTTTAGATGATGCTTCGTGCAGCAGGGCATTCTTTTGCCCTGTGTTGTCCGGGCTTTTCTGTTGCTGGATTCAGGAGGAGGGTTGATGAGATTCCACTCTGCTGCCTGCAGAACGCTGCATTCTAATCAAAAGTATGTTACTTTGGGTCCTGGTTTCCTTCTGTTCCTGGAAGGTGATGTTTGGAAGTTTTTCATGGAGCATGAAACAAAGTCCGAGTCAGTATTGGTAAATGTCCCCAAAACACGACTTCAGCCTACCCTGCATCAGCGAGATCCAGCCTCTTAATTTCTTTGGTATTGATTTAAAGTAAAATCAGTGTTACTCACACACCTGCATAGGATGTGCATGTGTGAATCCTCCAAGGTCAGAAGTGAGAGGGAGTGTACATGAGACTTTATGAGTGATATCGAAGCATTCCACAATGTTGGAAATCATGGCCTTGTGGACAGACAGAAACCAAAGTGGGGGATTCTTTCTCCCTCCCACCATGGCAATACAATGAACATACCCTCCGTTTCATTCCATTGGAAGACACTTCCACACCTGCTGGGTCAAGCCTGCTGCCTCGGACTGCGGGTGCTGCAAGTGGCCAGCAGTGGGCCAGAAGGAGGAGGACCATGCAGGAGCTTTTGGAGATAGGGGCAAGGAGGAACAAGGAGCACGTTGCTTTCAAAAGTTCCCAGGAGGAAAGGGACACGGTCCAGGAAGAGAGGAAGAGCAGGGAGCAGGACTGATTGCTCAGAGAGAGAAGGCAGGATATGGGGGCCAGCAGGGTGGTTCATCCAGGTCATGTCACAGCGCCAGCACCAGTGCATGTGCCAGCTGCTATGTCTGCAGGTGTGCAGGTACATGTAACTATGACAGTGGAATGGTGTTCCTGGTCCTGGCTCAGAATGGTTAGAAGGTGGAGTTTGTGGCAGAGCTAGTGAGCAAAATTACAGATGGGGTTTCGGTTCCCAACTATTGACAGTTGTGTGTCTCAGAGAAAGAGCCTCTAACCCCTCTCTCCAAGAGACGTACCCTTGTCTCCAAAACCAGTGAGGTGGCAGAGCGCCTACTGGTTTATGCCATATACAACAGATTTTCTGGCCAGCCTTGAACTCTCCAATTCCCTGATGAATGTTTTTCTGACACTGAATGGCTTTTATATTTTTGCTCTAGCGATTATTCAGACACTCAGCCCAATAGGCCAGATCCAGCTTCCATGTGGAGCCTCACTTTCCTCCTCTCTGAAGTGGGGATAATCCTAACCAACAATTAGACAGTGTTTGATCCTCAGATCTTGCTTCCCAAATCCCTGCCCTCCTGATCCAACACCGGCCTCTTCCCCATTTCCCCAAACTTCCATATCTGTGCTAGTGCCTGTCTCATCCCCCAACTGCAAGGTCTCATACACGGTCTCCTTCCAGCAAGCTGAAGCTGCCCCTGGCTCTGAAGCTGGAATCGCATGTCCTGAGAGCTTCCCTTGCATGGTGGATTCACCGTGGGCATGAGAAAGGACAATACCCATATGCAGGTAGAACATCAACCTCCACCTCCGTCCCAGCAGCAGGATGGCCTCTGGTCCCTGCTCCCTCGGACAGCTGGAGCTACTGAGAGGTGGGGTTGGAAGAGCATGAGAACAGCCCATGAGGTTAAAAAATGGCAGGGAGAGCCTCTTCCCTCCATGGGACATTACGTTGTCCCTCCGTGGGCAGTCCTTTCTTTCTGCAGGCTGTGCTTTGGTTCCTGGACTCTGCCCAGAGGCCCAGCTCCCATCCCTAGCAGCTTGGCTGTTCCCTACCCTGCTGTGCACCAGGCCCTCTGCAGAGAGCTGCTCTGGGCAAGAACTGCAGAGCCAGCTGTCATCCTGGCAGGTGTAGCCCCAGGTTCCATAACCCTGACCCATGGTCTCCCTCCGCTGACAGGCTCTGAGCAAGACCTGCCCAGAGAACATGGATGACGAGTTCTAGATCCTGCTGACAGCAGCCCCCAGCACAGACAAACTCCAGCACATCTTGGAGGTGAGCAGAATGGGGAGGGGCAGCAGGAGTTTTACCGTAGCGCTGGGGACTCCTAGAAAGAAGAGACTGGAAAATCCATGTTTCTATTGGATCCTTCCGAGTATGCATTCGTAATATAAACTCACTGGGTGACCTTGGGGTTAACTCACTTCTCCCTTACGGCATCAGTCTTCTGCCCTATCAAATCTACCCTGGGGAATAAGGACAGAAGCCCCGACAATCACCTTCACCTGTGGGTGTCTGGCCCAGGGAGCCTAAACCAACTGGACTATCTGCCCCATCACCTAAACTGCTCTGTATTTTCCTCCTAGGGCCTTAAATGCTCAGCCTGACCCCTTCCCGGCTTGTCCCTGACCTTTAAAGGACTATCCAAGCCCCCCCCCCCATACCTGCTCCCCTTGGGGTCTCTCTCCTGGCTGAGCACAGGCTGCCCTTATATCTCTCAGCAGGCCTGGGTCCCAGTCACATGCTGATTCTTGTCACGTGACCCCCACACTTATTCCCTTCACCCTAGGGAGCTGCATAACCTGGGCTAGGTGCAGTTGAGCACCAACCCCTTTCCTGGCCATCTCACCCAGGGACAGGTTGAAACTGGAAACCTGTGGGCTAACAGTAACTGTTTGCTCCCAAAGGTGCTGAAGACACAATGGAAGAGGAAATCCTTTGGCCTGGATTTAAATTATTCCAACTGAAAGTGAATGAGAGAAAATAGATCCAGAGTTCTCTTCCTAGCAGCAGAAAATGTGGAGATTGATAGACGTTAAGGTCAGAAAGGACCATTATGTGCATCTAGTCGCACCTCCGTATAACTCAGGCACTGGAATGTCACCAAGTGGTTCCTTCAGCCAACCATAGCATGGGACTGAGCCAGAGCATGTCTTTTGGAACGACGTCCACATGCTTTAGAGGCAGCTGGCTAACAGAAAATCTTTCTTCTGCAGTGACGTGGGATTAAGGGACATGGGGGAAAAGACATGGAGGCTGTGATTAAAGTTAGGGCAGTGAGGCCAGGATAACTGGGACTAGGTCCCAGGACTGGCTATCACAAGACCTGCCATTTTCTATTCCTGGCTTTGGGACCATGAGCGAGTCTCTTCACCGCTGGGTGCCTCGGTTTCCCCAACTATCAACCAGAGCTAATCAAGGTTTTGTTTGTTGTCCCCATTTTACAGGGTGGGAAACTGAGACACAGTTGGGACCTGGCTACACTACAGGTGTGTAGTGCATTTGTAAGCTGCTGACCCCCACATGTTGTTCAGAGCCTATGGACAAGACAGCTCCTAAAGGTGTGTTTGTTCTGTGCTTATCCCCTATGTACCAGCAGGGCTGGACGGCCTTTTCTCACTGTGCTGTGGGGAGCAGGTCCTGGGTACTAAGGGTCTGAAGAAGCTCTCAAGGACTAATTTTTTAAAATAATTTTTATCAATGAATTGGGAGAAAACATACAATCACTGCTGATAAGACTGGTGGGTGAAAAAATACTGGCAGAGTGGTAATTACTGATCAGGAGAGGGCAGTGATTCGTGGGGGGAGGGATAGCTCAGTGGTTTGAGCATTGGCCTGCTAAACCCAGGGTTGTGAGTTCAATCCTTGAGGGGGCCACTTAGGGATCTGGGGCAAAATCAGTACTTGGTCCTGCTAGTGAAGGCAGGGGGCTGGACTCGATGACCTTTCAAGGTCCCTTCCAGTTCTAGGAGATAGGATATCTCCATTTAAAAAAAAAAAAAGATCAATCTGGGTCATTCAGCAAGTTGGACCCATTCAAAGAAAACAAGTTTGACCAGAGCCAAAGGCAAGGTCCTATACCAAGCAAGAAGGCATGCCGGGCACAGCTACAGAATGGGGACGTGTATCCAGGAAAGCAGTGACTCTGAAAAGGATTTAGAAGCCATAGTGGAGAAGCCACTCAACATGAGCTCCCAGTGTGATGCTGTGGTGAACAGGGCTAGAGCCATCATTAGACGTACGAGCAGAGCCGTGAGTACTATAGGGAGGTGATACAGCATCAGAGAGGCTGATACTGGAATACGGCATCCGGTTTTGGTGTCCTCATTTGGAAAAGATGTTGAGAAATTGGAGCTGGGGCAGCAAAGAGCCACCAAATGTTCTGAGGGCTGGAGAAAAATGCCTTCTAGAGCCCTATTGAAAGATCTCAACCTGTTTAGCTTATCAAAGGAAGATTGAAAGTTGACTTCATTGAAATGTTGAAGTGCCTTAATGGAGAGAAAATATTGGGTATTAAAGGGCACTTTAATCTAGCACAGAAAGTCATAACAAAACCCAATGGCAGGAAGGTGAAAAGAGACAAATTCCTATTACAAATAAGGCACAACTATTCAACAGCGAGGATGATTCACCACAGGAACAAACTACCAAGGAAAGCGGTGGATTCTCCATCTCTTGATGTCATTTAATGAAGACTAGATGCCTTTCTGGAATGTATTTGTCCAAAAGTAGCTATTGTGGTATGCAGGAGGCCTGTGATATGCAGGGGGTAAGATTAGATGCTCTAAAGGTCTCTTCTGGCCATAAAGTCTGCTAATTTCGGAAAAACTGAGAGTAGCATTGGGAGCAGCCTCTGATGTTTTACTGTCTAGCTGGCTTGCTTCCTAGTATGAACACTCATTGAGTGGGGTGATCCACAGGGAGTAGCTCAAACCTCCAATGTGTCTGGCCAGCGGCAGGACATTAGCACTGCAGGGGAGGGGTGTGTGTGTGGCAGTGACATCACAAAGGCCTTTTGCAGGACCTCAGCCTATCGGTCAAAGGTGGTGGGGAGGTGGGGAGTTCACAGAGAGATGCTGACATCAGCCAGGCAGGACAGGGGCGCAGGGCCAGGGAAACCTCAGAGACCCCTGTGGCTTTGCTTCAGCAAGTCTCCTTCTCGAGGTCTCTCTTTGAGGACTGAGAGAGTATTAGGGTTCACGTATGTGAGCGCGAGGAGGAACCTCTTTCGAGTTTTCTCCTTTCCTTTTACTGATTTTACTAGGAAACAGACATCCCTGTTTAGAAGGTAAGAGCCTCCGAGTGGTTTGGAACCTGTTCAGTCTGATCCATCTGGTGCCAGCTGAATTCTAGGCATGGAAAACACTAGTTTAAGGTGGCAGAATTTTATTCCCCACCTAGGATTTTTTCCCTTAGAATCACTGGGGACATTAGGGTTTCTCCTTTTTGTTTTACCTTTTCCTCCATCTCTCCCTCCTTTCTCTTCATCTCTTACTTTTTTTCTCCTTTCCCCTGTTCCCCTCCCACCACCAGGAGGTGTAGAGTGTGTGTGTGTGTGTCGCGGGGTGTGTGTGTGCTCTGCAGCTCCCATTGTGGGAGCTCCACCCAACAAAGTGGGGCTGAAATAGTCCTCTGACAGTGATCCCCACTGGTGACCTGGGCCAACCTTTGGGCTTTCTGGTGAGAACCCTCAGCCTCCCGCCCCTCAGTGGCTGCCTCCTGGGGCCACTAGATGGAGATGCTGTTCTAGCCCCAGGATTTGGAGCCTGGCTCTGGGCAATGTGCTAATGCCTCACATCCTGTTGGTTTTAGGTCTTCGGAAAGTTCTTCTCGGAAGGGCAGAGAAGACTCTTCCTCCGGACGGCAGTGCTGGCCATCCACAACCCCCTGCTGCGTGTCAGCCAGGCAGGGCTGGTCCTGGCCTACTCCCTCATGGGGGAAGCCCAAGAGCTGATGGGGGACAAGGTAAGCAGCTGCATTAGACTCAGGAGATTGGGGCAGGGCCCAGGCCTCATTCCCATCCTATCGCCATTCGCTGACCTGGCAGCAAGGAGCCTGGTGGGGAATGAGAGCGAGAGCAGGTGCTACTGGGAAGGGAGATGAATTCACCTCCATGAGCAGGAGGGAACCAGCTTGTCCCCGGAGCAGCTCCAACACAGCTCTTTAGCAAGGCTAATTAATGACAAGCATTAACTCATCATGGACTTATGTTCTCAGGGCATGGTGCTTTTGCTCTTGGGAAGAGCAGAGGAGTCCCCTAAGTGCCCTCTGCGAGCCTCTCCTGTCCCAGAGGGCCTTACCCAGTTGCCAGTGGCCTAGTGTCCGTGTCACCCGAGCCACCACCTAGAGAGAACGGGAGGATTCAGTCAGCAGGGGCTGCTGATCTGCCCCATTCACCAGGGCCGCCATACTGTGGCTTCAGCATTAGTGTCTGGAATGACTTGGGGCAAGATCTCGACCTCCCCGCAACCCACTTCACTGCTACCAGAATCCCTCCTCCCCACCCTGCTAGAGCCCCCTCCCTGCCCAACCTGGGTGGGGCTGGAGGAGAGGGTTCTGAGAACTTGAGCTGTGGTTTGGAGGTGGAACAGCTGTCAAGGGCACTGAGGGGGAGGTGGCAGGAGCTCACCCTTCAAGGAGGGGGTTTGGCACTGGAGGTTACTAGAAAGGACAACAAGACTCCATTCTGGGGGTCAGGAGGTGAATTCATCCCTCAGTGGAGGGCAGGTGCTGTGTGGAAATGCTGCTCGTTCCAGGTGCCCTTAATTCCCCCTGATTCCTTGGGGCGTTTGAGTCTCTGACAGGTTCTCGTTCCCTTGCAGCAGGAGGACGTCACGGCCAAAGTGAAGCACCAGCTCTGCATCATCCGGCACTTGCGCCAGGTGCCTGAGGCACTGCAGGGGCTGTGCCTCTGAGGCCATCAGCAACTCCCGCTCCCTGCTGCAGGTACTGCTCTGGCTCACTGTAAATGGGGAGCTAGTGGAAGGGGAAATGGAGCCCCCTGGCACTCACTAAAAGGGAAAGTGGTGGATTCTCCATCTCTTGATGTCATTGAATGAAGACTAGATGCCTTTCTGGAATGTGTGTGCCCAAAAAGTAACTATTGTACTATACAGGAAGCCCGTGATCATGCAGGGGGTTAGATTAGATGCTCTAAAGGTCTCTTCTGGCCATAAAGTCTACTAGTTTTGGAAAAACTGAGTGTAGCATTGGGAGCAGCCTCTTATGTTTTAGTGTCTAGCCGGCTTGCTTCCTAGAATGAACATGCATTGAGTGGGGTGATCCACAGAGAGTAGCTCAAACCTTCAAAGTGTCTGGCCAGCAGCAGGACATTAGCACTTCAGGGGAGGGGTGTGTGTGGCAGTGACATCACAAAGGTCTTTTGCAGGACCTCAGCCTATTGGTCAAAGGTGGTGGGGAGGTGGTGACCTCACAGAGAGATGCTGACATCAGCCAGGCAGGACAGGGGCGCCAGGCCAGGGAAACCTCAGAGACCCCTGTGGCTTTGCTTCAGCAAGTTTCCTTCTCGAGGTCTCTCTTTGAGGACTGAGAGAGTATTAGGGTTCACGTACGTGAGTGCGAGGAGGAGCCTCTTTTGAGTTTTGTCCTTTCCTTTTACTGATTTTACTATAAAATAGACGTCCCTGTTTAGAAGGTAAGAGCCTCCGAGAGGTTTGGAACCTGTTCAGTCTGATCCATCTGGTGCCAGCTGAATTCTAGGTTCCATAACCCTGACCCGTGGTCTCCCTCCGCTGACAGGCTCTGAAGAAGGCCTGCCCAGAGACATGGTTGCCGTGCTGAAGAGCTTGCTGATAGCAACCCCCAGCACAGACAATCTCCAGCACATATTGGAGGTGAGCGTAATGGTCAGGGGAGCAGGAATTTTACCTTAGCCCTGGGGAGGCCTGGAAATGAGAGACTGGATGATCCACGTTTCCATTGTGTCCTGCTACCTGAGAGCCATCTGTGGTCAGGGCAGTGAGTGCAGGGCAGTGTTGGGGCCCTTCCACCTTCAGGGATAGAGGGAAGGCGCTGGTGCTCGACAACAGGGCTCTGCCTGGTTCTGTTGAGCACTAACTCCAAGGCCCCAGGCAGGCTTGTGGAGTGAGAGCATCAGACCCCTGTGAGGTCCAGGAGAAGGCCCTCCGAGAAGAGCACTGGCTCCTTCCTAGGAAGCTGCTGAGATTCTCAAGGAGGGATTCATCCCTTCTCTCCCATGGACACAGAGGATTGTAAGGAGCAGGGCGTTGTCCTTTATCCAACAGAGACCTGTCCTAGCTCTCACCCACAAACCTGGGAGAGAGCTGGGCACTTGACCGGATCCTACCCCTGCACTTGCCCTGGTACACTTTCTTCTCCCCTTCTGCCTTGGCTATTAGGCTATGGCTCTATGAACATGAAACAAACAGGAACTTCTTCTCTATCTCTACGCCAAACTGGTTTATCAAGTCTGACCTCTCAACATATTTCAGGGGGCGTATTTGCAGTACATGTATAGAACTCATTATTCCCCACTCAGACCTGGTCACGCGGATTCGACGGCGTTTCTGCGGGTGATCTGACGGTCCCGTGCCTTCGACATACCTGCCGCTGAATTGCCACCGAAGACTGTCTGCGCTTGCTGCGCTGGTGCCTGGAGCCGCCCCTGCAGGGCAGGCAGCCCTATGAAGTAGTGCAGCAACTGGCCTACTCCCACTGCATGTGCTCTAACCCAACCAATATCTGCCCACCTCCAGAGCTCTCTGCCATGGCTTCTAATCAGAATGGCCCTGTCTGGCTCCCCGGTACAAGAGAAGGGACCAGCCCCTTCACCAGAGCCTAACAGGTCCTTCTTTATTTGATAGAGTTACAGGGGAGGGTTGAGGGTTGTTCCTGGGCGGCTAGCGGGGCTGTTTTGGAGCTTTGATTTATTGCCTTCTTTTAATGTTTTATCTAATCCAGAGTATCTGGAGAGACATTTCCCTCCGTGCTTTACATACAATTTTATTGTAAACCCTCA
Organism: Emys orbicularis; assembly: GCF_028017835.1. Taxonomy (NCBI): domain Eukaryota; kingdom Metazoa; phylum Chordata; order Testudines; family Emydidae; genus Emys; species Emys orbicularis. The sequence goes on along the minus strand of NC_088688.1, from coordinate 136,291,299 downwards.
GTTGAAGAGTGTCATGTTCGCGGTCATATTCAGGGAAGGGCAGAGGCTGGTGGTGGAGGAAGGTCTCCCAGCTTCAGAACGGCCAGGTCTGTGTTTCAAGTGAACGTATCAGTATTTACGACTGCATTGCCCCCTAGACACATGTGATAAATGAAGGCGGGGGTAGCTCCCTTTTATGGACACCCAGCCAGCCAGTTAGCTATAAAATCCCTGTTAGTAGCTGTTCTCTACTTGCTTTATCTGTAAAGGGTTAAAAAGTCCATAGGTAAAAGGAAGAGAGTGAGCACCTGACCAAAAGAGCCCATGGGAAGGCTAGAACTTTTTAAAATTGCGAAAAAACTTTCCCTTTGTCTTTCTGTATTTGTTCTCCCGGAAAGCAGGGACGGGGCTGGAACTAGGCTGTAAAAGCTTGTGCCAGGTATGAAAATCATCAGATCATACCTAGAAACTACTCTTTTGAAACCCCAGATATGTAAGTAGATCAGGAAATGTCTAGGAAGACGCGATTAGGTTTCTCTCTTTTGTTTCTTTATGGCTTGTGGACTCCTCAGTGCTAACCCCAGGTGCTTTTGTTTTGCTTGTAACCCTTAAGCTGGACCTCAAGACGCTATCTTGATGCTTAATCCTTGTAATTGTTTTTTTTTAAACCTAGCAAAAAGTGTAAGTTCCAGATGTATTTTTCTTTCCTTTTGTTTTTAATAAAATTTACCTTTTTTTAAGACCAGGATTGGATGTTTGTGTCCCTAAGAGGTTGTGCGTATGTTGTTTAATTAGCTGGTGGCAACAGCTGATTTCCTTTGTTTTTTTTTTCTCAGCTCTTCCCTGGGGAGGGGGGGTGAAAGGGCCTGAGGGTACCCCACCGGAAGGAATTCCGAAGTGTGCCTTTCTGGACTCTCAGAAGGGTTTTTTTTTGCATTTGGGTGGTGGCAGCATCTACCCATCCAAGTTCAGAGAGAAGCTGTAACCTTGGGAGTTTAATACAAGTTTGGTGTGGCCAGTATTAATTTTTAGAATCCTCACGGGCCCCCACCTTCTGCACTTGAAGTGCCAGAGTGGGGAATCAGCCTTGACATGGTGGCAGAGCGGTGGGATCATTTTGAACCAGAAGCACAGACCTCAGGATTTTAAAAGGACGCATTTTTTCTTTTGGCAGCCTGCAAAGCCAGGGAGGTTTCTTTTCTTTTCTTTTCTTTTCTTTTCTTTTCTTTTCTTTTCTTTTCTGCCTGAGGGGGAACAGGCACAAAAAGGGTTCAGCCTGCAAAGCCAGGGAGTCCAACATGCATTTTTTTTTCTAGCTTCGTGGCAACAAAATAGCCAGGCTAGAGTAGGGCAGCCCTGTGCATGAGGTTGAGGTCGGGCACCAAAACTCTAGAGCAACCAGTCTTCCCAAAGCGGCACACCATGGAGAAGACAGACCCAGACCAAGCCCAGACATCCAGCTCCATGATGGAAATTCAGGGAGGGGATGGGGGAATGGAGAATTCCCAACTGAGATCCTGGTGTCAGGATGGAGGGATGCAATGAGGGGGGAGGGGCAATGGCAGAAACCCATCCCAAGGTGGCTCCTTGGGAGGAAGAGGAGCCAAAGGGGTCGGCAGAGAGGCCAGGGCTGGGAATACATGAACGGACCCCTCAGATCGCCTCCTGTTGCAGCAAGCAGGGGTCACTGCACAGATCTGCCCTGATGTCACCTCACCTACTGCCATGGATCCATACAATTGGTGCTACACTCTGGCTTTCGAACAGTCTCTCAGGAAGCCCTTTGATGTGCCAGACCCCCTAGAGGTCTCACTCTTCCTGCAGGGTAAGACACATGGCTTCACTGCCTCCTGTGACTGGACCTCTGGGCCTTCAGCACTCCTGCTTCACACCAGGAGCAGTGTTCAGTGAATCCAATCCTGATGGAGACTTGTGTACACTTCAGGGATTAAGGCACCTCACCAAGCATTTGCAGTGACATTCAGAGCATTGACTAATTAACCAGGGTGACGGCCTGTCCCAAATTGGGCGGGACAGTCCCGAAATGCAGAGTTCAAGTCCCGGTCCCGGGCTGAATGACTCCAGGACAGCATCTCCCTCTGGGTCATTTGTTGCTAGTTGTCAATGCCTGGGCAATTGGGTTTGCCAATTGGGTTCAGCAGGGGTGCAGGGTGCGGCAGGAGGCTTAGGGCAGGGGGTTGGGCTGCAAGAGGGGTGCAGGGTGCGGCAGGGGGCTCGGCAGGGGGTCAGGGAGCGGGGTGCAGCAGGGGGTCAGAGGGCGGGGTGCAGCAGGGGGCTCAGGGCAGGGGGTTGGGATGCAGGAGGGGTGCGGCAGGGGGCTCAGGGCAGGGGGGCGGGTGCAGGAGGGGTGCGGGGTGCAGCAGGGGCTCAGGGCAGGGGGTCGGGGTGCAGGAGGGGTGCATGGTGTGGCGGGGGTTCAGGGCAGGGGGTTGGGGTGCAAAAGGGATTCAGGGGGCGAGCTCTAGCCCAGTGCGTACCGGGGGCAGGGCAGGCTCCCTGCCGCACCGCGCCGCTCCGGAAGCGGCTGGAACCTGGGGGAGGCGGGGCACAAGGGTCTGTGTGTTGCTGTTGCTTCAGGCACCGTCCCCAGCAACCCCATTGGCCGGGAACGGGGAACTGCGGCCAATGGGAGCTGCAGGGGGCGCTGCCTGAAGCAAGAGCAACACACAGACCCCTGTGTCCCCCCTTCTCCAAGTTCTGGACACTTCCCGGGGTGGCGCGGGGGCAGGGCAGGCAGGCAGGGAGCCTGCCCTTCCCCCGGTGCGCGTCAGGCCGGAGACCCTCTAGGTAAACGTTGGGGGAGGGTGGGGGGGCCACGAGGACCTTGCGGGACGCAGAAAATACCCGGCCCACGGGCGGCGTGTTTGAGACCCCTGGATTACAGCATGACGGTGTAAAACTCATTGGTCCCAATGAAGGAAAATCACTGTATAAACAGGGTGTCTTGCCATGAAACTTTGGGTTTGTCCTGCCAAGACTTCCCTGGGGCATCATGTCGTGACCAACAGAACCTGGCTCCTACCTACCCGTGACCAACCTAGCTGGCCACTAGATTGATCCAGACTCTGGACTGGTAACTATAACATCACCTGGCGGGGGGGGGGGGGGTGCATGTGTATGTGTGTGTGTGTGTGGTGACTAAATACATATGCTAATTGTTGTATCTTTAATAAATGCGGTGTATTGCCTTTTCCCCTGAAACAGATCCCATGTGCTTCTTATAAGCATAACAGGGTGGGGTGCCTTACCCTTAGCAACCCTAATCATAACTCCAAGTGGCCTACCTACAGGAACCCTAATGCTAGGTCAGGGAGCCATACCCATAGGAATACTAAAACTGGGGCAGGGAGCCCTAGCCATAGGAACCCTAACCCTAGGTCAGAGAGTCCGAAACACAAGAACCCTAACACTAGGGAGGGGAGCCCTAGCCAGAGAAACCCTAACCCTAGCCTGGAGAGCACAAACCGTAGGAACCCTAACACTATAGTGGGGACCCCTACTCACAGGAACCCTAATCCTAGTGTGGGAAGCCATACCCATAGGAACCCTAACCCAAACTCCAAGTGGCCTATCCATAGGAACCCTAACCCTAGGTCAGGGAGCCATACCCCCAATGGGTATGGCTCCCCACCCTAGTTTTAGGGTTCTTTTCTGTAGGGATCCCAGTCCTTGGGTTAGGGTTCCTATGGGTTTGGTTCCCCAGTTTAGGGTTAGGGTATCTATGGATAGGTCACTTGGAGTTAGGATTACGGTTCCTATGAGTAGGCTACTTGGAGTTAGGGTTAGAGTTCCTATGGGTTGAGCTCCCCTCCGTATGATTAGGGTTGGTATGGGTTGTGCTCCCCGCCTAGAATTAGGGTTCCTGTTGAAAGGGCTCTCCACCCCAGGGTTAGGGTTTATATGGGTAGGACTCCCCACCCTATAGTTAGGTTTCTTGTGGGTAGGGCTCCCTGCCCTAGGGTTAGGGTACCTATGGGTAGGCCACTTGGAGTTAGGGTTCGGGTTCATATGTGTAAGCCACCCCAGAGTTAGGGTAGCGCTGGTGGCATTTTACAGTGCTGAGAATGAGGGTCCTATCTTTGATTTCATGGCCTCCTTCGCCACAAAGAAGATCTTTCTTTTCTTTGCAGTGTGGGGTCCCAGAGACAAGCTCAGGCTGGCTCCCCCAGATCCAGAGTAACCTGCGGCCAGCACTCCGTACACCAGCATGTATTTAGCCCAATCCAGCCCTTGTACCATTCCCCTCCCATCTGAAGAAACAGGGCCAGCAGGTTAGTGCATCGGGGCCACGCAGGACTGAGGGGGGAGAGCATTTTGGGGGGTTGGGGAGCTGCCGGCAGCTCCAGTGCCTCTGATGTACCTGGCATTGCTTGTAGCTAGGAACAGAGGCCCCTACCCTGCTGATGCCAAGCACAGCATCCCAGAGGTTCAGCCATGCCGGTCGCCCGGAGCATATCACCCTGGTGCTCCCTGCTCTGCACTGGATCCCCCAGAACGCAGTCTGTGCTGATGCTCCCAGGCCCCATGGGACGGGGTCTGGCTCGCTGAGATACACCTCTCCCTCACCCACCTTGGGGTGCCTGCCGCCAGAGCTGTGAAACCACCAACCAGCAATGGGCACTGCTGATCAGTGACCACAGCAGCCAGGCCCAGCCTGGGGAGCTCACCATGGTGAGAGACACGAGACCTCGGACCTTATGGAGCTCAGAATTAAAGCCAGACGCTGCTTCTCTCGGCAATAGACGCACCCGTACTCATATGCTCACACATTCACACACACGCTCACACTGACCTGCCCCCAAACACACACATTAAGGACTGGTCAACATCTAACCGAGTGATTGAGTCCTGCATGCCAGATGAGCGGGGAGTGATATTACTGTGATAAGAACATAAGAACGGCCATACAGGGTCAGACCAATGGTTCATCTAGCCCAGTGTCCTGTCTTCCAACAGTGACTGGTGCCAGATACCTCAGAGGGAATAAACAGAACAGGACAATTATCAAGTGATCCATCCCCTGTCATCCAGTCCCAGTGTGTTGTGCTACCTTAACAGTCTATCAATGTAGGATTTTAATGAATGGTCTGTTTTGGGGGGTTTGTTTGTTTGATTGATTGTTTGTTTTAGTGCCTCAATTCAGTGGGGAGAATTAAATAATTGTCGCAAAACTTGTATGTATCTTTAAAATGAGCTAGTAAGAGACCTTAAGGAGAAGGGAAACTGATCCTTGGTTTAAATGCATGAATCTTAGATTGCAGAGAATAAACATGTTTTTGAAAATTCATTCTGATGATGTCAGGCACTTTTCTAAATATATTATCTAATTCCAGGCTCTATCATGAGTCCGCAAAGGTGTACAAGATGGAGCAATTCTACTGGAAAAAGGCAAATATAGTGCCCATCTTTAAAAACGGGAAGAAGGAGAATGTGGGAAACTACAGACTGATCCGCCTCACCTCAATCCCTGGAAAAATCATGGAACAAGTCCTCAAGAAATCCATTTTGAAGCACTTGGAGGAGAGGAAGGTGATCAGGAACAGTCAACATGGATTCACCAAGGGAAAGTCATGCCTGACCAACCTGATTGCCTTCTATGATGAGATAACTGGCTCTGTGGATATGGGGAAAGTGGTGAACGTGATATATCTTGACTTTAGCAAAGCTTTTGATACGATTTCCCACAGTATTCTTGCCAGCAAATTAAAAAAATGTGGATTGGATGAATGGACTATAAGGTGGAAAGAAAGCTGGCTAGATTGTTGGGCTCAACAGGTAGTGATCAACGGCTCGATGTCTAGTTGGCAGCTGGTATCAAGCAGAGTGCCACAGGGGTCGGTCCTGGGGCTGGTCTTGTTCAACATCTTCATTAATGATCTGGATGATCGGATTGATTGCACCCTCAGCAAGTTCGCAGATGACACTAAGCAGGGAGGTAGAGGTGGATATGCCGGAGTGACCTAGACAAATTGGAGGATTGGGCCAAAAGAAATCTGATGAGGTTCAACAAGGACAAGTGCAGAGTCCTGCACTTAGGACGGAAGAATCCCATGCACCGCTACAGGTTGGGGACCAACTGGCTAAGCAGCAGTTCTGCAGAAAAGGACCTGGGGATTACAGTGGATGAGAAGCTGGATATGAGTCAGCAGTGTGCCCTTGTTGCCAAGAAGGTTGGATATTAGGAAACACTCTTTCACTAAGAGGGTGGTGAAGCACTGGAATGGGCTACCTAGGGAGGTGGTGGAATCTCCATCCTTAGAGGTTTTTAAGGCCCGGCTTGACAAAGCCTTGGCTGGGATGATTTAGTTGGGGTTGGTCCTGCTTTGAGCAGGGGGTTGGACTAGATGACCTCCTGAGGTCTCTTCCAATCCTAATCTTCTATGATTCTATAACTATTGCTTTCCCCAGACTTGTGGCCACTTAGCATAGGATTTTGGTGTGCCACAGAAGAAGCATTCAGAGGTGGAGTAAAAGCTCCTGGCAAAGTCATGTTGTACGAGTTGTACCCTGGTATGAAGGCCATTTAACTAGCCCTGCCTGTTGAGGTCTTACTAGACAATGTCAACATTCAACTCCAACAAGAAGCTAGTCCTTACTTTTGCAAAAGAATCTTTTGTCTGTTATACAGTTTGTCCTTCCATTCTCCCTCTCCAATTCAAACCATGCCCTGCTAGTTAAAACCCCAGAAAACAGTGTCTCCCATATTTCTGTGTAGGAAGTCTTCATTTCAGGCCCACTGAGAGAATATTGTGGCCTCTCATGATGCTACTAAAGTACTCTTTGAAAGGAGTCATGCCAGTCTTCTGGGAGAGCATGAGTAGTGATAACATCTTGCTGCAGCTGCTCTGTAGGAGATGCAAACAAACAAACAAACAAAAAAGAATCAAAACAAAAACAAACAAAACCCTGACCTTTCTCATAAAAATAGGGGGTTTCCCGAGTGCCCCAGCTAAAATGTCCCCACCTTTCACTTTTAGGTGAATGAGTGTGTTGGCTGTTGTCTTCCACCCCAGAAGTGGCTGCATTTCAGAGGTACTTTCCTCTTCTTCTAGAAAGGATGGTGTTATACTTTGAATATTGTATGGTAAAGAGCACTTGGATGGGTGTGGCACTCTGTACCCCAAAGCAACACCCTGGAACCCCCATATTCACCAATGTCAGGTAATTATGATAGGTTTCATACAAAGCATGCCATATAAGGTATCATATAAAAAGTCATGATCTGCTGATACCCATTGTTCTGTCCAAATCTGTGTATCATTAGTGTGTATAAGTTATAAGATGATAAGATTTTTCTGTATGGTTGTTACCAAAATACGTTACAAGCTGAAGAGTCTCTGCGGCCAGGTGGGTGTTGACCGCCCATTAATCAACTGTGTGATGCAACTACACAACGGAAACTGCTCGATCACTGTGATTTGGGGACTGCTTGATCACTGGGACTCAGCAAAGCCCATCAGGACATGCCTGGGCTAGTGTCTGTGAGGCCCGTGGGCCAAGGGTATAAAACAAGGGCAATAGCATCATGTCTTGGCCTTTCTCCCTCCCCCACTTACGCTGGAAGCAATGAAAATGCTGGAAAGGCAGAAGACTTGAACTGAAGGAGATTGATCCCCAGTGAAGCTTGTGTATTAAGAACTGTAACATCCAGTTGGGTGAGAAAACTACTTGATCTAAATATTGCCTAGTGTTATAAGGTTTAAGATTTAGATTGTGCACTTTCCTTTTATTTTCCTTGGTAACCATCTCTAACTTTTTATGCCTACCACTTATAATTACTTAAAATCTATCTTTCTGTAGTTCTGTTTTCTATTTTACCTAAAACAGTGTATTTTGCTTGAAATGCTTAGGAGTTCTCAGCTGAGTTACACAGGCATATGCATGTCCTCTCCACATTGAGGAAGGAGCGGACTGGGTAGTAAACCTACATTGGTCAGGCTTCTGACCAGGTCTAGACGGTACAGCTCTGGAGTGCAAGGCTGGGGAGAGGGGGGGAGTTGGCTGGTGCCTTTCTGTGATTCATAAGTGTCTCTCTGAGGATTCATGCAATCTAACTGGGTGTGGAACTCCATATACTGGTGGCTGAGTGGGGCAAGGAGGGGTTTGCTGCTTGTCACTAGCAAAGCGTTGTGAGAGACAGATCAGGCTGGAGAGTATCCCAGCTCCAGGCTGTACCCTGGGGATCATGTCACAGTGGGATCCTTTATCAGTGATATTTGGAAGAGAGGCAACAGACAACAACAGTCATTCTGCTGATGCTGCAGTGATTTGGGGGTAATGGGATAGTTTGTCAGCCATGCACCTATTCCTCTGGCTGTCAGGCCAGTAGGCCAGCCATAAAATGCACAGGGTAGGGAGGAAATTATCAGGGGGTAGCCGTGTTAGTCTGTATCCACAAAAACAAGGAGTCCGGTGGAACCTTAAAGACTAACAGATTTATTTGGGCTTAAGCTTTCGTGGGTAAAAAACCCACTTCTTCAGATGCCTGGAGTGACAATTACAGGGTAGGGAGGAATCTCTTTCTCTCTTGATTTATAAAATGGGCTTCCCAAGCAGCTTTCTGGAGCTGGGCAATGTCTGCTTGTATGTCTGGGAAGCACCTAGCACATTGTGGCCTCTAAATAAATAATACTCTGGGTGTATGTGTGAAGCTTAAAACATACGCTGCTCACTGTCTGCTGCTTTCTGCAAAATGCTGCTAATTGCTGCCTTCCTCTCGCTCATTGACTAGATGAGCCTTATGCACTTCCTGAAGTCAGCGGAACAATTCTCCCTAATCTAAGGCACCCTAGCTCTGTGTGCATTTGTAACCAAAGTCCACTTCTGAGGCAAAACGTTCATTGACTCTGTGGGCTCAGTTTAGAACCGATTCCTAATGACTTAGCAGGGAAGCCGTCCTGTGGTAGCTGGTAATGAGACTTAAAACTGCTTCTCTGTTTCTGCAGATCTCTGTACTTGAGCTCCCTGATGTTTATATGCAGGGAAAGATCTTCCTGCAACCAGACTCCTTGTGTGCTGATGCCGTCGAGGTGGGCTCCCCATCCCAGGTCCGACACATCGGAGACCAAGGTCACTGAGGGACACAGGCCTGGGAACGGGATCCCCTCCAACACCGATCGGGGTTCCGTCTTCCACATCAAGGATGCCAGGATGTGTGATGGCTCTGTGACCACCTAGTCCAAGTCGTGCCTGCCTGGCACATAGACCGAAGCCAGCCATACCTGCAGCGGTCTGAGACGCAGACGCACATGCTGGACACGTAATACATGAACCCCAGACCGTTCACGCAGGCCAGCAGGTGGCTGAGTGGGGCCGGCGGCCAGGACTCTGGCTGGCAGGAGCCAGCAGACAGAAGGTGGCACGTGAGCCGATTTTTTTTGTAATGGCAGACTGCGGGTCCCAGCTGCCGCTGAGCCCGCTGCTGGTCTGGGGTTCCGGCCACCAGCGCCTGCCAGCCAGGGTCCCGGTCGCCGGCCTGCTGCCGGCCCCGCTCATCCCACTGCCGGCTGAGAGAATGGAACCCCAGGCTGGCAGTGGGATCAGCGGCAGCTGGGACCCACAGTCTGCTATTAAAAAAAAAATCGGCTCACGTGCCACCTTTGGCACGCGTGCTGTAGGTTGAGGACCCCTGTTCTAGTGTATACTGTGTGTACTGTACTTTATGGAAATTTTCACTATACGCAATTTTCCTCTTTCGTGCTCACTTTAGAACCTAATCCCTGCGTAAGATGTGACTCCGCTGTAGTGTAAAAAATTTTTTTTAGGCACTGCTTTTTAGCGCCCCCAAATCTTGGCACCCTAGGTGGTCGCCTAGTTCGCCTAGTGGTTCCACCGGCCCTGCTGAGCGTGAGCCCTAGTTCCAGTTCTTTCTTGCCGAGAGCAAGGAGGCAGGAAATGGGGTGGGAGAAGGAGACTTCGTGCTGTTTCTTTTCACCTGTGTTTGCTGAAATGCCGATTTTCTGTGTGTTCTTTTCCGCCCCACTTGTCCTCCATGGACTCTCGTTACAACTCATATGTGTGATGAAGTGGGGAGTTTGCATAAAGTTTTGTATGAATGCTCCATGTGCCCCTCACCAGGGACTCTAAGCAGCTTCTCATTGCTGCCCATTAAAGCTCCTTCCCCTTTGGGTCTCTATGTTCTGGGGCAGCTGCTCTCCTCAGGGACACTGCGCCGGCTTAGGGCAGGTGCATGGCAAGGTGGAGATTGTAACTTCTTCATCACAAATGTAAATAAAATTAATCTGTGACAACCAGCGGCATTGGGCTTGTTTCTTAAAGTGCAGAATAACACATGGACACGCTCCACCACACGCAGTGAAATGAAGTGCCCCTTGTGACCAGGTTGGGCAGTACATGGTGAATATCTCTCCCATTGGGACAGTGACCCTTGCTGGCCAAGTGGGATAGTGCCCTTTGTGTATCTCCATGTGGTGTCCAGGTGTGGCAGTCTCCTATGTGCATCCCCTCCACCCCCACTGTAGGACATGGATCAGTGGGCATGTCACACGCCCCGTGAGTGCCCAGCCCGGGCCGGGGAATCTAATGATCCAACCACCGGACCAAATTCAGTGGTGAATCCTGGTCATGTGCCACCTGAGGCAGGTTGCGCATATGCTAAGAACCACAACCACTGTGACAGTGACCCCTGGTGGCCAGGCAAGCAAGTGCCCTGGAGGTGCCTCCCTCCCAGCATTCCCTCAGCCGCAATTAACAGGAAAGGGAGGGGGAAGGAGTGTGGAACTGAAACCTCACGCTGCAGCTTGCTGTGAATGGTAGGAGCAGAGCCAGCTCTAGGTTTTTTGGTGCCCCCCCACCCCAGCGCTCCCCCCGCACCCCTGTGTTGCCCCAGCCCTGGACTCTCCCCCGCCCACACCCCCTGCTGCCCCAGCTCTGGCCCCCATCTGCACCCCCCTGCTGCCCCAGCCCTGGGCTCTCCCCCCACCCGCATCTCCTGCCACCCCAGCCCTGGGCTCTTCCCCCCCCCGCACCCGCATCCCCTGCCACCCCAGCTCTGGCCCCCACCTGCACCTCCTGCCGCCCCAGCTCTGGGCTCTTCCCCCCCCTGCACCCACACCTCCTGCCGCCCCAGCTCTGGCCCCCATCCACATCTCCTGCCGCCCCAGCCCTGGGCTCTTCCCCCCCACACCCGCACCCTCTGCTGCCCCAGCTCTGGTCCCCACCTGCACCTCCTGCTGCCCCAGCCCTGGGCTCCCCCCCCGCACCTCCTGCCACCCCAGCCCTGGGCTCTTCCCCCCCTGCACCCACACCTCCTGCCGCCCCAGCTCTGGCCCCCATCCACATCTCCTGCCGCCCCAGCCCTGGGCTCTTCAGCACCCACACCCGCACCCTCTGCTGCCCCAGCTCTGGTCCCCACCTGCACCTCCTGCCACCCCAGCCCTGGTCTCTCCCCCAAAGAAAGAATTGGGTGGACTAAATGGACAGTGCACCTCTCTATCTGAAGCCTAGCAAGGGAGGTACGTGGATCCCACTAGAATTTAAACGGAAAAGTAAGGGAGGGGAGGCTCTACTAGGACCTGGGCAGCTTTAGATACAGTACCAGGCACGTAGGAGGATTTACACTTCTGAGCCATGGAAGCAGAAATTGACTTTTCTTTTCCAGATATAGCTAATATTCAGAAAGGGAATCTAGCACCTGCCTTCCAGTTTGAACTCCCTCAAAATTCAGGAGGGCTCAAGCGCAATTTGGGCAGCTGTTACTTCATTTGTCCCAAATCAAATATACTGATCCACTGTAACTTGCTGTAGAAAAAGTAGAATAAATTGAGCAAGAAATGCTTCCCAGTGGTTATTAGGACTGAAATTGCTATTTTCAACAGCCATTGCTTTTTTTTTTTTTTTTTTAGTTTTAGTTTTATTTCTTTGAAAGGAAGACAGTAATATTGCATTGGCAAATTCCCCATAGAAACAAAGAATGGAACAAAAGAATAATAAAGGCACCTCAACTTTTCCTCATTTATGTAGGACAGTCTTATAATATGCATCCAGATATCCTCCAATCAAACAAGCTGAAAATTGTTCCACTTTACTGCAGTTCTGTAACCATATGGGAACCAATCCTGTCTGTGTTCTGTGAACATCCAAAATTCCTGCTGAATGACCCGCCCTGGGGGCGAGTTACCAGTGACCCAGGGCTGGGGCGGCAGGAGGGTGCAGGGCGGGGGGGGGGGGGGGGGGGAGAGAGCTCAGGGCTGGTGGGGGGGGTGGGGGTTGGCAGCCAAAATTTTTTTTGCTTGGGGCAGCAAAAAACCTAGAGCCGGCCCTGACCCCACCTGCAAACCCTGCGGAGCCTGGGGTTGGGGGGCTCTAGGCAGGGGAGGGGAAATCCCAGGGCCATAGCTCAATAACCCTGTGAGGCTACCCCTGCAAGAAGCAGCGGGGTGGGGAGTGAGGCAATGCATCATGGGAGATGTAGTGTCTCCCCTGCCTCCATCTCCCATCAGCCACTGCGGGCCCCATGGCACCATGGGAGATGTAGTGTCTCCCATGCCTCCATCTCCCGGCCCCGCCTTCCCATTTCTAGAGTGAGGGGCCGGTGGTGCGAGGCCGAAAGCGAACGCTACTGTGACGCTGGGGAGGGGCCGCCCTTGCTGGGAAGCCCCCCCCGGGAGATGTCTCCCTGCCCCGCGCGCCGCTCTGCACCATCCCCAGTGCGCGCGGGGGTGCAGGGTCCAGCTTGCTGCACTGCAGCAGGGACCCCCCCACGCCACCCCTCCTCACTCCCCCCACGCCCCAATACCTGCCAGGTGCCCCCCGTCTCAATGCCGCCAGGCCTCCCCCTCTCCACTAGCTCCCAATCCCCCAGGTATGGAAGAGGAGCAACCTCCGCCCACTGTTCCCGTTGGGAATCTGTTAGAGGGGTTACTGAGTGCTGTCACTTCCGGTCACTGTTCCCAGTTGGACTCTAATATTGAGCGCACCGGGGCAACATAACTTCCGGTAACTGTTCCAGGTTAGACTCTAATAGAGGGAGCACCGGGGCAACATATCCTCTAGTTCCTCCTCTCCCCCGTTCCCCCCGCGAGCTCAGTTTGCGGCTCTTGGGGGATCGGCGGCGCCCTAGACCCCGCAGCTGCGGCCCGGCAGTGCCAGGGAGCCACCCCGTGGGCCCATCTGGCTGTACTGCCTGCCCTGCCCGTTCCCCAGGGGCTGGGCCAGGCCCTGGCCTGGGAACACCCAGCGCCTGTGTGGGGCCCTGCTCGAGTGCACCAGGGCTTGCACCAGCCCGGCCAGACCCTCTAGGGCAGGGGCTCTCAAACTGGGGGTCGGGAGGTTATTATATGGGGGGTTGGAAGCTGTCAGCATCCACCCCAAACCCTGCTTTGCCTCCAGCATTTATAATAGTGTTAAATGTATACAAACGTTTTAAATTTATAATGGGGGTCGCACTCAGAGGCTTGCGATGTGAAAGGGGTCACCGGTACAAAAGTTTGAGAACCACTGCTCTATGGGCCCAGTCGTGTACAGGCCACGCTGCTGCCCTCTGAGCCCAGAGCCCTTGGGAATCACTCTCCACAAAGTCTGCAGCACAAACAAGTGTCCGGGCGCTGTTCATTAGCAGTTGAGGCTCCTAAGGGCACCAAAACAAGCAGCCATCAAAGCTGTGCGGGGAATTGGGGTCAAGTGTTGGCACCATCAACATGACCGGTTGAGCCCCTCTGCAGGGCTTTTCCTTCACAGGTTCAACGGCAGGAGTGTGTTGTCATCCCTGGATTACAAACTGGGAAACCAAGAACTCTTTCTAACAGCCCTTGACTAGCATGTGCTGTGTGTGATGGAGGCTTTACAGAGCAGGAAGCTACTTCACTGCCTCACCCTGTTTGCTTTTCTTTTTCATTAGCCTTCTCCCTAGGGCAAAGCATAGAGGTACTTGATAAAGACAGAAAATCACTTGTTTCATAGTAAATCTGCAAATATGTGACCAAAAATCCTCCTTATTTAGAATAATATGGAAACTGACCCTTGAAATTAAAATGAAGACACTGGGTTTGATTGTTAATTATTCCTGCCCCCAGTAATAAAACTTTCAGGGAAGCTCCATATTAATCGATTGTTTATAAAACCTGGAAACCTAGAGGGAGGCAGCAGAGCACATGCATGGAGGCAAAGACTTAGGCACGTAGGGAATTTGTGCTGCAGAAACTTAGGCACTAAGCAGCCAAGTGAGCTAAGGCACCTACAGGGTTGGGCAGCAGCCAAGCAGCAGTTTCGTGGGTCTCAGCAGTGCCTAAAAATGGGACTCAGGCACCGAAGTACCTTTGTGAATACCACCCCATGTCCCTATCCTAGAAGGCCAACAAGTACCGTTCTCCCCCTTCTAACAGAGGCGGTAACTGAGGACCAGAGACACTGCTCAAGCTCACTTCTAGCAGAGTTAGGAAGAGAAGGTCAGTCTCTCCTGGGGCAGACTCAAGTCACTCCCACTTAGCCATTGCCTTTTGGAATGACTGTGCCAAATCTATGTGCTTAGCTATGCTGTCTGTGCAATGGAGCTACCCCTGCCCAGCCACGTGAACGAGGCAAGAGGCTGCAGGAAGAGCCGAGCATTGGGCAAGTCTCGTGAAAGCAGAATGTTCAGAGGGTTAGGGCGCTGTGCCAGGGATCGCATATGTGGGGCAGCCCCTGAACCTCTGCTGTAGAGGGTCCAGGGAGCAGAGGGGCCAGGGAGCCATAAGAAAATGGGTGGTTGTGTTTGTTCTTTATGCTTTAAAGCAGCAAAAAAGATTTTTAACTTTGGTGAACCCTCCTTTCCAGGGTGTTATAATTCAGCAACCACTTGTCCAATTCACATCAAATTTGGTAGAAATAGTTTACTTCAGCCCCAGATTTAAGGTTCCAGTTTTGAGGCTGATAGGATCTTCCTGTAGTTTATAGATGTAGTGTCAAAAATCAGGGTTATAAAGGAAACTATTAGAGTCTTAAACTATGGAGTGACTATCATCACTCCATCATACTGGGATGAAGCAGCCTCTTCCACAGTGGGAATGACTCTGCTCCAACCGGGATGTGTGTGAGGCTAAGCCGTCTGGGTCTGAGAGGATAAGCACATTGCTGTATGCAGATTTCCATAAGGACTCTTTAATTTCATAGCACCATCTAAACGATAATGGTGGCTTTCTGCTTTACAATTTCACTTGCATCTTCAGCCTTGCTACATGCAGGAGAAAAGAGTAAATTCTGCTGCTGTTTAAAAAACATCACCATAAAAGTGCACAAGGACAGATGATACTGAACTTATTCTCTTTTCCTAAATTATTTTTGCTTTATACTATAACTTGAATTCTTTCATTGTAAGGCACCTCCCAGACTAAGGGTCCATTTCACTGACTGTGAGAAGCTGGAAATGTCCCAGTGATCCTGTAACTGCTGGGAAGTTTCTCCTGGGCTCATGAGGTACGTGGCAGGAAGTTCTCATCCTTTAATTTGTTTTTAAAATGCTCCTTTTTCTACTTGAAAAGCTTCACTAATGACTTTAGATGCTCTGTATTTATCCACGTGACCCAGACCCAGAAATTGCAATGCCTTTTCTCACACTGCATTATAAAAACAGATACAAAATACATTTGTTCTTCTTGGCTACTTTCTCTTTGTAATTTTACAACCAAAAAGTTAGTGATTTTTGTGATATTTTTCAATGAATTTTGCAAATGCTAGTATTAAGGCCTTTGTCCAGAATATTGGACTGTAATTTGAGATGGTGAACAGTGAAGCCGAGTTTTGCTATGTCTTGTAACATGTCTTTTGACAAAAACAGTAGCAAACACGCACATTTTGATGCAATTATTAATTAGCACATGTCCTAGGGTTCATATTGTGCTCAATGAATTTGTATCCCAAATTACAGCACGTTGCTCACTTGGAATTTGTTTTTTCTTTTCCTTTCTGGTGTGTGAATCAAGTTACAATGAAGATGAGGATTTCCTTCCACTCGCATTGTGCCATGGGCAACCCCTCTCTGTCCAGTTACCTCCTTTTCTTTTTTACGGTCCATGTTTCTACATTGGAATCAGGTAGGAAGCCTCTTGTCACAGAGTGTCTTCTACTTTCTCTCAACAGTTTGAATACCATTGATCTTTTGTTATTTTGAAACAATTCATAATAAGAGCATTTTATGTAAATTTGAAAAAGAAAATCTTTTTTGGGGGGAGGGGGGGCAGGGGAAGATATTGATTTTTCTCCCTTTTTACTCCCCTTGGTCTCAGTGTAACCTGTACTCAGTGGACTTTTACATCATATTTCACCTTAAACTTTCCTCCTGTCTCATCTTAAACTTTTGCGACTCTACCTATCACTATTGAATATTTTCATTAATGACTTGGATAATGAACTGGAGAGTATGCTGATAAAATTTGCAGATGACACCAAGCTGGGAGAGGTTGCTACAACTCTGGAAGACAGGATAAGAATTCCAAATGACCTGGACAAATTGGAGAATTGGTCCGAAATCAACAGGATGGATTTCAATAAAGACAAGTTCAAAGCACTTCACTAAGGAAGGAAAAATCAAATGCACAGCTACAAAATGGCGAATGAATGACTAGACGGTAACACTGCTGAAAAGGATCCGGGGCTTACAGTGGATCACCAATTGAATATGAATAAGGCTATGAGTCAGTCATGGAGGTCATGGATTCCATGATTTTATGGGACCTCCATGACTTCCTGAAAATTATGATTCAGCTCCGGGCGGCAGAGCTAAGGCTTCAGCCCTGGGAGGTGGAGCTCAGGCTCCAGCCCCATATAGCGGGGCTTGGGCTTCCATGATTTATTGTTTATTGCCCACATCCTGCCCGTGACTTTTATTAAAAATACCCATACCAAAATCTTAGCCTTAAATATGAGTCAACAATGTGATGGAGATGCAAAAAAGGCTAACTAAGATTTTAAGTGATTATAAGTAGCAGGCATAGAAATCAAAGTTGGTTACCTAAGTAATAAATATAGAAATGCAGTCTAAATTTTAACTTTAACAGACTAAGTAAGATTTGAATCAAGTTGTCTCTCACCCTAACAGATCCTACAGGTAGCTTACAGTTCCTTAATACACGGACTGGACACCCTTCCAGCCTGGGACCATTCTCTTCCAGACGATCTTCCAGGTGTTGAGATGGAGGTTGCGGGGAGAGAGGCCAAGAGATGATGTCACTGTCTCTCTTTTTTGCTTTCTTCAGGATGCTAGAAAGATCCTTGCTGTAACGTGAGTTAGGTTGCCCCATTGCATATGTGCCTTCTACAAGAAGTCTCTGAGATAGAAGGCTGGGTGTTGATGAGCCATTAACACCTGTCTGGCCAGCGATGGCGTCTTCTTTGTCCCTACTGAAAGTCCAGCTGTGGGCATCTCTCAACCTCATAACATATTTCAGTAACATGTATAGCAATACTTCATAACTTCACATACAATGATAGTACATAAAATCCACAGCATATTAAGGTCCAACAGATCCACACTTTTAAAATGATACTTCACAAGGCATACTTTTTACAAAACAAACCATAATCACATGATAATAGTGAATATGAGGGGTCCAGGGTGCTAATTTGAGGTAAAGAGTGTCACACTGATCCATCCCATCTTCCATTCCTTGTTGGTTTTTTTCTTTCTCTTAATAGTTTGAGATGCTTGCTCATCCAACTTGGTCTGTAACCCTTCCCTACAAATGTTTCCCCTTGCTTGAGATTCAGGCTTCAGATAGTTTCTGCAACTTTGACTTAAAGTAATTCCAAGCCTCCTCCACAGTCAGATCCTTGAGTTCCTCAGTCTAGTCCAGTTCCCTAATTCCCTTACTTTTTTTAATTTGCTCTTTTGAAATTAAGAACCCTAACTGCAGATCTATTTTTTATCTTTCCATTTAGTTTAAACTGAATTAGCTCATGATCACTTGAACCAAGGTTGTCTCCTACAACTAGCTGTTCTAAGAGGTCCTCACTACTCATGAATGCCAAATCTAAAATAGCATCAGCTCTTTTGGTTTGGTGGCTATTTGGTGAAGAAATTTGTCAGCTATCACATCCAGGAAAATCTGGGCCCTACTATTATTAGTAGCACTTGTCCTCCAATCTATATCTGGGAAGTTAAAGTCTCCCATAATCATAAAAAGGTCTCTATCCATATCCAAATCAGATGTGTGCGGGGAGGGGGTCTCTAGCATACCCCAAGCACTATCCAGGGGAGCCTCTGGTAGCTTTCTTCTCCAAAGTGATTTTGACCCAAACAGACTCTGTTTTATCCATTCCATCACTTCTGATTTCTTTACAGTTTAACTCCTTATTAATAAACGATTCTACTCCACCACCTTTGCCTTTATTTCTGTCTTTCCTGAACGGCACGTACCCTTCAGTTCCTGTGCTCCACTCATGGCTACTATTCCATCATGTTTCTGTTAACCCTATAATATCTGGTTTCACTTCCTGCACTGGTAGTTCTAGTTCCTCTATTTTGTTACCCAGGCTCCTTGCATTGGTGTACAAACATCTTAACTGTTGCTGCTTGGCTTCACTCAGATTCCTCACCCGATTGAGTACAGTTATTCTACTTACAGTATTGCCTACTTGACTTTAGCTTCATTGGTATTGGCACTATCTTTCCTCTTACTGTCCATTCTCCTACATACTGCTCTTCCTTTCCCCATTGGAGTATTCTCTCTTGACTTTCCTGCCGGTCAATATTAGAATAAGGCATGAGGATTACATGAGCATCTCCCAGCAGTCTCCCCCTGAGTTCCTAGTTTAAAGCTCTTTTAATCAGTTGTGCCGTCCTCCACCCCAGCAGTCTATTTCCCTCCCTATTCAGGTGGAGTCCATCCCATGAGAACAGTCCTCTGTCCGTGAATGCATCCCAGTCATGAAATATCCCAAAACTCTCCTTGTAGCACCACTGCCTGAGCCATCTGTTGATCATCATAATCTTGTCTTGCCTTCACTCTCCTCCTCTAGGGCCAGGCAGAATCCCACTGAAGATCAGCTGAGCCTCCATTTCTTTAAGTGTCTTCCCCAGCTTGGCATAGTCTCCTTTGGTGCATTTCAGTGAGAATCTAGCAGTATCATTTGTTCCCCATGTGAAGGACAATCAGT
Source organism: Emys orbicularis (assembly GCF_028017835.1). Lineage (NCBI taxonomy): Eukaryota > Metazoa > Chordata > Testudines > Emydidae > Emys > Emys orbicularis. The sequence continues at coordinate 136,272,210 of NC_088688.1, read as the reverse complement.
TAATTCTTTACTGCTTCCATTAGAATTCTTTTCAGCCTCCGGTCCACATTCTGTATCTTAACTCCTGGCAGACAGCACATTCGTCTGTTCTCCGGATCAGCTCTGGTGACAGGCCTGTCTGTTCTTCTTAGTAGGGATTCCCCAATCATGTAGACCTTCCTTTTCTTGGTTTTGTTGTGATTTTCTGGCCTTCCTCCCAGGGCCAGCTCCAGGGTTTTTGCCACCCCAAGCGGCGGAAAAAAAAAAAAAAAAGCCGCGATCGCGATCGGTGGCACTTTGGCGGCAGCCCCACCGCGCCGCTTCATTCTTCTGCAGCAATTCGGCGGCAGGTCCTTTCCTCCGAGAGGGACTGAGGGACCTGCCGCCAAATTGCCGCCAACGTGCCACCCCCTTCCATGAGCCGCCCCAAGCACCAGCTTGCTGTGCTGGTGCCTGGAGCCGGCCCTGCTTCCTCCTGTTCCTTCTGATTGCAAGTCCTCTTGTCTTTTGTTCACACTTGCAATCTTTTGTGAGTCATCCTGTATCCTTCCCCTCTTCTTATAGGACTAGCCGTTCTTCTCTTCTTCCTTGACCTCCCACCTTCTGTGACTGCCTGCTGTGCCCCTTCTTCATTTTCCAACTCAGCAAACCTATTCCTGAGCTCTATTTCTCCTTCATTAGCCAGTCTTTCCCTCTGCCTGGTTCTCATAGTCACATGCTTCCAGTGGCCGCATTCCTCATCCAGCAGTCTCCCCTCAGAGTTCATCAGTGCAGCTTGCATCTGCCAGTCTTGACTTTTCCCTTCAGCCTTCTCTTGTCTTCCCTCCATCATCTGCTTGAATCCCCATCAAAACTAAATAACCATAGTTTCCACTTGAATCTCCAAGTCTCTGATCTTCTCTTCCATCTAGTCTAACAGGCGGCACTTCATACAAACCAAGCTCTTTTTGTGTACCCGCTTCCGGATAATTTACATCCTGCAGCTTCCACATCTGATTGTCTTCATTGTCTCACCCATTCCTTGTCTCACTACCACTGCTGCCTCTGTATCTGTCACAGTCTTCCCACCTAAGCTCCTGTCATGGAGAAAATAACAAATCCCCAAACAAAATCCCCCCCCCCAATGAACACCAAAGCAGAAACAGACCACTACACACTCCCTTCCCCAACCTCCCACTCAAACGCCCCTGTTTTCAGCTCTGTTTGCTGGTTCCTGTGCCACTGGATGGCTGCTTGGCTGCCTTTATAGACCCCCAATCAGAGAAGCCCCACTGCCTAATCAGGGAAGCCCTGCCCCCTAATCTGAACTCTGCTTCTGTCACAAAAAACTATGCCCTACCAGCCTCTGCAAACTGAAGAAAAAAAGAAGAAAAAAAAAAAAGAAAAAAACCCACACAAAACTACAAAAACTCACTCACTGTCCCCTATGGAATAGGTGCTTGCCTCCTTCCTTCTCCTCCCACTGAACTCCCACTCAAAGTCCCCTGTTTTCACCTCTTATTTATTTATTTACTTATTTTTGCTGGCTTCTGTACCAGCCATTGGATTGTGTTATAGCTTTCTCTGCTAAATTGAGCTCATTATCAAGTCATTCCTTAATCTTCTCATAGCTCTTCTCTGAACCCGCTCCAATTTATCAACATCCTTCTTGAATTGTGAGAACCAGGACTGGACACAGAATTCCAGCAGGGGTGTCACCAGTGTGAAATACAAGGAAGTTCTGTGACCTGTGTTACACAGGAGATCAGACTAGATGATCACTTCTGGCCTTGGAATCTATGAATCTATGCTGCAAAAGTTTGAATTGCACATTACACAAATAAGTCAAATATATGAAACAGAGTGATTTGAACTGAATGTGACTGACACATGCTGTAAATTCATTTTGTGTGATGTGCTACCAAGCAGAGAATGTCATAAGTGGAAGGGGTAAAGAAGGATTTTGTACTATATTTTATTGTTTTTCAAATATCTATATTTGAAAGGATACATAGCAAGTTACAAATATAAAACAAAGTACTTTTTTTTTCCAGTTTAGCATATGTCACTGGGGAAGGGGTTTAAGGCAAACTGAAAAAGGTCATTATTATACCAGAATAAGGGGGTCCACATAGGAGTTATACCAGTATAATTACACCTGGATAACCAGTAAAACTTTCCCATGTAGACCAGGCCTTAAGCTCCACAGCATGTCACAGACACAGCCTCTCCTTTCAGGTGTTCTGTATCATCCTTCTCTCTAGAGGCCACCTGCCTCGGTTCCAGTCTAGCAAACAGTCTTCCACAGGTTAATTGTTCTGGTTTCACAAATTAACCAGCTCACAACATTTAGAGACAGAGATCACCCATTTTTTAATTCTCTCTGGATTGGTATTGACTAGGAAAAGTGGCTGAGTTTAGCTCAAGGGTTAGCTAACCTGTCCTAGCTAAGCCTGTCCTAACTTGACCTGTTTTCCAGTGCAGATACAGTGAGACACCATTAGCTCAGTTTGAGCTGGTCAAGTTGCAGCCTAGGCAGTTGTGAGAGATCACCATTCATTACCTATGAAAGCAATCCAGCTCCCCTCTGGTCTAATTGTCTGTGTGTCTTGGTTCCTTTAACAGTGAATTTCAAGGTGATTGGACCTGATCATCCCATCATGGGCTCTGCAGGTGAAGATGCCCTGTTACCCTGTCACCTCTTCCGTAACACAAGTGCTCAGAAGATGGAGGTGCGCTGGTACCGATCCAAGTTCTCTGAACCTGTCCAGCTGTATCAGAATGAAAAAGATCAGGCTGAGCAGCAAATACCAAATTCTCAGGGCAGAACAGAGCTGCTGAAGGATGGTATTGTGGATGGAAGCGTTGTCCTGCGTATACGCAACATCACCCCCTCTGACCATGGGCAGTTTATCTGTTTCTTCCGATCAAGCAGATTTTATGCGGAAGCCACTCCGGAACTGAAGGTGACAGGTCAGTAACTTGGGCTGCTAATTTGAATTCCCAGCAGAATAATAATTTATTTTGATGTGGAACTTGATGTGTCTCATTTTCATGCGAGTATCCAGAATTCCCTTCTATCTGCCAGGTATTTCCCATCAGTTGTTCAGGAGCCTATGCCCTGGGCATAAGCTAACAGATTTCAGTGTGTGTCTCTCCACACTCTGGGTGTTCTTTTCACATCTTTGTTGTGCAAGAACTGTGAGAAAATCTATAAGTACCTACATGGGAACAAATATTTGATAATGGCTCTTCAGTCTAGCAGAGAAAGGTGTAACACAAGCTAATGGCAGGAAGTCGAAGCTAGAGAAATTCAGACTGGAAATAAGGCATAATTTTTTAATAGTGAGAGTAATTAACTATTGCAGTGGTTCTCAAATTGTGGTCCGCAAGCTCCATTCAGGTGGTCCGCAGATAGTTCCCTCTAAGGCCGCACATGAGAGAATGAAGGGCCACCCACCCAGGCGTGGCTCCACTAATTAGGTGCCTGGACCCTGGAGAAGACACACATGTAAGGTGAGGTTGTGGCCTTGGGGGGAATAGGGGGTAAGTGGGAGGGGGCAGTGGGGTGAGAAGAGGAGGTGGGGGGAATTTGGGACGTACAGGGCTGCAGCAGCCAGAGAAAGGCGACTTTCCCCAGCTCCAGGGCTGCGGCTGCTGGGGAGGGAAGGCCCTCCTTCCCAGCCTCAGCTCTCTGGCTGCTGGGGCCGGGGAGAGACCCCCCTCCTTCCCAGTCCCAGCTCTGTGGCTGCTGTGGTGAGGGAGAGACCCCACTCCTTCCCAGCCTCAGCTCTGTGTCGGCTGTGGTGGGGGAGAGAGGCACATCCATCGCATTAGAAAGGTAAGAATACTGATATTAAAATATGAGTTGTGTGCTTTTATTTGTAGAACAAAAAAAAATGTTAATTATTATTAAGGTGTTTTTTTATCCAATGCGCTTTACAATAGTTAGTTAATGGTACAACAACTTTTGGAAAGATCGTTAAGTGGTCCGCTGAGACCGTCAGCAATTTTCAAGTGGTCCCCAAACAAAAAAGTTTGAGAACCACTGAACTATTGGAACAACTTACCAAGGGTTGTGGTGGTGTCTCCTTCACTGGCAATTTTAAAATCAAGATTGGCTGTTTTTCTAAAAGATCTGCTGTCAGAATCATAATGGTCCCTTCTGGCCTTGGAATCTATGAATCTGTGAATGAACCTATGAAAGAATTTTAAAGACTATTAGACCTTTAATTTTGGAGAAAACAGCAAGAGGAGATAAAAAGGTGAAGAAAAATGCTTGAAAATCAGCTCTTGTTTCTTGCCACACAACTTCTAAGGGTGTGTGCAGGAGAAAGAGAAACATCCTTTTCTGATGACTTGAAGTGTCCATCCTAGAAAGGGCTGGAAACTACAGAGAGAGCAGCATCTACATCAGCAGGACCAGATCTTTTATTTCTTCTTTTGATTATGTTTCTTTGTCTTTGACCTACACTGACTGAGATCCAAATCCACTTTGGGACTCGTGTGAAGTGAGGGGTTTCCCCTGGAAAAATACTCAGGGCTCAGAGAGGGGGTAGCTCCAGGTTATTACAACAAAGGCAATGCAGATTCTTTGATTAGAGAATGAATTGTCAGTTGCCTCCCTGCCATGCTTTGTGGGGACATTCTATGAATACTTGAGAGTCCCCAACCCAACTCCCCCCAGTGTGCAAACAAGGCCTAGAAGAGCCCCGTGTGATATTGCTAGATACAGTATTGATTTCTGGGAGCTGTAGTCTTTGAGGTTAGAGAACTAGCAGGAAGGGTAAGCGCATCTGTATGTGCTGAGGCCAGGGGCTGCTGCAGCAGCTGCTTCTGGAGCTGTTTGATGTTGGATTTCACTTTTTTGGTCTCGGCCTCCACTGCTCAACAAAGTGGTGACTAGGATGGCTCTCCTGCCCCTGAATCCACCTGCACCCTTTCTTCAAAGCCTAGGAGAGCTTCCAATTGCTTTTAATGCTTGGATAAGAGTATCTGAGTACGATGTCCTTGCAGCTAATGACAGAGAACTCTCTGAAGTAAGAAAATGTGCTTTGCTTATTTAAGTGCCTTGGAGCAGAAGGGCAGCTATATGTTACACTCTTCCCTTCTGAATAATAAATATGATACAGCACTCTCTGCATTAATTTTTGTGTGTGTCTAAAGTGAATGTGGTAGCTGCATGCTATAAATTCCACCAGCGTGGAAACCAGGGGAATTGACAGATCAGTATATTGCTGCTTTAAGGGAACTGATTGTCACATGTGATTTTTGGCAACATGGCAGATGAAATTATTTGAGATCGGCTCATGGAGAAAACAGCTGTGCCTCGTATTAGAGAACATCTACTGCTTGAACCAGAATTGAAATGGCAGAAAGCTGTAACCATTGCTAATCACATCGAGTCAGCAATGGTGGAGGTGAATATAATGAGCTCAGGGAACAGCAGGTGCGATGCAAGCCATGCAACCACTACATCTGGACTACAACAAGGCAGCTGAAAAATTACAAGGGCAATGTAAATGAGAAGTAACATGCCCAGTGATTTCAAAACACACAAGGAAAAGAATGTCACCACTGTGAATGTAACACCCCACTACAGACTACACAGGGATCGGCAACTTTTGGCACGTGGCCAGCCAGGGAAAGCCCCTAGCAGGCTGGGCCAGTTTGTTTACCTGCCGCGTCCGCTGCTTTGGCCGATCGCAGCTCCCACTGGCCGCGGTTCACCGTCCAAGGCCAATGGGGGCTGCGGGAAGGGTGGCCAGCATATCCCTCGGGCTGCGCCGCTTCCTGCAGCCCCCATTGGCCTGGGACAGTGAACCGCAGCCAGTGGGAGCCGCGATCAGCCGAACCTGTGGACGCGGCAGGTAAACAAACCAGGCCAGCCAGGCCCGCCAGGGGCTTACCCTGGCAGGCTGTGTGCCAAAGGTTGCCGATCCCTGGACTATACTGGAAAGCTTGCAGAGGGAGCTCAGTGGCCTGCAAAAAGAGCGGACATTTCCCTAAGGTATGCTAAAGCAACCCATCCTAATCAACAAGTACGTGCGGTTACCATGCCAGAGGTAACTTACTGCATTGGGTGTGGATGGAAGCAGCTCCACAGACACTGTGGATAAAATAACGTGTGCTGTTCATGTCTCTGCTGCAGCAGGAGTGAAGCCCCAGGTGGTGGAATGAATGTTGAACACTGGCTCAGCAGTTTCTATACTACCTGAATTGATTTGCTTGCAATACTTTGGACATGTATCAGTTACTGAACTGAGCTTACACCTAGTGTGCTACTTGATGAACCACATCCCTGTGCTTGGTTGACTACTTGCAACCCTGACATTTGATACATAATGTGTACCGGCAGAATTCTGTCCTATGCCTAGGGGTACTGCTATCCTAAACAGCGATTTGTTTCCCTCACTAAACATGTAGGCAGGCAATAGGCACATTGCTTTTACCCCACCTGGCACCACTACAGCACAAACTCTGGTCTCTGCTCTTAACGAGGATGGTACAGAGGAACCCCAGTGGCTGTGCATTTGGATTTGCTCACGAAATTAAATTTTGACCTCAAGTGACAGCTGTATGACAGAATTTCCCTCTCTACCATTCTCCGTCAGGGATGCTGTAGCACAAGAGGTTAAAAAATTAGTACAAAATGGTGTTATTGAAGAGATTGCATCATCTGAATGAGTCTCACCAATAGTAGTGATAAAGAGAAAGACTGGAGGTGTTTGTCTTAGCATAGATTTAAGGGAGCCTAATAAAGCCATTGTGATTGACAGCTATCCACTCACACATAGAAGAAGCATTGGTGGATCTTTGTGACACAAAGACATTTTCTACTCTCGATCTACAGAATGCATATCACCAAGTTATACTACAGGAGGACAGAGAGATCTCACAGCATTATTACGCTTGAGGATCTATTCCACTTGAAACATGCACCATACGGACTTGTATTGGCACCCAGCATTTTCCAAAGAATAATGTCAGTGATTCTGAAGAATCAGCCTGGAGTCCAGTATTATTTGGATGAAATTATTGTGTTTGGGAAGACTTGCGAGGAACATGAAAAACATTTCCATGCAGTACTAAATAGGGTGACCAGACAGCAAGTGTGAAAAATCAGGACGGGGGTGGGGGTTAATAGGAGCCTATATAAGAAAAAGACCCAAAAATTGGGACGGTCCCTATAAAATCGGGACATCTGGTCACCCTAGTACTAAACCACATCAAAACTGCAGGGCTGAAACTGAATTTCGCCAAATGCCAATTCTGACAAACAGAGTTGTTATTTCTGGGGCACATAATTTTGGAGACTGGATTGAAACCTGACCTGGACCACATCATGGTGGTTAAAAACCACCACCTCCAAGAGACACACAAACCTTACATGCTTTCTTAGTTTTTATGTCATGGTATGCCAAGTTTATTCTGAACAACACTTCAGTCACTGTTACAAACATACTCCAGGGAATCTCGAGCTTGGCCTGGATGACTGTTGCACAAGTTGTTTTGAAACAGTGAAAGATTTGATTGAAAATAGTCCAGCACTTGCATTGTTTGACCCTGCCTCAGACTACAGACTGGGAGCAACACTTACTCAAATCCAGGATGACAACATGGAGGACACTGTTGCATTTGCTTGAAGAACACTTACAGAATCTGAGAGGAAGTATTCATCTGTTGAAAAGAAAGCACTTGCTTGCTATGGACTATGGAAAAATGGAGAACTTAGCTCTGGGGCCAGACTTTCAAGTCGCATACAGATCATAGCTCTTTGACGACACTGTTAACTTCTAAAGGACTTGGATGAGTGGGAGGCCAGATTGCTAGATGGTCAGCAAGACTACTGTCTTTCATGTATGTCACAGAATAGAGGCTGGGAATTCAAAATGTGATGCTTGTCCTGCCTGCCCTTGCTGACAAATGGTGACAATGTAGTTGCACTTATAGCAGGCACCCCCACATCCGTTACACAAGAATAATTCAAAGCTGCTTACTTAGCATGCCCCATTCAACAAAGATTGCAGGAACAGCTGATAACAAAATGGCTACACAACCCCAAATGCTTGATCCAGCTTTGCCCCTTTACTGTAGCGTACTCAAAACAATTCTGTACTAGACGGATGGGTATTATGAGGTACTGACTAGTTGATTGTACCCGACACACTGCAGACAAAATTCATACATCTGGCACATGATACACATCAAGGGACTGACAGAATGAAAGAGTGTCTATGTGACCTGTATTGGGGCCAAGAATGCATGCTCAGGTTGAAGCAGCTGTAAAAACGTGCATTACTAGCCAGTTACATGACAAAATGGTGGTGATCATGTGCCACCATTACAGCCTGTTCTTCTTCCAGATGCCACATGGGAAAAGCTTGCCATTGATATTATATGTCCATTATTATATTTATATGTCATCTCTGCTACACTCATCAAGTTCGTGTCGATTGTCTTTAGCAGGGAAGGGAACCTGAAAAATTTGTGTTGGACAATGGAACACAATTTTCCTCACTGGAATTTGAAACCTTTCTGGCAGAAGGGAACATAAGTGGCTCTGTGGATATGGGGAAAGTCGTGGACGTGATATAGCTTGACTTTAGCAAAGCAGTCTCACACATTCTTGCCAGCAAGTTAAAGAAGTATGGATTGGATGAATAGACTATAAGGTGGATAGAAAGCTGGCTAGATCGTCGGGCTCAATGGGTAGTGATCAACGGCTTGATGTCTAGTTGGCACCCGGCAACAAGCGGAGTGCCCCAGGGGTCGGTCCAGTTTTGGGCACCCCCACTACAGAAAGGATGTGGATAAATTGGAGAGAGTCCAGCGGAGGGCAACAAAAATGATTAGGGGGATAGGGCGCATGACTTACGAGGAGCGGCTGAGGTAACTGGGGCTATTTAGTCTGCAGAAGAGACGAGTGAAGGAGGATTTGATAGCAGCCTTCAACTACCTGAAGGGGGGTTCCAAAGAGGATGGAGCTCAGCTGTTCTCAGTGGTGGCATGTGACAGAACAAGGAGCAATCATCTCATGTTGCAGTGGGGAGGTCTAGGTTGGATATTAGGAAAAACTATTTCACTAGGAGGGTGGTGAAGCACTGGAATGCGTTACCTAGGGAGGTGGTAGAATCTCCATCCATAGAGGTTTGTAAGGCCCAGCTTGACAAAGCCCTGGCTGGGATGATTTAGTTGGGGATTGGTCCTGCTTTGAGCAGGGGGTTGGACTAGATGACCTTCTGAAGTCTCTTCCAACCCTAATCTTCTACGATTCTATGACACTTTAACATTACATGTAGAAAATAATCATGTATTACAATCAAATTGATTAAGAAATTGAACAATTCCATAGAAGTTTGAAAGACAGTCTGGAGACAGCTATGCTGGAAAGAAAAGTGTGGACAACCTTCACTACGATTACTTTTAAACCTACAGGGCTACACGCCATGCCTCAACACAAAAGTCACCTGCTGAATTATTGCACGGTAGAGAGATGCATACTGAATTAAACATTGCTGGATTACACGGGCCTATATCTGATATATCATTGCTGCCGGATATCAGACAAACAGTTCAATGAAAACCACAAAAATATAAGATGCAGATAAATGCTGTGGGGTCAGGGAACTGAAATTCAAATGTGGCTTGTTTATAGGAGTATGAAAACCTGGAATGGTAGGAAAAGGAGAACCCAGGTTCACTTCCCCACTGAAAATTGTTTCTAAAAAGGACTATGACACTCTGTACCTCAGAGTAGCACTCTGGAACTCCCATATTCATCACTGTCATAGAATTATGATACGTTTTGTACAAAGTTTGCCTTGAGAGGTATCATTTTAAAAGTCTTGATCTGTTGAACATTAATATCCTGTTGGATTGTATGTGCTATCATGGTATAGGAAGTTATGAAGTTTTGCTATGTATGTGTTACTGAAATATGTTGTGAGGTTGGGAACACCCACAACCAACCTTTCAGGTGCAACAATGGAGGAGGCAGACAGGGGTTAATGGCTCATCAACACCCATCAAGGAAAGGATCTCAGAAACTGTATACAATGGAAACTTCTCAGAGAGAACACATAGACAATGGAGACTGCTTGACCAATGGAGACTACCTGATCCCCACACCACAGCAAAGGATTTTTCCAACAAGCTGGAAGAAACTATAAAAGAGGGGAAGTGACATCATCACTTGGCCTCACTCCCCCCCACAACTCAACACCTGGAAACATGTTTGGAGGACAAAGACTTTGTATGTGGGAGGGCGGTTTCAGGCTGGAAAAGAGTCCCAGCCTGTGTATTGAGGAACTATACTATCCTGTTTAGTTTATAGAACTCAGATTGTGAATTTACTTTTATTTCTTAGGTAACCAACGTTGATCTCTACATTCGCTACCTATAATCACTTAAAATCTATCTTTCTGTAGTTTATATTTTACCTAAAACAGTGTGGTTTGGTTGAAGTGCTTGGGAAATCTCAGCTCAGTTTACATCGAAGCAGGGGCAGTCTGGGTAATGAACGTATTCTGGTTAGGCTTCTGACCAGGGCAAGATGGTACAGCTCTGGGGTGCAAGGCTGGGGAGCTGGGGGGAATTGGCTGGGGAGCTGGGGGGGAATTGGCTGGAGCCTCCCTATTGTTGGTTCATGAATGACTGGGAGAAGCATTCATGTAACTCAGCTGGGTGTGTTGCTGTCTATGGATGGCTGTGTAAGGGTAGTGCCTGCCAGGGGTATGTGGCTTGACACAGCATCACAGTGTGAGGGGCACCCCATGTTGGAGGGACAGAGGGCTCAGTGGTCCCACAGTCCATGTTGCATCCCAGGGACCCCGTCACAAGGACCTCACGCTTACAAGCTGTCAGATGGTCAGTCTGGAGCACTATTCATCTTGCCCCTGCTTACTAAGACATAGTGCAATGTTTCAGACTATCTAACTAGCCCTTTGCTGCTGACAATACAGGATAACTGACAGGATATTGGGCCTGACGAATATGCTGTCAGAGTCTGACAGCCAACTGTATTGGCTAGAGACTGTGTTCTGTAATTATTAAAGGAACAGTCTTCTATTATAACTAGAATTCTAATTACAGTTACATAACTACTTCTTAGTTATTGTTTATTTGCTAATTACATAATTTATGTTTATTATAGTAGCAGGTTATTGGATTAGTATTACTGCCGTAAGATTGAGTTTGTTCTAAGACGAGGGAAATGTGGTGTTGCTAGATCCAGCATTGATTGCTGAGAGCTGTAGTCTTTGTTTAGAAGTGTAAATATGGGTGTTGCTTCATTGTTGTCCTAATAAACCTTGTTGGATTTCACCCTTTTGGTCTCAGCTTCCACTGCTCAGCAAAGAATGAGATAATATTCAGTTAGGTAATAAATACACCATGATCTCCCCAGGCAGAGCTGCCAAGCAGCTCCTGGTGCCTTTTCACAACGAGGCTGCCAGAATGTGACTTAGGGCTTTCCTACACTGGGGGGGCTACAGTGGCACTCTAGCTATGCCGCTGCAACCCCATAGTGCAGATGCAGACTAAAGCGATGGCAGGGTTTCCCATTGCTGTAGGTAATCCACCTTCCCAAGCAACAGGAGCTAGCTCAATAGAAGCACTCTATTGTAATTCTTCACACCCCTGAGTGACATAGCTGTGTCAATCTACATTTTAAGTGTAGACCAGGCCTTAGAGCCTCTGGCCTTCTCTGCATGGGAAAGTTGTATCAGTTTAAATTAAATTGGTTTTTAATCCAGTTTATTTAGATGAGTGCAAACTCCTATGTGGACGCTCCTACATCCGTTTAAAACAGGGGTCTCAAACTCAATTTACCTTAGGGCCAGTGCCAGTCCTCAAATCCTCCCAGTGGGCCACTAGTGTCACTGAAGATGGTGTTCAGAAAAGAAAACGTTTATATTGTATTTTTTTATTTTGAGTTTCTTAGAAATAATAAAACTGTTATGCAACTTTATACAATTCTTCGCCTGCCAGAGAGTTTTTAGTGTTTGCCAGACACCTGGCAATGCTTCAGTTCTGTCAGTTTGTTGATGTTTGGCCTCAGTGACTGTGCAGTTGAAACCTTCAGGATTGCAGCAAGGTGTGCATCAGATAGTTGTGTTCGGTATTTTGACTTGTTTATATTCATTGTGGAAAAACGTGATGCTGCCTCGATGGCTGACTCTGCCCGGCAACTAATGATGCTGCCTCCATGGCTGATTCTGCCCGGCAACTAATGATGCTGCCTCCATGGCTGACTCTGCCCAGCCATTAGTGATGGTATCTCTGTCCCTCTCCCCCAGCCAATGGAAGCTGCAGGGGCCGCGCCTGCAGCAAACATTGCTGGCAGCGTGTCTGCATGCGTTTCTCCTCCGCAGGCCGCAGTGGGGAGGTTCTTCGGCCACAGATGGCCCGCAGGCCGGGACCTTGAGACCCCTGGTTTAAAGGCAGCTATCACTGGTTTAGTTAAACCTGTTCCAAACTGAGTTAAAATAAACAATAAAACAAAAGGCCTCTCTTACACAAAAATCAGTTTCATGTGGCTTTTTGCAGCAGTTTAACTAGATGGTTTTCAACTTACACCTTGTGTTAAATCACTGCAGCTTCACAAGGTCTTTGTTTAGCAACGTAGTCACGAAAACCTGCAGCAGCCCATGGTGCTACAGCCCAGGTCTACCCTAGGAGTTAGTTCCTAGTAGCTATGCCAGAGTACACTGTCTTCAGATGTTGATAGATATTTGGCTGTGTGTGTGTTCTTTCAGCGTGCTTTCCAGCTCTGCGCAGATAGCAGAGACAGCAGGCTGTGATTGAACCACCCAATAAATTCACAGACTCGGTTTTCAGCAAAGGTACTTGGTCAGGTTTATTGCTGACGAGGCATGGTACTAATGCCCTGGCTCAATGGTTACAGGTACACTAACACATGTATGCCTGTGACAATGGACCAGCTCAGTGAATGGCCCCGACTTTCCATTTTCCCCTCGGCCAGACAAAGACACCCCCTCTGAGATACATCTTTATACACAGATACAAACAAGTTACTCATTACTCCTGATGTACCAGGGTGCCACCCTCTGACGTATCCAGGAGCCACCCATTACCTTGTACATGTTGGTTCGATCAAAGAATCTCTATCCATCATGCTGTCATCTTGACTTTTTCCTTAAGATGGGTCAGCGTGTTCCTGTTCTCTTTGGGGAATGTGTTTGCTATCCAGGTGTTCTGGTGCCATCTTTCTGGAATGTGTTTGCATATATTTGTGCCTAACACTACTTAGGAATGTGTGTTTCTGCAATATCAGCCCTATTCTTGCCAGATTCTGTCTGCTTGCAAGCAGGCAAAACCCGACTTTGCTTCTTTGCTTTATATCAACAAAACTACTTTAGTTCAGGCTAGGGTGACCAGACAGTGAAAAATCGGGACGGGGGTGGGGTGTAATAGGAGCCTATATAAGAAAAAGACCCAAAAATCGGGACTGTCCCTATAAAATCGGGACATCTGGTCACCCTAGTTCACGCCTCAGGCCTCACACCAGGCCTCTGATACAAGGGCTTATGTTTCAGGCCCTCTTCCTACTACATAAACTATACCAGCAAAACGGTCCTGGTGGTTTATACCGGCAAAGTGACTTTGTACCACCTTCTTTCACCCACCCTGAGCAAATCAAGTTTTACGGGGAATGGTCACAGCTTTGCCAGTATAACCGTATTTACACTAGGGGTATCTTGCTTTCTAGCATTGCCAGGCAACTGAGAGTATCTTCCTTATGAGTGTGCTACAGAATTCAGGAAACAGAGCAGGACCAGGGATATAAAGTTTAAACCAGAACTCTCGTTATAACATGACAAGATGGCTCCTACAAACTTTCAGCATACAGCCTCTGCGTGTATCTACTTCATGTGAGAGACCCCTGATAATGGGAGGCCTTCTGGTGATTAAACAACTAATTTTAAAGAGACTATAAATACAATATACTGCTGCATCACCCTTGCTTCATTCTTTAAACTTGTCCCAATAAATAACTGAACTTCTCAAACAAACAGGCCAGAGGCATGAGCAGAGAATTACAGCACTGATTGCTGTTAAATCTTCATCTGCGTGGGTCTGAGCCTGTTAACGCTTAACCTGCTGGCACTTATTTTTACCACTGGCGCAATCTGTCAGCTCTGTATGGGGGGAGGGATAGCTCAGTGGTTTGAGCATTGGCCTGTAAACCCAGGGTTATGAGTTCAATCCTTGAGGGGGCCACTTAGGGATCTGGGGCAAAATCAGTCCTTGGTCCTGCTAGTGAAGGCAGGGGGCTGGACTCAATGACCTTTTAAGGTCCCTTCCAGTTCTAGGAGATAGGATATCTCCATTAATTTATTTTATTTTTATTTATTTATGTTATCTCTGTAGACAATTGTCATACGAATCCTGGTCGCAAATGTGTGTGTGAGAGAGCGAGCGCGGGGGGGGAGGCAATAGGCCACATGTCCTCCCCTTCCTTACTAAGGCTGTGGAGTAACTGCTCACCTGCTACTGCAACTTGGCACTTAAGGTTTCTAATCCTCAGCCCCTCATACATTCCATAGAGTCATAGATGTTAAGGCCAGAAGGCACTTTTATGATCATTTAATCTGACCCTCTGTATGACACAGGCCAGAGAATTTCTCCCAGTGATTCCTGCATCCAGCCCAATAACTTATGGGTGAGCTAGAGCAATTCTTTATTAATTTATTTATTTTTAAGGAAGAGACTTACAATTCTGATTGAAGGACTACAGGAGATGGAGACTCCACCATGTCCCTTGTTCCAGTGATTTAAGTACACACATTGTGAAAAATTTGCACCATATTTTGTCTGGCTTCAACTTCCTGCCACTGGAATTGTTATTTCCTGGAGCTCACAGCCAGTTTAGTTGGGCTGCTCGCTCTGTTCAGTGATACGCCTTATCATTTTATCCTGGAGGTCTGGAATGTGTTTTCCAAGAAAGTGGGGCTGAAATAGTCCTCGGACAGTGATCCCTACCGGTGACCTGGGCCTTCCTTTGGGCTCTCTGGTGAGAACTCTCAGCCTCCCGCCCCTCAGTCTCTACCCTGATTGGTTGAGCAGGGGGTTATTGACAGGGAGGAGACTCAGGTCCTTTTTGTTCTCTTTTAAGAACAAGTAAATAAGTCATAACCAGTCATCTGTTTGACGAATTTTGCTGCTTCTCTACATGAATTGTCTCTGCGCAGTTCATGAACTGTTGTTTGTCTGGAGCTCATTTGAGAGCACTTTATTCAGGCTCTGGCTTCGGCAGGGATGGGGAGGGACCAAAAAGGCTGGTTAGTGAGAGGCTGCCTTGACCCCAGACTCACGCCTCCTCCCCGCTCGGTTCCAGGCTGTCCAGGCTCCTGAGGAGGTTCAGGAAGAAGGCTCTGCAGGTGGCCCCAGAGCCTGAGGGAAGCAGCTGCCATCTTCCCCAGGAGCAGAGCGGCCTCTCCGTCCCTGCTGGCGGGGAAGGAGCTCCCGGCCGAGCGAGGAGGTGGAAGTGCCCAGCCTTCTGGCAGAGGAAAGCCGCTCCTGGCGCAGGCGCTGAGGTGAGAGAGCCACCAGCCAGGCCGAAATGGAGCTGGCCCAGGATGCGGCTGGGCAGGCAGGACCCAGCCCAGAAGGGGAGCCGGGCAGGGTGGCTCTGGGGCTTGTTGTGTGGGAAGCACCGGCCCCAAGAGCCCAGCCCTGATTCTCAGCAGGAGGCATCGCCCTGCCTAGTCCCTGAGGACCTTCCAGCCTCCCCAGGGCAGGAGGTGGAGGATCCCTGTCGCAGCACCAGCAGCTCGGCCCACTCCCCAGGGGACAGCAGCAGCACCTGGGACTCAGGCAGCAGTGAGGCCGATGGGCGCTGCTGCTTTGTTCCAGGTGAGGAGCCAGGCTGGGCTCAAGGAGGGGTGAGGAGGGGGATGTGAACATCCTGGGCCACGCACTCAACCAGTACTATGGGGGCGGGTCCCCAGCCCAGGTGTCTGGTCTGAGCCACGTGAACCCCACTGACAGTAGATGCTGCGATCCTGTGGCTTAGCATTAGTGTCTGGGATGACTTGGGGCAAGATCTCAACCTCCCTGCAACCCACTTCACTGCTGCCAGAATCCCTCCTGCCCCCCCTGCAAGAGTCCCCTCCCTGCCCTACCTGGGTGGGGCTGGAGGAGAGGGTTCTGAGAACTTGAGCTATGGTTTGGAGGTGGAACAGCTGTCAAGGGCACTGAGGGGGAGGTGGCAGGAGCTCACCCTACAAGGAGGGGGTGTTACCAGATGTGCCCATTTCTTTGGGGTATGCTCATTTATTCGGGTTACTCTTCTGGGGAAGGGGGTTCTGTAATTCTATCAATGTACTGCTTGTGTCACTTGTGTTTTCATATGAAGCTCTACTTCTCCCTTCTGCAAGTCCCCTCCCAGTGGAGCTATCCTGCAGGACCTAGGCTCCCTAGGGCTGGGTTACTCCAGCCCCAGAACCGGATGAACACCCACACACCCACACATATATTAACAGAGCAAGTGTGAGCAGACCAGGTCAATCAGCACTGTCAAGCTGACCCCTTATATGTCTCTGGACTCACTGGGCTGGATGAAGCAGCACTTTCAAGCTACCTCTCCTTATATGCCCCTGGGCTCCATGGACTGGGTCAAGCTGTTACCCTTATGCGTCCCAGATTCAGCACGTCCCTGTCCCCACTCCCCCAACACAATTGTACTGGCAGTAACCTACTTGATGAGCAAACCCCACAGTATTTTGGGCGCTGCAGGGATCTTTAGCTTAGGTAAAAGAAGCGTTGCTGTAGAGTGAATGGGGGAAGCTAAAAACACAAAAGAGTAAAGTTCAGCAACAGAGAGAGAAGCAACCAAGTTAACCATAAAAGTTATTTATTGAATAATAGTGATAACTACACAAGGAGAGCTAAACCAACATAACATACATTATTAAAGGTTAATACCTAAGGTAGAAAGGAAAACACAGAGAGAGAAAGAGGGGGGATCTCACCCACTCCATGAGGCTTGAACTGGTCGGGGTTCCCAGGTGATGGTGGTCGCAGAGGGTCCTGAATGTAGGAGACAGGCAGAGCCCTCAGCACGATCAGTCAGGAGAAGATGGAGTTCCAGTGGAACTGATGCATAGTTTGGATCTAAGCATCAGAACCCTGACTACAGGGTGAGTAGGGATTTTTGTAGAGAAATTGCAATTGTTCAAGGGAGAACACTAGATTTGTTTATAGGTAAACTGATGACTCAGGGTTTTCTTTAGACTAGACAATAGGAACTGATCACTCTTGGCTATGGGTGGTGTTTTCTTCCAGGGAGCTCACAATGCAACTAGGCTACTTCAGTATTTGGATATCAATTAAGGATTCATTACTAGAATTGGTCTGATAATTGCTGAGCCGGGTGTGTGCAGCCATAGGTTCATTAGCATCTGGAGCAGAGATTCCCGTGATGCAGTGCTTCCCTGCTTTTTTTGGTCCCAGAGTTCAGTGTGGTTCTCTGTTCTCCATTCTGTATGTAAACTGAGATGTCTTCCTG
The DNA here is from genome assembly GCF_028017835.1 of Emys orbicularis. Taxonomy (NCBI): domain Eukaryota; kingdom Metazoa; phylum Chordata; order Testudines; family Emydidae; genus Emys; species Emys orbicularis. Next base: position 136,254,719 of record NC_088688.1, on the reverse strand, counting down.
TCTCATCTTTCATGCAGATGAGGCTAGGGGAGTTGTCTCTGCTCTCATTCTGTATGCTAATGGAGATGTCTTAATCTTGTCACCCTTGTCAGGAGGGGTCTAGGTGTGTCACCCAATGCCCTTCACTGCTCTCTGCAAATTTTTTCCTCTGATGGGTTTTAGTTTAAGCAGAGGTGTGGGGGGGTGTCTTTCATGAGTCAGGCTGGATACTGCACCCTGGTTCCCCAAGAACACAGAAGTGTCTGGTATCAGGGGGTTGGCACTGGAGGTTACTAGAAAGGACAACAAGACTCCATTCTGGCGGTCAGGAGGTGAATCCATCCCTCAGTGGTGGGCAGGTGCTGGGTGGAAATGCTGCTGGTTCCAGGTGCCCTTAATTCCCCCTGATTCCTCGGGGCGTTTGAGTCTCTGACAGGTTCTCGTTCCCTTGCAGCAGGAGGACGTCACGGCCAAAGTGATGCACCAGCTCTGCATCATCCGGCACTTGTGCGAGGTGCCTGAGACACTGCAGGGGCTGTGCCTCTGAGGCCATCAGCAACTCCCGCTCCCTGCTGCAGGTACTGCTCTGGCTCACTGTAAATGGGGAGCTAGTGGAAGGGGAAATGGAGCCCCCTGGCACTCACTAAAAGGGAAAGTGGTGGATTCTCCATCTCTTGATGTCATTGAATGAAGGGTATTAGGGTTCACATAGGTGAGTGCGAGCAGGAGCCTCTTTCGAATTTTCTCCTTTCCTTTTACTGATTTTACTAGAAAACAGATGTCCCTGTTTAGAAGCTAAGAGCCTCCAAGAGGTTTTGGAACCTGCTCAGTCTGATCCGTCTGGTGCCAGCTGAATTCTAGGCATGGAAAACACTAGTTTAAGGTGGCAGAATTTTATTCCCTCCCTGGGATTTTGTCCCGTAGAATCACTGGGGACATTAGGGTTTGTCCTTTTCGTTTTACCTTTTCCTCCATCCCTCCTTCCTTTCTCTTCATCTCTTACTTCTTTTGTCCTTTCTCCTGTTCCCCTCCCACCACCAGGAGTGGTGTGTGTGTGTGTGTGTGTGTTGCTGGGGGTGCTCTTCACCTCCCCTTGTGGGAAGTTGATCCAAAACTGTGGGGTTGAAATAGTGCTTGGACTCCACTGACACTAGATGCTGCCATCCTGTGGCTTAGCATTAGTGTCTGGGATGACTTGGGGCAAGATCTCAACCTCCCCGCAACCCACTTCACTGCTGCCAGAATCCCTCCTGCCCCCCCTGCTAGAGCCGCCTCCCTGCCCAACGTGGGTGGGGGTGGAGAAGAGGGTTCTGATAACTTGAGCTGTGGTTTGGAGGTGGAACAGCTGTCAAGGGCACTGAGGGGGAGGTAGCAGGAGCTCACCCTACAAGGAGGGGGGTTGGAACTGGAGGTTACTAGAAAGGACAAGAAGACTCCATTCTGGGGTTCAGGAGGAGAATTCATCCCTCAGTGGTGGGCAGGTGCTGGGTGGAAATACTGCTGGTTCCAGGTGCCCTTAATTCCCCCTGTTTCCTCGGGGCGTTTGAGTCCCTGACAGGTTCTTGTTCCCTTGCAGCAGGAGGACGTCACGGCCAAAGTGATGCACCAGCTCCGCATCATCCGGCACTTGCGCCAGGTGCCTGAGACACTGCAGGGGCTGTGCCTCTGAGGCCATCAGCAACTCCCGCTCCCTGCTGCAGGTACTGCTCTGGCTCACTGTAAATGGGGAGCTAGTGGAAGGGGAAATGGAGCCCCCTGGCACTCACTAAAAGGGAAAGTGGTGGATTCTCCATCTTTTGATGTCATTGAATGAAGACTAGATGCCTTTCTGGAATGTGTGTGCCCAAAAAGTAACTATTGTACTATACAGGAAGCCTATGATATGCAGGGGGTTAGATGAGATGCTCTAAAGGTCTCTTCTGGCCATAAAGTCTACTAATTTTGGAAACACTGAGTGTAGCATTGGGAGCAGCCTCTGATGTTTTACTGTCTAGCTGGCTTGCTTCCTAGAATGAACAGGCATTGAGTGGGGTGATCCACAGGGAGTAGCTCAAACCTTCAAAGTGTCTGGTCAGAGGCAGGACAATAGCACTTCAGGGGAGGGGTGTGTGTGGCAGTGACATCACAAAGGCCTTTTGCAGGACCTCAGCCTATTGGTCAAAGGTGGTGGGGAGGTGGTGACCTGACAGAGAGATGCTGACATGAGCCAGGCAGGATAGGGGCGCAGAGCCAGGAAAACCTCGTAGACCCCTGTGGCTTAGCTTCAGCAAGTCTCCTTCTCGAGGTCTCTCTTTGAGAGAGTATTAGCGTTCACGTAGGTGAGTGCGAGGAGGAACCTCTTTCGAGTTTTCTCCTTTCCTTGTACTGATTTTACTAGAAAACAGACGTCCCTGTTGAGAAGGTAAAAGCCTCGGAGAGGTTTGTAACCTGTTCAGTCTGATCCACCTGGTGCCAGCTGAATTCTAGGCATGGAAAACACTAATTCAAGGTGGCAGAATTTTATAGCCCACCTGGGATGTTGTCCCATGGAATCACTGGGGACATTAGGGTTTGTCCTTTTCGTTTTACCTTTTCCTCCATCCCTCCTTCCTTTCTCTTCATCTCTTACTTCTTTTGTCCTTTCTCCTGTTCCCCTCCCACCACCAGGAGTGGTGTGTGTGTGTGTGTGTGTGTGTTGCTGGGGGTGCTCTTCACCTCCCCTTGTGGGAAGTTGATCCAAAACTGTGGGGTTGAAATAGTGCTTGGACTCCACTGACACTAGATGCTGCCATCCTGTGGCTTAGCATTGGTGTCTGGGATGACTTGGGGCAAGATCTCAACCTCCCCGCAACCCACTTCACTGCTGCCAGAATCCCTCCTGCCCCCCCTGCTAGAGCCGCCTCCCTGCCCAACCTGGGTGGGGGTGGAGAAGAGGGTTCTGATAACTTGAGCTGTGGTTTGGAGGTGGAACAGCTGCTAAGGGCACTGAGGGGGAGGTAGCAGGAGCTCACCCTACAAGGAGGGGGGTTGGCACTGGAGGTTACTAGAAAGGACAAGAAGACTCCATTCTGGGGTTCAGGAGGTGAATTCATCCCTCAGTGGTGGGCAGGTGCTGGGTGGAAATACTGCTGGTTCCAGGTGCCCTTAATTCCTCCTGATTCCTCGGGGCGTTTGAGTCTCTGACAGGTTCTCGTTCCCTTGCAGCAGGAGGACGTCATGGCCAAAGTGATGCACCAGCTCCGCATTATCCGGCACTTGCGCCAGGTGCCTGAGACACTGCAGGGGCTGTGCCTCTGAGGCCATCAGCAACTCCCGCTCCCTGCTGCAGGTACTGCTCTGGCTCACTGTAAATGGGGAGCTAGTGGAAGGGGAAATGGAGCCCCCTGGCACTCACTAAAAGGGAAAGTGGTGGATTCTGCATCTCTTGATGTCATTTCATGAAGACTAGATGCGTTTCTGGAATGTGTTTTCCAAAAAAGTAACTGTTGTGCTATACAGGAAGCCCATGATATGCAGGGGGTTAGATGAGATGCTCTAAAGGTCTCTTCTGTCCATAAAGTCTACTAATTTTGTTAAAACTGAGTGTAGCGTTAGGAGCAGCCTCTGATGTTTTACTGTCTAGCCGGCTTGCTTCCTAGAATGAACACGCATTGAGTGGGGCGATCCACAGAGAGTAGCTCAAACCTTCAAAGTGTCTGGTCAGCGGCAGGACAATAGCACTTCAGGGGAGGGGTGTGTGTGGCAGTGACATCACAAAGGCCTTTTGCAGGACCTCAGCCTATTGGTCAAAGGAGTTAGGGAGGTGGTGTCCTCACAGAGAGATGCTGACATCAGCCAGGCAGGACAGGGGCGCAGGGCCAGGGAAACCTCAGAGACCCCTGTGGCTTTGCTTCAGCAAGTCTCCTTCTCGAGGTCTCTCTTTGAGGACTGAGAGATTATTAGGGTTCACGGAGGTGAGTGCGAGCAGGAGCCTCTTTCGAGTTTTCTCCTTTCTTTTTACTGATTTTACTAGAAAAGAGACGTCCCTGTTGAGAAGCTAAGAGCCTCGGAGAGGTTTGTAACCTGTTCAGTCTGATCCACGTGGTGCCAGCTGAATTCTAGGCATGGAAAACACTAGTTCAAGGTGGCAGAATTTTATAGCCCACCTGGGATTTTGTCCCGTGGAATCACTGGGGACATTAGGGTTTGTCCTTTTCGTTTTACCTTTTCCTCCATCCCTCCTTCCTTTCTCTTCATCTCTTACTTCTTTTGTCCTTTCTCCTGTTCCCCTCCCACCACCAGGAGTGGTGTGTGTGTGTGTGTGTGTGTGTGTTGCTGGGGGTGCTCTTCACCTCCCCTTGTGGGAAGTTGATCCAAAACTGTGGGGTTGAAATAGTGCTTGGACTCCACTGACACTAGATGCTGCCATCCTGTGGCTTAGCATTAGTGTCTGGGATGACTTGGGGCAAGATCTCAACCTCCCCGCAACCCACTTCACTGCTGCCAGAATCCCTCCTGCCCCCCCTGCTAGAGCCGCCTCCCTGCCCAACGTGGGTGGGGGTGGAGAAGAGGGTTCTGATAACTTGAGCTGTGGTTTGGAGGTGGAACAGCTGTCAAGGGCACTGAGGGGGAGGTAGCAGGAGCTCACCCTACAAGGAGGGGGGTTGGCACTGGAGGTTACTAGAAAGGACAAGAAGACTCCATTCTGGGGTTCAGGAGGTAAATTCATCCCTCAGTGGTGGGCAGGTGCTGGGTGGAAATGCTGCTGGTTCCAGGTGCCCTTAATTCCCCCTTATTTCTTGGGGCATTTGAGTCTCTGACAGGTTCTCGTTCCCTTGCAGCAGGAGGACGTCACGGCCAAAGTGATGCACCAGCTCCGCATCATCCAGCACTTGCGCCAGGTGCCTGAGACACTGCAGGGGCTGTGCCTCTGAGGCCATCAGCAACTCCCGCTCCCTGCTGCAGGTACTGCTCTGGCTCATTGTAAATGGGGAGCTAGTGGAAGGGGAAATGGAGCCCCCTGGCACTCACTAAAAGGGAAAGTGGTGGATTCTCCATCTCTTGATGTCATTGAATGAAGACTAGATGCCTTTCTGGAATGTGTTTTCCAAAAAAGTAACTGTTGTGCTATACAGGAAGCCCATGATATGCAGGGGGTTAGATGAGATGCTCTAAAGGTCTCTTCTGGCCATAAAGTCTACTAATTTTGTTAAAACTGAGTGTAGTGTTAGGAGCAGCCTCTGATGTTTTACTGTCTAGCCGGCTTGCTTCCTAGAATTAACACGCACTGAGTGGGGTGATCCACAGAGAGTAGCTCAAACCTTCAAAGTGTCTGGTCAGCGGCAGGACAATAGCAGTTCAGGGGAGGGGTGTGTGTGGCAGTGACATCACAAAGGCCTTTTGCAGGACCTCAGCCTATTGGTCATAGGTGGTGGGGAGCTGGTGACCTCACAGAGAGATGCTGACATGAGCCAGGCAGGATAGGGGCGCAGAGCCAGGAAAACCTCGTAGACCCCTGTTGCTTTGCTTCAGCAAGTCTCCTTCTCGAGGTCTCTCTTTGAGAACTGAGAGAGTATTAGGGTTCAGGTAGGTGAGTGCGAGGAGGAACCTCTTTCGAGTTTTCTCCTTTCTTTTTACTGATTTTACTAGAAAAGAGACGTCCCTGTTGAGAAGCTAAGAGCCTCGGAGAGGTTTGTAACCTGTTCAGTCTGATCCACGTGGTGCCAGCTGAATTCTAGGCATGGAAAACACTAGTTCAAGGTGGCAGAATTTTATAGCCCACCTGGGATTTTGTCCCGTGGAATCACTGGGGACATTAGGGTTTGTCCTTTTCGTTTTACCTTTTCCTCCATCCCTCCTTCCTTTCTCTTCATCTCTTACTTCTTTTGTCCTTTCTCCTGTTCCCCTCCCACCACCAGGAGTGGTGTGTGTGTGTGTGTGTGTGTGTGTGTTGCTGGGGGTGCTCTTCACCTCCCCTTGTGGGAAGTTGATCCAAAACTGTGGGGTTGAAATAGTGCTTGGACTCCACTGACACTAGATGCTGCCATCCTGTGGCTTAGCATTAGTGTCTGGGATGACTTGGGGCAAGATCTCAACCTCCCCGCAACCCACTTCACTGCTGCCAGAATCCCTCCTGCCCCCCCTGCTAGAGCCGCCTCCCTGCCCAACCTGGGTGGGGGTGGAGAAGAGGGTTCTGATAACTTGAGCTGTGGTTTGGAGGTGGAACAGCTGTCAAGGGCACTGAGGGGGAGGTAGCAGGAGCTCACCCTACAAGGAGGGGGGTTGGCACTGGAGGTTACTAGAAAGGACAAGAAGCCTCCATTCTGGGGTTCAGGAGGTGAATTCACCCCTCAGTGGTGGGCAGGTGCTGGGTGGAAATACTGCTGGTTCCAGGTGCCCTTAATTCCCCCTGATTCCTCGGGGCGTTTGAGTCTCTGACAGGTTCTCGTTCCCTTGCAGCAGGAGGACGTCACGGCCAAAGTGGTGCACCAGCTCCGCATCATCCAGCACTTGCGCCAGGTGCCTGAGACACTGCAGGGGCTGTGCCTCTGAGGCCATCAGCAACTCCCGCTCCCTGCTGCAGGTACTGCTCCGGCTCATTGTAAATGGGGAGCTAGTGGAAGGGGAAATGGAGCCCCCTGGCACTCAGTAAAAGGGAAAGTGGTGGATTCTCCATCTCTTGATGTCATTGAATGAAGACTAGATGCCTTTCTGGAATGTGTTTTCCAAAAAAGTAACTGTTGTGCTATACAGGAAGCCCATGATATGCAGGGGGTTAGATGAGATGCTCTAAAGGTCTCTTCTGGCCATAAAGTCTACTAATTTTGTTAAAACTGAGTGTAGCGTTAGGAGCAGCCTCTGATGTTTTACTGTCTAGCCGGCTTGCTTCCTAGAATGAACACGCATTGAGTGGGGTGATCCACAGAGAGTAGCTCAAACCTTCAAAGTGTCTGGTCAGCGGCAGGACAATAGCAGTTCAGGGGAGGGGTGTGTGTGGCAGTGACATCACAAAGGCCTTTTGCAGGACCTCAGCCTATTGGTCATAGGTGGTGGGGAGCTGGTGACCTCACAGAGAGATGCTGACATGAGCCAGGCAGGATAGGGGCGCAGAGCCAGGAAAACCTCGTAGACCCCTGTTGCTTTGCTTCAGCAAGTCTCCTTCTCGAGGTCTCTCTTTGAGAACTGAGATAGTATTAAGGTTCACGTATGGGAGTGCGAGCAGGAGCCTCTTTCGAGTTTTCTCCTTTCCTTTTACTGATTTTACTAGAAAACAGACGTCCCTGTTTAGAAGGTAAGAGCCTCCAAGAGGTTTTGGAACCTGCTCAGTCTGATCCATCTGGTGCCAGCTGAATTCTAGGCATGGAAAACACTAGTTCAAGGTGGAAGAATTTTATTCCCTCCCTGGGATTTTGTCCCGTAGAATCACTGGGGACATTAGGGTTTGTCCTTTTCGTTTGACCTTTTCCTCCATCCCTCCTTCCTTTCTCTTCATCTCTTACTTCTTTTGTCCTTTCTCCTGTTCCCCTCCCACCACCAGGAGTGGTGTGTGTGTGTGTGTGTGTGTGTGTGTGTGTGTGTGTGTGTGTGTGTGTGTGTGTGTGTGTGTGTTGCTGGGGGTGCTCTTCACCTCCCCTTGTGGGAAGTTGATCCAAAACTGTGGGGTTGAAATAGTGCTTGGACTCCACTGACACTAGATGCTGCCATCCTGTGGCTTAGCATTGGTGTCTGGGATGACTTGGGGCAAGATATCAACCTCCCCGCAACCCACTTCACTGCTGCCAGAATCCCTCCTGCCCCCCCTGCTAGAGCCGCCTCCCTGCCCAACCTGGGTGGGGGTGGAGAAGAGGGTTCTGATAACTTGAGCTGTGGTTTGGAGGTGGAACAGCTGTCAAGGGCACTGAGGGGGAGGTAGCAGGAGCTCACCCTACAAGGAGGGGGGTTGGCACTGGAGGTTACTAGAAAGGACAAGAAGACTCCATTCTGGGGTTCAGGAGGTAAATTCATCCCTCAGTGGTGGGCAGGTGCTGGGTGGAAATACTGCTGGTTCCAGGTGCCCTTAATTCCCCCTGATTCCTCGGGGCGTTTGAGTCTCTGACAGGTTCTCGTTCCCTTGCAGCAGGAGGATGTCACGGCCAAAGTGATGCACCAGCTCCGCATCATCCGGCACTTGCGCCAGGTGCCTGAGACACTGCAGGGGCTGTGCCTCTGAGGCCATCAGCAACTCCCGCTCCCTGCTGCAGGTACTGCTCTGGCTCACTGTAAATGGGGAGCTAGTGGAAGGGGAAATGGAGCCCCCTGGCACTCACTAAAAGGGAAAGTGGTGGATTCTGCATCTCTTGATGTCATTGAATGAAGACTAGATGCCTTTCTGGAATGTGTTTTCCAAAAAAGTAACTGTTGTGCTATACAGGAAGCCCATGATATGCAGGGGGTTAGATGAGATGCTCTAAAGGTCTCTTCTGGCCATAAAGTCTACTAATTTTGTTAAAACTGAGTGTAGCATTAGGAGCAGCCTCTGATGTTTTACTGTCTAGCTGGCTTGCTTCCTAGAATGAACACGCATTGAGTGGGGTGATCCACAGAGAGTAGCTCAAACCTTCAAAGTGTCTGGTCAGCGGCAGGACAATAGCAGTTCAGGGGAGGGGTGTGTGTGGCAGTGACATCACAAAGGCCTTTTGCAGGACCTCAGCCTATTGGTCAAAGGAGTTAGGGAGGTGGTGTCCTCACAGAGAGATGCTGACATCAGCCAGGCAGGACAGGGGCGCAGGGCCAGGGAAACCTCAGAGACCCCTGTGGCTTTGCTTCAGCAAGTCTCCTTCTCGAGGTCTCTCTTTGAGGACTGAGAGATTATTAGGGTTCACGTAGGTGAGTGCGAGCAGGAGCCTCTTTCGAGTTTTCTCCTTTCCTTTTACTGATTTTATTAGAAAACAGACGTCCCTGTTTAGAAGGTAAGAGCCTCCAAGAGGTTTTGGAACCTGCTCAGTCTGATCCATCTGGTGCCAGCTGAATTCTAGGCATGGAAAACACTAGTTTAAGGTGGCAGAATTTTATTCCCTCCCTGGGATTTTGTCCCGTAGAATCACTGGGGACATTAGGGTTTGTCCTTTTCGTTTTACCTTTTCCTCCATCCCTCCTTCCTTTCTCTTCATCTCTTACTTCTTTTGTCCTTTCTCCTGTTCCCCTCCCACCACCAGGAGTGGTGTGTGTGTGTGTTGCTGGGTTGCTCTTCACATCCCCTTGTGGGAAGTTGATCCAAAACTGTGGGGTTGAAATAGTGCTTGGACTCCACTGACACTAGATGCTGCCATCCTTTGGCTTAGCATTAGTGTCTGGGATGACTTGGGGCAAGATCTCAACCTCCCCGCAACCCGCTTCACTGCTGCCAGAATCCCTCCTGCCCCCCCCTGCTAGAGCCGCCTCCCTGCCCAACCTGGGTGGGGGTGGAGAAGAGGGTTATGATAACTTGAGCTGTGGTTTGGAGGTGGAACAGCTGTCAAGGGCACTGAGGGGGAGGTAGCAGGAGCTCACCCTACAAGGAGGGGGGTTGGCACTGGAGGTTACTAGAAAGGACAAGAAGACTCCATTCTGGGGTTCAGGAGGTGAATTCATCCCTCAGTGGTGGGCAGGTGCTGGGTGGAAATACTGCTGGTTCCAGGTGCCCTTAATTCCCCCTGATTCCTCGGGGCGTTTGAGTCTCTGACAGGTTCTCGTTCCCTTGCAGCAGGAGGACGTCACGGCCAAAGTGATGCACCAGCTCCGCATCATCCAGCACTTGTGCCAGGTGCCTGAGACACTGCAGGGGCTGTGCCTCTGAGGCCATCAGCAACTCCCGCTCCCTGCTGCAGGTCCTGCTCTGGCTCATTGTAAATGGGGAGCTAATGGAAGGGGAAATGGAGCCCCCTGGCACTCAGTAAAAGGGAAAGTGGTGGATTCTCCATCTCTTGATGTCATTGAATAAAGACTAGATGCCTTTCTGGAATGTGTTTTCCAAAAAAGTAACTGTTGTGCTATACAGGAAGCCCATGATATGCAGGGGGTTAGATGAGATGCTCTAAAGGTCTCTTCTGGCCATAAAGTCTACTAATTTTGTTAAAACTGAGTGTAGCGTTAGGAGCAACCTCTAATGTTTTACTGTCTAGCCGGCTTGCTTCCTAGAATGAACAGGCATTGAGTGGGGTGATCCACAGAGAGTAGCTCAAACCTTCAAAGTGTCTGGTCAGCGGCAGGACAATAGCACTTCAGGGGAGGGGTGTGTGTGGCAGTGACATCACAAAGGCCTTTTGCAGGACCTCAGCCTATTGGTCAAAGGAGTTAGGGAGGTGGTGACCTCACAGAGAGATGCTGACATCAGCCAGGCAGGACAGGGGCGCAGGGCCAGGGAAACCTCAGAGACCCCTGTGGCTTTGCTTCAGCAAGTCTCCTTCTCGAGGTCTCTCTTTGAGGACTGAGAGATTATTAGGGTTCACGTAGGTGAGTGCGAGCAGGAGCCTCTTTCGAGTTTTCTCCTTTCCTTTTACTGATTTTATTAGAAAACAGACGTCCCTGTTTAGAAGGTAAGAGCCTCCAAGAGGTTTAGGAACCTGCTCAGTCTGATCCATCTGGTACCAGCTGAATGCTAGGCATGGAAAACACTAGTTTAAGGTGGCAGAATTTTATTCCCTCCCTGGGATTTTGTCCCATAGAATCACTGGGGACATTAGGGTTTGTCCTTTTCGTTTTACCTTTTCCTCCATCCCTCCTTCCTTTCTCTTCATCTCTTACTTCTTTTGTCCTTTCTCCTGTTCCCCTCCCACCACCAGGAGTGGTGTGTGTGTGTGTGTGTGTGTGTTGCTGGGGGTGCTCTTCACCTCCCCTTGTGGGAAGTTGATCCAAAACTGTGGGGTTGAAATAGTGCTTGGACTCCACTGACACTAGATGCTGCCATCCTGTGGCTTAGCATTGGTGTCTGGGATGACTTGGGGCAAGATCTCAACCTCCCCGCAACCCACTTCACTGCTGCCAGAATCCCTCCTGCCCCCCCTGCTAGAGCCGCCTCCCTGCCCAACCTGGGTGGGGGTGGAGAAGAGGGTTCTGATAACTTGAGCTGTGGTTTCGAGGTGGAACAGCTGTCAAGGGCACTGAGGGGGAGGTAGCAGGAGCTCACCCTACAAGGCGGGGGGTTGGCACTGGAGGTTACTAGAAAGGACAAGAAGACTCCATTCTGGGGTTCAGGAGGTGAATTCACCCCTCAGTGGTGGGCAGGTGCTGGGTGGAAATACTGCTGGTTCCAGGTGCCCTTAATTGCCCCTGATTCCTCGGGGCGTTTGAGTCTCTGACAGGTTCTCGTTCCCTTGCAGCAGGAGGACGTCACGGCCAAAGTGGTGCACCAGCTCCGCATCATCCAGCACTTGCGCCAGATGCCTGAGACACTGCAGGGGCTGTGCCTCTGAGGCCATCAGCAACTCCCACTCCCTGCTGCAGGTACTGCTCTGGCTCACTGTAAATGGGGAGCTAGTGGAAGGGGAAATGGAGCCCCCTGGCACTCACTAAAAGGGAAAGTGGTGGATTCTGCATCTCTTGATGTCATTGAATGAAGACTAGATGCCTTTCTGGAATGTGTTTTCCAAAAAAGTAACTGTTGTGCTATACAGGAAGCCCATGATATGCAGGGGGTTAGATGAGATGCTCTAAAGGTCTCTTCTGGCCATAAAGTCTACTAATTTTGTTAAAACTGAGTGTAGCATTAGGAGCAGCCTCTGATGTTTTACTGTCTAGCTGGCTTGCTTCCTAGAATGAACACGCATTGAGTGGGGTGATCCACAGAGAGTAGCTCAAACCTTCAAAGTGTCTGGTCAGCGGCAGGACAATAGCAGTTCAGGGGAGGGGTGTGTGTGGCAGTGACATCACAAAGGCCTTTTGCAGGACCTCAGCCTATTGGTCAAAGGAGTTAGGGAGGTGGTGTCCTCACAGAGAGATGCTGACATCAGCCAGGCAGGACAGGGGCGCAGGGCCAGGGAAACCTCAGAGACCCCTGTGGCTTTGCTTCAGCAAGTCTCCTTCTCGAGGTCTCTCTTTGAGGACTGAGAGATTATTAGGGTTCACGTAGGTGAGTGCGAGCAGGAGCCTCTTTCGAGTTTTCTCCTTTCCTTTTACTGATTTTATTAGAAAACAGACGTCCCTGTTTAGAAGGTAAGAGCCTCCAAGAGGTTTTGGAACCTGCTCAGTCTGATCCATCTGGTGCCAGCTGAATTCTAGGCATGGAAAACACTAGTTTAAGGTGGCAGAATTTTATTCCCTCCCTGGGATTTTGTCCCGTAGAATCACTGGGGACATTAGGGTTTGTCCTTTTCGTTTTACCTTTTCCTCCATCCCTCCTTCCTTTCTCTTCATCTCTTACTTCTTTTGTCCTTTCTCCTGTTCCCCTCCCACCACCAGGAGTGGTGTGTGTGTGTGTTGCTGGGGGTGCTCTTCACCTCCCCTTGTGGGAAGTTGATCCAAAACTGTGGGGTTGAAATAGTGCTTGGACTCCACTGACACTAGATGCTGCCATCCTGTGGCTTAGCATTAGTGTCTGGGATGACTTGGGGCAAGATCTCAACCTCCCTGCAACCCACTTCACTGCTGCCAGAATCCCTCCTGCCCCCCCTGCTAGAGCCGCCTCCCTGCCCAACCTGGGTGGGGGTGGAGAAGAGGGTTCTGATAACTTGAGCTGTGGTTTCGAGGTGGAACAGCTGTCAAGGGCACTGAGGGGGAGGTAGCAGGAGCTCACCCTACAAGGACGGGGGTTGGCACTGGAGGTTACTAGAAAGGACAAGAAGACTCCATTCTGGGGTTCAGGAGGTGAATTCATCCCTCAGTGGTGGGCAGGTGCTGGGTGGAAATACTGCTGGTTCCAGGTGCCCTTAATTGCCCCTGATTCCTTGGGGCGTTTGAGTCTCTGACAGGTTCTCATTCCCTTGCAGCAGGAGGACGTCACGGCCAAAGTGGTGCACCAGCTCCGCATCATCCAGCACTTGCGCCAGGTGCCTGAGACACTGCAGGGGCTGTGCCTCTGAGGCCATCAGCAACTCCCGCTCCCTGCTGCAGGTACTGCTCTTGCTCATTGTAAATGGGGAGCTAGTGGAAGGGGAAATGGAGCCCCCTGGCACTCAGTAAAAGGGAAAGTGGTGGATTCTCCATCTCTTGATGTCATTGAATGAAGACTAGATGCCTTTCTGGAATGTGTTTTCCAAAAAAGTAACTGTTGTGCTATACAGGAAGCCCATGATATGCAGGGGGTTAGATGAGATGCTCTAAAGGTCTCTTCTGGCCATAAAGTCTACTAATTTTGTTAAAACTGAGTGTAGCGTTAGGAGCAGCCTCTGATGTTTTACTGTCTAGCCGGCTTGCTTCCTAGAATGAACACGCATTGAGTGGGGTGATCCACAGAGAGTAGCTCAAACCTTCAAAGTGTCTGGTCAGCGGCAGGACAATAGCAGTTCAGGGGAGGGGTGTGTGTGGCAGTGACATCACAAAGGCCTTTTGCAGGACCTCAGCCTATTGGTCAAAGGAGTTAGGGAGGTGGTGTCCTCACAGAGAGATGCTGACATCAGCCAGGCAGGACAGGGGCGCAGGGCCAGGGAAACCTCAGAGACCCCTGTGGCTTTGCTTCAGCAAGTCTCCTTCTCGAGGTCTCTCTTTGAGGACTGAGAGATTATTAGGGTTCACGTAGGTGAGTGCGAGCAGGAGCCTCTTTCGAGTTTTCTCCTTTCCTTTTACTGATTTTATTAGAAAACAGACGTCCCTGTTTAGAAGGTAAGAGCCTCCAAGAGGTTTTGGAACCTGCTCAGTCTGATCCATCTGGTGCCAGCTGAATTCTAGGCATGGAAAACACTAGTTTAAGGTGGCAGAATTTTATTCCCTCCCTGGGATTTTGTCCCGTAGAATCACTGGGGACATTAGGGTTTGTCCTTTTCGTTTTACCTTTTCCTCCATCCCTCCTTCCTTTCTCTTCATCTCTTACTTCTTTTGTCCTTTCTCCTGTTCCCCTCCCACCACCAGGAGTGGTGTGTGTGTGTGTTGCTGGGGGTGCTCTTCACCTCCCCTTGTGGGAAGTTGATCCAAAACTGTGGGGTTGAAATAGTGCTTGGACTCCACTGACACTAGATGCTGCCATCCTGTGGCTTAGCATTAGTGTCTGGGATGACTTGGGGCAAGATCTCAACCTCCCTGCAACCCACTTCACTGCTGCCAGAATCCCTCCTGCCCCCCCTGCTAGAGCCGCCTCCCTGCCCAACCTGGGTGGGGGTGGAGAAGAGGGTTCTGATAACTTGAGCTGTGGTTTCGAGGTGGAACAGCTGTCAAGGGCACTGAGGGGGAGGTAGCAGGAGCTCACCCTACAAGGACGGGGGTTGGCACTGGAGGTTACTAGAAAGGACAAGAAGACTCCATTCTGGGGTTCAGGAGGTGAATTCATCCCTCAGTGGTGGGCAGGTGCTGGGTGGAAATACTGCTGGTTCCAGGTGCCCTTAATTGCCCCTGATTCCTTGGGGCGTTTGAGTCTCTGACAGGTTCTCATTCCCTTGCAGCAGGAGGACGTCACGGCCAAAGTGGTGCACCAGCTCCGCATCATCCAGCACTTGCGCCAGGTGCCTGAGACACTGCAGGGGCTGTGCCTCTGAGGCCATCAGCAACTCCCGCTCCCTGCTGCAGGTACTGCTCTTGCTCATTGTAAATGGGGAGCTAGTGGAAGGGGAAATGGAGCCCCCTGGCACTCAGTAAAAGGGAAAGTGGTGGATTCTCCATCTCTTGATGTCATTGAATGAAGACTAGATGCCTTTCTGGAATGTGTTTTCCAAAAAAGTAACTGTTGTGCTATACAGGAAGCCCATGATATGCAGGGGGTTAGATGAGATGCTCTAAAGGTCTCTTCTGGCCATAAAGTCTACTAATTTTGTTAAAACTGAGTGTAGCGTTAGGAGCAGCCTCTGATGTTTTACTGTCTAGCCGGCTTGCTTCCTAGAATGAACACGCATTGAGTGGGGTGATCCACAGAGAGTAGCTCAAACCTTCAAAGTGTCTGGTCAGCGGCAGGACAATAGCAGTTCAGGGGAGGGGTGTGTGTGGCAGTGACATCACAAAGGCCTTTTGCAGGACCTCAGCCTATTGGTCATAGGTGGTGGGGAGCTGGTGACCTCACAGAGAGATGCTGACATGAGCCAGGCAGGATAGGGGCGCAGAGCCAGGAAAACCTCGTAGACCCCTGTTGCTTTGCTTCAGCAAGTCTCCTTCTCGAGGTCTCTCTTTGAGAACTGAGATAGTATTAAGGTTCACGTATGGGAGTGCGAGCAGGAGCCTCTTTCGAGTTTTCTCCTTTCCTTTTACTGATTTTACTAGAAAACAGACGTCCCTGTTTAGAAGGTAAGAGCCTCCAAGAGGTTTTGGAACCTGCTCAGTCTGATCCATCTGGTGCCAGCTGAATTCTAGGCATGGAAAACACTAGTTCGAGGTGGAAGAATTTTATTCCCTCCCTGGGATTTTGTCCCGTAGAATCACTGGGGACATTAGGGTTTGTCCTTTTCGTTTGACCTTTTCCTCCATCCCTCCTTCCTTTCTCTTCATCTCTTACTTCTTTTGTCCTTTCTCCTGTTCCCCTCCCACCACCAGGAGTGGTGTGTGTGTGTGTGTGTGTTGCTGGGGGTGCTCTTCACCTCCCCTTGTGGGAAGTTGATCCAAAACTGTGGGGTTGAAATAGTGCTTGGACTCCACTGACACTAGATGCTGCCATCCTGTGGCTTAGCATTAGTGTCTGGGATGACTTGGGGCAAGATCTCAACCTCCCCGCAACCCACTTCACTGCTGCCAGAATCCCTCCTGCCCCCCGTGCTAGAGCCGCCTCCGTGCCCAACCTGGGTGGTGGAGGAGAAGAGGGTTCTGATAACTTGAGCTGTGGATTGGAGGTGGAACAGCTGTCAAGGGCACTGAGGGGGAGGTAGCAGGAGCTCACTCTACAAGGAGGGGGATTGGCACTGGAGGTTACTAGAAAGGACAAGAAGACTCCATTCTGGGGTTCAGGAGGTGAATTCATCCCTCAGTGGTGGGCAGGTGCTGGGTGGAAATACTGCTGGTTCCAGGTGCCCCTAATTGCCCCTGATTCCTCGGGGCGTTTGAGTCTCTGACAGGTTCTCGTTCCCTTGCAGCAGGAGGACGTCACGGCCAAAGTGATGCACCAGCTCCGCATCATCCGGCACTTGCGCCAGGTGCCTGAGACACTGCAGGGGCTGTGCCTCTGAGGCCATCAGCAACTCCCGCTCCCTGCTGCAGGTACTGCTCTGGCTCACTGTAAATGGGGAGCTAGTGGAAGGGGAAATGGAGCCCCCTGGCACTCCCTAAAAGGGAAAGTGGTGGATTCTGCATCTCTTGATGTCATTTAATGAAGACTAGATGCGTTTCTGGAATGTGTTTTCCAAAAAAGTAACTGTTGTGCTATACAGGAAGCCCATGATATTCAGGGGGTTAGATGAGATGCTCTAAAGGTCTCTTCTGGCCATAAAGTCTACTAATTTTGCTAAAACTGAGTGTAGCGTTGGGAGCAGCCTCTGATGTTTTACTGTCTAGCCAGCTTGCTTCCTAGAATGAACAGGCATTGAGTGGGGTGATCCACAGAGAGTAGCTCAAACCTTCAAAGTGTCTGGTCAGCGGCAGGACAATAGCACTTCAGGGGAGGGGTGTGTGTGGCAGTGACATCACAAAGGCCTTTTGCAGGACCTCAGCCTATTGGTCATAGGTGGTGGGGAGCTGGTGACCTCACAGAGAGATGCTGACATGAGCCAGGCAGGATAGGGGCGCAGAGCCAGGAAAACCTCGTAGACCCCTGTTGCTTTGCTTCAGCAAGTCTCCTTCTCGAGGTCTCTCTTTGAGAACTGAGATAGTATTAAGGTTCACGTATGGGAGTGCGAGCAGGAGCCTCTTTCGAGTTTTCTCCTTTCCTTTTACTGATTTTACTAGAAAACAGACGTCCCTGTTTAGAAGGTAAGAGCCTCCAAGAGGTTTTGGAACCTGCTCAGTCTGATCCATCTGGTGCCAGCTGAATTCTAGGCATGGAAAACACTAGTTCAAGGTGGCAGAATTTTATAGCCCACCTGGGATTTTGTCCTGTGGAATCACTGGGGACATTAGGGTTTGTCCTTTTCGTTTTACCTTTTCCTCCATCCCTCCTTCCTTTCTCTTCATCTCTTACTTCTTTTGTCCTTCCTCCTGTTCCCCTCCCACCACCAGGAGTGGTGTGTGTGTGTGTGTGTGTGTGTGTGTTGCTCTGGGTGCTCTTCACCTCCCCTTGTGGGAAGTTCATCCAAAACTGTGGGGTTGAAATAGTGCTTGGACTCCACTGACACTAGATGCTGCCATCCTGTGGCTTAGCATTAGTGTCTGGGATGACTTGGGGCAAGACCTCAACCTCCCCGCAACCCACTTCACTGCTGCCAGAATCCCTCCTGCCCCGCCTCCTAGAGCCGCCTCCCTGCCCAACCTGGGTGGGGGTGGAGAAGAGGGTTCTGATAACTTGAGCTGTGGTTTGGAGGTGGAACAGCTGTCAAGGGCACTGAGGGGGAGGTAGCAGGAGCTCACCCCAGAAGGAGGGGGGTTGGCACTGGAGGTTACTAGAAAGGACAAGAAGCCTCCATTCTGGGGTTCAGGAGGTGAATTCATCCCTCAGTGGTGGGCAGGTGCTGGGTGGAAATACTCCTGGTTCCAGGTGCCCTTAATTCCCCCTGATTCCTCGGGGCGTTTGAGTCTGACAGGTTCTCGTTCCCTTGCAGCAGGAGGACGTCACGGCAAAGTGATGCACCAGCTCCGCATCATCCGGCACTTGCGCCAGGTGCCTGAGACACTGCAGGGGCTGTGCCTCTGAGGCCATCAGCAACTCCCGCTCCCTGCTGCAGGTACTGCTCTGGCTCACTGTAAATGGGGAGCTAGTGGAAGGGGAAATGGAGCCCCCTGGCCCTCACTAAAAGGGAAAATGGTGGATTCTCCATCTCTTGATGTCATTTAATGAAGACTAGATGCGTTTCTGGAATGTGTTTTCCAAAAAAGTAACTGTTGTGCTATACAGGAAGCCCATGATATGCAGGGGGTTAGATGAGATGCTCTAAAGGTCTCTTCTGGCCATAAAGTCTACTAATTTTGCTAAAACTGAGTGTAGCAGTTGGGAGCAGCCTCTGATGTTTTACTGTCTAGCCGGCTTGCTTCCTAGAATGAACAGGCATTGAGTGGGGTGATCCACAGAGAGTAGCTCAAACCTTCAAAGTGTCTGGTCAGCGGCAGGACAATAGCAGTTCAGGGGAGGGGTCTGTGTGGCAGTGACATCACAAAGGCCTTTTGCAGGACCTCAGCCTATTGGTCAAAGCTGGGGGGGAGGTGGTGACCTCACAGAGAGATGCTGACATGAGCCAGGCAGGATGGGGCGCAGAGCCAGGAAAACCTCGTAGACCCCTGTGGCTTAGCTTCAGCAATTCTCCTTCTCGAGGTCTCTCTTTGAGAGAGTATTAGGATTCACGTAGGTGAGTGCGAGGAGGAACCTCTTTCGAGTTTTCTCCTTTCTTTTTACTGATATTACTGGAAAACAGACGTCCCTGTTGAGAAGGTAAGAGCCTCGGAGAGGTTTGTAACCTGTTCAGTCTTATCCACCTGGTGCCAGCTGAATTCTAGGCATGGAAAACACTAGTTCAAGGTGGCAGAATATTATAGCCCACCTGGGATTTTGTCCCATGGAATCACTGGGGACATTAGGGTTTGTCCTTTTCGTTTTACCTTTTCCTCCATCCCTCCTTCCTTTCTCTTCATCTCTTACTTCTTTTGTCCTTTCTCCTGTTCCCCTCCCACCACCAGGAGTGGTGTGTGTGTGTGTGTGTGTGTGTGTGTGTGTGTGTGTGTGTTGCTGGGGGTGCTCTTCACCTCCCCTTGTGGGAAGTTCATCCAAAACTGTGGGGTTGAAATAGTGCTTGGACTCCACTGACACTAGATGCTGCCATCCTGTGGCTTAGCATTAGTGTCTGGGATGACTTGGGGCAAGATCTCAACCTCCCCGCAACCCACTTCACTGCTGCCAGAATCCCTCCTGCCCCCCCTGCTAGAGCCGCCTCCCTGCCCAACCTGGGTGGGGGTGGAGAAGAGGGTTCTGATAACTTGAGCTGTGGTTTGGAGGTGGAACAGCTGTCAAGGGCACTGAGGGGGAGGTAGCAGGAGCTCACCCTACAAGGAGGGGGGTTGGCACTGGAGGTTACTAGAAAGGACAAGAAGACTCCATTCTGGGGTTCAGGAGGAGAATTCATCCCTCAGTGGTGGGCAGGTGCTGGGTGGAAATACTGCTGGTTCCAGGTGCCCTTAATTCCCCCTGTTTCCTCGGGGCGTTTGAGTCCCTGACAGGTTCTTGTTCCCTTGCAGCAGGAGGACGTCACGGCCAAAGTGATGCACCAGTTCCGCATCATCCGGCACTTGCGCCAGGGGCCTGAGACACTGCAGGGGCTGTGCCTCTGAGGCCATCAGCAACTCCCGCTCCCTGCTGCAGGTACTGCTCTGGCTCACTGTAAATGGGGAGCTAGTGGAAGGGGAAATGGAGCCCCCTGGCACTCACTAAAAGGGAAAGTGGTGGATTCTCCATCTTTTGATGTCATTGAATGAAGACTAGATGCCTTTCTGGAATGTGTGTGCCCAAAAAGTAACTATTGTACTATACAGGAAGCCTATGATATGCAGGGGGTTAGATGAGATGCTCTAAAGGTCTCTTCTGGCCATAAAGTCTACTAATTTTGCTAAAACTGAGTGTAGCAGTTGGGAGCAGCCTCTGATGTTTTACTGTCTAGCCGGCTTGCTTCCTAGAATGAACAGGCATTGAGTGGGGTGATCCACAGAGAGTAGCTCAAACCTTCAAAGTGTCTGGTCAGCGGCAGGACAATAGCACTTCAGGGAGGGGTGTGTGTGGCAGTGACATCACAAAGGCCTTTTGCAGGACCTCAGCCTATTGGTCAAAGGTGTTAGGGAGGTGGTGACCTCACAGAGAGATGCTGACATCAGCCAGGCAGGACAGGGGCGCAGAGCCAGGAAAACCTCGTAGACCCCTGTGGCTTTGCTTCAGCAAGTCTCGTTCTCTAGGTCTCTCTTTGAGGACTGAGAGAGTATTAGGGTTCACGTATGGGAGGGCGAGCAGGAGCCTCTTTCGAGTTTTCTCCTTTCCTTTTACTGATTTTACTAGAAAACAGACGTCCCTGTTTAGAAGGTAAGAGCCTCCAAGAGGTTTTGGAACCTGCTCAGTCTGATCCATCTGGTGCCAGCTGAATTCTAGGCATGGAAAACACTAGTTTAAGGTGGCAGAATTTTATTCCCTCCCTGGGATTTTGTCCTGTAGAATCACTGGGGACATTAGGGTTTGTCCTTTTCGTTTTACCTTTTCCTCCATCCCTCCTTCCTTTCTCTTCATCTCTTACTTCTTTTGTCCTTTCTCCTGTTCCCCTCCCACCACCAGGAGTGGTGTGTGTGTGTGTGTGTGTGTGTGTGTGTGTTTGTGTGTGTGTGTGTGTGTGTTGCTTGTTGCGGGGGGTGCTCTGCATCTCCCATTGTGGGAGGTCCACCCAAGAAAGTGGGGCAGAAATAGTCCTCGGACAGTGATCCCTACCGGTGACCTGGGCCTTCCTTTGGGCTCTCTGGTGAGAACTCTCAGCCTCCCGCCCCTCAGTCTCTACCTTGATTGGTTGAGCAGGGGGTTATTGACAGGGAGGAGACTCAGGTCCTTTTTGTTCTCTTTTAAGAACAAGTAAATAAGTCATAACCAGTCATCTGTTTGACGAATTTTGCTGCTTCTCTGCATTAATTGTCTCTGCGCAGTTCATGAACTATTGTTGGTCTGGAGCTCATTTGAGAGCACTTTATTCAGGCTCTGGCTTCGGCAGGGATGGGGAGGGACCAAAAAGGCTGGTTAGTGAGAGGCTGCCTTGACCCCAGACTCACGCCTCCTCCCCGCTCGGTTCCAGGCTGTCCAGGCTCCTGAGGAGGTTCAGGAAGAAGGCTCTGCAGGTGGCCCCAGAGCCTGAGGGAAGCAGCTGCCATCTTCCCCCGGAGCAAAGCGGCCTCTCCGTCCCTGCTGGCGGGGAAGGAGCTCCCGGCCGAGCAAGGAGGTGGAAGTGCCCAGCCTTCTGGCAGAGGAAAGCCGCTCCCGGCGCAGGCGCTGAGGAGAGAGAGCCACCGGCCAGGCCGAAATGGAGCTGGCCCAGGATGCGGCTGGGCAGGCAGGACCCAGCCCAGAAGGGGAGCCGGGCAGGGTGGCTCTGGGGCTTGTTGTGTGGGAAGCACCTGCCCCAAGAGCCCAGCCCCGGTTCCCAGCAGGAGTCATCGCCATGCCCGGTCTCTGAGGACCTTCCAGCCTCCCCACGGCAGGAGGTGGAGGATCCCTGTCGCAGCACCAGCAGCTCGGCCCGCTCCCCAGGGGACAGCAGCAGCGCCTGGGACTCAGCGAGCAGTGAGGCCGATGGGCGCTGCTGCTTTGTTCTAGGTGAGGAGCCAGGCTGGGCTCAGGGAGGGGTGAGGAGGGGGCTGTGAACACCCTGGGCCATGCACTCGACCAGTGCTATGGGGGCGAGTCCCCTGCCCAGGTGTCTGGCCTGAGCCATGTGAACCCCACTGACACTAGATGCTGCCACTTTGTGGTTGATGCTCCAGTTGGGTGGTGGGAGGGGAAGGCATCCCAGGGAGTCCAGGAGAGTGTGGGGGGTCTCTTTCCTATGGGCTCCTGAAGGAGTTGACGGCTGAAGGCATCACTGAGAGGGGGGAGTGTGGGGCACAATCTGCCCTGGGTCCCGGAGGTGGGAAAGGGTCACATTGCCCCACCATGCCCCTGTCCTTCCCCCGAGTGGCAGCAGGCGTCACCTTGTCCACTTCTCTCCCTGGTGCAGGGACCCCCAGGGACTCAGAGGACGAGGAAGAAGAATGGGTGGACGTGGCCACAGAGGAGTCTGCTCTCAAAAACATCTGAGAGCAGCTCCAGAGCACGAGAAAGAACCTCTTTTGAGTTTTCTCCTTTCTTTTACTGGTTTTACTAGAAAACATACGTCCCTGTTTAGAAGGTAAGAGCCTCCGAGAGGTTTGGAACCTGTTCAGTCTGATCCATCTGGTGCCAGCTGAATTCTAGGTTCCATAACCCTGACCCATGGTCTCCCTCCGCTGACAGGCTCTGAAGAAGGCCTGCCCAGAGGCATGGATGCCGTGCTGAAGAGCTTGTTGACAGCAACCCCCAGCACACACAATCTCCAGCACATCTTGGAGGTGAGCGTAATGGTCAGGGGGAGCAGGAATTTTACCTTAGCCCTGGGGAGGCCTGGAAATGAGAGACTGGATGATCCACGTTTCCATTGTGTCCTGCTACCTGAGAGCCATCCGTGGTCAGGGCAGTGAGTGCAGGGCAGTGTTGGGGCCCTTCCACCTTCAGGGATAGAGGGAAGGCGCTGGTGCTCGACAACAGGGCTCTGCCTGGTTCTGTTGAGCACTAACTCCAAGGCCCCAGGCAGGCTTGTGGAGTGAGAGCATCAGACCCCTGTGAGGTCCAGGAGAAGGCCCTCTGAGAAGAGCACTGGCTCCTTCCTAGGAAGCTGCTGAGATTCTCAAGGAGGGATTCATCCCTTCTCTCCCATGGACACAGAGGATTGTAAGGAGCAGGGCGTTGTCCTTTATCCAACAGAGACCTGTCCTAGCTCTCACCCACAAACCTGGGAGAGAGCTGGGCACTTGACCGGATCCTACCCCTGCACTTGCCCTGGTACACTTTCTTCTCCCCTCCTGCCTTGGCTATTAAGCTATGGCTCTATGAACATGAAACAAACAGGAACTTCTTCTCTATCTCTAAGCCAAACTGATTTATCAAGTCTGACCCCTCAACATATTTCAGGGGGCGTATTTGCAGTACATGTATAGAACTCATTATACCCCACTCAGACCTACATCACACAAGGATATTCATCACCGGAGTGTTGTCAGCTTTCCAAACATAAGAGCGGCCATACTGGGTCAGACCCAAGGTCCATCTAGCCCCATATCCTGTCTTCCGACAGTGGCCAATGCCAGGTGCCCCAGAAGAAATGAACAGAACAGGTAATGATCAAGTGGTCCATCCCCTGTCGCCCATTCCCAGGTTCTGGCAAATAGAGGCTAGGGACAGCATCCTTACCCATCCTGGCTAATAGCCATTGATGGACCTATCCTCTATGAGCTTACCTAGTTCTTTGTTGAACCCTGTTATAGTCTTGGTCTTCACAACATCCTCTGGCAAGGAGTTCCACAGGTTGACTATGTGTTGTGTGAAAAAATACTTCCTATTTTTATTTTTCAACCTGCTGCCTATTAATTTCATTTGGTGACCCCTAGTTCTTGAACGATGAGGAGTAAATAACATTTCCTTATTTACTTTCTCCACACCAGTCATGATTTCAAAGACCTCTTATCATATCCCCCCCTTAGTCATCCCTTTTCTAAGATGAAAAATCCCAGTCTTCTTAACCTCTCCTCATTTGGCAGCTGTTCCATACCCCTCCAGATCCCTTTCTTGAGTGGTAACAGCTAATTTAGATCCCATCATTTTATAGGTAGAGTTGGGATTGTATTTTCCAATGTGCATTTCTTTGCATTTATCAACATTGAATTCTGAACATTGAACATTGCCATTTTGTTGCCCAGTCACCCAGTTTGGTGAGATCCTTTTGTAGCTCTTTGCAGTCTGCTTGGGATTTAACTATCTTGAGTAGTTTTTTTATCATCTGCAAATTTTGCCACCTCACTGTTTACCCCTTTTTCCAGATCATTTATGAATATGTTGAACAGCACTGGTCTCAGTTCAGACCCCAGGGGGACACCACCATTTACCTCTCTCCATTCTGAAAACTGACCATTTATTCCTACCCTTTGTTTCCTATCTTTTAACCAGTTACCAATCCATGAGAGGACCTTATTAGGTACCTGTATGGTACAATAATTCTGCATTGAATCAGTTGATTCAATTGCTTATTCTTTGGGGTGCAGAGACCCTCTGTTCTTCCCCTGGGGTGACAGAACCCTGATTGTCACATCTGTCTTTCAGGCTCTGTCCCAGCCTCTCACAGAGATGTATCCTGCAGCCAACCCAGCTCAGGGAGCAGTGGAGACAGGTGATCTCATCCTGTCAACCCAAGCAACATGGGTCTCATTGAGGCTCAGATGGAAGATCCCGTGCATCTCCTGGAGGTAAGAACCGTTGACTCTTCCTGCCACTTGGGGCTCTTGCAACAAACGGGGCTACTGCTACATACCCTGTTTGGGAGCTTTCCCTATCCCTGGATCCCATCCCTGGTACAGAAACCTATTTCTCATCATGATATCCTCATTTTATTCTCAGAGGATGTGTCCAGGATCCTGGATAATGTTTTCTGCAGGAGGTTTGAACGGGGAGAGATCACTCACTGTCAGGACCCAGAGGTCTTCAACCCGGGGCTGTAGGGTTCATGGAAGCAGCCACACTCCAACCCTCCACCTGGAAGCCTGCTGAAAATTGCTTACCTAGGACCCATGAAGTTCAGCCCCAGTTTGAGGCTCCACTCCTGAGGTCCTATTGGAGGAGTCCCAGAGAAGCTAATTGGCCCTCTGGCCCTGCTTAAGGCAGCAGCAGGAAAAGGAAGCTGACTGAACACCAGGGCTGCTCCCTGTTCTGGACCCTGTGCTGCCTGTTTCTGCTGCTGCTCCCCTGGCTTGATTTCGTGGCATCTGATTTGTGGTTGTGATTGCAAGTTTCTCTTGTGCTTCTGATCTTCCAGAATCCTGACCCAGCTGAGTCTCAACTCCTGTCATGTGAGTGTGGACTCTGGCTCTGACCAGTAGGTCTGGCTGCCCTTGACCGAGCCGTGACATTGTACAATTTCTCCAATGCTCTTTTTTGCTGTCCAGCAAGATACACCAGTACCTTGGCTCCCAAAGTCCTGGTTGCCTGCTATTCAAGGGCTGAGGGGTAGTGCTTGTATTGCCCCCACCCTCACCCCAGCTGCTTTTCCTATGGGAATCTCCCTAGAGCAGAGGAGAAATCTCCTCTTCTCTTAGGATCAGTCCCAACAGTAATTCCACCCACCCTGGCCTCACCTCAGCTACTTTGTTGACCTGGGATCAGGGACCACTTTTGAAGCCCTTAGCATGTGGGTGGGGGTGGGAGCAGAGGCTGAAGCTCCAGCAGTTTCCACCAAAGAACACCACCTTGTCTTTCTATGGTCTGACTAGGGCTCACCATCCATCTTGGAGCTGAACACCAAATGGGAGCTGATAGATTGTCCTTGGTGGGCCATGTTCTTGTGTGTGATGGAGCTGTGTGCCAGAGAGGGCCAGGAGAAGATGCACCACGCATGGCCAGGACCGGGCTAAACAGTCTGTAATGGTAGGTGAGTCAAACCTTGGCCACATATAGATATCTTAGGCGTCTGTGGGGACTGAATCTGGGCCCTTCGCTGCCAAGAGCACAACTCACTCCAATTTGAGTCATTACGGTAGTGACCCCTACCAGCCCCTCTGAGGGGGTCAGTATTATCTCTGTTAGCTGGCGCACAGGGATGGAAAGCAACTGTCTGCAAGGTCACACACAACATCACTGCCAGAGGCAGGAAGGAAGCATGGTACTGATACCAGTCCAGCTCCAACCACTAGACTCCACCCGCCTCTAAAGCCAGAGAACCCCAGGAGCCCTGACTCTGACAGCTAGGCCTTAAATGACAAGACCAACCTCCCTCCCACTCAGGAAGCCATAGAAAGGGACCATCTGCTGAGCTCCCCTTTGCAATGACAGTGTCAGAGACCATTGCTAGTGGGTGCCAAGTGACTGAGCAGGGAACTCCTTGAGAGACTCCTAGAGACTTGCAGGTGATTCACTGTGACCCTCTGGGGTCTGTGGAAAGAGAGCTGCATTGAAGAGACTCTCCTGCTCTAACAAAAGGTTTCTATGCTCCTAGAGAGTCAGCCAGTGAGGCCAGTTTTCAGAATGTGGAAGAGCTGTTTGGCGATGGGTTGGAGGATTCACCATGTAGGTGGCAGCAGCTGCAGTGCCTGGGGTCCCCATGGCCCAAGCCTCCACTCCTGACACACTAAGCTAATTTCCCACTGCTCTCAGTGGGGCTTTGGCTTTAGCTGCTGGGCCTGCGTGCCTAGACAGAGGACTCTGGTATTTCCATCATGCTGCTCAATGGCAAATACAGCCATCCACAGAAGTGAAGAAGAATGGAAGTGAAAGAGTAAAGCTGGAGCATCCGCTGAGCTGCTGCACTCAAGTGAGCAGAGCTGGGGAGAGAAGAGGGAGAACGCGAAGGTGGCTGGTGGCAATAAGGAGGAAAAACAGTTTGGGAGCCAGGAGCGTAGAAATAAATAGTTAACGATGAATACTGCGGGCTTTGTCTTGTGTGGTGAAGGGTTGAAAATGGGTCTCTTTACTATCACACTCAACTTTAAAATAGCCTTGTACGATGAAAGGGCAGGTCTATAAAGGTAAGAAGTCACTCTAGGGGCTTGACATCCCAGTTTCTGTCACTACTGCATGCTTCTATCAACATGATCTCAAGCCAACAAATCCCTGAGGTGGTAGCAGTAGTGAGCTCTTCTTCTCTTTTTCTGGACTAGCCACCAGAAAAAGGACACAATACATGTGGCCAAGGAAATAGAGAGGCATGGGGGTCAGTCGCAGTGTTGCCTGTTAATATGGCTCTTGTCAGGGAGCACGGCAGGTTACTTTGGACTAGGTAGGAGCCATATGTCTCCAAACCTGCACATCCCGAGGCTCCAGAGACCTCTCTTCAGATCCCAGAGCTTATGTTATGTGTCCTCTCCTGCCACACTCACCTGTTGGTGACTAATGCAGTCACAGAGTTCAGGCTCAGTGTCATGCATTCCTCTGGGCTGCAACAAGCAGGAGGACTTGAACTGCAATGGATCCTCCTGTGCATGGGCTGAGTGGGCAACCTCCCTAATGCCATATCTGGTTTCCAGCCCATCTACACTAAGGAGGAGGTGATGGACTTACCCCAAAGGTGGGTGTGGGAAGAAGCAGAGTGAAGCGGTGATCAGAAAGCCATCCCATAGCATTCCACCTAGAGTCATTCCAACAACCACCTGGCTCCTTCCTGCTGTAGGCCGCAGCCCCTAGGTTCCATAGGGAATTTTTGAATGAACCCTCTAGAAAGCTGCCTCTGGCTCTCTACAAGCTCTCACACAGCCCTATCATGAGAGGTAGGGAATAAGGTCCTGCCTCCCACAACTGCTCAGGGGAATCTTCTCAGAGAAATCACTACAGGGCGTTATGCATCTCTACAAACAGATCACTTTGCATTGTGTAGTCAAGAAGCTGCACCACTCTTTTTAGAGAAACATTAACACCCACAGGGATTTCTGCTCTAAATACTCCGGGCCTGAGGGAAGGATTCTGTGGGAAAAGAGGCCATTCCCTTGCTCCAATCCCGACTCTGCTGTTCTGATGCTGCAGAGCAGATAGGGAAGGCTTGAGGGTTCCTGGAGAGCATGCTGCAATGCCAGAAATCCCATGCTGCAATGCCAGCAATCCCATTCTGCCTCAGCCCTAGGGACACGTTCTCTTTCTCCCCCGGCAGCTTCCAATGGAGGGAAGAAAGGAACACGTAAGATGGAGTCTCTCCCTGGCTTATAGATAACCCAACCTGCAGTAACCCAAGTGTGGACTCAGAGGAATGCTGTGGTGCAGTGTATGTGCCCTGCAAGACATCTCTTGTGAAGGGAAGCAACACTGCTCTTGGCACTGGAACCTGGGCAATAAGGAAGAGGAGCTGGAAATTCTCCCTGGGGTGGGGAAATGGGAAACCCGGTGGGACGATGTGTATGACTGGAATGTTAATGTCACTGGTTACAACCCATTGAGGTAGGGGAGAGAGGATAAAAGTGGTGGGCAGGGTGGCACTTTACATTAGACCAGCGGTTCTCAAACTGTGGGTCAGGACCCCAAAGTGGGTTGCAACCCCATTTTAATGGGGTCACCAGGGCTGGCATAAATTTGCTGGGGCATGGGGCCAAAGCTGAAGCCCAAGCTCCACTGCCTGAGGTTGAATCCAAAGCTTGAGGGCTTCAGCCCTGGACAGTCAGGCTCAGGTTGCAGGCCCCACGTCTGGGGCTGAAGCCCTTGGGCTTTGATTTTCGCCTCCCCACGCAGGGTGATGGGGCTTGGGCTTTGGCTTTCCCCCCACACCTGGAGCGGTGGGGCTCGGGAGGGCTCAGGCTTCAGTCTCCCCTCCTGGCGTCGTTTAGTAATTTTTGTTGTCAGAAGGGAGTCGGAGTGCAGTGAAGTTTGAGAATCCCCACATTAGACACATCATTACCTGTTTTATGTTCTTGGTTATTGAGAACCCCAGGACCTCGAATGGATAGGGATCAATCTGCTAATTCACACAGCCCAGCAGGTGAACCGGTGGGGGGCTGGCACAGTTCACTGAATCCAAACCAGAGAGCAGGAAACGTTTCTCCTTTTGCACCTGTCTGTGACTTGTGGGAAGAAATTAGTTTAGCACGGGGGACTTCCTACTGGGAGACAGACGGAGAGGTCTCCCGTAGCCAGGAGTAAATCATCCTTGGAGATTTTGAAAAATTATAAATACTTTTCTAATGCAAAGTACCCAACTAGGGGTGACTCTATTGTGGGCCTCCTTGTGGTGGATAAAGATGAACTGATCACTGGACTGGATGTTCGTGGTTACTCTGGGGCACTGATCATGACTTGACTGTATTCAGTAAGGACCAGTAAGGAGGTTTTGGAACAAATTGATAAATTAAACAGCAATAAGTCACCAGAACCAGATGGTATTCACCCAAGAGTTCTGAAGAAACTCAAATGTGAAACTGCAGTACTACTAACTAACTGTGGTATGTAACCTATCCTTTAAATCAGCTTCCATACCAGATGTCTGGAGTATAGCTAATATGACACCAATGTTTTTAAAAGGCTCCAGAGATGCTCCCAGCAATTACAGGCCACTAAGGCTAACTTCAGTACCAGGCAAATTGGGTGAAATGATAGTAAAGAGCAGAATTATTAGACACATAGATAAACACTATTTGTTGGGGAAGAGTGAACATGGTTTTTGTAAAGGGAAATCATGCCTCACGAATCTACTAGAATTCTTTCAGGGAGTCAACAAGCATGTGGATAAAGGTGATCCAGTGCATATAGTGTACTTAGATCTTCAGAAAGACTTTGCCAAGGTCCCTCACCAAAAGCTCTGAAGCAAAATGGGATAAGATGGAAGGTCCTCTCTGGGATAGGTAACTGGTTAAAAGGCAAGAAAGAAAGGGTCTGACTAAATGGTCAGTTTTCAGAATGGAGAGAGGTAAATAGTGGTGTCCCCCAGGGGTCTGTACTGGGACCAGTACTATTCATCATACTCCTATGTGATCTGGAAAAAGGGGTAAACAGTGAGGTGACAACATTTGCAGATGATACAAACCAACTCAAGTTACAGAGTGGTAGCCGTGTTAAGCTGTATCAGCCAAAAAAATGTGGAGTCCTTGTGGCACCTTAGAGACTAACGAATTTATTTGGGCATAAGCTTTCATGGGCTAAAACCCACATCCGATGAAGTGGGTTTCAGCCCATGAAAGCTTATGCCCAAATAAATGTGTTAATCTCTAAGGTGCCACAAGTAAACCAACTCAAGTTAGTTAATGCCAAAAGAGACTGCAAAGTGTGGCAAAGGGATCTCACCAAACTAGGTGACGGGGCAACAAAATGGCAGATGAAATTCAATGTTGATAAATGCAAAGTAATGCACATTGAGAAACATGATCCCAACTCTACATCTAAAATGATGGGGTCTAAATTAGCTCTTACAACTTAAGAATGAGTTCTTGGAGTCATTGTGGATAGTTCTCTGAAAACATCCACTCAATGTGCATCGGCAGTCAAAAAAGTGAACAAAATGTTGGGAAATCATTAGGAAAGGGAAAGGGATTGTTACCCCAAAATCTCTGTGTGGAATAATAAGGAGGTGACATATACAACAGGTTCAACTCCTACCAGCATCTATCAGCTGGGAGAATTAGAAATCTGTGTGCCTCCCGCCCATGTTGTATTGAAATAAAGGATAGAAAGAATATAACCTTAAACAGAAAGCAGATTTATTAAGGGATAGATACAACTGGGGGAAGATTCACTATGGGGAACACTACAAATACCCATGAATAGATTCCAGCAAGGGGGCATAAAGCCCAGGCCCTTAAACTGTCCCTTGGCTAAACTAATAAATGTCCAAAAAATAATTACTGTCTCTCTTCTAGCTGCAGGTGGAGGACACTGGCAACGGATGGTCCGTCTCAGGATCTCTGGAACATCGGAGGATCTAGCTCTCTACTGCCCAAGCAGGAGATCAACAGATCTGAGCGGATAGCACAGCCTTCACTGGATCCTTTGGTGGATTACAGGAGTCAGGTAAGTATCAGAGTCCTTGACAGATGTTAGTAAGCAAAGTCTTGATCTAATGCCACACAAAGAACCTGGACATGGCTGCCTCAATGGTGGACAGCGCCTGCATCACCACTAACAGTCCCTTATACGCTGTCTGAGGCGCGCATTCCTGAGGCACACTCTGACAGGCACCGCTCCCAACCGGTTCCCACCAGTTCTCTGTCCCTCCGGTTCCGTGAGGAAAACAGAGTTTTGGCGGGAAAATGCCATGAAGAAAGGGTACCATAACGGCGTTCAAACCCTTCCTATCATATGTGCCATCTTGAATTTCTAAACTCCATTTTGAATTGCAGCAACATTCCTAACAGAATATGACCATGTACCAAAATCACCTTACAGGATAGGTAAGAAGACAGAAATGTAATATTGCCTCTCAATAAATCCATGGTATGCCCCATCTTGAATACTGGAGCTGGTCTGAAAAAGATATCCTGGAATTGGAAAAGGTACAGAAAAGGGCAACCAAAATTATTAGGGATATGGAACAGCTTCCGTATGAGATGAAATTAATAAGACTGGGTGGAGATTTCAGCTTGGAAAAGAGGTGACTAAGGGGGGATATGATAGAGGTCTATAAAATGGTGACTGGTATGGAGAAAGTACATAAGGAAGTGTTATTTACTCCATCTCATAACACAAGAACTAGGGGTCACTAAATGAAATGAATAGGCAGCAGGTTTAAAACAAAAAAAGGGAGTATTTCATCACAGAACATACAGTCAACCTGGGGAAACTCTTTGCTAGAGGATGTTGTGAAGGCCACATTGAGCTTGCAATGGCCTTCCACTCAACTCGCTGACATTTCTCTGTCTGTAAATGTGGTAACCGTTTTTAAATCTAGATCCAATCAATTACAACATGTCAGGGAACATTTTAGGCATCAATGGTCTGATCATTGGGTTGATGGCGGTAAACAAGAGATTCCCATACGGCTCCCACCCTCCCTCTCTCTCTCTCTCTCTCTCTCTCTCTCTCTCTCTCAATGTCTTCCCCCCCCCCCCCCCCCGCCAACAGCCACCCTCATCCTCTCTCCCCTTTCTGCCCCTGCATCCTCTGCAAACTTTCAAAGACGGATGCCTCGTGATGGCATTCGCTCGTGGGGATGTTGCCTAGTGGTCAGGGTTTCAGCCCTTCGACATGCGGAGGGGAAGGGCACGGCAGATGGTGGGGGAGCCCAGGGCCTCCCACAGGGTCTCACCCAGGCCACTCTGAGGGCAACACAAGGGTGTGACACTTCCTACCAGCCAGTTAGTGTCCAAAGTTCAGAGTTTATCACAGGAGGCTCTGAAGGGTGTCAGCTCACTGCTTGGCACCTCTTCACAGCTGGGCGTGGCATGGCAGCTCTCTCCCTCTTGTGGTGGCAGCTGCCTCTGTAATGCTGACAGACCCTGGTTGTTGGGACCTCTGGAGCTTAGTGCATGAGCCTCTACAGCATGAGCTAAAAGCCAACTGGCTGTTAGCTAAGACTGTAGAGCAGACTCATTTTATCTTTCTCTCTAAGTGGTCTCGGTGCCACTAGATGGGACACACCACCACACCCAGAAGGTGTGTGGGTTACATACTTCCCCTAGCTGAGGAAGCGCGTCCTGAGCTTCAGAGACTTCCCAGTTGAAATCCCAGATGACCCCTGTAACGATGCGGCCTCTGGTGGGACACTACTGAGAGTATCAATTCAGGACAAATTGCTTGGAGCAGGACAGTCACAGCCCAAGGCTGGGTGTCCTTTACTATTAAGGCACACCAAACCAGCCAAACAGAAAGGACTTTGGTTTTACCCCACTGGCTAACCAGAAGTCATACAAGCAATTCCCTCAGATACCCCAGTTCCCTTCTATCACCACCAGCACCACTCCTTATGAGGATGAATGGTTATGAAAACCAATACCAATGCAGAAAAGGACCTAGGGGTTACAATGGATGAGAAGCTGGATATGAGTCAACAGTGTGCCCTTGTTGCCAAGAAGGCTAACGGCATTTTGGGCTGTATAAGTAGGGGCATTGCCAGCAGATCGAGGGACGTGATCATTCCCCTCTATTCGACATTGGTGAGGCCTCATCTGGAGTACTGTGTCCAGTTTGGGGCCTCACACTACAAGAAGGATGTGGAAAAATTGGAGAGAGTCCAGCGGAGGGCAACAAAAATGATTAGGGGTCTGGAGCACATGACTTATGAGGAGAGGCTGAGGGAACTAGGATTGTTTAGTCTGAAGAAGAGAAGAATGAGGGGGGATTTGATAGCTGCTTTCAACTACCTGAAAGGGGGTTCCAAAGAGGATGGATCTAGACTGTTCTCAGTGGGAGCAGATGACAGAACAAGGAGTAATGGTCTCAAGTTGCAGTGGGGAGGTTTAGGTTGGATATTAGGAAAAACTTTTTCATTGGGAGGGTGGTGAAGCACTGGAATGGGTTACCTAGGGAGATGGTGGAATCTCCTTCCTTAGAGATTTTTAAGGTCAGGCTTGGCAAAGCCGTGGCTGGGATGATTTAGTTGGGGATTGGTCCTGCTTTGAGCAGAGGGTTGGACTAGATGACTTGGTGAGGTCTCTCCCAACCCTGATATTCTATGATTCTATGATTCTAATACCCCAGTAAAAGAAAAAGGTTCTCCCTATCCCAAAGGACCAAGCCCCAGACCCAGGTCAATAGACGAGTCAGATCTTAGCCACAAATCACGCTGTTGCCAATCCTTTCGAATCTAAAATCTAAAGGTTTATTCATAAAAAGAAAGAAATATAGATGAGAGTTAACATTGTTAAAGGAACAATTACATACAGCAATGGCAAAGTTATTGGTTCAGGCTTGTAGCAGTGATGGAATAAACTGCAGGCACAAATCACGTCTCTGGAGTACATCCACAGATATGGATGGGTCATTCAGTCCATTTTTCAGAGCTTCAGTTTGTAGCAAAGTTCCTCCAGAGGTAAGAAGCAGGACTGAAGACAAAATGGAGGTGTTTCCTGGGCCTTTTCTATCCTCTGCCATGTGGAAGGACCCCTTTGTTCTTACTGTGGAAAATCACAGCAGCGAGGTGGATTTTGGAGTCACATGGGCAAGTCACGTGTCCATGTAGGACTCAGTTCTTTACAGGTAGAACAACCATTGCTCACATGCTACCTTGAACGTTCCCAGGAAGGCTTCTCATATGTGGATTGGAGTCTCCCAAGGTCCATTGTCAGTTAAGTGTTTCTTGATTGGGCACGTAATCTGAAAATTCCTTTCTCAAGAAGCTGACCAAATGCTTCACTTATGCTACTTAGAATCAAACACAGTGAGCTACAAATACATAACCAATACTCTTAACTTCAAATACAAAATGATACACACATAGAGACAGCATAATCATAACCAGCAAATTACAACCTTTTCATAGACACCTCGTTTGACCTCCCTTGTACAAGATTTGGTGCAACTATAGGACCTTGGTTGCAACAATGATCTATACGGTAACAGTTCATGTCAATAACGTCACAACCCCCCACTTGTAACACTGACAGACCCCAGTCATCAGCGGGCAAGATCAAACTTGGGACCTCTAGAGCTTAGTGCATGAGCCTCTATAGCATATGCTAAAAGCCATCTAGCTCTTAGTTAAGGTTATAGAGCAGACTCATTTAACTCTCTCTCTAAGTGGTCTCAGTGCCATTAGATGGGACAGAACACCACACCCTGGTGCAACAGGAACAGGTCCTCCCTTCCCTCAGGGAGAGGGACCTTCAGGCAGTTGCTGAGGGAATGATCCTGCCTTCCTTCAGGGCCTGCAACGTAGAGGTCCTTCCTCTTGCCTGGTCTGCCCACAAGTCCTCGTCCAGTCTGTGCACCCCCTGCAGGTGTGATGGAGCTGGGCTGGCTGAGGCCAGAGCAGCTCCTTAACCCCTTGTTCCCCAGTGTGGGGTTTGTATTCCCAATCACAAGTCCAAAGAGAGGGGAAAAAACCTTGAAGATATAGCTTTCCATACTCTTATTAGCTAACAGGCCTAGCAGAGCCTGAGGGCGTATTTTTCCAAGGAGAGCTTTTTGTTATCTTGGGTACGCCGATCTAATGCTGCAGATGGCGACTTTAGATGATGCTTCGTGCAGCAGGGCATTCTTTTGCCCTGTGTTGTCCGGGCTTTTCTGTTGCTGGATTCAGGAGGAGGGTTGATGAGATTCCACTCTGCTGCCTGCAGAACGCTGCATTCTAATCAAAAGTATGTTACTTTGGGTCCTGGTTTCCTTCTGTTCCTGGAAGGTGATGTTTGGAAGTTTTTCATGGAGCATGAAACAAAGTCCGAGTCAGTATTGGTAAATGTCCCCAAAGCACGACTTCAGCCTACCCTGCATCAGCGAGATCCAGCCTCTTAATTTCTTTGGTATTGATTTAAAGTAAAATCAGTGTTACTCACACACCTGCATAGGATGTGCATGTGTGAATCCTCCAAGGTCAGAAGTGAGAGGGAGTGTACATGAGACTTTATGAGTGATATCGAAGCATTCCACAATGTTGGAAATCATGGCCTTGTGGACAGACAGATACCAAAGTGGGGGATTCTTTCTCCCTCCCACCATGGCAATACAATGAACATACCCTCCGTTTCATTCCATTGGAAGACACTTCCACGCCTGCTGGGTCAAGCCTGCTGCCTCGGACTGCGGGTGCTGCAAGTGGCCAGCAGTGGGCCAGAAGGAGGAGGACCATGCAGGAGCTTTTGGAGATAGGGGCAAGGAGGAACAAGGAGCACGTTGCTTTCAAAAGTTCCCAGGAGGAAAGGGACACGGTCCAGGAAGAGAGGAAGAGCAGGGAGCAGGACTGATTGCTCAGAGAGAGAAGGCAGGATATGGGGGCCAGCAGGGTGGTTCATCCAGGTCATGTCACAGCGCCAGCACCAGTGCATGTGCCAGCTGCTATGTCTGCAGGTGTGCAGGTACATGTAACTATGACAGTGGAATGGTGTTCCTGGTCCTGGCTCAGAATGGTTAGAAGGTGGAGTTTGTGGCAGAGCTAGTGAGCAAAATTACAGATGGGGTTTCGGTTCCCAACTATTGACAGTTGTGTGTCTCAGAGAAAGAGCCTCTAACCCCTCTCTCCAAGAGACGTACCCTTGTCTCCAAAACCAGTGAGGTGGCAGAGCGCCTACTGGTTTATGCCATATACAACAGATTTTCTGGCCAGCCTTGAACTCTCCAATTCCCTGATGAATGTTTTTCTGACACTGAATGGCTTTTATATTTTTGCTCTAGCGATTATTCAGACACTCAGCCCAATAGGCCAGATCCTGCTTCCCTGTGGAGCCTCACTTTCCTCCTCTCTGAAGTGGGGATAATCCTAACCAACAATTAGACAGTGTTTGATCCTCAGATCTTGCTTCCCAAATCCCTGCCCTCCTGGTCCAACACCGGCCTCTTCCCCATTTCCCCAAACTTCCATATCTGTGCTAGTGCCTGTCTCATCCCCCAACTGCAAGGTCTCATACACAGTCTCCTTCCAGCAAGCTGAAGCTGCCCCTGGCTCTGAAGCTGGAATCGCATGTCCTGAGAGCTTCCCTTGCATGGTGGATTCACCGTGGGCATGAGAAAGGACAATACCCATATGCAGGTAGAACATCAACCTCCACCTCCATCCCAGCAGCAGGATGGCCTCTGGTCCCTGCTCCCTCGGACAGCTGGAGCTACTGAGAGGTGGGGTTGGAAGAGCATGAGAACAGCCCATGAGGTTAAAAAATGGCAGGGAGAGCCTCTTCCCTCCATGGGACATTACGTTGTCCCTCTGTGGGCAGTCCTTTCTTTCTGCAGGCTGTGCTTTGGTTCCTGGACTCTGCCCAGAGGCCCAGCTCCCATCCCTAGCAGCTTGGCTGTTCCCTACCCTGCTGTGCACCAGGCCCTCTGCAGAGAGCTGCTCTGGGCAAGAACTGCAGAGCCAGCTGTCATCCTTGCAGGTGTAGCCCCAGGTTCCATAACCCTGACCCATGGTCTCCCTCTGCTGACAGGCTCTGAGCAAGACCTGCCCAGAGAACATGGATGACGAGTTCTAGATCCTGCTGACAGAAGCCCCCAGCACAGACAAACTCCAGCACATCTTGGAGGTGAGCAGAATGGGGAGGGGCAGCAGGAGTTTTACCGTAGCGCTGGGGACTCCTAGAAAGAAGAGACTGGAAAATCCATGTTTCTATTGGATCCTTCCGAGTATGCATTCGTAATATAAACTCACTGGGTGACCTTGGGGTTAACTCACTTCTCCCTTACGGCATCAGTCTTCTGCCCTATCAAATCTACCCTGGGGAATAAGGACAGAAGCCCCGACAATCACCTTCACCTGTGGGTGTCTGGCCCAGGGAGCCTAAACCAACTGGACTATCTGCCCCATCACCTAAACTGCTCTGTATTTTCCTCCTAGGGCCTTAAATGCTCAGCCTGACCCCTTCCCGGCTTGTCCCTGACCTTTAAAGGACTATCCAAGCCCCCCCCCCCATACCTGCTCCCCTTGGGGTCTCTCTCCTGGCTGAGCACAGGCTGCCCTTATATCTCTCAGCAGGCCTGGGTCCCAGTCACATGCTGATTCTTGTCACGTGACCCCCACACTTATTCCCTTCACCCTAGGGAGCTGCATAACCTGGGCTAGGTGCAGTTGAGCACCAACCCCTTTCCTGGCCATCTCACCCAGGGACAGGTTGAAACTGGAAACCTGTGGGCTAACAGTAACTGTTTGCTCCCAAAGGTGCTGAAGACACAATGGAAGAGGAAATCCTTTGGCCTGGATTTAAATTATTCCAACTGAAAGTGAATGAGAGAAAATAGATCCAGAGTTCTCTTCCTAGCAGCAGAAAATGTGGAGATTGGTAGACGTTAAGGTCAGAAAGGACCATTATGTGCATCTAGTCGCACCTCCGTATAACTCAGGCCCTAGAATGTCACCAAGTGGTTCCTTCAGCCAACCATAGCATGGGACTGAGCCAGAGCATGTCTTTTGGAACGACGTCCACATGCATTAGAGGCAGCTGGCTAACAGAAAATCTTTCTTCTGCAGTGACGTGGGATTAAGGGACATGGGGGAAAAGACATGGAGGCTGTGATTAAAGTTAGGGCAGTGAGGCCAGGATAACTGGGACTAGGTCCCAGGACTGGCTATCACAAGACCTGCCATTTTCTATTCCTGGCTTTGGGACCATGAGCGAGTCTCTTCACCGCTGGGTGCCTCGGTTTCCCCAACTATCAACCAGAGCTAATCAAGGTTTTGTTTGTTGTCCCCATTTTACAGGGTGGGAAACTGAGACACAGTTGGGACCTGGCTACACTACAGGTGTGTAGTGCATTTGTAAGCTGCTGACCCCCACATGTTGATCAGAGCCTATGGACAAGACAGCTCCTAAAGGTGTGTTTGTTCTGTGCTTATCCCCTATGTACCAGCAGGGCTGGACGGCCTTTTCTCACTGTGCTGTGGGGAGCAGGTCCTGGGTACTAAGGGTCTGAAGAAGCTCTCAAGGACTAATTTTTTAAAATAATTTTTATCAATGAATTGGGAGAAAACATACAATCACTGCTGATAAGACTGGTGGGTGAAAAAATACTGGCAGAGTGGTAATTACTGATGAGGAGAGGGCAGTGATACAGATCAATCTGGGTCATTCAGCAAGTTGGACCCATTCAAAGAAAACAAGTTTGACGAGAGCCAAATGCAAGGTCCTATACCAAGCAAGAAGGCATGCCGGGCACAGCTACAGAATGGGGACGTGTATCCAGGAAAGCAGTGACTCTGAAAAGGATTTAGAAGCCATAGTGGAGAAGCCACTCAACATGAGCTCCCAGTGTGATGCTGTGGTGAACAGGGCTAGAGCCATCATTAGACGTACGAGCAGAGCCGTGAGTAATATAGGGAGGTGATACAGCATCAGAGAGGCTGATACTGGAATACGGCATCCGGTTTTGGTGTCCTCATTTGGAAAAGATGTTGAGAAATTGGAGCTGGGGCAGCAAAGAGCCACCAAATGTTCTGAGGGCTGGAGAAAAATGCCTTCTAGAGCCCTATTGAAAGATCTCAACCTGTTTAGCTTATCAAAGGAAGATTGAAAGTTGACTTCATTGAAATGTTGAAGTGCCTTAATGGAGAGAAAATATTGGGTATTAAAGGGCACTTTAATCTAGCACAGAAAGTCATAACAAGACCCAATGGCTGGAAGGTGAAAAGAGACAAATTCCTATTACAAATAAGGCTCAACTATTCAACAGCGAGGATGATTCACCACAGGAACAAGCTACCAAGGAAAGCGGTGGATTCTCCATCTCTTGATGTCATTTAATGAAGACTAGATGCCTTTCTGGAATGTATTTGCCCAAAAGTAGCTATTGTGGTATGCAGGAGGCCTGTGATATGCAGGGGGTAAGATTAGATGCTCTAAAGGTCTCTTCTGGCCATAAAGTCTGCTAATTTCGGAAAAACTGAGAGTAGCATTGGGAGCAGCCTCTGATGTTTTACTGTCTAGCCGGCTTGCTTCCTAGTATGAACACTCATTGAGTGGGGTGATCCACAGGGAGTAGCTCAAACCTCCAACGTGTCTGGCCAGCGGCAGGACATTAGCACTGCAGGGGAGGCAGTGTGTGGCAGTGACATCACAAAGGCCTTTTGCAGGACCTCAGCCTATCGGTCAAAGGTGGTGGGGAGGTGGGGAGTTCACAGAGAGATGCTGACATCAGCCAGGCAGGACAGGGGCGCAGGGCCAGGGAAACCTCAGAGACCCCTGTGGCTTTGCTTCAGCAAGTCTCCTTCTCGAGGTCTCTCTTTGAGGACTGAGAGAGTATTAGGGTTCACGTATGTGAGCGCGAGGAGGAACCTCTTTCGAGTTTTCTCCTTTCCTTTTACTGATTTTACTAGGAAACAGACATCCCTGTTTAGAAGGTAAGAGCCTTCTAAACAGGGATGGTTTGGAACCTGTTCAGTCTGATCCATCTGGTGCCAGCTGAATTCTAGGCATGGAAAACACTAGTTTAAGGTGGCAGAATTTTATTCCCCACCTAGGATTTTTTCCCTTAGAATCACTGGGGACATTAGGGTTTCTCCTTTTTGTTTTACCTTTTCCTCCATCTCTCCCTCCTTTCTCTTCATCTCTTACTTTTTTTCTCCTTTCCCCTGTTCCCCTCCCACCACCAGGAGGTGTAGAGTGTGTGTGTGTGTGTCGCGGGGTGTGTGTGTGCTCTGCAGCTCCCATTGTGGGAGCTCCACCCAACAAAGTGGGGCTGAAATAGTCCTCTGACAGTGATCCCCACTGGTGACCTGGGCCAACCTTTGGGCTCTCTGGTGAGAACCCTCAGCCTCCCGCCCCTCAGTGGCTGCCTCCTGGGGCCACTAGATGGAGATGCTGTTCTAGCCCCAGGATTTGGAGCCTGGCTCTGGGCAATGTGCTAATGCCTCACATCCTGTTGGTTTTAGGTCTTCGGAAAGTTCTTTTCGGAAGGGCAGAGAAGACTCTTCCTCCGGACGGCAGTGCTGGCCATCCACAACCCCCTGCTGCGTGTCAGCCAGGCAGGGCTGGTCCTGGCCTACTCCCTCATGGGGGAAGCCCAAGAGCTGATGGGGGACAAGGTAAGCAGCTGCATTAGACTCAGGAGATTGGGGCAGGGCCCAGGCCTCATTCCCATCCTATCGCCATTCGCTGGCCTGGCAGCAAGGAGCCTGGTGGGGAATGAGAGCGAGAGCAGGTGCTACTGGGAAGGGAGATGAATTCACCTCCATGAGCAGGAGGGAACCAGCTTGTCCCTGGAGCAGCTCCAACACAGCTCTTTAGCAAGGCTAATTAATGACAAGCATTAACTCATCATGGACTTATGTTCTCAGGGCATGGTGCTTTTGCTCTTGGGAAGAGCAGAGGAGTCCCCTAAGTGCCCTCTGCGAGCCTCTCCTGTCCCAGAGGGCCTCACCCAGTTGCCAGTGGCCTAGTGTCCGTGTCACCCGAGCCACCACCTAGAGAGAACGGGAGGATTCAGTCAGCAGGGGCTGCTGATCTGCCCCATTCACCAGGGCCGCCATACTGTGGCTTCAGCATTAGTGTCTGGGATGACTTGGGGCAAGATCTCAACCTCCCCGCAACCCACTTCACTGCTGCCAGAATCCCTCCTGCCCCCCCTGCTAGAGCCGCCTCCCTGCCCAACCTGGGTGGGGGTGGAGAAGAGGGTTCTGATAACTTGAGCTGTGGTTTGGAGGTGGAACAGCTGTCAAGGGCACTGAGGGGGAGGTAGCAGGAGCTCACCCTACAAGGAGGGGGGTTGGCACTGGAGGTTACTAGAAAGGACAAGAAGACTCCATTCTGGGGTTCAGGAGGTGAATTCATCCCTCAGTGGAGGGCAGGTGCTGTGTGGAAATACTGCTGGTTCCAGGTGCCCTTAATTCCCCCTGATTCCTTGGGGCGTTTGAGTCTCTGACAGGTTCTCGTTCCCTTGCAGCAGGAGGACGTCACGGCCAAAGTGAAGCACCAGCTCTGCATCATCCGGCACTTGCGCCAGGTGCCTGAGGCACTGCAGGGGCTGTGCCTCTGAGGCCATCAGCAACTCCCGCTCCCTGCTGCAGGTACTGCTCTGGCTCACTGTAAATGGGGAGCTAGTGGAAGGGGAAATGGAGCCCCCTGGCACTCACTAAAAGGGAAAGTGGTGGATTCTCCATCGCTTGATGTCATTGAATGAAGACTAGATGCCTTTCTGGAATGTGTGTGCCCAAAAAGTAACTATTGTACTATACAGAAAGCCCGTGATCATGCAGGGGGTTAGATGAGATGCTCTAAAGGTCTCTTCTGGCCATAAAGTCTACTAGTTTTGGAAAAACTGAGTGTAGCATTGGGAGCAGCCTCTTATGTTTTAGTGTCTAGCCGGGTTGCTTCCTATAATGAACATGCATTGAGTGGGGTGATCCACAGAGAGTAGCTCAAACCTTCAAAGTGTCTGGCCAGCAGCAGGACATTAGCACTTCAGGGGAGGGGTGTGTGTGGCAGTGACATCACAAAGGTCTTTTGCAGGACCTCAGCCTATTGGTCAAAGGTGGTGGTGAGGTGGTGACCTCACAGAGAGATGCTGACATCAGCCAGGCAGGACAGGGGCGCAGGGCCAGGGAAACCTCAGAGACCCCTGTGGCTTTGCTTCAGCAAGTTTCCTTCTCGAGGTCTCTCTTTGAGGACTGAGAGAGTATTAGGGTTCACGTACGTGAGTGCGAGGAGGAGCCTCTTTTGAGTTTTGTCCTTTCCTTTTACTGATTTTACTATAAAATAGACGTCCCTGTTTAGAAGGTAAGAGCCTCCGAGAGGTTTGGAACCTGTTCAGTCTGATCCATCTGGTGCCAGCTGAATTCTAGGTTCCATAACCCTGACCCATGGTCTCCCTCCGCTGACAGGCTCTGAAGAAGGCCTGCCCAGAGACATGGATGCCGTGCTGAAGAGCTTGTTGACAGCAACCCACAGCACACACAATCTCCAGCACATCTTGGAGGTGAGCGTAATGGTCAGGGGGAGCAGGAATTTTACCTTAGCCCTGGGGAGGCCTGGAAATGAGAGACTGGATGATCCACGTTTCCATTGTGTCCTGCTACCTGAGAGCCATCCGTGGTCAGGGCAGTGAGTGCAGGGCAGTGTTGGGGCCCTTCCACCTTCAGGGATAGAGGGAAGGCGCTGGTGCTCGACAACAGGGCTCTGCCTGGTTCTGTTGAGCACTAACTCCAAGGCCCCAGGCAGGCTTGTGGAGTGAGAGCATCAGACCCCTGTGAGGTCCAGGAGAAGGCCCTCCGAGAAGAGCACTGGCTCCTTCCTAGGAAGCTGCTGAGATTCTCAAGGAGGGATTCATCCCTTCTCTCCCATGGACACAGAGGATTGTAAGGAGCAGGGCGTTGTCCTTTATCCAACAGAGACCTGTCCTAGCTCTCACCCACAAACCTGGGAGAGAGCTGGGCACTTGACCGGATCCTACCCCTGCACTTGCCCTGGTACACTTTCTTCTTCCCTTCTGCCTTGGCTATTAGGCTATGGCTCTATGAACATGAAACAAACAGGAACTTCTTCTCTATCTCTAAGCCAAACTGGTTTATCAAGTCTGACCTCTCAACATATTTCAGGGGGCGTATTTGCAGTACATGTATAGAACTCATTATTCCCCACTCAGACCTGGTCACGCGGATTCGACGGCGTTTCTGCGGGTGATCTGACGGTCCCGTGCCTTCGACATACCTGCCGCTGAATTGCCACCGAAGACTGTCTGCGCTTGCTGCGCTGGTGCCTGGAGCTGCCCCTGCAGGGCAGGCAGCCCTATGAAGTAGTGCAGCAACTGGCCTACTCCCACTGCATGTGCTCTAACCCAACCAATATCCGCCCACCTCCAGAGCTCTCTGCCATGGCTTCTAATCAGAATGGCCCTGTCTGGCTCCCCGGTACAAGAGAAGGGACCAGCCCCTTCACCAGAGCCTAACAGGTCCTTCTTTATTTGATAGAGTTACAGGGGAGGGTTGAGGGTTGTTCCTGGGCGGCTAGCGGGGCTGTTTTGGAGCTTTGATTTATTGCCTTCTTTTAATGTTTTATCTAATCCAGAGTATCTGGAGAGACATTTCCCTCCGTGCTTTACATACAATTTTATTGTAAACCCTCAGTTGAAGAGTGTCATGTTCATGGTCATATTCAGGGAAGGGCAGAGGCTGGTGGTGGAGGAAGGTCTCCCAGCTTCAGAACGGCCAGGTCTGTGTTTCAAGTGAAGGTATCAGTATTTACGACTGCATTGCCCCCTAGACACGTGTGATAAATGAAGG
The DNA here is from genome assembly GCF_028017835.1 of Emys orbicularis. Lineage (NCBI taxonomy): Eukaryota > Metazoa > Chordata > Testudines > Emydidae > Emys > Emys orbicularis. Next base: position 136,211,562 of record NC_088688.1, on the reverse strand, counting down.
CGGGGGTAGCTCCCTTTTATGGACACCCAGCCAGCCAGTTAGCTATAAAATCCCTGTTAGTATCTGTTCTCTACTTGCTTTATCTGTAAAGGGTTAAAAAGTCCATAGGTAAAAGGAAGAGAGTGAGCACCTGACCAAAAGAGCCCATGGGAAGGCTAGAACTTTTTAAAATTGGGAAAAAACTTTCCCTTTGTCTGTCTGTATTTGTTCTCCCAGAAAGCAGGGACGGGGCTGGAACTAGGCTGTAAAAGCTTGTGCCAGGTATGAAAATCATCAGATCATACCTAGAAACTACTCTTTTGAAACCCCAGATATGTAAGTAGATCAGGAAATGTCTAGGAAGACGCGATTAGGTTTCTCTCTTTTGTTTCTTTATGGCTTGTGGACTCCTCAGTGCTAACCCCAGGTGCTTTTGTTTTGCTTGTAACCCTTAAGCTGGACCTCAAGACGCTATCTTGATGCTTAATCCTTGTAATTGTTTTTTTTTAAACCTAGCAAAAAGTGTAAGTTCCAGATGTATTTTTCTTTCCTTTTGTTTTTAATAAAATTTACCTTTTTTTAAGACCAGGATTGGATGTTTGTGTCCCTAAGAGGTTGTGCGTATGTTGTTTAATTAGCTGGTGGCAACAGCTGATTTCCTTTTTTTTTTCTCAGCTCTTCCCTGGGGAGGGGGGGTGAAAGGGCCTGAGGGTACCCCACCGGAAGGAATTCCCAAGTGTGCCTTTCTGGACTCTCAGAAGGGGTTTTTTTTGCATTTGGGTGGTGGCAGCATCTACCCATCCAAGTTCAGAGAGAAGCTGTAACCTTGGGAGTTTAATACAAGTTTGGTGTGGCCAGTATTAATTTTTAGAATCCTCACGGGCCCCCACCTTCTGCACTTGAAGTGCCAGAGTGGGGAATCAGCCTTGACATGGTGGCAGAGCGGTGGGATCATTTTGAACCAGAAGCACAGACCTCAGGATTTTAAAAGGACGCATTTTTTCTTTTGGCAGCCTGCAAAGCCAGGGAGGTTTCTTTTCTTTCTCTTTTCTTTTCTGCCTGAGGGGGAACAGGCACAAAAAGGGTTCAGCCTGCAAAGCCAGGGAGTCCAACATGCATTTTTTTTCTAGCTTCGTGGCAACAAAATAGCCAGGCTAGAGTAGGGCAGCCCTGTGCATGAGGTTGAGGTCGGGCACCAAAACTCTAGAGCAACCAGTCTTCCCAAAGTGGCACGCCATGGAGAAGACAGACCCAGACCAAGCCCAGACATCCAGCTCCATGATGGAAATTCAGGGAGGGGATGGGGGAATGGAGAATTCCCAACCGAGATCCTGGTGTCAGGATGGAGGGATGCAATGAGGGGGGAGGGGCAATGGCAGAAACCCATCCCAAGGTGGCTCCTTGGGAGGAAGAGGAGCCAAAGGGGTCGGCAGAGAGGCCAGGGCTGGGAATACATGAACGGACCCCTCATATCGCCTCCTGTTACAGCAAGCAGGGGTCACTGCACAGATCTGCCCTGATGTCACCTCACCTACTGCCATGGATCCATACAATTGGTGCTACACTCTGGCTTTCGAACAGTCTCTCAGGAAGCCCTTTGATGTGCCAGACCCCCTAGAGGTCTCACTCTTCCTGCAGGGTAAGACACATGGCTTCACTGCCTCCTGTGACTGGACCTCTGGGCCTTCAGCACTCCTGCTTCACACCAGGAGCAGTGTTCAGTGAATCCAATCCTGATGGAGACTTGTGTACACTTCAGGGATTAAGGCACCTCACCAAGCATTTGTAGTGACATTCAGAGCATTGACTAATTAACCAGGGTGACGGCCTGTCCCAAATTGGGCGGGACAGTCCCGAAATGCAGAGTTCAAGTCCCGGTCCCGGGCTGAATGACTCCAGGACAGCATCTCCCTCTGGGTCATTTGTTGCTAGTTGTCAATGCCTGGGCAATTGGGTTTGCCAATTGGGTTCAGCAGGGGTGCAGGGTGCGGCAGGGGGCTTAGGGCAGGGGGTTGGGCTGCAAAAGGGGTGCAGGGTGCGGCAGGGGGCTCGGCAGGGGGTCAGGGAGCGGGGTGCAGCAGGGGGTCAGGGTGCGGGGTGCAGCAGGGGGCTCAGGGCAGGGGGTTGGGATGCAGGAGGGGTGTGGCAGGGGGCTCAGGGCAGGGGGGCGGGTTGCAGGGTGTGGCAGGGGGCTCAGGGCAGGGGGTCGGGTGCAGGAGGGGTGCGGGGTGCAGCAGGGGCTCAGGGCAGGGGGTCGGGGTGCAGGAGGGGTGCATGGTGTGGTGGGGGTTCAGGGCAGGGGGTTGGGGTGCAAAAGGGATTCAGGGGGTGGGCTCTAGCCCAGTGCGTACCGGGGGCAGGGCAGGCTCCCTGCCGCACCGCGCCGCTCCGGAAGCGGCCGGAACCTGGGGGAGGCGGGGCACAAGGGTCTGTGTGTTGCTGTTGCTTCAGGCACCGTCCCCAGCAACCCCATTGGCCGGGAACGGGGAACTGCGGCCAATGGGAGCTGCAGGGGGCGCTGCCTGAAGCAAGAGCAACACACAGACCCCTGTGTCCCCCCTTCTCCAAGTTCTGGACACTTCCCGGGGTGGCGCGGGGGCAGGGCAGGCAGGCAGGGAGCCTGCCCTTCCCCCGGTGCGCGTCAGGCCGGAGACGCTCTAGGTAAACGTTGGGGGAGGGTGGGGGGGCCACGAGGACCTTGCGGGACGCAGAAAATACCCGGCCCACGGGCGGCGTGTTTGAGACCCCTGGATTACAGCATGACGGTGCAAAACTCATTGGTCCCAATGAAGGAAAATCACTGTATAAACAGGGTGTCTTGCCATGAAACTTTGGGTTTGTCCTGCCAAGACTTCCCTGGGGCATCATGTCGTGACCAACAGAACCTGGCTCCTACCTACCCGTGACCAACCTAGCTGGCCACTAGATTGATCCAGACTCTGGACTGGTAACTATAACATCACCTGGCGGGGGTGTGTGCATGTGTATGTGTGTGTGTGTGGTGACTAAATACGTATGCTAATTGTTGTATCTTTAATAAATGCGGTGTATTGCCTTTTCCCCTGAAACAGATCCCATGTGCTTCTTATAAGCATAACAGGGTGGGGTGCCTTACCCTTAGCAACCCTAATCATAACTCCAAGTGGCCTACCTACAGGAACCCTAATGCTAGGTCAGGGAGCCATACCCATAGGAATACTAAAACTGGGGCAGGGAGCCCTAGCCATAGGAACCCTAACCCTAGGTCAGAGAGTCCGAAACACAAGAACCCTAACACTAGGGAGGGGAGCCCTAGCCAGAGAAACCCTAACCCTAGCCTGGAGAGCACAAACCGTAGGAACCCTAACACTATAGTGGGGACCCCTACTCACAGGAACCCTAATCCTAGTGTGGGAAGCCATACCCATAGGAACCCTAACCCAAACTCCAAGTGGCCTATCCATAGGAACCCTAACCCTAGGTCAGGGAGCCATACCCCCAATGGGTATGGCTCCCCACCCTAGTTTTAGGGTTCTTTTCTGTAGGGATCCCAGTCCTTGGGTTAGGGTTCCTATGGGTTTGGTTCCCCAGTTTAGGGTTAGGGTATCTATGGATAGGTCACTTGGAGTTAGGATTACGGTTCCTATGAGTAGGCTACTTGGAGTTAGGGTTAGAGTTCCTATGGGTTGAGCTCCCCTCCGTATGATTAGGGTTGGTATGGGTTGTGCTCCCTGCCTAGAATTAGGTTTCCTGTTGAAAGTGTTGGGGTCCACTAGGCATAGCTACCAGGTAACTCGGGAGAGTGGAAGGCCAAAAGTGCCGATGAAGCTCTTTTGCTCTGGGCCTATCTGAACCACAGAACTCCATCTTGTGAACTCTCACCTACTTCTATGCTAACTGCTTACATGTTGAAGCAGAAATGTATTGGTCAGCTTTTCTAGCAGACAGCTGCACTAGCAAACATAGGGGGAGGAAAAGGCCTGCTTTGTCTTAGCTTGCAAGCCTACTACGTAGAGTCTACAAGGTCAAAGATAAACATGGGAACTTTTCTAACTGTAACTGCTTAAGGAGGGAGGGGTAAGGGGGAAAAGCCAGAACAAAGGCTTACACAGAAACTGCTTGGAATATAAAATGGGACACATGCATGTATGTGTTGCACTTGATTTGAGACATGCTGGTCTCCTAGTGCCATTTCAGAGCTCTGAAATAAACTTGGCTTGCTTTCTCCCCTCGGTGTCTTTATTGGTGCCAAGCACACCGGCCAACGAACCCTGTTTGCCATCTCGAGGCCCATCTGGGCAGGCAACAAAAGGGCTCTCCACCCCAGGGTTAGGGTTTATATGGGTAGGACTCCCCACCCTATAGTTAGGTTTCTTGTGGGTAGGGCTCCCTGCCCTAGGGTTAGGGTACCTATGGGTAGGCCACTTGGAGTTAGGGTTCGGGTTCATATGTGTAAGCCACCCCAGAGTTAGGGTAGCGCTGGTGGCATTTTACAGTGCTGAGAATGAGGGTCCTATCTTTGATTTCATGGCCTCCTTCGCCACAAAGAAGATCTTTCTTTTCTTTGCAGTGTGGGGTCCCAGAGACAAGCTCAGGCTGGCTCCCCCAGATCCAGAGTAACCTGCGGCCAGCACTCCGTACACCAGCATGTATTTAGCCCCATCCAGCCCTTGTACCATTCCCCTCCCATCTGAAGAAACAGGGCCAGCAGGTTAGTGCATCGGGGCCACGCAGGACTGAGGGGGGAGAGCATTTTGGGGGGTTGGGGAGCTGCCGGCAGCTCCAGTGCCTCTGATGTACCTGGCATTGCTTGTAGCTAGGAACAGAGGCCCCTACCCTGCTGATGCCAAGCACAGCATCCCAGAGGTTCAGCCATGCCGGTCGCCCGGAGCATATCGCCCTGGTGCTCCCTGCTCTGCACTGGATCCCCCAGAACGCAGTCTGTGCTGATGCTCCCAGGCCCCATGGGACGGGGTTTGGCTCGCTGAGATACACCTCTCCCTCACCCACCTTGGGGTGCCTGCCGCCAGAGCTGTGAAACCACCAACCAGCAATGGGTACTGCTGATCAGTGACCACAGCAGCCAGGCCCAGCCTGGGGAGCTCACCATGGTGAGAGACACGAGACCTCGGACCTTATGGAGCTCAGAATTAAAGCCAGACGCTGCTTCTCTCGGCAATAGACGCACCCGTACTCATATGCTCACACATTCACACACACGCTCACACTGACCTGCCCCCAAACACACACATTAAGGACTGGTCAACATCTAACCGAGTGATTGAGTCCTGCATGCCAGATGAGCGGGGAGTGATATTACTGATAAGAACATAAGAACGGCCATACAGGGTCAGACCAATGGTCCATCTAGCCCAGTGTCCTGTCTTCCAACAGTGACTGGTGCCAGATACCTCAGAGGGAATAAACAGAACAGGACAATTATCAAGTGATCCATCCCCTGTCATCCAGTCCCAGTGTGTTGTGCTACCTTAACAGTCTATCAATGTAGGATTTTAATGAATGGTCTGTTTTGGGGGGTTTGTTTGTTTGATTGATTGTTTGTTTTAGTGCCTCAATTCAGTGGGGAGAATTAAATAATTGTCGCAAAACTTGTATGTATCTTTAAAATGAGCTAGTAAGAGACCTTAAGGAGAAGGGAAACTGATCCTTGGTTTAAATGCATGAATCTTAGATTGCAGAGAATAAACATGTTTTTGAAAATTCACTCTGATGATGTCAGGCACTTTTCTAAATATATTATCTAATTCCAGGCTCTATCATGAGTCCGCAAAGGTGTACAAGATGGAGCAATTCTATTGGAAAAAGGCAAATATAGTGCCCATCTTTAAAAAAGGGAAGAAGGAGAATGTGGGAAACTACAGACTGATCAGCCTCACCTCAATCCCTGGAAAAATCATGGAACAGGTCCTCAAGAAATCCATTTTGAAGCACTTGGAGGAGAGGAAGGTGATCAGGAACAGTCAACATGGATTCACCAAGGGAAAGTCATGCCTGACCAACCTGATTGCCTTCTATGATGAGATAACTGGCTCTGTGGATATGGGGAAAGTGGTGAACGTGATATATCTTGACTTTAGCAAAGCTTTTGATACGATTTCCCACAGTATTCTTGCCAGCAAATTAAAAAAATGTGGATTGGATGAATGGACTATAAGGTGGAAAGAAAGCTGGCTAGATTGTTGGGCTCAACAGGTAGTGATCAACAGCTCGATGTCTAGTTGGCAGCTGATATCAAGCAGAGTGCCACAGGGGTCGGTCCTGGGGCTGGTCTTGTTTAACATCTTCATTAATGATCTGGATGATCGGATTGATTGCACCCTCAGCAAGTTCGCAGATGACACTAAGCAGGGAGGCAGAGGTGGATATGCCGGAGTGACCTAGACAAATTGGAGGATTGGGCCAAAAGAAATCTGATGAGGTTCAACAAGGACAAGTGCAGAGTCCTGCACTTAGGACGGAAGAATCCCATGCACCGCTACAGGCTGGGGACCAACTGGCTAAGCAGCAGTTCTGCAGAAAAGGACCTGGGGATTACAGTGGACGAGAAGCTGGATATGAGTCAGCAGTGTGCCCTTGTTGCCAAGAAGGTTGGATATTAGGAAACACTCTTTCACTAAGAGGGTGGTGAAGCACTGGAATGGGCTACCTAGGGAGGTGGTGGAATCTCCATCCTTAGAGGTTTTTAAGGCCCGGCTTGACAAAGCCTTGGCTGGGATGATTTAGTTGGGGTTAGTCCTGCTTTGAGCAGGGGGTTGGACTAGATGACCTCCTGAGGTCTCTTCCAATCCTAATCTTCTATGATTCTATAACTATTGCTTTCCCCAGACTTGTGGCCACTTAGCATAGGATTTTGGTGTGCCACAGAAGAAGCATTCAGAGGTGGAGTAAAAGCTCCTGGCAAAGTCATGTTGTACGAGTTGTACCCTGGTATGAAGGCCATTTAACTAGCCCTGCCTGTTGAGGTCTTACTAGACAATGTCAACATTCAACTCCAACAAGAAGCTAGTCCTTACTTTTGCAAAAGAATCTTTTGTCTGTTATACAGTTTGTCCTTCCATTCTCCCTCTCCAATTCAAACCATGCCCTGCTAGTTAAAACCCCAGAAAACAGTGTCTCCCATATTTCTGTGTAGGAAGTCTTCATTTCAGGCCCACTGAGAGAATATTGTGGCCTCTCATGATGCTACTAAAGTACTCTTTGAAAGGAGTCATGCCAGTCTTCTGGGAGAGCATGAGTAGTGATAACATCTTGCTGCAGCTGCTCTGTAGGAGATGCAAACAAACAAACAAAAAAGAATCAAAACAAAAACAAACAAAACCCTGACCTTTCTCATAAAAATAGGGGGTTTCCCGAGTGCCCCAGCTAAAATGTCCCCACCTTTCACTTTTAGGTGAATGAGTGTGTTGGCTGTTGTCTTCCACCCCAGAAGTGGCTGCATTTCAGAGGTACTTTCCTCTTCTTCTAGAAAGGATGGTGTTATACTTTGAATATTGTATGGTAAAGAGCACTTGGATGGGTGTGGCACTCTGTACCCCAAAGCAACACCCTGGAACCCCCATATTCACCAATGTCAGGTAATTATGATAGGTTTCATACAAAGCATGCCATATAAGGTATCATATAAAAAGTCATGATCTGCGGATACCCATTGTTCTGTCCAAATCTGTGTATCATTAGTGTGTATAAGTTATAAGATGATAAGATTTTTCTGTATGGTTGTTACCAAAATACGTTAAAAGCTGAAGAGTCTCTGCGGCCAGGTGGGTGTTGACCGCCCATTAATCAACTGTGTGATGCAACTACACAACGGAAACTGCTCGATCACTGTGATTTGGGGACTGCTTGATCACTGGGACTCAGCAAAGCCCATCAGGACATGCCTGGGCTAGTGTCTGTGAGGCCCGTGGGCCAAGGGTATAAAACAAGGGCAATAGCATCATGTCTTGGCCTTTCTCCCTCCCCCACTTACGCTGGAAGCAATGAAAATGCTGGAAAGGCAGAAGACTTGAACTGAAGGAGATTGATCCCCAGTGAAGCTTGTGTATTAAGAACTGTAACATCCAGTTGGGTGAGAAAACTACTTGATCTAAATATTGCCTAGTGTTATAAGGTTTAAGATTTAGATTGTGCACTTACCTTTTATTTTCATAGAATCATAGAATATCAGGGCTGGAAGGGACCTCAGGAGGTCATCTAGTCCAACCCCCTGCTCAAAGCAGGACCAATTCCCAACTAAATCATCCCAGCCAGGGCTTTGTCAAGCCGGGCCTTAAAAACCTCCAAGGAAGGAGATTCCACCACCTCCCTAGGTAACGCATTCCAGTGCTTCACCACCCTCCTAGTGAAACAGTGTTTCCTAATATCCAACCTAGACCTCCCCCACTGCAACTTGAGACCATTGCTCCTTGTTCTGTCATCTGCCACCACTGAGAACAGCCGAGCTCCATCCTCTTTGGAACCCCCCCTCAGGTAGTTGAAAGCAGCTATCAAATCCCCCCTCATTCTTTTCTTCTGGAGACTAAACAATCCCAGTTCCCTCAGCCTCTCCTCATAAGTCATGTGCTCCAGACCCCTAATCATTTTTGTTGCCCTCCGCTGGACTTTTTCCAATTTTTCCACATCCTTCTTGTAGTGTAGGGCCCAAAACTGGACACAGTACTCCAGATGAGGCCTCACCAATGTCGAATAAAGGGGAACGATCACGTTCCTCAATCTGCTGGCAATGCCCCTACTTATACAGCCCAAAATGCCGTTAGCCTTCTTGGCAACAAGAGCACACTGTTGACTCATATCCAGCTTCTCGTCCACTGTGACCCCTAGGTCCTTTTCTGCAGAACTGCTACCTAGCCATTCGGTCCCTAGTCTGTAGCAGTGCATGGGATTCTTCCGTCCTAAGTGCAGGACTCTGCACTTGTCCTTGTTGAACCTCATCAGGTTTTTTTTGGCCCAATCTTCTAATTTGTCTAGGTCCCTCAGTATCCGATCCCTACCCTCTAGTGTATCTACCACGCCTCCCAGTTTAGTGTCATCTGCAAACTTGCTGAGAGTGCAGTCCACACCATCCTCCAGATCATTAATAAAGATATTAAACAAAACCGGCCCCAGGACCGACCCTTGGGGCACTCCGCTTGAAACCGGCTGCCAACTAGACATGGAGCCATTGATCATTACCCGTTGAGCCCGACGATCTAGCCAGCTTTCTATCCACCTTACAGTCCATTCATCCAGCCCATACTTCTTTAACTTGGCGGCAAGAATACTGTGGGAGACCGTATCAAAAGCTTTGCTAAAGTCAAGGAATAACACATCCACTGCTTTCCCCTCATCCACAGAGCCAGTTATCTCATCATAGAAGGCAATTAGGTTAGTCAGGCACGACTTCCCCTTGGTGAATCCATGCTGACTATTCCTGATCACTTTCCTCTCCTCTAAGTGTTTCATAATTGATTCCTTGAGGACCTGCTCCATGATATTTCCAGGGACTGAGGTGAGGCTGACTGGCCTGTAGTTCCCCGGATCCTCCTTCTTCCCTTTTTTAAAGATGGGCACTACATTAGCCTTTTTCCAGTCATCCAGGACCTCCCCCGATCGCCATAAGTTTTCAAAAATAATGGCTAATGGCTCTGCAATCTAATCCGCAAACTCCTTTAGCACCCTCGGATGCAGCGCATCCGGCCCCATGGACTTGTGCACGTCCAGTTTTTCTAAATAGTCCCAAACCACTTCTTTCTCCACAGAGGGCTGGTCACCTTCTCCCCATACTGTGCTGCCCAGTGCAGCAGTCTGGGAGCTGACCTTGTTTGTGAAGACAGAGGCAAAAAAATCATTGAGTACATTAGCTTTTTCCACATCCTCGGTCACTAGGTTGCCTCCCTCATTCAGTAAGGGGCCCACACTTTCCTTGACTTTCTTCTTGTTGCTAACATACCTGAAGAAACCCTTCTTGTTACTCTTAACATCTCTTGCTAGCTGCAACTCCAAGTGTGATTTGGCCTTCCTGATTTCACTCCTGCATGCCTGAGCAATATTTTTATACTCCTCCCTGGTCATTTGTCCAATCTTCCACTTCTTGTAAGCTTCTTTTTTGCGTTTAAGATCAGCAAGGATTTCACTGTTTAGCCAAGCTGGTCGCCTGCCATATTTACTATTCTTTCTATACATCGGGATGGTTTGTTCCTGCAACCGCAATAAGGATTCTTTAAAATACAGCCAGCTCTCCTGGACCCCTTTGCACTTCATGTTATTCTCCCAGGGGATCCTGCCCATCTGTTCCCTGAGGGAGTCAAAGTCTGCTTTTCTGAAGTCCAGGGTCTGTATTCTGCTGCTCTCCTTTCTTCCTTGTGTCAGGATCCTGAACTCGACCATCTCATGGTCACTGCCTCCCAGGTTCCCATCCACTTTTGCTTCCCCTACTAATTCTTCCCTGTTTGTGAGCAGCAGGTCAAGAAAAGCTCTGCCCCTAGTTGGTTCCTCCAGCACTTGCACCAGGAAATTGTCCCCTACACTTTCCAAAAACTTCCTGGATTGTCTGTGCACTGCTGTATTGCTCTCCCAGGAGATATCAGGGTGATTAAAGTCTCCCATGAGAACCAGGGCCTGTGATCTAGCAACTTCTGCTAGTTGCCAGAAGAAAGCCTCGTCCACCTCATCCCCCTGGTCTGGTGGTCTATAGCAGACTCCGACCACGACATCACCCTTGTTGCTCACACTTCTCAACTTTATCCAGAGACTCTCAGGTTTTTCTGCAGTTTCATATCGGAGCTCTGAGCAGTCATACTCCTCTCTTACATACAATGCAACTCCCCCACCTTTTCTGCCCTGCCTGTCCTTCCTGAACAGTTTATATCCGTCCATGACAGTACTCCAGTCATGTGAGTTATCCCACCAAGTCTCTGTTATTCCAATCGCATCATAGTTCCCTGACTGTGCCAGGACTTCCAGTTCTCCCTGCTTGTTTCCCAGGCTTCTTGCATTTGTGTATAGGCACTTAAGATAACTCATCGATCGTCCCTCTTTCTTAGTATGAGACAGGAGTCCTCCCCTCTTGCGCTCTCCTGCTTGTGCTTCCTCCCAGGATCCCATTTCCCCACTTACCTCAGGGCTTTGGTCTCCTTCCCCCGGTGAACCTAGTTTAAAGCCCTCCTCACTAGGTTAGCCAGCCTGCTGGCGAAGATGCTCTTCCCTCTCTTCGTTAGGTGGAGCCCGTCTCTGCCTAGCACTCCTCCTTCTTGGAACACCATCCCATGGTCGAAGAATCCAAAGCCTTCTCTCCGACACCACCTGCGTAGCCATTCGTTGACTTCCACGATTCGACGGTCTCTACCCAGGCCTTTTCCTTGCACAGGGAGGATGGACGAGAACACCACTTGCGCCTCATACTCCTTTATCCTTCTTCCCAGAGCCACGTAGTCTGCAGTGATCCGCTCAAAGTCATTCTTGGCAGTATCATTGGTGCCCACGTGGAGAAGCAGGAAGGGGTAGCGATCCGAGGGCTTGATGAGTCTCGGCAGTCTCTCCGTCACATCGTGTATCCTAGCTCCTGGCAAGCAGCAGACCTCTCGGTTTTCCCGGTCGGGGCGGCAGATAGATGACTCAGTCCCCCTGAGGAGGGAGTCCCCGACCACCACCACCCTCCTCCTCCTCTTGGGAGTGGTGGTCATGGAACCCCCATCCCTAGGACAGTGCATCTTTTGCCTTCCAATCGGTGGAGTCTCCTTCTGCTCCCTTCCCTCAGATGGGTCATCTAGTCCACTCTCCGCATTAGTACCTGTAGAGAGAACATGGAAACGATTGCTCACCTGTATCTCCATTGCTGGTACATGGACGCTCCTCTTTCTCCTTCTGGAGGTCACATGCTGCCAAACTTCTTCATCATCCGTCTGTCCCTGCTGCGCCTGCTCTGAATCTTCAGAACATTGTGGCCGTAGAAGCATCTCCTGACGTCTGTCCAGGAAATCTTCATTTTCCCTTATGCAACGCAGAGTCGATACTCGTTTCTCCAGACCTCGAACCTTCTCTTCCAATATGGAGACCAGCTTGCACTTTGTACAGACAAAGTCGCTTCTGTCCTGTGGAAGAAAGACAAACATGGCACAACCTGTGCAGGTTACAACAGCTGATCGCTCACCTTCCATATCACCTTCCTCTTAAGAGCTTCCTCAGCTGTTGCAGGAACTACTCAGAGAAACCTGCAGATGAAAGCCTCAGTGAGCTCTCCCCAGGCAAACTCCCTCTGTTAGCCTCTGCTGTTCGCCGCTCAGCTGGTTCGCTGCTGACTGCCCTTATATACCAGTCAGGCCCACTCAAGGCCCACCTGGAACAAAGCACTCCCAATTCACACTTTTCAAACAAACAAGCAAGCAATCAAGCACACGGTCAAACTGACAAACTGTCCCAGCAACAGACACTCAGATACTCACCAACACAGCCCCCCTAATGCAGCACTTAGCGTACCTCCTCTCGGACAGCTCCCAGGCAAACTCCCTCTGTTAGCCTCTGCTGTTCGCCGGGTTGGTAGAGATCGGTTTGTGAGAAGGAGGAAAAATGAGAAACACATTCCTGATCAGTGCTAGGACCAATTTCTCCGGGAATCATTCTTCAAAGGCCACTAGGATGCTCTGCTAGTGCTTTGAAAGAGATCGGTTACTGAGAAATACAAAAAACGTGAAAATCCTTCCTGAGCTGTGCTAGTGACAAAATCCTCAAGGAATACTGCTTCAAGAGCGATTAGGATACTATAATGCGCATTTGAGAGATCGGTTCCTGAGCAATACGGATATCAGATATTTATTCCTGCTCTTTTCTAGGCAGTAATTTCTCAATGACTCTTCCTCTGAAAGCTATAAGGAATATCTCCTGCCAGTTTGAAAAACCTCGGTTCATGAGAAAGTCAAAAAATGAGAGTCATTCCGGATCTGTGCTGCTGACTACTGTTTCATGGAATAATTCCTGAAAAGACCATAGGATGCACTACAAATGCTTTTGAAAAACTCGATTCCGGATAAAAGAGGAAATGAAAAATTCATTCCTGAGCTACGCTACTGACAAATTAATCATGGAATCATGCTTTGAAGGCCATTGGGATGCATTGCTAATGGTTTGGAAGAGATCGGTTTTATGAAAAATGAGAAAAATGAGATATAGATCCCTGATCGGTGCTAGTGACACATATCTCATGCAATCACACTTGAAAAGCCATTAGTATGCACTAATGGTCATTTCGTAGAGATGTGTTGGTGAAAAATATGAAATTTAGAAATACATTCCTGAAGTGTGCTAGTGACACATTTCTCAAGGAATCATGCTTCAAAAGCCAATAGGATGCTCTGCTACTGGTTTCAAAGAGATCCGTGCATGAGAAATACAGAAAATGAGAATTCTATCCCTGATCTCGGCTACTGACCATTTTCTCATGGAATTCTGCTTCGAAAATCATTGGGATGCATTTCTAAATGTTGGGAAGAGATCTAATAGTGAGAAAAACAACTAATTTGAAAATCCTTCCTGAGCTCTGCTAGTGAGAGACTTGTCATGGAATCTTTGTTTAAACGCCACGAGGATGGACTACTGGTCAGTTGGTAGAGGTGGTGTCAAGGCTGTATCCCCACTTTGAACTTTAGGGTACAAATGTAGGGGCCTGCATGAGGACTTTTAAGCTTAACTACCAGCTTAGTTCTGGTCCGCTGCCACCATTCCCTACCCTGGGAAGCTTTTAGAAACTTTTCACCAATTCCCTGGTGAATACAGATCCAAACTCCTTGGATCTTAAACAAGGAGAAATTGACCCTTCCCCCCTCCTTCCTTTCACCAACTCCTGGTGAATACAGATCCAAACCCCCTTGGATCTTAAAACAAGGAGAAATCAATCAGGTTCTTAAAAAGAAGGCTTTTAATTAAAGAAAAAGGTAAAAATCATCTCTGTAAAATCAGTATGGAAAGTAACTTTACAGGGTAATCAAACTTAAAGAGCTCAAAGGACCCCCCTCTGTCTTAGGTTCAAAGTATAGCAAACAAAGATAAACACTCTAGTAAAAGGTACATTTACAAGTTGAGAAAACAAAGTAAATCTAGGACGCCTTGCCTGGCTTTTACTTACAATTTTGAAAATAAGAGAGACTTGTTTAGAAAGATGGGGAGAACCTGGATTGATGTCTGGTCCCTCTCAGTCCCAAGAGCGAACCACCCCTTCAAACAAAGAGCACACACAAAAGCCTTTCCCACCCCCCCAAGATTTGAAAGTATCTTGTCCCCTTATTGGTCTTTTGGGTCAGGTGTCAGCCAGGTTACCCGAGCTTCTTAACTCTTTACAGGTAAAAGGATTTTGGAGTCTCTGGCCAGGAGGGATTTTAGTACTGTACACAGGAGAGCTGTTACCCTTCCCTTTATAGTTATGACACGCCCCCCAAATCACAGATAGTGTTGGACGTTCGGTTCCACACTGGCTGTGATTTCTTCCTGGAGTTCTAGGAGAAAACAGAGTTAACAAGACACATGTACCTTTAGACATACTACTGATTATATAAAAACTAACAATATGTTTCATTACAAGAACAATTGTTAACCAGTTAACTCTGGGAAACTTTCCCGGGAGAGTGCATCAGCCACCTTGTTAGAAGCTCCCGAAATGTGTTGTATTTCAAAATCAAAATCTTGGAGAGCTAAACTCCACCGAAGAAGTTTTTTGTTATTTCCCTTGGCGGTATGAAGCCACTGTAGCGCAGCATGGTCTGTTTGTAGTTGGAAACGCCATCCCCAAACATATGGGCGTAGCTTTTCCAGCGCGTACACAATGGCGTAGCATTCCTTTTCGCTGATTGACCAGTGGCTTTCCCTCTCAGACAGTTTCTTGCTGAGAAACACGACAGGATGGAATTCTTGATCCGGTCCTTCCTGCATTAAAACTGCTCCCACGCCTCGCTCGGAAGCATCTGTGGTTACTAGGAACGGTTTGTCAAAGTCTGGGGCCCTTAGCACAGGGTCAGACATGAGTGTTGCCTTAAGCTGGTTAAAGGCCTTTTGACACTTATCAGTCCACTGAACTGCATTTGGCTGTTTCTTTCTGGTTAGGTCTGTCAGCGGGGCGGCGATTTGGCTGTAGTGTGGTACAAATCGCCTATAATATCCGGCCAAGCCTAAGAAGGATTGGACCTGTTTCTTTGACTTTGGAACCGGCCACTTTTGGATAGCATCCACTTTGGCCTGTAGGGGATTTATAGTTCCTTGACCCACCTGGTGCCCCAGGTACGTCACTCTGTTTTGGCCTATTTGACACTTTTTAGCCTTAACAGTTAGTCCTGCCTGCCGGATGCGCTCGAAGACTTTTTCCAGGTGCTCCAGGTGTTCTGTCCATGAATCAGAAAAAATGGCCACATCATCGAGGTAGGCAACTGCAGATTCTCCCAATCCCGCTAGGAGACCATCTACAAGTCTTTGGAAGGTGGCGGGTGCATTTCGCAACCCGAAAGGGAGTACATTGAATTTATACACCCCTGCCTGGGTGACGAAGGCTTTCCTTAGCGGGTTCATCTAGTGGTACGTGCCAGTACCCTTTGGTTAAGTCTAAAGTAGAGATGAATTGGGCATGTCCCAATTTTTCCAATAGCTCATCTGTGCGTGGCATTGGATAGTTGTCAGGACGAGTTACAGCATTTAGCTTACGGTAGTCCACGCAAAAGCGTATTTCCCCATCTGGTTTGGGAACTAGAACCACTGGAGATGCCCATGCACTGCTAGAGGGGCGGATTATACCCATCTATAGCATGTCCTGGATCTCCCTTTGTATAGCAGCTTGGGCATGAGGTGACTCCCGGTAGGGTGGGGTTTTAATTGGGTGAGCATTACCTGTGTCAATGGAGTGGTATGCCCGTTCGGTCCGTCCTGGAGTGGCTGAGAAAATCGGTGCAAAGCTTGCGCACAGCTCCTTGATCTGCTGTCGCTGCAGACGTCCCAGGGTCGTGGAGAGGTTCACCTCTTCCACGCCACCATTCCTTTTTCCTTCGTAGTAGACACCTGCAGGCCACTCCGCGTCATCTGTTTCCTGGGCTGTAAACTGGCAAACGTTTAATTCTCTGGAATAAAAGGGCTTAAGAGAATTAACATGGTATACCTTAGGCTTTATGTTGGAGGTGGGGGAGGCTATGAGATAGTTAACAGCTCCTAGGCGCTCCTGGACCGTGAATGGTCCTTCCCACGACGCTTCCATTTTATGGGCCTGGAGCGCCTTTAAGACCATGACTTGGTCTCCTACTTTGAAGGACCGTTCTCTGGAATGTTTATCATACCAGGCCTTTTGCTCTTCCTGAGCATCCTTTAGGTTTTCTTTAGCAAGGGCTAAAGAGTGTCGGAGGGTGCTTTGTAGGTTGCTTACAAAGTCTAGAATGTTGGTTCCTGGAGAAGGCGTAAACCCCTCCCATTGTTGCTTCACCAACTGTAATGGCCCCTTAACCTCGCGGCCATACACAAGTTCAAATGGTGAAAACCCTAAACTGGGATGTGGTACCGCCCTGTAGGCAAAAAGCAACTGCTGCAACACTAGGTCCCAATTATTGGAGTGTTCATTTACGAATTTACGTATCATGGCCCCCAAAGTTCCATTAAACCTCTCCACCAGACCATTGGTTTGATGGTGATGAGGGGTGGCAACCAAGTGATTCACCCCATGAGCTTCCCACAGGTTTTTCATGGTCCCTGCCAGGAAATTAGTTCCCGAATCTGTAAGTATGTCGGAGGGCCACCCTACCCTGGCAAAAATGTCTGCTAATGCCTGGCACACACTGTTAGCCCTGGTGTTGCTTAAGGGTACAGCTTCCGGCCATCTGGTAGCAAAATCCATGAAAGTTAGTACGTACTGCTTTCCTCTGGGTGTCTTCTTTGGGAAAGGACCCAGAATATCCACAGCTACTCGCTGAAATGGGACCTCAATTATGGGTAGTGGCTGGAGAGGGGCTTTAACCTGGTCTTGGGGCTTTCCCACTCGTTGGCACACCTCACAAGACCGGACATAATTAGCAACGTCCTTGCCCATTCCCTCCCAGTGGAAGGACTTCCCCAACCGGTCTTTGGTTCTGTTCACCCCAGAATGGCCACTGGGATGATCATGGGCTAAGCTCAAGAGCTTTACCCGATACTTAGTGGGAACTACCAACTGTCTTTGAGGATGCCAGTCTTCCTGGTGCCCACCAGAAAGAGTCTCCTTGTATAAAAGTCCTTTTTCTACAACAAACCGGGATCGGTTAGAAGAGCTGAGAGGCGGTGGGGTGCTCCGTGCCGCCGCCCAAGCTTTTTGAAGGCTGTCATCTGCTTCCTGCTCGGCCTGGAACTGTTCCCTTGATGCTGGAGACATCAGTTCCTTCTTGGACTGTGGACTGGGGCTTGGTCCCTCTGGAAGCGATGCAGGTGCTGGGGCTGTTTCCATTGACTGTGAACCGCTGTCCGCTGGTGCACTATGTGGTATTTCAGGCTCTGGCTGAGCCTTTTGGGTAGGGTTATCTGCTGCTTCCACCAGTTCAGGCTCGCTGGTGCCCTCTGGCATTGGAGCTATAGACGGGTTTGCAAGCGTTGGACTCAGTGCTGGCAATGGTTCTGGTGCTGGTTGCGTTGCCAGTTCCGGTTCTGGGACTGGCTTTGGCTGGGTCTCTGGGATTGGATCCACTACGGCTGTTGCAGTCGTTGGCAGGGGATCCGGTTTCACCACCTTTGTTTGGGTCTTTGGTAACACAGACGGGGCCCTGGTGGACGGCTCAGGAACAGGGATGGGGGTGAAAGCTTGCTTAGCCTGGCTGCGGGTGACTATTCCCACCCTTTTGGCTAGCTTCACATGGTTGGCCAAGTCTTCCCCCAGCAGCATGGGGATGGGATAATTGTCATAGACTGCAAAAGTCCACATTCCTGACCAGCCCTTGTACTGGACATGCAACTTGGCTGTAGGCAAGGTTACCGACTGTGACACAAAGGGTTGAATTGTCACTGTAGCCTCCGGGTTGATGAGTTTGGGGTCCACTAGGGATTGGTGGATAGTTGACACTTGTGCCCCAGTGTCCCTTCAAGCGATAACCTTCTTTCCGCCCACTCTCAAGGTTTCCCTTCGCTCCGAGGGTATGAGAGAGGCATCTGGGTCTGGGGATCTTTGGTGTGATTGGGGTGTAATGAACTGTAATCGGTTGGGGTTCTTGGGGCAGTGAGCCTTTATATGCCCCAGTTCATTACATTTAAAACATCGCCCTGCTAAGGTATCACCGGGGCGATGTTGGTTGATGGAGACTGGTGTGGTGGGGTGAGAAGGCGTCTGGGGTTTCCCTTGGGATGTGGGTGGGGCCTTGGGTTGTCCCCGGTGGTAAGGTTTTGTTTCGGCTTGCCCCTTCTGATATTCGCTCCAACTGCTACTAGCTTTTTTTTTTTCTGTCACCTCCACCCACTTGGCTTCAATCTCCCCCGCCTCGGTTACAGTTTTGGGCTTCCCATTTAGGATGTACCTTTCTATTTCCTCAGGAACACCCTCTAAAAACTGCTCCATTTGCAATAGGAAGGGCAACTCTTCCGTAGATTTAACATTTGCTCCTGATATCCAGGCATCCCAATTTTTCCCAATGTGGTAGGCATGTCGGGTAAATGACACATCGGGTTTCCACCTTAGGGCTTTGACCCGCCGACGGGCATGCTCAGGTGTTAGCCCCATTCTGATTCTGGCCTTGTTTTTAAAAAGTTCATAACTGTTCATGTGTTCCTTAGGCATTTCAGCCGCCACCTCTGCTAAGGGTCCACTGAGCTGCGGCCTCAGCTCTACCATGTACTGGGTTGGAGTGATGCTGTATCCAAGGCAGGCCCTTTCAAAATTTTCTAAGAAGGCCTCAGTATCATCGCCTGCCTTGTAGGTGGGGAATTTCCTGGGATGGGAAGTGGCACCTGGAGTGGAGTTGCTAGGATGGTCTGATGCATCCTGCCTAGCACTTGCTGCTTCCAGTTCATGCTTCCTTTCTTTTTCTCTCGCCTCCTCTTTGGCTTTTTTCAGCTCCATCTCTCTCTTGTGGGCCTCCTTTTTGGCTTTCTCTTCTTTTTTATGGGCCTCCTCTTTGGCTTTTTCCAGCTCCATCTCTCTTTTGTGGGCCTCCTCTTTGGCTTTCTCTTCTCTTTTATGGGCCTCCTCTTTGGCCTCCTTTTCAAGTTTTTTAATTTGAAGCAGTCTTTGATGTTTTCTTTTATTTTCTTCTGCTTCTAGTTTGGCCAGTTCTATTTTGTTAGCTACTTCTTTGGTAGTTATTTTCCTGTTTTCTTGTGCTGGGTCACACCCCTCTGCAGTTGACTGAAACTGGGATGTACTTAGCTCTGGCTGCTGCTGAGTTAACAGAGACTTTCTAACAAGCTACTCCCGAGGATGTAAAAAGAAAAAAAAAATTCAGCTTGTAAATTGCCTTTACCAGGCAAAGTTTGTTTGCTTATTTGAACACTTCTCTTAACAAAGGACCTTGTTAAAAAAAACTTAACACCTCTGCCTTCAGGCAAGGAGAGATAAGATATGCATCTACCTTCAGCTCTGCTTTCCAAGCAGCTAGAAGGAAAAAAAAAATCTCTTACTGGCTTTTGGGTTTAAAACGATCCCACCACTGCCACCATGTCAAGGCTGTATCCCCACTTTGAACTTTAGGGTACAAATGTAGGGGCCTGCATGAGGACTTTTAAGCTTAACTACCAGCTTAGTTCTGGTCCGCTGCCACCATTCCCTACCCTGGGAAGCTTTTAGAAACTTTTCACCAATTCCCTGGTGAATACAGATCCAAACTCCTTGGATCTTAAACAAGGAGAAATTGACCCTTCCCCCCTCCTTCCTTTCACCAACTCCTGGTGAATACAGATCCAAACCCCCTTGGATCTTAAACAAGGAGAAATTGACCCTTCCCCCCTCCTTCCTTTCACCAACTCCTGGTGAATACAGATCCAAACCCCCTTGGATCTTAAAACAAGGAGAAATCAATCAGGTTCTTAAAAAGAAGGCTTTTAATTAAAGAAAAAGGTAAAAATCATCTCTGTAAAATCAGTATGGAAAGTAACTTTACAGGGTAATCAAACTTAAAGAGCTCAAAGGACCCCCCTCTGTCTTAGGTTCAAAGTATAGCAAACAAAGATAAACACTCTAGTAAAAGGTACATTTACAAGTTGAGAAAACAAAGTAAATCTAGGACGCCTTGCCTGGCTTTTACTTACAATTTTGAAAATAAGAGAGACTTGTTTAGAAAGATGGGGAGAACCTGGATTGATGTCTGGTCCCTCTCAGTCCCAAGAGCGAACCACCCCTTCAAACAAAGAGCACACACAAAAGCCTTTCCCCCCCCCGCAAGATTTGAAAGTATCTTGTCCCCTTATTGGTCTTTTGGGTCAGGTGTCAGCCAGGTTACCCGAGCTTCTTAACCCTTTACAGGTAAAAGGATTTTTGAGTCTCTGGCCAGGAGGGATTTTAGTACTGTACACAGGAGAGCTGTTACCCTTCCCTTTATAGTTATGACAGGTGGGTTCGTGAGAAAAGGAAACATGAGAGACTCGTTCCTGATCTATTTCACAAGGAACGACGCTTCAAGAGCGATTAGGATGCTATAATGCTCATTTGACAGAGATGGGTCCGTGAGCAATATGAAAATCAGATATTTATTCCTGCTCTATTCTAGGGAGTCATTTGTCAAGGACTCTTCATCTGAAAGCCATAAGGAATGTCACTTGTCGGTTTGAAAGACCGGTTCTTGAGAAAGTCAATAAAGGAGATAATCATTCCTGATCTGTGCTACTGACTACTGTTTCATGGAATACGTCCTGAAAAGACCTTAGGATGCACTACTAATGGTTTCGAAAAACTCGATTTGTGAGAAAAAGAGGAAATGAAAAATTCATTCCTGAGCTACGCTACTGACAAATTTCTCATGGTATCATGCTTTGAAGGCAATTGGGATACTTTGCAAATGATTTGGAAGTAATGGGTTTGTGAAAAATGAGAAAAATGATATCTACATTCCTGATCTGTGCTGCTGACTACTGTTTCATGGAATAATTCCTGAAAAGACCTTAGGATGCTTTACAAATGCCCTCCCAATGGGGTCTAAACCCAAATAAATCCGTTTTACTCTGCGTAAAGCTTATGCAGGGCAAACTCATAAATTGTTCGCCCTCTATAACACTGATAGAGAGATATGCACAGTTGTTTGCTCCCCCAGGTACTCTGAGTTAATTACTAAATAAAAAGTAATTTTATTAAATACAGAAAATAGGATTTAAGTGGTTCCAAGTGGTAACAGACAGAACAAAGTAAGTCACCAAGTAAAATAAAATAAAATGCGCAAATCTATGTCTAATCAAACTAAATACAGATAATCTCACCCTCAGAGATGCTTCAGTAAGCTTTTTCTCAGACTGGACACCTTCCAGGCCTGGGCACAATTCTTTCCCCAGTACAGCTCTTGTTGCAGCTCAGGTGATAGCTAGGGGATTCTTCATGATGGCTCCTCTCTCCCTTGTTCTCTTCCACCCCTTTATATATCTTTTGCATAAGGCGGGAACCCTTTGTCCCTCTGGGTTTCCACCCCCCACTCACTGGAAAAGCACCCAGGTTAAAGATGGATTCCAGGTCAGGTGACATGATCACATGTCACTGCAAGACTTCATTACTCACTTGCCAGCACACACATATACAGGAAGACTAACAGGTAAACACAGCCATCTGCAGACAATGGTCCTGGTTAATGGGAGTCATCAAGATTCCAAACCACTATTAATGGCCCACACTTTGCATAATTACAATAGGCCCTCAGAGTTATATTTCATATTTCTAGTTTTAGATACAAGAGTGGTACATTTATACAAATAGGATGATCACACTCAGTAGATTATAAGCTTTGTAATGATACCTTACAAGAGACCTTTTGCATGAAGCATATTCCAGTTACATTATATTCACTTATCATATTTTTATAAAACTATTCCAGTTACATTATATTCACTTCTTATTATGTTTTTATAAAACCATATAGACTGCACAACGTCTTAATGTATTCCTGAGTTGTGCTAGTGACAAATTTCTCAAGGAATCTTTGTTTAAACGCCACTAGGATGCACTACTGGTCAGTTGGTAGAGATCGGTTAGTGAGAAAACATGAGAGATTCATTCCTGATCTGTGCTAGGGACAAATTTCACAAGGCATCATGCTTCAAAAGACATTAGTATTGTCTGTTTGTGGTTTGGAAGAGATGGGTTTGTGAGAATAGTGAAAATGTGAAATACATTACTGATCTATGCTACGGACAAGTTTCTCAAGGAATCTTCGTTAAAAGCCATTAGGATGCTCTGTTAATGGTTTGCTAGAGATCGTCTAGTGAGAAATACAAAAAATGTGAAAATCCTTCCTGAGCTGTGCTAGTGACACATTTCTCAAGGAATACTGCTTCGAGAGCGATTAGGATGCTATAATACTCATTTGGAAGAGATCGGTTCGTGAGCTATATGAAAATCAGATATTTATTCCTGCTCTGTTCTAGGGAGTAATTTCTCAAGGACTCTTTGTCTAAAAACCATAAGGAATGTCTCCTGCCAGTTTCAAACAGATCGGTTCTTGAGAAAGATTAAAAAATGTGAAGAAATCTTCATTAATTGTGCTAGTGACAAATTTCTCATAGACTCACGGTTCAGAAGCCATTAGGATGCTCTGCTAGTGGTTTGAAAGAGATGGGTTTGTGAGAATACTGAAAATGAGACCTCCATTGCTGATCTGTGCTAGTGACACATTTCTCATGCAATCACTCTTGAAAAGCCATTAGTATGCACTATTGGTCATTTCGTAGAGATGTGTTCGTGAGAAAGACGAAAATTAGAAATACATTCCTGATCAGTGCTAGGACAAATTTCTCATGGAATCATGCTTCAAAAGCCACTAGGATGCTCTGCTAGTGGTTTGAAAGAGATCGGGCCATGAGAAATACAGAAAATGAGAATTATATCCCTGATCTCGGCTATGGACAAGTTTCTCGTGGAATCCTGCTTCGAGAGCCATTGGGATGCATTTCTAAATGTTTGGAACCGATCACTTTCAAACCAGTAGCAGAGCATCCTAATGGCTTTTAAACGAAGATTCCTTGAGAAACTTGTCCCTAGCACAGATCAGCAATGGAGGTCTCATTTTCTGTATTCTCACAAACGTTTATTAAGCATACAATAGTAAAGCAGCTAGCATATGCTCACATAAACACACACACACTCAGACTCATGCACTGTTCCACCAATGTTATAGTTACCAGTCTGTAGCTTGGACTAATCTAATGGCCAGTTAGATTGGTCATGAGTGCGGGAGCGGGCTCCTGTCAGTCGCGATCCGATGCTCCGAAGTTGTGGCAAGACGAACCCAAAGCCTCTCAGCTCTTGCCTATCTTTTATAGCAACAAATCCTCATGTAAGCTTATGAACTTTGCTATGTCATGCTTGAATCATTAATCACAAACTAGTTGTTTCCGCAGTTTCTCTTTCATCATCGGCATTTTGTTTTCACAGCTATTCTCCATTTCCTTATCTTGTCTCTTGTTCTTGATGTAGGATGGATGCCTTCGCACTTTAGGGTTGTCAATCTTGCACTCTCGTCCAGCCATCAGGGTCTCAGGATGATGGTGCTGGCATCTTGGTTCTTCACTCCCCCTTTTGTAATTTACTGCAACTCATCACCCTGGGGTCCCACCAAGAGCCTTCAGGCCCGGATGCCCCAGAGTGAAGGGAAACCATGAGTGTGGGAAGGAGGAAAATTACTGTGTGGAGAGACACTGGAGCTCAGGTGTTAGCTATCCACCAATTCCTAGTGGACCCCAAATTCACTGACCCAGAGGCCCAAGTAACGGTGCAACCCTTTAAGGCCAACTCTTTTAACCTGCCTACAGCCAAGTTGCCTGCCCAGTACAAGGGCTGGTCAGGAATATGGACTTTTGTGGTCCATGATG
Source organism: Emys orbicularis (assembly GCF_028017835.1). Taxonomy (NCBI): domain Eukaryota; kingdom Metazoa; phylum Chordata; order Testudines; family Emydidae; genus Emys; species Emys orbicularis. The sequence goes on along the minus strand of NC_088688.1, from coordinate 136,187,628 downwards.
ATTATCCCATTCCCATGCTGCTGGGAGAAGACTTAGTCAACCATGCGAGGCTAACAAAAAGGGTGGGGATGGTCTCCCGCAGCCACTAAACAGGCCTCCACACCTAACTCCATTCCTGAGCCTCCTACAAGAGCCCAGTCTGTGTCCCCAGATACCACAGGCCCAGGGATCCAGCCAGAGGTGGTGGAACCAGACCCCAGACCAGAGTCTATGACAGCGGTTGTAGATCCAGTTCCTGGGCCCCAGCCAGAACCAGCCCAAGGATCGGAACCGGCGGAGCAGCCAGTACCAGAGCCCGTGCTTGCAACCCCACCAGAGTCAGGGGAGCCAGCACCAAAGGGCGCCACAGAGCCTGCACCTGCAGCAGCAGCTACACCTGCGCAAGAGGCTCAACCGGAGCCTGAAATACCACCTAGTGCACCAGCGGAGAGCGGATCGCAGTCAACAGAGACACCCCCATCACCTGCATCACTTTCAGTGGGACCAAGCCCAAGTCCACAACCCAGCGAGGAGCTGATATCTCCAGCATCAAGGGAGCAGTTCCAGGCAGAGCAGGAAGCAGATGAAAGCCTCAAGGGAGCTTGGACGGTGGCCCAGTGTGACCCACCACCTCTCAGCTCTTCTAATAGGTCCCGGTTTGTTGTAGATGGAGGACTTTTATACAAGGACACCCTTTCTGGTGGGCACCAGGAGGACTGGCATCCTCAGAGACAGTTGGTAGTTCCAACTAAGTACTGGGTAAAGCTCTTGAGCTTAGCTCATGATCACCCTTGTGGCCATGCTGGGGTGAACAGGACCAAAGACCATTTGGGGAAGTTGTTCCACTGGGAGGGAATGGGCAAGGATGTTTCTACCTACGTGCCGTCTTGTGAGATGTGCCAAAGGGTGGGGAAGCCCCAAGACCAGGTCAAGGCCCCTCTCCAGCCACTCCCCATAATTGAGGTTCCATTTCAGCATGTAGCTGTGGATTTTCTGGGTCCTTTCCCTAAGAAGACACCCAGAGGAAAGCTGTACATACTGACTTTCATGGATTTTGCCACCCAGTGGCCTAAGCAACTCCAGGGCTAAAAGCTTGTGCCAGGTATTGACAGACATTTTTGCCAGGGTAGGTTGGCCCTCCAACATCCTTATGGATTCGGGAACTAATTTCCTGGCAGGGACCATGAAACGTCTTTGGGAAGCTCATGGGGTGAACCACTTGGTTACCACACCTTACCACTATCAAACGAATGACCTAGTGGAGAAGTTTAATGTGACTTTGGTGGCCATGATATGTAAATTCATGAATGAGCACTCCAATGATTGGGACCTAGTGTTGCAGCTGTTGCTCTTTGCCTACAGGGCTGTACCACATCCCAGTTTGGGGTTTTCACCCTTTGAACTTGTTTATGGCCATGAAGTTAGGGGGCCATTACAGTTGGTGAAGCAGCAATGGGAGGGGGTTACATCTTCCCTAAGAACTAACATTTTGGACTTTGTAACCAACCTACAAAACACCCTCAAAGACTCTCTAACCCTTGCTCGAGAAAACCTACAGGAGGCTCAACAAGCGCAAAAGGCCTGGTATGATAAACATACCAGAGAGCGTTCCTTCAAAGTAGGTGACCAACTCAAGGTCCTGAAAGCGCTCCAGCCCAATAAGATGGAAGCGACATGGGATGGGCCATTTACGGTCCGAAAATGCCTGGGAGCTGTTAATTACCTCATAGCGTTCCCAGACCCTACCCTAAAACCTAAAGTGTTCCATGTTAATTCTCTAAAGCCCTTTTATTCCCACGAAATCAAGACTCTCCAGTTTACAGCCCAGGAGAGAGACAACGCTGAGTGGCCTGAAGGAGTCTACTATGAAGGGAAAAGCAACGGCGACGTGGAAGAGGTGAGCCTTTCCATGACACTCAGGCATAAGCAGCGACAGCAGATCCAGCAGCTGTGTACCAGCTTTGAACCAATGTTTTCAGCCACCCCAGGACGGACAGAACGGGCATACCATTCCATTGACACAGGTGATCCTCACCCAATTAGAGCCCAACCCTACCAGATGGCTCCTCAAGCCAAAACCGCAATAGAAAGGGAGATCAAGGACATGTTACAGATGGGTGTAATCCACCCCTCTGAGAGTGCCTGGGCCTCTCCAGTGGTTCTGGTTCCCAAACCAGATGGGGAAATCCACTTTTGTACGGACTACCATAAGCTAAATGCTGTAACTTGCCCAGAGAACTATCCAATGCCACGCACAGATGAGCCCAGTTTATCTCCACCTTAGATTTAACTAAGGGGTACTGGCAAGTGCCGCTAGATGACCCAGCCAAGGAAAGGTCAGCCTTCACCACACATGTAGGGCCGTACAAATTTAATGTGCTCCCTTTCGGACTGCGAAATGCACCCGCTATCTTCCAGAGACTTGTAGATAACCTTCTGGCTGGATCTGGGGAATTTGCAGTTCTCTATCTTGACGATGTGGCCATATTCTCAGATTCATGGGCAGAAAACCTGGAACGCCTCCAAGCTGTCTTCCAGTGCATAAGGGAGGCAAGACTAACAGTTATGGATAAAAAGTGTCAGATAGGTCTAAAGAGGGTGACATACCTTGGACACCAGGTGGGTCAAGGAATTATCAACCCCATACAGGCTAAAGTAAATGCTATCCAACATTGGCCTGTCCCTAAGTCAAAGAAGCGGGTCCAATCCTTCTTAGGTTTGGCCGGATATTACAGGCGATTTGTACCACACTACAGCCAAACTGCCACCTCACTGACAGACATAACCAGGAAGAAAAAGCCAAATGCAGTTCAGTGGACTGAGGAGTGTCAAAAAGCCTTTAACCAGCTTAAGGCAGCCCTTATGTCTGACCCTGTACTAAGGGCCCCGGACTTCGACCAACCTTTCATCGTAACCACAGAGCGTGGTGTAAGAGCAGTTTTAATGCAGTAAGGACCAGATCAACAATTCCATTCTGTCGGGTTTCTCAGCAAAAAAATTTCTGAGAGGGAAAGCCACTGGTCAGTCTCAGAAAAGGAATGTTACGCCATTGTGTATGCTCTGGAGAAGCTACATCCATATATTTTGAGGACGGCGTTTCCACCTGCAGACTGACCATGCTGCACTGAAGTGGCTTCACACCATCAAAGAGACTAACAAGAAACTTCTTCGGTGGAGTTTAGCTCTTCAAGACTTTGATTTTGAAATACAACACATTTCAGGAGCCTCTAACAAAGTGGCTGATGCACTCTCTCAGGAGAGTTTCCCAGAATCAACTGGTAAAAACTGTCCCTGTATTCTAAGTCATTGTAGTCCTTGAAATGTGGAAAATACTGTTTAGTCCTTCATGTAATTAGTAGTAAAATTAGAGGTGCCTGTATCTTATTAACTTTGTTTTCCTAAACCTCCGGGAAGAAATCACAGCCGGTGTGAACCCGACCTGGACCAGGCTGGCCAGCACCGTCTGTGATTTGGGGGGGCATGTGGTAAATGAGAGGGGGTATCACCCTTTTATGGACACTGAAGCCCATCAGTTAGCTATAAAAATCCTTCTCAGTAGCTGTTTTCTATTTGATTTACCTTTAAAGGGTTAAGAAGTCTCACTGAAATGCTTAGGTAAGAGGAAGAGAGTTGGCACCTGGCCAAAAGAGCCAATGGGAAGACTAGCAACTTTTAAAATTGAGAAAAAACTTTGTCTGTGTTGTTGTTGTTCCTTGGGCTGCAGAGACACAGAGAGCAGCAGGGTATGCTGTAAAGCTTGGGCCAGGTATGAAAAATCATCATTATCATACCTAGAAATCAGTCATTTAGAACCACAGATATGTAAGTAGAACAGAAAATGTTTAGTTTAGACGCAATCAGGTTTATCTCTTTATTTTGGGCTTGTGGATTCCTCTGTGCTAAACACAGGTGTTTTTGTAATCTTTAAACTGGACCCCAAGAAAACCATTCTTGGTGCTTAATCCTTGCAGTTGCTCTTTCAATATCTAGCAACAGCCTGATTTTCTTTCTTTCTTTCATAAAATTTACCTTTTTTAAGAACATGATTGGATTTCTGTGTCTTAAGAGGTCTGTCCACATGTTTTTCAGTTCGCTGGTGGCAACAGCTGATTTCTTTTTCTTTTCCTTCTCTCAGCTCTTCCCCAGAGTGGGGGTGAAAGAGCTTGGGGGTACCCCACAGGAAGGAATTCCCAAGTGTGCCTTCCTGGGTTTGGGTGGTGGCAACATTTACCAACCCAAGGCCAGGGGGATCTGTAACCTTGGGAGTTTAATACAAGCCTGGAGTGGCCAGTATTAATTTTTAGAGTCCTTGTGGACCCCCACCTTCTGCACTCGAAGTGGGGAATCAGCCTTGACAGCATCCCAGATGGGGAAGTTTCCCATTAGCCTGGCTCCCCAGACCAGGAGAGACCGGCCCAGGGCAGTATCCAAACCCTAGGGATACTAAAGCCCACAGTGACTGTACTGCAGCATGGGGCAAACTTCACAGGCCCCAGAGCCTTGGTACCTCCTCTCCCCCCAAGAGGAGGAGACTAACCAAAAATAGTTCCCAGAAATGATGTAAACAGCCAAGTGACTTGCAAAAGCAAAGAAAATACAGGGGTTAGGGCATTGTCTTCCTGTGCTTAGATCAGGGGCAGGAGCCAGGACTCCTGGGTTCTATCCCCAGCTGTGGGAGAGGAGTGGGCTCTAGTCGGGGGGCTGGGAGCCAGGAATCCTGGGCTCTATCCCTATATTTGCTTCTTCCATGGCAAATCACTGGCCTCTTTTTGTGCCTCTCTCCCCATCCCCAAACTGGGGGCAATGATGCTGTAGAAGTGCCAGGGATTATTGTGTTATCCTCACCCCAAAGGGAGAGTGGGGGGAAGGACTTAATTCATAAAGTGCTTAAAGTTCCTGGCCTGACAGACAAGTTACTGAGCTCCATAAAGGAGTCGTGGGAAGGTCTCAGGCCTGGGTGCTGCGGGGGGTCAGACTAGATGAGCTGGCGGTGCCGGGACGCTGCTGGGACAACGTGTGTAGTGGGGGGGCTGAGAGTCACTGACCCAAACTGTAACTCCGTCATCTAACCAACCACTCCCAGCCAGGGGGTGCGGCACCGTTGGGTCCAGCACCTATGGGTGCTGCACACGCTGACAATCCCGTCGCAGTCCCGTGATGCTCCCAGGCTGTCAGGAAATCCCCGGTTTCAGGTGCTGCCCAGGCTGTTTCATTCCCATCATCTCAGGGCAGGGCGGGGATTTCAGACACGATTCCTGTGTGCAGAGCTCAGGCTAATGGTTAGTGAGAGGAAGTAAATAACCCTCCCAGGTAGACCAGGGTTAAATGAAGGGAAAAGGCTTCTTGGATCTCTGACCTTTAATGGCTCCCAGAAGGTTCTTCATGCTGGGTTTAACCCCAGTGCCTGGAACTCCTGAGTGTGACTTGTCCTTGGCTACATACAGCTAAGTTGTGTCAGCACCAGTCTAGTTGCACCCATAGTCAGCAATGGCAATGGGTCATATCTCTAGTGGAAGTAGGTTGTTAGATGTATGGAGATATATCTATCTCATAGAGCTGGAAGGGACCTTGAAAGATCATTGAGTCCAGTCCCCTGTCTTCACTAGCAGGACCAAGTGCTGTCCCTGACAGTTTTTTTTTTTTTTGCGCCCCAGATCCCTAAATGGATCCCTTAAGGATAGAACTCACAACTCTGGGTTTAGCAGGCCAATGCTCAAACCACTGAGCTATCCTTCCCCCCTTGGACAGAGATGTTAACCCCCTCTGTCTCTGGCAGTGTGTTGGCGCCCCAGGCGGGGGCAGAGGTTGGAGCCCCTGGATCTGTGCATTAATCAGGTCTTAGTTTGGGCGTGAGCTCCCGTTGCAGAGCACAGAACAGCTGCTGCATTTGTGCTGTTAGGATCTCCCATAACTGCCGGATAAAGAGCTTCCAGATCCCAACACGGTGGGGTGAGAAGAGGGGAAGGCATGTCCTGGTTTTCCTTGCATGGACTTGAATCTTCCTTGTTCCCCATGAGGCTGCAGCTCAGACCCTGGGGAGCTCAGCAGCCCGTGTTGAGCTGGGTGAGGCTATGGGGTGAGTTTTGTTTGAAGTGGTTTAAGGCACATTGGTGCCCTTGTGTCACCTCAGTAACAGGCTTGGTTTGACCTAAACAGGGTTAGGCCTGTGCAGCCTGGCCCTGCGGGGTCATAGAACCATGGAAGATTAGGGTTGGAAGAGTCCTCAGAGGTCATCTAGTCCAACCCCCTGCTTAAAGCAGGACCAACTCCAACTAAATAATCCCAGCAAGGGCTTTGTCAACCTGGGCCTTAAAAACCTCTAAGGAAGGAGATTCCACCAGCTCCCTAGGTAACCCATTCCAATGCTTCACCACTCTCCTAATGAAATAGTTCTTCCTAATATCCAACCTAGACCTCCCCCACTGCAACTTGAAACCATTACTCCTTGTTCTGTCATCTGCCAACACTGAGAACAGCCAAGCTCCATCCTCTTTGGAACCCCCCTTCTGGTAGTTGAAGGTTGCTATCAAATCCCCCCTCACTCTTCTGCACACTACATAAGCCCAGTTCTCTCAGCCTCTCCTTGTAAGTCATGTGCTCCAGCTCCCTAGTCATTTTTGTTGCCCTCCACTGGTCTCTTTCCAATTTGTCCACATCCTTTCTGTAGTAGGGGGCCCAAAACTGGACGCAATACTGCAGATGTGGCCTCACCAGTGCCAAATAGAGAGGAATAATCTCTTCCCTCGATCTGCTGGCAATGCTTCTACCAATGCAGCCCAATATGCCTTTAGCCTTCTTGGCAACAAGGGTACACTGCTGACTCATATCCAGTTTCTCGTCCACTGTAATCTCCAGGTCCTTTTCTGCAGAACTGTGGCTTAGCCAGTCGGTCCCAGGGCCGGCTCTAACTTTTTTGCCCCCCATGCAAAAAAAAAAAGCAGCGCTGCTCCGCCAAAACAACCCCCCCCCCAAGCGCTGCCCTGCCCCACCGAAACAACCCCCGCGAACGCCGTCCTACCCCGCTGAAACAACCCCCCCCGAGCGCCGCCATGCCCCGCCAAAACAACCTCCCCGAGCGCCGCCCTGCCCCATTGAAACAAACAAACAAAAACCTCGAGCGCCGCCCTGCCGAACCAAAAAAAAACAAAAAACCCTGAGCGCTGCCCCGCCACCCAAAGATGGCTGCCCCTTACAAGGTGCCGCCCCAAGCACGTGCTTGGTCGGCTGGTGCCTGGAGCCAGCCCTGGTCGGTCCCCAGCCTGTAGCGATGCATGGGATTCTTCCGTCCTAAGTGCAGGACTCTGCACTTGTCTTTGTTGAATCTCATCAGATTTCTTTTGGCCCAATCCTCCAATTTGTCTAGGTCACTCTGGATCCTATCCCTACTCTCCAGCACATCTACCTCTCCCCATAGCTTAGTGTCATCTGCAAACTTTCTGAGGGTGCAGTCCATCCCATCATCCAGATAATTAATAAAGATGCTGAACAAAACCGGTCCCAGGACCGCCCCCTGGGGTACTCTGCTTGATACCGGTTGTCAATTAGACATCAAGCTGTTGATCACTATCCACTGAGCCCAACGATGTAGCCAGCTTTCTATCCACCTTATAGTCTGTTCATCCAATCCATATGTCTTTAACTTGCTGGCAAGAATACTGTGGGAGACCGTATCAAAAGCTTTGCTAAAGTCATGATATATCACGTGCACCGCTTTCCCCATATCCAGAGAGCCAGTTATCTCATCATAGAAGGCAATCAGGTTGGTCAGGCATGACTTGCCATTGGTGAATCCATGTTGACTGTTCCTGATCACATTCGTCTCCTCCAAGTGCTTCAAAATGGATTCCTTGAGGCTCTGCTCCATGATTTTTCCAGGGACTGAGGTGAGGTCCATAGTTCCCCATATTCTCCTTCTTCCCCTTTTTAAAGATGGACACTATATTTACCTTTTCCCAATCGTCCGGCACCTCCATCGATGGCCATGAATTTTCAAAGATAATGGCCAATGACTCTGCAATCACATCAGCCAACGATCTCAGCACCCTTGGATGCATTAGCTCTGGCTCCATGGACTTGTGCATGTCAGCTTTTCTAAATAGTCCTTAACCTGTTCTTTTCACCACTGAGGGCTGCTTACCTCCTCCCCATACTGTGTTGCCCAGTGCAGTAGTCTGGGAGCTGACCTTGTCTGTGAAGATCGAGGCAGAAAAAGCCTTGAGTACTTCAGCTTTTTCCTCATCATCTGTCACTAGGTTGCCTCCCCCATTCAGTAAGGGTCCCACACTTACCCTGACCACCTTCTTGTTGCTCACATACTTGTAGAAACTCTTCTTGATACCCTTCACATCCCTTGCTAACTGCAACTCCAGTTGTGCTTTGGCCTTCCTGATTACATCCCTGCATGCTCAAGCAGTGTTGTTATACTCCTCCCTAGTCATCTGTCCAAGTTTACACTTCTTGTAAGCTTCCTTTTTGTATTTAAGCTCACCAAAGATTTTCACCTTTAAGCCAAGCTGGTCACCTGCCATATTTGACATGCTTTCTGCACATCGGGATGGTTTGTTCCTGTGCCCTCAATAAGTCTTCTTCAAAATACAGCCAGCTCTCCTGGACCCCTTTCCCCCTCATATTAGCCTTGCAGGGGATCCTGCCCATCAGTTCCTGAGGAAGTCAAAGTCTGCTTTTCTGAAGTCCAGGGTCCGTATTCTGCTGCTCTCCTTTCTTCCTTTTGTCAGGATCCTGAACTCGATCATCTCATGGTCACTGCTGCTCAGGTTGCCACCCACTTCTACTTCCCCTACCAATTCTTCTCTGTTTGTGAGCAGCAGGTCAAGAGGAGCACGGCCCCTGGATTGTCTGTGCACTGCTGTATTGCTCTCCCAGCACATGTCAGGATGATTGAAGTCCCCCATGAGAACCAGGGCTGTGACCAGGAAACTTGTTAGACGAAGCTTTCTTCAGACAGCTACCTCATCCTCCTGGTCTGATGGTCTATAGCAGATGCCCACAACGACATCACCCTTGTTGCTCTCTCCTCTCAACGCACCCTAAAGACTCTCAACAGGCTTTCCAATAGAGAATGGAAAGTTACAGCCAAGTCCATCTGGGTCTGTCCAGAACCCAGAACTTTCTCTTTTGTCCCAGTCCAGAAGCTTCTCCTCCCTCCAACAGCCCACACTTAGCTCCCAGGGGCCCCTCCTTAGTCTTTTGTTCTTGTTCCTGCCAAACATTGTCACCTGGCCACGTCCTCAGCTCTCTGTTTTCCAGCTGGTCACAGCTGGCTGGCTTCCTGCAGAGGATGGGTCATCATGGTCATTAGTTGCAAGGTGCCAAATGTCTGGGCAGTTGTCTTCTGGGACTCCCCATCAGCATGGGGCCCAGACCCCAGATAGTGAAGCATCAGTCACACCTGGATCTCTGCAGAGCCATTAATCTTGCCCCCCACCTTGTTAACCATGCAGTTCATAGTGGAAACCAAGGCACACACAATATTCATTCTAAAACATGGGGAGAGGTGGCTGATGGGTGATGCGGAGAGAGACCTGGTGATGGTCGGAGAAGGGGAATCAGCACTGGAGAGCTCAGAGAGCAGGGCTTGGTGAACACAAGTCCAGTGCATGGCCCTTTTGGAGAGTGGGGGAGGTGACCCAGGGCGGCCAGGTGAATGCAGAGGGGAGGATGAGGAGATGGAGAGCAGAGGGTCGGATAGGCCATCGACTTGGAAGCTGAAGTTACCAAGGATGAGTGTGGGAGGCTGGAAGGGAGAGCCAGTTGTGGAGATCAGAAAGGGTGTGTGTAACTCCCCTGAGCAGTGTCTGATGTCAGTGGGACGCTCACCGGAGTGAAGGGATCAGGGGTTCAGTCTCTGCAGCACCAGGCCCTTTGTCTGGGAGCCGTCGCCCTTCCCCACCCCCTGCTTTGGCCCTGATCCTGCCTGTGGATCTGTGGGGGGAACCCGACTGTAGGGACGGGTGATCAGCCTGTGAGCTCCATGGGGCAGGGCCCGTGCAGTGACTGGCACAAGAGGGGGACTGGTCCCTACAGGGGACCTAGGTGCAGCCACAGCATGAATAAGTTAAGTCCGAAGCAGACTGCGAAGAGTTACAAAGGGATCTCACAAAACTGGGTGACTGAGCAACAAAATGGCAGGTGAAATTCAGTGTGGATAAATGCAAAGTAATGCACATTGGAAAACATAATCCCAACTATACATATCAAATGATGGGGTCTAAATTAGCTGTTACCACTCAAGAAAGAGCTCTTGGAGTCATTGTGGATAGTTCTCTGAAAACATGCACTCAATGTGCAGCGGCAGTCAAAAAAGCGAACAGAATGTTGGGAATCATTAGGAAACGGATAGATAAGAAAATATCATATTGCCTCTATATAAATCCATGGGATGCCCACATCATGGATACTGTGTGCAGATGTGGTCACCCTATTGGGAAAAAAAAGCTCTATTGGAACTGGAAAAGGTACAGCAAAGGGCAACAAAGATGATATGGGGTATAGAACAGCTTCCACAGGAGGAGAGATTAATAAGACTGGAACACTGAGTGATGGGGAATCCCAATATCGACAGCCCCAAGTGTTCAGACATCACGAGTCAGGCCCCAGAAATCCTGAGTTTAGCTTAAATATCCTAAGTATTTTGGGAATAATATTGGAGGTTATTTTTATTTGCCATCTGGTTTGAGCCTTTAGGGGACACATTTCCGGGGTTTTCCTTGCTCCTAGAAGGACTAGAAGTTACTGCTGTAAGAAAAGAGCTGAGACTCTCCTCTAATTCCATGAGTCCAGGAACTGGGGATTTAATAAAACTCCCCGCTATCATGAAATGCACAGTAAAGTCACAAGAGCAGGCAGCGCTGCATTCACCCCAGCCCTGGGGAGAAGCTGCTCACCAGTGAGCCTTCTTCATTGTTCGCTTTGTCTTATTTCCCAGGTGAGTTTATCTAAGGTCAGATTTCCCAGTGCTGAGAGGGGGGCTCCGATCGCCTGCCCCTAAGCCTGTGCTGGGGAGCTCCTGTTCTGTCCCCACCGACCCCTCCCCAACCACTGTCCCTCCTGCCCTCCTCGCAGTCCTGGGGCTGCCAGCTCACCGCAGTCCTGCACCTTGGCCACCAACAGTGTTCCCCCTCTCTAGCTGTGTCTGTCCCCAACACACACATGGGAGAATTTGAAGTCTGGTCCCTCTGAGACCCCATCGGTGCCCCCACCCTGCTCATCCCTGTGGAGTGCAGCACGTAGGAGAAGAGGGGTGGGTGGGGAGGCCTGACCCACTCCACTCCTCTCGGGCGCCTGGCTTGGGATCTCTGCGTGTTCTGTGACCAGCCACCCTGCACCTCTCAAGAGTCTCAGTGGTTCTCTCGTTACACCATCCCTTTTCCCCACAGTTGTTTTCTCTTTTTGACTTTAGTTGATTGGTATAAATAGTTAGTTGGGCTCTCGTAGCAGAGTTTCTTCTGGTCCTGCAACTGGGCATCAAACCTGGTGCTTCCTGCGGCAAGCCCATGCCTTTGAGCGACCTGCACTCTAGCTGTCTAAAGTGCTTGGGTGAGACTCCTATTGCGGATCACTGTCAGCTCTACCACCAGTTCAATCCACATATGAAAAAGGACAGGGAGGCCAGGCTGAAGTCCCTCCTGATGGAAGTGGCGCTCAGACCTACTTTAGAGCCGAGCCAGTCAAACTTGGCACCGTGTATCTCAGTGTTGGTACGAAGAGCTGCTGCAGAGAGAGTCCATACGGGACTCTTGGCACTGTTCCCCATGCCCAGGACCAAGAAAGAAACATAAGAAGCAGCTGTCTGAGAGGTTCCCCATCTCTAAGAATGGACAATCATGGGGAGCGCAGGGGAGTGCGACCTGTGTCTGGCCACTCCTTTGCCCCTGCTATGCAGGTGATACCATTGACTCCACCCTGTTCACAGGCTCTGTTGAGTCCAGTACCCGACCAGCCGCCGGCACCAGAGGGGCAGTGAGGCACCAGCAGGGTTGCGGTACCATCCATCCTGGAGGCGTTTGTTGTGGCCAGGGACTTGCTGGCATGTTCACTACCACCATTGCCCGCAGTACAACAGTTGGTGCCAGCAGTGTGGGCAAGCAGAAGGGAGCATGATGCCCTGAGCTCCCATTTGGTACCAGGTGCCTTGCTCTCTGCTTATGTCGAAGCAGGCTTCCCCATCTTGGCACCGATCCTTGGATCCTCAGCACCGTCCCTTGGAGCCGACGGGTACCACACACCCCTTGTCCCCACAAGATGACTCATCATCCAAGTTGGAGTTTGAATCTTGCACCCAGCCAAGGGACTGGTACCAGTACCCCACCAATCAGCCCTATGCAATGGTGGATCCCGGGATTGGGGGTCCTCCGATCGCCTGGCCCAGTGGGCAATGGTCCATGCAGATGTAATGGCCTTTTCGGAACCCCTGGGGTTTTCCTCCGCTGCCTGTACCCCCGTCTAGGTGCTCCTACTCAGTGGTGTCTGAGAGAAGGCTTCCTCTGTCACACCAAACAGCAGCTGATCCCGACTACGATACTGAGCCAGGTACAGACTCTCAGAACCTGGAGCGACAGGATCCGGTTGGTGCAGAAGGAGAGGAGAAAGGTCCCATGCTGGTGCAGACTGCCTCCTCCACCCCAGAAGAGGCAGGGGTGGGTGTTTCACCTCCCCAGGACATTTCAAGGCTCACTAGGAGTTATGGAAGAAGGTGACCCCAAACATAGGGCTGGAAGTGAAAGTAGGTAAAAAATCCTCCAACAGCCTGGTCAACATCTGGGCTGCAGTGGCCCCGTCAAAGGTAGCTCTGCCTCTCAATGAGGCCATCCTGGGTCCAGTTAAAACCCTGTGGCAGACCCCTTCCTCACTGCCCCCCATGTCAAAGAAGACAGATAGGAAGTACTATGTCTCCGCCAAAGGGTAGGAGAACTTATACTCCCATCCCCCTTCCGGATCCTTGGTGGCCTTGGCAGCCAATGAGGGGGAAAGGCCAGGGTTGTAAGGGGCAATGCCCAAGAAAAAAAGACTCAAAACAAGACCATTTTGGTAGGGAAATGAATTCTACCAATGGACTATAGCTCCACAGCTCCAGCCAACAGGCACTGCTGGGCAGATATGACTTTCACTCCATGTTGAAATTTAAAGACTCGCTTCCCCGAGAGTCCAGGCAGGAGATTGTTGCTGTGGTGGAAGGGAAGGCGGTGGCCAAGGCTTCCCCACAAGCCACCCTTGACACAGCGGATGTGGTGGCCGGGGCTATGGCATCAGCAGTGGCCACGCAAAGGGGCTCCTGGCTTCAGTCCTCTGGCCTACAGACAAAGGTCTAGCAGTCTGTTCAAGACCTTCTGTTTGAAAGGACTTCGCTCTTCTCAGAGCAAACGAAAGCCAAACTTCACAACCTGAAGGACTCCAGAGCCACCCTCAAGTCCTTGAATCTCCATGCCTTTGTGCCTTCAAGGAAACATTTCAAGTCCCAACAGACCTGGTCCTGTCAGAGCTTCCCAGGCCCGCCGCCTTGTCAGGACCTGTTCAAAAAGCAGTACAGAAGTTATAGGCGCAGACAGCCACCCCCATCTGCCTCAGCCTCACTGCCTGGCCCTCCCGGATATTCAGGGGGCTCCAAGCAGAACTTTTGACGGGGCACCCAAGGGCATTACACCAGTCCTGCCCCCCTTTTGTTTTTGGACCATCTCTCCTGCTTCAGCTCAGCAGGTCCCTTATCACCAGAGACCATTGGGTGCTGAGTGTGGTGGAGGAGGGTTATACACTTCAGTTCGTTTCCACGCCTCCCTCCTACACCCTATCCCTGTCCATCTTCAGGGACCCTTCTCATGAGCAACTTTTAGCCCAGGAGGTGCAAGCCCTTCTCCGGGTAGGAGCCATGGAGGAAGTGCCTTAGAACTTAAGAGGGAAAGGGTTTTGCTCCCATTATTTCCTAATCCCTAAGGCCAAAAGGGCATCTCTGACCCACTGGACCTGCTGATAAACGAGCAGAAGTCAACACTCCTCCCAGCTCAGAGGATAGAGTTTATCGGAGCGGTGCTCGATTCTACCCAGGCTGGGGTTTTCCTCCCAGAAGCCCACTTCCAGTCGGTGTCATCACAGGTCAAGGCGCACTCAGGGCATGGGTCACATGGCCTCGTGCATATACATGGTTCGTTTTGCGAGGTTGCAACTCAGACCCCTTCAGGCTTGGCTGGCCTCAGTGTACCGGCCAAACAGCCAGCATTTGGACTTGGTGCTCACAGTGCCTACCCATCTGAGGCACCTCAGGACACAAGGTCAGTGGTCCCAGCAGGAACTCTTGCTATGGATAAACATCAGAGAGCTCGGGGCGGTCAACCTAGCACATCAGGTGTTCTTACCCCACGTCGCAAGCAAGGTGGTGCGAGTTCTTACAGACAATATGGCAGCGATGTTTTACATCAGCAGGCAGAGAGCAGCCCGCTCTTCTCCCCCCTGTGTCAGGAGGCCATTTGCTTGTGGGAGTTCTGTATAAAGCACTCGATCCACCTCAGCTTCTCACCTTTCAGGAGCCCAGAACGAGCTGGCAGATCAGCTCTTCTCACCGCGAATGGTCCCTATGCCCCGACATAGCAAGGACCATTTTCCAGTGGTGGGTTACTCCCCTCCTAGACTTGTTCACAACCAGACAGAACAGGAAATGTCAGCAGTTCTGCTGTCTGCGTGACTGCGACCCGGGCTCGCTCACAGATGCCTTCTTACTCCCTTGGAGAAAGCACCTGTTCTGCACCTTTCCCCCCCATTCCTTTTGTGCACAAGGTCTTGCTGAAGGTCAAGGACAAAGGTTATTCTCATAGCCTCAGCCTGGCCACGTCGGCACTAGTTTGGCTTATTTCTAGACCTGTCAGTAGCAACTCCAATGCTCCTCCCTCCCCTTCTGGGCCTGTTCTTGCAAGATCACGGCCAAATGCTTCATCTGCCTGACAGCTCCATGGTTAAACCTGTAGAACTGGCCTGTTCGGAGCAGGTCTGCTAGGTCTTGCTAGGTAGTAGGAAACCATTTACCGGAGCTACTTACCTCGCCAAGTGGAAGCGTTTCTCCGTTTGGTCTCCCCAGCAGGGCCTCTCACCGGGGTGCCAGAACCTCCCTATGAGTGGGGAGCCACCAGTGCTGAAACTGTGACTCCGCCTCTTCCCCTGATGCCCCCCCCCGCTCCACCTCTTCTCCTGAGGCTCCGCCCCCTACTCTCACCTGCTGCTAAAGTGGCAGGGTCATGGCCCCTTGGTCCCCCTGTTCCAGCACCCCTGCCTCTCACCCACTAAGTCATCTCTCAGATGAAGCAGATACTCCAGAACAAGTCTGGAAACAGCCAGGTCTAGCGATTTCATCTGTTAAGGTACACCTAGCAGCCATCTCAGCATTCTACCCCCTGCTGGGTGGTCGATCAGTTTTTTCACATTAAATGTCCATTCAGTTCCTCAAGGGCTTTGAAAGGCTTTACCCGCAAATCTGGGAACCATCCCCCTGGGGGACTTAAACCTGGTCCTGTCAGAGCTCACAGGGCCTCCCTTTGCGCCATTGGCATTCTGCCCTCTGTTGTACCTTTCCTGGAAAGTCGCCTTTCTGGTAGCAGTTACCTCAGTCAGGAGTGTCTCGGAGATTAGAGCTCTTATGTCAAAACCTCCGTATACAGTGTTCTTTAACGACAAGGTACTGCGTCGCCCCCACCCCATGTTCCTCCCATTTCATATAAGGTGGATAGAAATCTGGCTAGATGGTCGGGCTCAACGGGTAGTGATCAATGGCTCCATGGCTAGTTGGCAGCCAGTATCAAGCGGAGTGCCCCAAGGGTCGGTCCTGGGGCCGGTTTTGTTCAATATCTTCATTAATGATCTGGAGGATGGCGTGGACTGCACTCTCAGCAAGTTTGCAGATGACACTAAACTGGGAGGAGTGGTAGATACACTGGAGGGTAGGGATAGGATACAGAGGGACCTAGACAAATTAGAGGATTGGGCCAAAAGAAACCTGATGAGGTTCAACAAGGACAAGTGCAGAGTCCTGCACTTAGGACGGAAGAATCCCATGCACTGCTACAGACTAGGGACCGAATGGCTAGGAAGCAGTTCTGCAGAAAAGGACCTAGGGGTTACAGTGGACGAGAAGCTGGATATGAGTCAACAGTGTGCCCTTGTTGCCAAGAAGGCTAACGGTATTTTGGGCTGTATAAGTAGGGGCATTGTCAGCAGATCGAGGGAAGTGATCATTCCCCTCTATTCGACATTGGTGAGGCCTCATCTGGAGTACTGTGTCCAGTCTTGGGCCCCACACTACAAGAAGGATGTGGAAAAATTGGAAAGAGTCCAGCGGAGGGCAACAAAAATGATTAGGGGTCTGGAGCACATGACTTATGAGGAGAGGCTGAGGGAACTGGGATTTGATAGCTGCTTTCAACTACCTGAAAGGGGGTGTGGTGGGCCTGGCACCGCAGCGCCCCCTTGTGGCAGGGGTAGGATGGGGTCTCGGTGCCTTACCACTCTACAGTCCTTGTTGCCGCCCCTCTGCGGGCGGTCTGTTACGGCCTCTCGGCCTTCCTCTCTACTGTCCCCCTGTCTGGAGCAGTAGTGCGGCCTATCGGCCAGAGTACATATAAACCCCCTTTCGAGCAGGGTAGCGCGTCCTATCGGCCAGAGTCCATATAAGATCCCTCACGGTTTGGGGGTGAGGGGGTAGGGGGACTCTGGCCCGCCCTCTCCACCGAGCCCCGACCCAGGGCCCTGGTAGCAGCAAGCTTTCCTTGCTACTCGCTCGGTGGGGATCCGCCCGCAACACGCCGAGCGTCAATGCAGCTTTAAAGCCGTTTATCTCTATAGTTCCCCTGGGTCACTTCCTACTGTGAATACCAGTTCCTCTGCGGCAGGGGGTCCTCCGGTCTGTTCCTCCCCGGTGACGCCCTCTGTCGGGATCTCAGGTAGTGCCTCAGCTTGGCTGCCTCCCGGATTCTGGCTCGCAGGCCCTCCCTCTGCAGGAGCTAGCGGAGTGCGTCCTTCTCCTCCAGCGGTCAGCCCAGACTGAGCTGATCTGCAGGCTTTTATATCTGATCTCCAGTTGGAGCATGCCCAGCAGAGCTTCCGGGGCGTGGCTTCCTCTGCTAGGAGAGAAGGGTTAACCCCTGCTGTACCAGTGCGGGGCTGCTCTGACCCGTCACAGGGGGTTCCAAAGAGGATGGATCTAGACTGTTCTCAGTGGTACCAGATGACAGAACAAGGAGTAATGGTCTCAAGTTGCAGTGGGGGAGGTTTAGGTTGGATATTAGGAAAAACTTTTTCACTAGGAGGGTGGTGAAGCACTGGAATGGGTTACCTAGGGAGGTAGTGGAATCTCCTTCCTTAGAGGTTTTTAAGGTCAGGCTTGACAAAGCCCTGACTGGGATGATTTAGTTGGGAATTGGTCCTGCTTTGAGCAGGGGGTTGGACTAGATGACCTCTTGAGGTCCCTTCCAACCCTGATATTCTATGATTCTATGATTCTATAGTAATCAGGCTATTTTCCTGCCCATTTTCTTCCTGAAGCCGCACAAGAATAGGAAGGAATCTCCATACTCTGGATGTTAGGCAGGGCGAGCTAGTGTTCTATATAGAAAGGACTATATAGAAAGTCGATCCGTAAATCCACACAGCTCTTTATGGCAGAAGCTGACAGGATGAAAGCCCTACCCATTTCAGCTCAGAGAATTTCATTGTGGATCACATTGTGCATTCATTCACATGTGATATGAGCAGGCAGGTGTCCCATCACCTGCCTTCCTGACGTCCCATTCTATGAGAGCACAAGCTTCCTCAGTGGTGTTCATGGCCCAGGCCTGATCCAGGACATTTGCAGAGCAGCAACCTGGGTGTCGGGACATACTTTTTCTTCCAACTACGCCATCGCTCAACACGCTAGAGACGACACTGGGTTTGGTTGGGCAGTGTTGCAATCCACATGTCCATGAATTCCGAGCCCACTTGTTACGGTACTGCTTGGGAGTCACCGAACATGGAATGGATATGTGCAAGCATTTGAAGAAGAAAAAATGGTTACTAACCTTTCTGTAACTGTTGTTGTTTGAGATGTGTTGCACACGTCCATTCCACGAGCCACCCTCTTACCCCTCTGTTGGAGTTGCTGGCGAGAAGGAACTGAGAAGGTGCAGGGTCATCCGGTCCCCTCCACTGCGACATGAGAGCACTGCACTAGAGTGCGCTAGAGCCGGCCTGAGGGGTACGACCGAGGGAAAAATTTCTGGCGACTGTGTGCGGGGCACGCACACCTACTGTGGAACGGATGTGTGCAACACATCTCTAAGACCAATCATTACAGGAAGGTTAGTAACTGGTTTTTGTCCAAACCTGTGGCATAGTTCAGGGACACAGCTTAGCTCTCACCTATGGCTGTGACACCAAATTGTATTTTAATCCCTTGGCCTACATTATTCCTGAAGTGATTAGTGATTTTCGGTGTCTGATATTCAGAGGCCGGATGCTCCCACGTTCTGATCATGCCCTTTAAAAGGTCTCAGTTGGGCACCCAAAATCACTAGTCATTGCTGAAAATCTAGGCATTTACCTCGATGTATCTAATGCAGGGTGGGGGAGGGGTGAAAATATTTGGGACCTTGTGTGGGTCATTTTTATGCCCCCACCTTCTGCCGTTTGCCAAGGTAGGGGTTTGACCCGTTCCTCGTGTTCCCCGCAGTGTTCTCTGTTCCCTACAGCCTCCCTCCCTCTCCCCTAAATTCTCCTTCCTGTTCCCCTCCTCCCCAGTCTCCCTCCCTGCCTCCTGTCAGCCCAGGGGTGGCTGTATTAACGGAGTCTGCTCTTGGTTGTGTGTGAGATGGTGGCCATTGTTGTGAAGATTAGCCTGGCTGTAGGAAAATGGTGGCCAGCTGAACTAAGGGCCGTCAATGGTCTGATCCTGACAGGGAATCACCTTGAGACAGTGGCCATGTGAAAAAGAGGCCAAGCATCCGAAGTTGGTTCTTTGCCATTCCTAGATTGAGTTGGGGGCACGTGGAAGATGGGGCAGGGAAACAGAGTGACCCTGGGGATTCTGTGAGGTCATTAAACCAGAGGAGAGGTTAGTGTGGGGGACAGACCTCCTGTAGCCCCTCCCCACAGGGACATGGGGATACTGTGAATGGAGGAGGTGGGGGACCAAGTGACCCTGAGGACCCTGCAAAATTAATACAACCAGAGCAGGAGAGAGCGGGGTACAGACCCTCTGCACTCCCTCTCTTCCCTAAAATGACCCTGACTACCAGAATTGGGGGAATCCTCAGAGAGCAGAAGGGAGTTGGAGGGGAAAGACCCCTGCAATATCCGGAGTACTCCCTTTGGGGTCGTGCCACCCTGCACCCCCTGCAGGGACATACAAGAACAAGCAGCAGTGAGGTACTCCTTGAAGGTTGTGAGCTCTCTGCAGTGGGGGGTCTTTAGTGTACAAAGACCCAACAGATGGAGAGGGCGGCCCGTGTGAGTTTGGGTTCCCTCCTGAAAGGAGCTGGGAGGGTGTAGGACCCAACAACATAAGTGGGACCCCCATTTCTCTGGGGAGGGAGGGCCCATTAGCAAGGAGAAGAACCACTTGGTTACCTGCAGTGGGGTCTTGGTGAGATTTTCAGGGAGAGGCTGCTGCTGACCCTCAGCTGTGTTTCAGGGTTTCACATTATCCAGACAATATTCGGCTGTGATCTCCGGGAAGACGACGTCATTCAGGGGTTTTTAAGGCCCGGCTTGACGAAGCCCTGGCTGGGATGATTTAGTTGGGAATTGGTCCTGCTTTGAGCAGGGGGTTGGACTAGATGACCTCCTGAGGTCCCTTCCAACCCTGATATTCTATGATTCTATGATTCTATGGTTTTACCAGGATTCATATAATGGATGAGACTTTCTTACCTTCGATAAGGAGACCATGACTTGCGTAGCAGCAGATATTGGGGCTCAGATCACCAAGAGGAGATGGGATGTTGAAGTAGATGACAACCAAGGATGGAAACACTACCTGGAGGAGAGATGTACAGAACTCCTTAGCCAGGAAATAGAGTACGGGAAGGAGACTCTACAGAGGAAAGGTAAGACGCGGGACAAGCCCCACCCAGGAGGTCACTACAAGTTACATCTCCATTCCCCAGCCCCATTTCCAAAATGGAGCAGGGGGTAGGGGGCGGTTCAGCTAACCTTGCACCAGGGATGGGTGGGGAAACAACCCCTTTTCCACCACCACCACCCCAGCTCTTCTAGGAAAAAAAGGTAAGAAATGGAAAATGTTAAAAGCAGCTCACTGTAGAGAAGCTGCATCTCCAGAGCCACTTGACCAAATGAGCCCAAATTCACACCACAAATTCTAGCTCTTCCCCTGGTGTGACGCAGCATTATCAAGGCAATCTGCCTGTGCATGTGCATGTTGGAGCACTCTGAAAAATAAACTCTGTAGAGAAAGTGCCACTGAACTTTGATTATGGAAGTGACACCACTTCTATGGACACCAGCTTCATTCACCATGTAATTCTTCCTCATTCGCCGTCTATACCATCATATTTGTTGTGTTACCCCCAGCCCATGTGTCCCACCAATGATGGTAGCTTTGTTCTTGTTGCCTCTTTGTCCAAACTTCTCCCACAGTCATCTATGTGCTTCCTTCTATGCCATCCCCTACATGTGGATTTGCCCTCCCCATACTAATCTGGAAGAAGGCTCCCCTTGTCCTTAAAGTTTTCCCCCTCAAGACCTACCTTTGCTGCAACATCTGCTTACTTATTCCCTGATTCTTTTATCAATAAGACATCAGATAATCACACACAGTCAAATTTATTACTAAAGCTTTTTAGTTAAAGATTAATCAGCACAAACATAGAAGGGAAGAGGTTAAATGCTTTAACATTCCATCTCAGGAGGACAGTTGCAGCATCGTCTGCTTCAAAATGTTAACTCACTGTTACCCCTGTATGTACCTTGTCTGTTACCATGGACACAAATTTCCCAAATTAGTTAGCATCATTACACACCCTAATCTTTCCCTTCCCAAAGAGTGTGCGTTTGCTGTTCAAGGTTACT
Source organism: Emys orbicularis (assembly GCF_028017835.1). NCBI lineage: Eukaryota > Metazoa > Chordata > Testudines > Emydidae > Emys > Emys orbicularis. The sequence continues at coordinate 136,166,589 of NC_088688.1, read as the reverse complement.
TGAAATTTGTACTCAGTTTTTTCCAACAGTTATACTAGTTGCTTATTTCTCTCACAAACCTCAGCAGAACATGATCTTGTCCTTGGCCATCTTTACAAATGCCAACAAGAAAAAGCCATACACAGCAGAGTAATGTGTATTTCAGTGCCAAGAGGCTGGGAAACTGATTTTTCCACATGTGTAAATCCTTTTGAAATCCATAATATTGGGTAAATAGTTTTGTTCACAATTTACAAGAAATCAGCCAATTAATATTAGCTAATTTGAGGGGCAGTTTACAGCCATGTGTCATTTTTTTGTTTAATGGTCCTTTCCATTTCAAATTGGTCAGTTTATCTAGTTCATTTTTTGCTCCCTGGCCAGGGCAAGATTCTTCTCTCTTTCAAATCCAGGGACTGAGAGGAGATGGGCACAAACGTAGGACATGATTGACACCTGTATCTGGAGCTTAGTGAAGCCTTTCAAGGTACTTGTGTCACTGTGGCTGGGAGCAGAGGCTTCTGGTTACCACACTCATAGAATCTGGTCAGGGACCTGGATTCGGGGTTCACCATTGCTGATGCTGTGAATTTGGCACAGAAATCCTCTAACATGGTGGTTCTCTCTCATCAGAGGGATTCCGTCTCATGGACTCTCATCCTCTCCCACTGCTGGGGTCTCAGAATTTCATGCTGCAAAGCTCCAGCAAAGGCTGCCTGGATTAGAGCTTGAAAACAACTAACTTCAATTTCGTCTTTTTCCCAGTGCACCCAACTGCTAGAGTGAGTGACAGGTCATCTCATGACGGCCTCAGCACCCTCTCCTGTAAGGTCAGTGGGTTCTACCCCCGGGACATCACCGTGACCTGGCTGAAAAATGGGGAGAGCAGACAGCAAGAGACCTACTCTGAAGGCATCCTACCCAGTGGGGATGGGACCTACCAGACCTGGGTGACAATGGAGATTGATCCCAAGACAACAAGAGTCACTCTCCATCTCCTGGGGGTAAGGAGTTTGTGTGTTTCTCTGTTTTTCTAGTGGGAGAGGGAGAATCCATTACTCTCAAACCCTAAAAAATTCTCATTCAGATTAATAGGCTGAAGCTGGAATTTCCTCAGGGTCTGTGAGGCCCTGTCCTCTTTGGCTCTGAACCTCTGCAGTCAAGTTCTTGTGCTAGAGTTGGGACCTGCAGTGCCTGGGGCTCATGTCTTGCTCTCCAGTTTGCTGCCTCTGGGGCTGTTGGATATATCTCAGCAATACAGTGTCTCTGAAGGGAGAAGATTAACAATGAGACATTAAGGCCTGAAGGGACCATTCTAACCATCTGATCTGAGCTCCTGCATACTCCAGGGTAGGGAATCACACCAGGGACCCCAGCATCCAGTCTGGTCATCTGTGGGCAAACTAGATCTGATCCTTCAGAAAGAGCTTGCCCATTCCAGATGTAAAGTCTCCAAGAGATGAAGAATTTACCACAGCCCAGGGGAAGCTCAAATCTGCACCTTATTTCCAGACAGAATTGGTCTTGCTTCAGCTTGCAGCCCGGTCTCAAGTTAATGCACTCGTGGTCCTGCCATGAGTGCAGGGGACGGGACTAGATGACCTCTCAAGGTCCCTTCCAGTCCTGTGATCCAGCAGGTTCTCAGAAATATGGCTCTACGGGTCCTTCATTCTTGTCCATGTGGCCAAAGAGAGAGGTTTAATGTTGGGAGCAGCTTATTTCTGTGTGCAGTGATGCTGGAAGAGAGGGTATGGCCTTGGACTGGAGCGAGGAGGCAGATTGGAGCCCTGCATCAGGTGGGAGAGTCTCCTATTCCCCTAGCACAAGAAAGTCTAGGAAGAATTTATTACACATGGAGCTGCCTTCCAGCCATCTTTTTGCTTGGTTAATCGGGATGTGGAAAAATGCAGCATTTGGAAGTGCAAACAATTTCTAAAAGGGCAGCCTTCACTGGAAATCTAGTCATCAGATGGTTTCACAACATAATCCTGCTACCAGGTCCTCTGCCAATTTTTGTGTCATAAACCACATTTCCTTATTCTCTTAGAAATATTTTTCTTTTTGCTGTATTATTATGTGGATCTTTCAGACAACAGGAGAAGCTGATTAGTGAAACTGAAAGTGTATACGGAACTCGGGGTTTAACACGTTTATATAAGCCAAGAACAGTATTAAAATATCTCTATCATCCCCTCTTCACTTCCTACCCCCTCACAAAACATGCATTGTGTCTGTAATTCCATTCATGGTAGGGAAATCCAGAGCTTTGAGGTCAGTTTCCAGTTTGTCACCATACTCCCACAATGGGACTGTGTTCTATTAATCATGAAAGTCAGCATGGTCAAGGGGGATTAGGGGCTGGGAGTCAGGACTCCTGGCTTTTATCCCTGTCTCTAGAAGGGGAGTGGAGTCTCGTAGGTTAGAGCAGGAAGTCTGGGAGCCAGGACTCCTGGGATCTGTCTCTGGAAGGGGAGTGGGGGCTGGTGGGTTAGAGCAGGAGGGGCTGGAAGTCAGGATTCCTGGGGTCTATTCCTGGCTCTTGCACTGACTCACTGTGTGATCTTCAGCAAGTCTTCCCCCTTTCCCGTTTAGGGACGATACTGACATCCATGCTCTCCCATAATTAGGTTTATGAAGGTTAATTAATGCTGCAAAAGTCTTCTATTTTAAGTGCTAAATATTTATTATGAATTGAAGTGGTAAAGGCTGGGTCTGGTGTCCAGGACTTTCTATGGTGGGGTGTAATGCATGATGGCTGCACTGGAAGGGATGGAGGGTTGCAGGACTCAGCCTTTATCTGGGGAGCTGACTAACTGACTGATTCCTGCATTGGGATGAAAGGGGGTTTTTAGTGGGCGGGGGGGGGAGGGGAAATTTTTTCCCCATTGATCATTCTCTCCATTCCATTTCAGAACCAAATAACAATCTGATTCCCACTGTGGCTGGAGTTATCACTGCAGTTGTCCTGATAGGTGTTATAATCGGAGTAGTCATCTGGAAAAAGAAACGCCCTGGTAAAAAGCCTGGGATGGGGGGATTCCCTGGACTTGCTGGGCCCTGCACCTACCCGTAAGGCCAACCGCAGTACAGGAGCCAGTGTCAGTACGGTGTAACTGCCCCACTGCGGGACTGAGCTAATGACCCCCAATGGGAGCTGCTGGAGGGCCAGACCCAGGGTGTGGGTTACAATTTATATGGGGCTAGATTTTCCAAAGAGCTCAGCACCCAGTACACTGAGGTCTTTGGAAACTGTCTCGTTGTGTCTTTCTCTCCTGCCAGTTGTGAGCGCCTGGGACCTTGAGTCCATTACTGAGCGCCAGGGGTCTGTGCTGGGTCAGGGCCCCTGTTTCTGAGCTGTGGACACCGATTGCAGTCGGTTCCTGCCTTGGAAGCTGCATTCACTGAAATTTGCCTTCTCTGCAGGGAGGAAGGGAGACAGCTACACTGTAGCCCAGGGTAAGTGACAAGAGACCCATCGCCTCTTTTTCAAGTGGCCACCTCTGAACAGCCATCAGTATTTGCTTGTGGATTTTAGCCTAGAGGCACTGACACAGAGGTAGGCAAACTACGGCCCGCGGGCCACATCCAGCCCATGGGACCCTCCTGCCCAGCCCCTGAGCTCCCGGCCCCTCCCCGCCGTTCCAACGCAATGGTCTGGGTGGCAGGGTTGCGAGCTCCTGGGGCAGCACAGCTGCAGAGCCCGGCCTGACCTGGTGCTCTGTGCTGTGCGGTGCGTGGCTTGCTCCAGGCAACGCGGTAAGGGAGCGGGGGGGTTGGTCAGGTGGCAGGGGTGTGGATAGGGGTCGGGGTGGTCAGAGGGTGGGGAACAGGGGGGTTGAATGGGGGCAGGGGTCCCCAGGGTGGCAGTCAGGAAGGAGAGGGGGGATTGGATGGGGTGGGGTGGGTAGTCAGGGGCAGGAGTTGGCTGTCAGGACAGGGAACAGGGGGGGATTGGATGGGGCAGGAGTCCTGGGGGGCCGTCAAGGGGTAAGAAGCAGGAGGGGTCGGATGGGGGTGGGGCTGGGCCACGCCTGGCTGTTTGGGGAGGCACAGCCTCCCCTAACCGGCCCTCCATACAATTTTGGAAAGCCCGATGCGGCCTTCAGGCCAAAAAGTTTGCCCGCCCCTGCACTGACAGGAGATCCTTGCTCCCAATCATAGGCTTTGTCTACAATGAGGATTTTAGAGAAATCTCCAACTATTGCTCTAATACCATAGAATCATAGGACTGGAAGGGACCTCGAGAGGACATCTAATCCAGTTCCCTGCACTCATGGCAGGACTAGGTATTATCTAGACCATCCCTGACTAACCTGCTCTTAAAAACCTCCAATGACGGAGATTCCACAACCTCTCTATGCAATTTATTTCAGTGCTTAACCACACTGACACGATTTTTTTTCCTAATGTCCAACCTAAGTCTCCCTTGCTGCAATTTAAGCCCATTGCTTCTTATCCTATCCTCAGAAGTTGATGAAAACAATTTTTTTCCCCTCCTCCTTGTAGCAACCTTTTATGTACTTGAAAACTGTTATCATATCTCCCCCTCGCTTTGAAACATTTTGGTGAAAACTGAAACAAAAGTTATTTAGCCCTTTTCCCATTTTCACATGTTCTATTATTGTCTTTCCTTCCTCATTGACTGATGGGCCTACCCTGTCCTTGGTCTTCCTCTTGCTTCCAATATATTTGTAGAATGTTTTCTTGTTTCCCTTTATGTCTCTAGCTAGTTTGATCTCATTTTGCACCTTGGCCTTTCTAATTTTGCCCCTACATACTTGTGTTATTTGTTTACAGTTATCGTTTGTAATTTAACCTAGTTTCCACTTTTTGTAGGACTATTGATTTTTTAGATCATTGAAGATCTCCTGGTTAAGCCAACGTGGTTTCTTGCCATCCTTCATTTCTTTCCTGTGCAGTGGGATAGTTTGCACTTGTGTTCTTGATAATGTCTCTGTGGCGGACCGTGTACCCCAGCACTCCTTTGTGGCAGGGTAGGATGGGGTGCCGGCACCTCACCACTCTCCAGTCCTAACGTCCGCCTCTCTGCGGACGGTCAGTGGCGGCCTCTTGGCCTTTCTCCCTACTATCACCCCTATCGGGCGTGGTAGCGCGACATAGCAGTCGGAGTCTATATAAACCCCCTTACAGGCTGGGTAGTGCGGCCTAGCGGCCAGAGTCCCTATAAACCCCCTTTCAAGTGGGGTAGCACGGCCTAGCGGCCAGAGTCCCTACAAACCCCCTTACAAGCGGGGCAGCGCGGCCTAGCGGCCAGAGTCCATTGAAACCCCCTTACGAGCGGGGTAGCCTGGCCCAGTGGCCAGAGTCCCTATAAACCCCCTTACGAGCGGGGAAGCGTGGCCTAGCGGCCAGAGTCCATATAAGATCCCTCACGGTTCGGAGGTGAAGGGGTAGGGAGACTCGGGCCCGCCCTCTCCACCGAGCCCCAACCCAGGACCCTGTTAGTGGCAAGCTCTCCTTGCCCCTCGCTCAGTGGGGATCCGCCCGCAACACGCCGAGCGTCAATGCAGCGCTAACGCTGTTTGTCTCTAGAGTTCCCCTGGGTCACTTCCTACCATGAATACCAGTTCATCTGCGGCAGGGGGGTCCTCCGGTCGGTTCCTCCCCTGGGACGTCCTCCGTCAGGGTCTCAGGTAGTGCCTCGGCTTGACTGACTCCCAGATCCTGGCTTGCAAGCCCTCCCTCTGCAGGAGCTAGCAGCATGCATCCTTCTCCTCCGGCGGTCAGCCCCGACTGAGCTGATCTGCAGGCTTTTATATCTGTTCTCCAGTTGGAGCATGCCCAGCAGAGCTTCCGGGGTGTGGCTTCCTCTGCTAGGAAGGACGGGTTAACCCCTGCTGTACCGGTGCGGGGCCGCTCTGCCCCGTCACAGTCTCCTTGAGAACTTTCCAACTCTCCTGAACTGTTTTTCCCCTTAGACTTGCTTCCCATGGGATCTTACCTACCAACTCCCTGAGTTTGCTAAAGTCTGCCTTCTTGAAATCCATTATTTTATTGTGTGTTTTCCCTCCTACCATTCCTTAGAATCATGAACTCTATCATTTCATGATCACTTTCACCCAAGCTGCCTTCCACTTTCAAATTCTCAATCAGTTCCTCCCTATTTGTCATAGCCAAATCTAGGACAGCCTCTCCCCTAGTAGCTTTCTCCATCTTCTGAAAGAAAAATTGTCTCCAATACATTCCAAGAACTTGTTGGATAATCTGTGCAGTGCTGTGTTATTTTCACAACAGAGGTCTTCTTCAGTAGTGTAGAATGGCTGTAGACACATGTTCAATAACCTTGCTCAGAGGAAGTCTAGATGGTACAGTGGTTAAAAACACCTGAACCCAATCTCCTCAATTGCTCCACCTTTGCTATCTCTGGTGGAATCGCATTTCTTGATAGGTATGGGTCCCAATTTTGCTTGTGTAGACAAGGCAATAGGAATGTATACAGTGGTTTTGGACTGAATTATTGTACCCCTAGAGCTGTGCTGTGTATGGCTGAGTGTGACCCTTTATATAGGATCAAAGAGACTGTTGTATTGGGACCAGCTGGCCTTTCCCAACTCTTCTCTATCCCTTGCAGTCTGTCTTTCAGCTACTCTTTCTGCTCAGGTTGCTTTCAACAAAAGGCAAGAGTAATTTTATCTTCTTAATTCGGTTGCCTTGAGTGTTGTCACTTTCTCCTTTGCCTTGTGTTTTCAAACAACAGGTCTTGGTTTTGTTTTGGTGTTTCTCGTACCTGCCCACATTTTCATCAGCACCCTTTGGGAGCTCCTCTTCTTAGGGTGGATAAAAATCACAACTTTAAATTTTTTATTTAAATTATGATATTTAAAATGAAAATTTAAATCAAATTTCTTATTTACATATTGCTAGTTCTTCTCTTCCATTTTATGGTCTTAAATTGTCAGAGTGGATGTTTTCTACTTGTTTGGTATTTTAGTTTCCCAATTGTTAATAAAATTTCAGATTTTATGTAGATTTTTTTTCTACTACGAAGTTTCACACTTAAAATGCTCATCTGTGCTGAAAAAGACAAGCCCGAGGCCTCATTAATATCCCCTGTTATGAGACTATACAGACACAGAATTGAAAAGCAAGTGGCCTGTGCTCTGCGCCTTCTTTGTAAAGAGCTTTGAAATCTACTAGTGAAAAGCGATGTGTAAGAGCTAGATGCTTTGCGGCCAGCATCACCATCCAGTATACTGTACTGCCACAAGTAAAGAGCTGAAATGCTTCAACCCTCAGGTTTTGCAGTTTGAAGTCAATGGGACTTCTGCCCTAAGCACTCTTGAAAATCCCTCCCTTAGATAGCTAAAGGCAGGCTGAAGAGCCTAATTGTGGGCTCCACTATTTGAAAACTTTGGCCTGTATAAAAAAATTGCTACTGTAAATTACTGAGAGTTTAAATAACTGTTTATTGTTAAAACAAAATTGTTTCACTGTTGAAGTGACACAGATTTTATGCCACTACATGACAAGTTCTTAATAAAAATACACCGCGTCCCTGATGCTGCAAATGCTTACTTAACTTTAAACAATGGGACTGTTTCTGTGAGTACAGTTATGCATCTGTTTAAGTGTTTGCAGGATCAGGGAATTAATTTTCAATATTTGGATTTTTGTGTACAGCAATTGTATAAAATTATGATACCCAGTGGCTGGGGGTACGGGGGCTGCGGGCTCTGGGGTGGGACTGGGGATGAGAGGTTTGGGGTGCAGGCAGGCTGCCCTGGGGCTGGGGCCAGAGGACTCCCCGCAGCCCTCAGCTTGCTGGCAGCAGTAATCTCCAGGGGATGGGCCCCCCGTCCCCGCAGGCAGCACGGGAGCTCCGGGGCTGGGAGAGAGGTCCACAGCAGTACTGCATGGCCCAACTTGCTCCCCTCCCCAGTTCAACCCCACCCCCTACCTCTCTCCTCTCCAGCCCGCTGCTGCACGGACCTTTACAGTCTGCTGCGCAGCTTAGAGGGAATTTAGGTTACAACACCATGAAATATCAGATTTAAATATCTGAATAATGAAATTTACAATTTTTAAAATCTTATGAGTGTGAAATTGACCAGAATGGATTGTGAATTTGGTAGGGTCCAAATTATGATGCTTCCCATGCAACTCGAACTCTGCCCCAGTGCGTCTGGGAAAAGGAACAGGAAGTAGAACAGCACCAGGCCAAACCAAACTTGCCCTTGTCTCTGTGCCCAGCACCTCCCCAAATCAGCATTCCTCTTCATACCGTCCACACTGCTCTGTGCAGTGCCATTGATTAGGGCAGGAATTGAATTGATGTTGATTGGCAGAGGGATTGTTCCCTCTAATTATTTTCATCCCTGTGTGCAAAGAATTTTGTTATGTGCACCAATATGGAAGTACTGTGCGGATACACGCCACCAGTAGAAACAAAAAACCTAGATTTAATATATATATATTAAAAGTTACCGTAGGGATAATTACTCCAGCCAGGACAGGTTAGGCATTTTAGAACTCACTACTCAAAGAATTAAATTTAAGTATAAGAGAAATAAATGTTTAACTGCACAGACCAGTCAAAAACCTAAAATAACAGCACTTGGAAAGAATAAAATTACAGAGAATATATGTGCATTGCAGGAAGTACCAAGAAATAACAAGAACAACACAAGTAGGTGTTGGAGGTGAGTGTGAAAGAGAAAGTGTGTGTTGTGTGTGTGTGTGTGTGTGACAGAGAGAGAGAGAGAGAGACAGGGTGCATGTGTGCTGGCTGCTGGGGAAGTCTATGAGAGGCCGTGCACTGTCTCTTTAAGCAGGGCCGGCTCCAGGCACCAGCCTGGCAAGCAGGTGCTTGGGGCGGCCACTCCGGACAGGGGCGGCACGTCCAGCTATTTGGTGGCAATTCGGCGGACGGTCCCTCACTCCCGCTCGGAGCGAAGGACCTTCCGCCGAATTGCCACCGCAGATTGCGATCGCGATCGGGACTTTTTTTTTTTTTTTTTTTTTTTGGCTGCTTGGGGCAGCCAAAACCCTGGAGCCGGCCCTGTCTTTAAGGCACTCACACCAGAAGGCTCAGACCACAGCAGCTGAGCTCTCCAGCTCCTGAGGCTTGTCCCCCACCCTGTACTGTGGAGATGGGGTACATGGGTGGGGGGAGGGGGAAACCCTGACATCAGCACCACCCCCCTCCTCCCCGTTCTGCACAGCCAGGAGGAGGGTCCCGGGAGCAGCTGGCCAGGGCTCCAAGGCAAAGTGCAGAAGCAGCGTGGCTGCAGAGCAGCAGGGAGAGAGGCACTTGAACCTATGCCGCCATGCTTGGCTCTGCTAATTAAGTGCACAGCATTTGATTCACTCTTGGGTGGCCACGTGACCACGCAGCTTAGAGGGAATACAGGGTGAGGGTGAAGTCTATGGTGTGCTTCAAGGACCCCTCTGGCCACAGACCAAGGGGGGCAGAGTTAAGGTTGTTTGGCAGGGGTATCTGTGGAACTCCTTGCCAGAGGATGTTGTGAAGACCAAGATTAAACAGGGTTCAAAAAAGAACTAGATAAATTCATGGAGGATACGTCCATCAATGGCTATTGGCAAGGATGGTGTCCCTAACCTCTGTTTGCCAGAAGCTGGGAATGAGTGACAAGGGATGGATCATTGATGATGATCTGTTCTGTTCATTCCCTCTGGGGCACCTGGCACTGGCCACTGTCCGAAGACAGGAGACTGGGCTAGATGGACCTTTGGTCGGACCCAGTATGGCTGCTCTTATGTATCCTTAGCCCAGCATCCCCTACTTTTCCAGCCTTCGAATGTGGAGTATTCAGTGCTCCCGTTCTGCAGAGGCATGAGAAGCACAAAGCAGTGCTGACCCCCTACAATGGTAACGGTTTTTGCATGTGAATAATGGAAATCCAGGGCAGCTGCACTGTAGATTGGTCTGTGCACCAACCACCTCACTGCTAGGGAAGAGTCAGGTGATGACTGGTCCCTTTGGATAAGAGTCCCCGTATCTACTAACTACGCTGGAACCCTGCCTGTGAGAGATGCTCATATCCTCTCCCTTCTCCTCCTCCTCTGTGCAGCAAATGACCAAGGATCTAGTGGCTCTGACGTGGCTGCCAAGGGTAAGTGAGGGGGGCTCTAGCCGAGGGGTTCACTGCTCTCACTGAGGCCTCTGGAGAGAGACACCGAGTTCAAGTCATTGCACCCTGAGTCTCACTGGCCCGTCCCCTCGAGCAAACCAGCCCCAGGGAGCAGAACAGGGGAGTTCTGGATCTCTTATTTCCCTTTTATTCACACTGGGGGTGCAGGAACAGGTTTGCAGCCAAATCCCCCTTGTTTTCTCTGCGATTAATTTAGGTGTGAAATATTTTAGGTGTGGGTTTTTTACCCACGAAAGCTTAGGCCCAAATAAATCTGTTAGTCTTTAAGGTGCCACTGGACTCCTTGTTGTTTAGGTGTGAAAGACTCTAGTGAGAGGGATTTCTTTGTGGCTGCCGATACAACGTGGGTTGAGATTTGTAATGATAAATCCAGCTGCTTCAGAGAACAGTCTCCAGTGAAGCTGCAGGGAGGAAGCAGGAGGGACAGAGCCCAGCACCTCAGGCTCCAGGAACACAGGTCTCTGACACTTGAGCTAAAAGCTTTGTCAGCAGGGTTAGAGATTTTGTCCACTGAACACTGCAGCCACTAGGGTGACCGTACCACTCCCACAGCAGTGTGCACTGTCATTGCAAAACATTATGGCAGGTTCCCCTTAATAGACATTGCCTGTGTTTAACTTCTGCAGCTTAACAGAGCCTGTTGGAGTTTGTGCCACAACCTGAGGGGATCCCAGAGAGGAAGATCCAGGACACCAGATGAAAGCTTTCCAGCAAGTTGGAAGAAGATATAAAAGGGGAAAGGAACTGACATAACTGACCTCGCTTTCCCCACAATGCCACACCTAGAAGGACTGGAAGAAAAAGACTTAACTGGAGGGGAGATGCTGGTCTGAGGCAGGAAAGAAGGAAGCCTGCCTGTGTATGCAAAAGCTAACCTGCGTGTACTGGGTAAGACACTGCTTGATACTAATCCTGTCTAGTATAGAAAACTTAGCTGGCAATTTTCTTTATTTCTTAGGTCATGTACTTTGGTCTATTTGCTATCACTTATAATCGCTTAAAATCTATCTTTTTGTAGTTAATAAATCTGTTTTATACTTTACCTAAAACACTGCGTGTTGTTTGAAATGCAAAGGGAAAACTCTCAGCCCAGGAACAAGAACTGGTGCATGTCCACTTTCCTTTGTAGAAGTGATGAACTGGTTAATAAATTCATACTGGTTGGGTTTTGACCAGGGCAGGACAGTACAGCTCCGGGGTCCTAGACTGAGGAGCTTGGGGGTATTTTGGCTGTAGCCTGTCTATTGCGGGTTCATGATTGGCTGGCCAGACCATTCATGAACATAGCTAGACGTGGTCCCTGCACGTGGATGTTGGTGTGAGTGCAAGCTTGGAGGGCTTTGCAGCTTGTCACAACATCACAGTGTAAGGATTGGTGAGACAGAGGGCTCAGCTGTAACTCAGAACCCAGGAGTCCTGGCTCCCAGACCCCCCTGTTCTAACCCACAAACCCCACTCTGTAGCTGCTGACACAAATCATGGTCACAAATCTCCCCCCACCCTCCCATGGGGCTGTTCCCATCTCAGTCGCTGCTTTCCGGCTATGCTGCAGCCTGCTTTGTATCTCCAGGATGGTCTCTGGCCTACTCGCCTTACCCAGGGAGGGGCTGATGGCCAGACTCTCAGGCAAGAGAGGTAAGGAGCCTTGTGTCTCTGATCCCTGCCCAGCCATTGCACGGGGCCTGGTTCACCCACTGTTGCCCTGCTGGTGGCCAGCGTAGAACGGTGGGAAATGCTGGCACCAGGGTGGGGCTGACTCGGGGGGTGTCGATGCCCAGTCTGCAGAGGTACCACTGGCAGTACAAGGTGCCTGGCAGGGGAAACCCAGGCCTATGGGGTTAGAGAGCCATTGGCCTGGCTGCCCCTGTTATCCCTCACTTGCAGGGCCTGCCCCAGGGTGGGGCAACATGGTGGGGCGGGGACGACTGCCCCAGCAGCATGTCAGTGCTAAGCAGGAACATTCTCCCTTGGATTGCTAGACTCAGCCAGACAGGAACTGATGTCTGGGCTCAGACCCCGGGCTCCCCTCAGCCCAGCCCTGCATGATGCCCTTTCAATTCTAGCTCTCCCCAAATCCTTGAGTATTGCTCCCCCTTAATAATGCCTCCCACTCTCTACAGCCCCCTCGAGGCTGACGGGGCTGCCATCTGTCTGGAAATGTAACGCAGGGGCAGTAACAGGATGGGCTGTGGTGAAGCTACTGGCCTGGGGCTCAGGACACCTTGGTTCAGTTCCTGGCTCTATCTCTGTGTGCAACTTTAGACAGGTCACTGAGTCACTTTGTGCCTCAGTTTCCCCATTTGTACAATGGGGATAAGAATCCTTTCCTCTTGTCTATTTAGAATGTAAACTCTTTGGGGAAGAAAGTGTCTCTATGTGCATACAGCATACAGCTCAGTGGGGCCCTGATCTCAATGTGCCACTTATACCCTCCAAAAATCAGAACACTGATTCACAAATAATGAGACTTTGAACAAAAGTGGGGAGTTCATTTGCCTTCTGGGTTTTGAGCCTCGGGCAATCACATTGTCAAGATTCTCCCTCAACTATGAGGGCTAGAAATTTACTTTTTTTTAAAAGCTGAAATTCTCACATCATCCCATGAGTCTAAGAGCTGGGGCCCTTAGGAAAATGCCAAATATTGTGAAATTTGCAATACAATACAATACAATACAATGGCCAGAACTGTGTTTAGACCCACTCTAATGCTCAAATATGGGTCAGGCTAAAGTTTCCCATAAACACAGAGTGATTCCTCTAATGAGTGGTGGAAGGTGTTCCCCGGCCCCTGAGACAGGAATGGTCTCCCCACTGCATTGAAGAGGAAGGGGGGGATCTGAGTCCAGACCTACGGAGAAAAGGCCCAGCAGAGTCAGCCAAAGAGAGGAATTAGAATGAAATTCCCCCTCTCCCTCCCCAACTCAGCCTGTATCTTTGCTCCTGGATTCCCACTGTCAGCCCTACAGACAGTCGTGCTAAAGAAAGGGTCAGTTGTTTAAATGGCTGCTGGGCTGATGCTGGGGTCAGGCAGTGCTTTCTCGTCACAGCAGCCTGCGGGGATGACTTGGGGCTGTGATGACACATTAGAACTGCAGGGGGGAATCCCAGCTTCCTCCCCCCTGAACTTAGCTCCCAGCACCTCAGGGGGCACTTTCCATAAGAGCAGGAGTTTGCCCCATAGCCCTTGGCTGACATTTCCCCTGTGTGTTTGGCTGATGTGCTCTTCCCCAGAGGTGGCTGCATCTCCATGGGGCTATGCACAGTTAGTGAGGCACTTAGGGGTTAAAGGAACTATAGAAATGACAGGAAAGCAGTGAACCCAGTAGCGTAGCTGGGGTGGGGAGCAGGGGGAGCAGCCCTCAGCGGCCCTGAGTGGCTGCTCCCCCTGAGCACATTCTCCAAAAGTGGCACCTTAGGCGCCGACTCCCTGGGGGTTCCGGGGCTGGAGCACCCACGGGGAAAATTTGGTGGGTGCAGAGCACCCACCGGCAGCTCCCTGCCCTGGCCCCTAGCCCCAGCTCACCTCTGCTCCGGCTCCGCCTCCTCCCCTGAACGTGCCGCCCCACTCTGCTTCTCCACCCCTCCCCGCTGGCTTCCTGCGAATCAGCTGTTCGCGCGGGAAGCCTGGGAGGGCAGAGAAGCAAGCGACGGCTTCGCGCTCAGGCCCAGGGAGAAGGCGGAGGTGAACTGGGGCGGGGAGTAGTTCCCCTGTGCCGCCCCACCCCCCAGGTTACCTGCTGCGGCACGGGCGGCCCTCCTTGCGCCCCCCCGCCCCAGCTCACCTCTGCTCCATCTCCTCCACCCCTGAGCATGCTGCCGTTCCCACCTCCCTCCCAGACTTGCCGCGCAAAAGCCTGGGATGGAGGGGGGGGTGTAGGGGAAATGTGGCACGCCCGGGGAGGAGGCGGGGCCGGGGATTTGGGGATTTGGGGAAGGGGTTGGAATGGCGCCTTTTTTTATGTGTTCGCTCCCCCTGACGTTAGAACCTGGCTACGCCACTGTGAACCCCAGTGTAGGGAGTGCTCACCCTGCTAATAGAGAGCTGGGAATACAGGACACCCCCTCCCTGGCTCTGTGCTTTGCCTGGAGGGCTCTGGTGCTCTCATGGTCTCCCTGTGACCACAACCCCCACCCCAGTGTGGCTCAGAAGCAGGTAAGGAGCCCGCTTTCCCAGCTTGTAACTGTCAATTACTGGCCTGGCTGGGTGAACCTGGGACCATCCTGAATCCACTGCCCCCTCTTGCCTACATCTCGGCCCAGGGAGAGTTTTTCCCACTCCACATTCTGGAACAGGGGGAGGGAGAAGAGATCCCTGATGGCGGTGGGTGCACCTTGGAGAGTGGGGGGTCAGAGGGGGGGGGACTGCTGAGCCCCGTTCCGTGCAGGAGGCCCCAGGGGTGAGGGATTTAAGGACCCACTCTCAAAAGTGGCCCCCTAACTCTAGATGCTTCCTTTTGTGGGGCCCTGCTTTGAGCCACCCTAAGGCTGATGTTGCAGGGTGCTGGGCACCCACAATGCTGGGGGAAATCACAGGGAGCTAGGGGAGTGCCGCACCTCTGCAAGTCAGGCCATGGCTTTCTCCATTTGGGCCCCTAAAAATGTAAACCTGCAGAATCAGAGGCCATTTTGAAACTACGGGCCATCCATAGGGCAAGGCTCTGTAATGGCACCAGAAGGGCTGCCCCACAGCCCTAGGCCACTGATCCACAGCCCGGGACAGACTTATTAGGGCGATCATCAGACAAAAGGGGGATTCCCTTTGAGGTGACCATCTTGCATTCACTCATGCATGTCAGATATACAAAATAGCTGCCCGGCCCAGAACGGGGCCAGAAATGTCCCGCGTTTAGGGTCAGTGCCAGCAGCTCAGAGCCACCCATGGGAGACAGTCAGTCTGGGAGTGATTGGGCTTGTGGTTGACCATCACCCTCAGCCAGTGTAGGGGGAGGCTCTGAGCGGGGCTGTGGGGAGCGAGAGGTGTGCATGGCAGGGGGGCAATGTTGGTTTCTGTCCAAAGTTCCCTGTGATAGAGCAGAATCTGAAAGCAAGCGGGAGACCCTCTGATAGCACTGGGAGCTGAGAAACAGGAAGCTGCCTTGGGGCTCAGCCCCCTGACCCGCCCCAGTGGGGTAAGTGTCCCAGATAGCGGAGTCTCCCATTAGCCTGGCTCCCAGACCCGGAGAGACTGGCCCAGGGCAGTTTGCAAAGCCCATCGATACTAACAGCCATAGTGACTGTACTGCAGCACAGGGAAAACTTCGGAGGCCTCAGAGCCTTGGTCCCCACTCCCAGGGGAGGAAACTAACCAAAATAGTTCCCAGAAATGTTGTAAACAGCCCAGTGACTTGCAAAAGCAAAGACAATACTGGGGTTAGGTCATTGTTATCCCCTGTGCTTAGAGCAGGACTCCTGGGTTTTATCCTGTGCTCTGGGAAAGGAGTGGGGTTGTTAGAGCAATAGTTAAAGACAGCTATCCGCTCAGGGCATTCCTCTGCTTATCACCCCAGTTAATTAACTCATGACATTCCTCTGCTTATCACCCCAGTTAATCCATACCCTCTGTTTATTATCCCAGTTGATCCCTGCATGTATGTAATCTCTCTTAGATACACGTACACAAAAATACCTAGGGGAAAGATGTTAAACAGACCCCTAGCATCTCCAAAAAGGAATTTAAGAAATGTATACCGTCGCACGTAAACATGTTTGTACACTAGTATATAAGAGGGTACTCTGAGCCAGTAAGGTGTGTCTCTTTCCTCTGGCACTGGCCACGATAGAGCACCCGTTCAGCTGATCGAAAATAAAGACTTGGTGCCCGTATCCTTGTCTCCGTGCCTCCTTGGGGGTAATTGAACAAGCTCCAGGGGGAAACGAGCCCGATTGGCTAACAAAATGGCGACCACGAAGGGACTTCTCTCCCTGTAGGGGGCGCTGACCGGCGGCCGAGGGCAATTCTGAGGAGTGGCCACCCTGAGCGTTGGTTTGCTCGGGCCTCAGGTTGTTACAATCGGCCGGGGCGGCTGTGTCCCCTCTAAAGAGAACTCCAAAAGACACGGAAGCAGGACGGCTCCAAAGAAGGGAAGATCCAACTGCCGGACGCGGCCACTCCGGGCGGTAAGTGCGTTTACCTCCTGGGTTTGAGGAATAACGCCCCCGAAGTGTGGGTTGGATGGTAGATGCCCTCTAGGCAGCCTGTGTAAGGAAGGGTATATTGGCACTGTTGTATTCTGTGTATACCTTGTTATTATGTTGTTAAGTAAATAAGGAATGGCCCATGTATAATTCCACTAACTCTACGAGTCCGTGGGCCATTCTGGATAATTACTGGGACTTAGAAAAGCCCCAGGGAGTGCTCCTGTTCATAGGAGGAGTAATCTTGTTTTTCCTCTTAATGATCTGCTGGAAACCAAAAATATAAAAGACTGTGATTTTATTCATGTAAAATAACACTGACCGGGTCCGAGGCTTAAGCTGACTTCAGCCGCCCCAAGACTCCTGCGAGGGGAAACCCGGTGACCAGGATATCTTGATTGCAAGGGGGGTCAGCCGAACCTCGTGACCAAGTGTCTCCCTAAATTAGGGCTAGAGCCCTGTCTTTTCCTTATCTCGAAAGTTGGATAAGAGCACGATGGGGTCCGGACAGAGTACCTCTTCCGGGATACCCTTAAGATGTATGCTAAATAACTGGAAGAAGTTTAGAGACCATACTGATTATGGAATTGCATTATGTAAGGATAATCTTGTAAAGTTTTGTACTCTTGAATGGACAACATTTGGGGTAGAATGGCCTGAGGGGGGGACACTCAAGCCAGAAACCGTACAGGCAGTACATAGTATTGTGATCAGGGATGGGCATTGGGACCAATACCCCTATATAGACATCTGGCGGGACCTGGTGGCTAACCCTCCCCCATGGTTGCAAAAATGTAAGGCAAGGACCATTAAAACTCTACTGGCCCGTGATCCTATTAAGAAACCCTGTCCTCCTGTTAAGAAATCTTGCCCGCCAGCTATAATTCCTTCGGCCCCCGATCCTATGCCTCCTCCTCCCTTGTACCCTGGCCTTCCCATTTCCCCACCCCAGAATGGGGGCCCCTCCCCGCCTCCTCAGGGTAACGCTTCAACTGTAAAAATAAGAAAGGAATCAAGTGACCCTTCACCCGTAAAAATTGAAAAGGAGCCAAGTGACCAAGCAGGGGATGAGTCAAGTAGCCAAGACTCCTCCGAAGAAGAGTCCACCCCAACCCCCTCGCATAGCCCGGTAGCTGGTCACACAAGGAGCAAGGTTGGCTCCCAGGACTGGGGCATAGATTCCACTTATCCACCTGGGGAAATGAAAATGAAATTTGTTAGTCCATCGGGTAAGAAGGGTGGCGCAGTATTTCAAGCGCCCCTTCGAGAGGTTTTGGCCCACAATGGTGAGACTAATATGATATATGTTCCCTTCACCACTAGTGACTTATATAATTGGAAGCAGCAGAATCCCCCGTTTTCGGAGGACCCCGCCCCACTAACTGCGGTATTTGAGACCTTAATTACGGCTCATAATCCTACCTGGGGCGATATGAGAGTTGCGCTTAATACTCTATTAACCGCAGGGGAGAGACGCTTGGTTCTCTCAAAAGCTCGCGAACAGTTACTTGAGCAAGGGAAATCCTCGACAGAGGTGGATGATCTGCTGCCTGAGAACCCCCCTGACTGGCCACAGAATAAAGTTGGCGAGCCTAAACATAGAGAATACGCCGCGGCCATAGTACAGGGAATGAAACGTTGCATCCAAAAAAACCCGAATTGGTCCAAGCTGTATAACATAAGACAGGAAAAGAACGAAAATCCAGCTGTTTTCTATGAGCGGCTCTGTAATACTTGTAAAAGATACACAGACTTGGATCCTGAAAGTACTAATGGGAAACAGGTACTAATTCCCCTCTTTATTGGGCAATCTTATGAGGACATTAGGAAAAAGCTGCAGAAGCTGGAGGGGGCGGCGGGCAAAAATATAGAGGAACTGTTAGTAATTGCCATGAAGGTTTACTATCGAAGGGATGATGAAGAGCGAAAGAAAGGGGCCCGCGCCTTGGCCATGGCCCTGAGGGGAGGATATGAGGAAAAGGGGGGCAAAAGTAAGGGACGGACAGGGCCACTGGGAAAGGGAAAAGGCCCCCGTCTGGGTCGGAATCAGTGTGCCATCTGTAAGGGAGAGGGGCACTGGAAAAATGAATGCCCCCAACGACAGGTTGCAGGAAAGGAGTGTAAGGATAGAATTCCGCCCCTCCCTATCTTCTACAACAATACAGGACTCCCGGGGAAAGAATCCTCCCCATAGGGAGGCCGGGGGACCCAGCGGCCCCTCCTGGCAGCACAAGCCGCCAGCCTGGATCCCACGGTAAAAATCAGAATAGAGGGCCGCCCAATTGAAGCCCTTATTGATACTGGGGCCACCCTTAGTTTGCTCCCCCTTAATAAGGCTCCCCGAAGTAGGGCTCAGGGATGTGCAATGGTACAGGGGATTGAGGGACGAACTACAGCTTTGGAAAAGACTTTGCCTCTCCTCGTAAAGATAGGGGACCATCAGATTTCCCATCAGTTCGTTTGTAGCCCCTCCTGTCCCATAGCACTTCTTGGACGAGACATCCTCACTAAGTTACAGGCAGAAATTTCATTTGATAATGGAACTATGGAGGTCAGGCTTCCTAAGCAACAAGCCTCTAACTACCAGATGGCACTTGTGAGTGCTAGAAACCTCTCTCCGGAGGGTCGGGGGAGGGATGAGAACCAGCTGCAAGGGGTCCATTCAGAAGTATGGGCAGAGGAGGGAGGCGTAGCCCGTGCCAGAAATGCCTTACCGGTGCATATCCCTCTTAAGGAAGGGAGCAGCCCGGTTCAAATTCGACAATACCCCCTTAAGCTAACCACTCGGATTGGGTTAAAACCTCTTATTCAAAAGTTTCTGCAGTATGGGTGGCTCACGGAAGGTACGTCCCCATATAACACCCCGATAATAGGAGTCCCTAAACCTAATGGGCAATACCGATTGGTTCAAGATCTAAGGCAGGTTAACAAACTAATAGAGGCCCCCTATCCAGTAGTCCCAAACCCTCATACTATCTTGGGACAGGTCCCTAAGAACCATAGCTGGTTCTCTGTGATAGATTTAAAAGATGCTTTCTTTTCTATACCCCTTGATGAGGAATCTCAAAGGCTGTTTGCCTTTGAATGGGAAGACCCAGATACTCACTACAAGGCTCAGTATCTTTGGACTGTGGTCCCCCAGGGACTTACTTGTGCACCCGAGATTTTTGGCAGCCAGTTGAAAAGGGACCTGGCTCCGTTTCTGGCTAACCACCCCTCATGCAATATAGTTCAGTACTGCGATGATCTGCTTTTAAGCACTGAAACAGAAGCAGCCTGTAAAGAACAGACAGTAAAACTCCTTAACTACCTCGGGGCACAGGGGTATAAGGTTTCAAAGGAAAAAGCTCAATTGGTTAAGCAACAGGTTACCTTTCTCGGATATCATATATGCCAAGGGAAACGTAGTTTGGGCAAGGAAAGAATCCAGGTTATACTTGACAGCCCTGAACCCCGGAATCCCCGTGAGTTAAGGGCTTTCCTGGGATTGACTGGCTTCTGTCGGCTCTGGATCCCTGATTATGGGGGAAAGGCTAAACCATTATATGAATCCTTGACTAAGGAGGGTCTGCTTCACTGGACATGGAGTAGGGAAATGGGAAAAGCATTTCGAGAGCTTAAAGAAGCCTTGGTTCAGCCTCCAGCTCTAGCCCTCCCAGATCCCCGGAAACCCTTCACCTTGTATGTTCATGAAAGAGGGGGGGTAGCAGCTGGAGTCCTATGCCAAAGGTCGGGACCAACATGGCAACCTATTGGATATTATTCAAAGGTGTTGGACCCTGTCGCCAAGGGGTGGCCTGCCTGTCTACGGGCTGTTGCGGCCACTGCCCTCCTTGTCCAGGAAGCCGAAAAATTGACCCTGGGTGGGGACACTGAGGTTGTGGTCCCCCACGGGGTGCCTCAAATACTGGGAACAGGCGCAGGAGAAAAACATTTAAATCCCAGCCGACATACTAGGTATGAGGTAGGGCTTTTGCTGGCCCCTAACTTAACTTTTAAGACCGTTAGCTCCCTTAACCCAGCTACCTTGCTACCTGATCCCCAGACTTCCCGTGGGGCTAGCCCCACTCATGACTGTGTTGAAGTCTTGAAACAGGAAACCAAACCCCGCCCTGACCTTTCGGACTTGCCTTGGCCCAATCCCGATATCGAGGGGTATGTTGATGGATCTAGCTATGTGGTGAACGGCAAGCGGTTTACTGGGGCAGCGGTAGTGATTAAGGGCAAGGGAGTGCACAAGTTTAAACTCAGCCCTAATCTATCCGCTCAAGCAGCAGAACTAGTGGCCCTTATAGAGGCTCTCCGAATGGGAACCGGGAAAACTCTTAACCTGTACACTGACAGTCGTTATGCCTACATGGTGGTGCATGCGCACGGAACCCTATGGAAGGAAAGAGGGTTTATTACAGCTTCAGGCCAAAAGATTGCACACGGAAGTCTCATTAAAGTGCTTCTTGAGGCACTGATGCTTCCCCTCCGGGTTGCCGTGATACATGTGCGCGCCCATGGAAAAGCCCCTGAGGCCGAGCAGCGTAGGTATAATCACCTAGCTGATCAGGCTGCGAAGGAGGCCGCCCAAGACGGGGCCTCTTGGCTTCTGATGGTCCAAGACACAGAGGCTGAGGCTCCTCCTCCCCAATATACAGCTGAGGAAATTGGCCACGCGAAGGCTGCAGGAGCCAGGCAGATTTCCTCTGGATGGTGGAAATTACCAGGGGGAGAAATCTTTGTCCCTCGACCAGTGCTTCAGGAAATTCTTCGGCTTTTGCATGGAGAGGGACACATGGGGTCGGGAGCCATGGTTGATTTAGCTACCCGATCCCTTAAGGGGCTGGGCATGCACATGGAAGCTCAAAGAATTGTCAGTAATTGTCCTGTTTGTCAGCGAACAAACCAAAAAGGGTGCGGCCCTCCTGCCCCAATGGGAGGACGGCCCTGGGCTGCTTTCCCTTTTCAGAGATGGCAGGTTGATTTTGCTGAAATGCCTCCTTGTAGGGGCTATAAATACATACTCGTGTTTGTGGATCAGCTCACTGGATGGGTAGAATGTTATCCCACTCGACATTGTCAAGCCCGAGCTGTCACTAAGGCTTTGTTACATGAAATACTTCCTCGTTTCCATCTCCCCGAGGTAATTGAGTCTGACCAGGGGAGCCACTTTACTTCACAAGTGGTTCAGCAGGTTTCTCAGGCCCTCGGTATACAATGGAAATTGCATACACCCTGGAGGCCGCAAAGCTCAGGACAGGTAGAAAGAATGAACAGAACTCTCAAGGACACTCTTACTAAAATATGTACAGAGTCCAGTTTAAAGTGGCTCGATGCTCTACCACTTGCCCTGACTCGCGTTCGAAGGGCCCCACGTAAGGGTCTTAAACTTTCACCCTTTGAACTGGTCTTTGGGTTTCCCCCCCGAGTACTTATCCCAGGATTCCGGGAAGATGTAAACTGGGAAGTGGGGAACGATTCTTTATGGAAACAGGTATCTGGGCTGCAATCTGTTTTGTTACAGCTACATCGATACGCGGCATCTTTCCAGGCCCTCCCCTTGGATCAGCCCGTGCATCCGTTCCAGATTGGGGATCAAGTCCTTATCAGGAGGTGGAAGCATGATCCCCTCACTCCACGTTGGGACGGCCCGTATACTGTCTCGCTCATCAGTCAGACTGCAGTTAAGATCCTTGGAAGCGACAAGTGGACACACCATACACGGGTAAAACGTTTTCTAAACCCTAACCAGGAAAGTCAGGAGAACGAGCCAACAGAAGAGGACACCAGCCCTCTGCCCGCCCTGGCACCGGAAGCCCGGGGTGGCACAGGCGAAGACTCCATCTGGGAGTACCAAGGATTAGACGGACTAAAGGGACTGTTTAAAAGAAAGAAGCAATGAAGTCATTTATAATATTTCTGTTTATGTATTCCCATTATTGCTATGGTTGGGAAAATAGGTTTTTACAATTAGGGGAGACAGTAGCAAGCTCTTTTAATCTTAGTAAATGTTGGGTATGTGGGGGTCCAGGAGGTTTAAATGAATGGCCTTGGGTAGCTCAGCCGGTGCAACCCAAATGGTGGGTCAGTAACTTAAGTATAGTACACGAAGGAACGGGAATATGGACTGAGGATAGTAGTCCCTGGCGACTCTATTCTTCCGGAACGGGAACCTTTTGCCTTAACCGGACGAGGCAAGGGGGAGTGTACTTAGGAGAAAGCAAATGTGATTGGACTTTATCCCTAGGATACGATTGCTATGATTCCAACTGTAACACGTATGATTGTTCCAGGTACCAAGGATGATGGAACCGTACCCATGTGAAACTTACTAATAGTAGCTGGGTAAGATGTTCCTATCAGCGTCCCAGGGGCAAAGGTTGTGAGGCAGTAGGATTAGACGGGTTCTTTGATGCTCTCTTTCTAAGTTGCCAGCGAGACAATACCACTAGTAAAGATCATGTGGTACGGTGGCATCAGTGGGCATGGCAGCACCATAATGGGACCCGGACCTTCTTTAATTATTTTTGGTCTAGCACCGATAAGCCCAGACTAGGCTGTAATTGTATCTGGAAGGCGGGGGCCGGAGCTTGGAAATGCCACTACTGTGACTCAGAAGGTGAACCTACCATTATGGGAGCGCCTTTTCGAGTTGGTAATTCTTTGTATTTTGACACAACAGTGGAGGATTCTGAAACCTGGGATGGTCCCTTTGCTAAAGGGACTTGGGCCCTAAAAGGTCATTATTGGATCTGCGGGCAATATGCTTACAGAAGGTTGCCTCCAAATTGGACGGGCGTATGTTATGTTGGGTATATTAGGCCCCTGTTCTTTTTGCTACCCCAAACACTGGGAAATAAGTTGGGAGTCAAAGTATATGATGACCTAGTTAGAGAAAAGCGGTTCGTGGACTCCTCTTTAACCGCCGGGAGTTCCCAAAAGTGGGGAGCTCAGGAGTGGCCTCCTGAAAGAATTATAGAACATTATGGACCAGCCACTTGGAACCCTAGCGAGTTAGTATCTGGGGCCAGGGAGCCTATTTATAACCTAAACCGGATAATTAGATTGCAGGCTGTTCTGGAAATAGTCACTAACCAGACAGCCACAGCACTCGACCTTTTGGCTGATCAGTCAACTCAAATAAGAAATGCAATTTATCAGCACCACATGGTCCTTGATTATTTGCTGGCAGAAGAAGGAGGAGTCTGTGCAAAATTAAACGAGTCCAATTGCTGTTTATAAATAGATGATAATGGAAAGGTGGTAAAACAGCTAACAAAGGAAATGAGAAAGTTAACCCATGTCCCAGTCCAAACTTGGGGTGGGTGGGACACAGACTGGTTTACCTCCTGGCTACCACTAATAGGATGGCTCCGAAAGGGTTTCCTCCTTGTTGTATTTTGTATCGCAACCCTATTAACCCTAGCTTGCTTTGCTCCTTGTTTAGTTGCATTAGTTAAACGCATGACTAATCAGATTGTATATCAACGAATGATGGCACTATATCAACCAATAAAAACGGAGGACTGGGGGGTCTAGAAGCTCTCAAAATGCTTTTAAGGGGGGGATAACTGTTAGAGCAATAGTTAAAGACAGCTATCCGCTCAGGGCATTCCTCTGCTTATCACCCCAGTTAATTAACTCATGACATTCCTCTGCTTATCACCCCAGTTAATCCATACCCTCTGTTTATTATCCCAGTTGATCCCTGCATGTATGTAATCTCTCTTAGATACACGTACACAAAAATACCTAGGGGAAAGATGTTAAACAGACCCCTAGCATCTCCAAAAAGGAATTTAAGAAATGTATACCGTCGCACGTAAACATGTTTGTACACTAGTATATAAGAGGGTACTCTGAGCCAGTAAGGTGTGTCTCTTTCCTCTGGCACTGGCCACGATAGAGCACCCGTTCAGTTGATCGAAAATAAAGACTTGGTGCCCGTATCCTTGTCTCCGTGCCTCCTTGGGGGTAATTGAACAAGCTCCAGGGGGAAACGAGCCCGATTGGCTAACAGGGTCTAGTGGGTTAGTGCAGGGGGCTCGGAGCCAGGACTCCTGGGTTCTATCCCTATATTTACTGCTTCCATGGCAAACCACTTTCCTCTCTTTGTGCCACTCTCCCCAGCCACAAACTGGGGGCAGTGATGCTGTAGAAGTGCCAGGGATCAGGGCTGGCCTTACCATGAGGCGAACTGAGGTGGCCGCCTCAGGTGCGAGACTGTGGGCAGGCGGGGGGCGCCACTAGGACCCAGAGTGTAGAAAATTGTGTCTGCTGCTGGTGCATATGTATTCTCTCTGCTCTAGATGCACAGAGATGGTGGAGTGCTGTGCTGGAGGAAGGAGGGCACAAGAGACATAACAGGCAGGCAGGCGAAAAGGTGAGAGGGAATAACAGAAAGCAGCAGGAGCTGCAGGGAGAGAGAGGAGGAGGAGCCTCTTATGTACCTCTCTAGCACCGCCAGGAGCCTGGACTGATTCACACCAGCTTCTCAGGGAGCTTCCTGTTTCCTGCTGCTTCCCTGAACCCACTTGAGGAGAACAGGAAGTACTAGGAGCCAGTTAGGCCCTTAAGACGCTGATATCTTCCCTCACTGAGGCCCTGATACCAGCCTGCTTATTTGTCCCCTTCAATTGCGTGTTGAGAGCCACTATAGCTGGCACAGAACCGCAGTCATGAGTGAAAGAAGAAAACACCCCTCTGGGGCAGCATTCAGAAAAAGAAAGAAAGCAAAGGAAGCTTTTCTATCTAAGCAGGAAGGAGCTCTCCTGAGATACATAGACACAAATGTTCACGCTGAGCCTTCCGGCCCCAGTGAGGATGTGAGTGGTGAGGAGATGCCTGATCTTCCAGTTAGTCAGAGTGCAGGTGACCTGGCAGCTATTGCAGCATCCTTATCTCCATCTCAAATGGATGTAACCATGCACATTCCTGAAGAAAAGTGTAGATCAGAGAAGAGTGTGGTGGAGGCGCAAGAAACAGCTGCTGCTGAGTTTAGTTCCTTAAGTCTAGATGATCCAGGACTGTGGACCCACTTGAGCAGTAGCCTGAGGGACTTCCTTGTACTGCATGGGCCACAGCAAGTGAAAAACTTCATGTTCCACAAAGACAATGAAAATAGAAGTTTCCATCCAACACATTACTGGCGTGAAAACCCCAATGGTGACAAAGTGGAGAGGTCATGGCTTATGTATTCAAAAACCCAGAATGCTGCATACTGTTTTTGTTGCAAACTCTTCCAGTCTAATGTCCCAGCCACACTGGGTTCTACAGGAACAAAGGACTGGAAAAATCTGGCTAGAAATCTGGCATGCCATGAGAAAGCAGCAAATCACCAGAGAGCATTCCATAGGTGGAAAGAGCTTGAGATGAGACTAAGGTTAAAGGCCACCATAGATGATCAGCATCAAGAGAAGATTGCATCAGAGTCTCTTTACTGGCAAAATGTTCTGAAAAGGCTAATTGCCATTGTGAGAATGCTTGCTACCCAAAACCTAGCACGGCGTGGCACTTCAGCTCAGCTGTATGTGCCAAACAATGGAAACTTCCTTAAAATTGTGGAGCTGATGGCTGAGTTTGATGCTGTACTCCAGGAGCATCTCAGAAGAGTCACCATCCAAGAAATGTACGCACACCACTAACTTGGAAAAACAATTCAAAATGAGATCATACAGTTACTGGCAACAAAAGTTAAACAGAAGATTGTGGCAGATCTGAAGTCAGCAAGATATTACACTGTTATTCTGGACTGCACATCTGACATCAGCCATATGGAACAAATGACTTTAATGGTGCGTTTTGTAACAAGAACAGAACCTAGTGATAATGTCCCTGCAATGGTGACTGTCAGAGAGCATTTTCTAGAATGTATTGACATTGATGATACTATAGGAGCTGGTTTGACAAATGTGCTTCTTAAAAAGCTGGAAGATACGGGAATTGTGATAGCTGACATGAGAGGTCAAGGCTACGATAACGGTGCCAGCATAAGAGGAAAGAACAGAGGAGTGCAGACATGGATCCGAAAGTTAAACCCTCGAGCTTTTTTTGTCCCATGCAGTTCTCATTCATTGGTGGTCAATGATGCAGCATCAGCTTCTAGTGAGGCTGCTGAATTTTTTAATGTAATTCAAAGCTTCTATGCATTTTTCTCTGCATCAATTCATTGATGGCAAATTTTGAAGCAACATCTGGGAACATCCTCTCTGACACTGAAACCACTGAGTGCCACACGATGGTAAAGTCAAGTGGAGGCAATAAAGCCTATCAAACACCATATTGGGAAGCTAGATGATGCCATAGTTGCCATTATGGAGGATAATGCTATGACAGGAACTGTTCGTGGGAGAACAGTGGCAGAGGGAAATAGAATAACCAGAAACATACATAACTTCAAATTTCTGTGTGGCTTAGTGTTGTGGCATGACATACTGTTTGAAATAAATGTTGCAAGCAAGAGACTCCAAGGTGTTGACGTTTCTATATCTGGAGCAATGGAACAACTGGACAAAGCAACGTCATACCTACAGTCTTACCGGTCAGATGAGGGATTTCAAAACGTTCTGAAGAGTGCACAGAAGTTGGCAGAGGAACTTCACACTGAAGCTATTTCCCCACCCATTCAAGAATACAAGAGTCACCAAAGAAGACGACATTTTGATTATGAGGCACGGGATAATCCCATAAGAGACCCCAAACAACAATTCAAAGTTGAATTCTTTAACCAGGTGCTAGATTGTGCAATACAGTCAGTTGAAGAATTTTTCATGCAGCTCAAGTAACACAGCAGTATATTTGGGATGTTGTATGATATTCCAAAACTCCTCACTATACCTGAAGAAGATCTACACCAGCAATGCAGGGCACTAGAGACAGTGTTGACACGTGATGACATGCACGATATTGATGCGAGTGGTTTAGGTGATGAACTAAAAGCCCTTTCAAGGTACATTTCAGCAGGATCAACTCCAAAGGCTGTTCTGGAATATATGTGCACAAATAAGATGACCACCCTCTTTCCAAATGCTTTTGTTGCTCTGTGCATACACCTCTACTCCGATATAACGCGGCCCGATAGAACATGAATTCAGATATAAAGTGGTAAAGCAGCGCTCCGGGGGGGCGGGGCTGCGCATTCCGGCGGATCAAAGTAAGTTCGATATAACGTGGTTTCACCTATAATGCAGTAAGATTTTTTGGCCTCCGGGGACCAGAGGTGTACTTCTAACACTTTCTGTAACAGTTGCCAGTGGAGAACACAGCTTCTCCAAGCTGAAGTTAATAAAAAACATATCTACGATCCACAATGACACAGGAGAGGCTGGTTGGCCTTGCAACCATCTCAATAGAGCATGAGCTGGCCCAGACTGTGAACCTTCAGGAAATAGTTCAAATCTTTGCAACCAAGGCGGCACGGAAAGCACCACTTTGATTATTCAAACAGATAAAAATGCCAGTGTTTACTATGCAGACAAGAAAAGTTACATTTGCTGTTCAGGCATTTGAAAGTTAAGTGTTACTTAAAATTTTTGAACAAGTTGTTAGTTCTCCTTTATTGGGGTAGGTAGCAGAGCAGTAACATGAGAGGAGTAGAACAGGAAGAAAGCAGAATTGAGACCTTGCAAAGTTTTGGCCCAAGCGAGGGGGCATGGGGGGCGTCATTTGAGCTCCCCGCCTCAGGTGCCAAAATGTTGTGGGCCGACCCTGCCAGGGATTATTGTGGTATCACTCACCACAAAGGGAGAGTGGCGGGAAGGGCTAAGTTCATAAAGTGCTGAAGTCCCTCCTGTCACAGACAAGTTACTGGCAGTCGTGGGAAGGTCTCAGGCCTGGGTGCTGCGGGAGGTCAGAGTAGATGAGCTGACGGTGCCGGGGGTGTACAGGGAGCAATGTGTGTAGTGAGGGGGCTGAGAGCCACTGACCCGAACTGTAACCCCTGTGTGTGATGGGAACCACTTCAGCCCCTGGGAGCGGTGGCTGGCCTTGGGACCCCCTCTCACAGAGACACCTGCAGAGCAGGGCCCAGCTATGGGCAGAGCATCACTGGGCTGGGCCTTAACTGCTGCTCTGGCCATTGCAGCCCCGGGGCCAAGTTCCCCGCGGCGCCAAACGCCCCCCCCCCCCCCGCTCCGACTTTCACTTTCCCCTTCGCCGCAGCCTGCCCAGACGGGTTCTGCCCAGCGACCGGGGATGAAGATGGGTCTGTGCGTCGCTATTGGCGGGATGTTCTCCTCTCAGCCAATCCCCGCAGCGCAGAGGTTCGCACGGTGAGTAGCGGGGACTCGGGAGCTGGCTTCGCGCAGCGAAGTTCCCGGGGCCGGGCCGGGCTGTGACCGGCCGAGAGCGGGTCCATGGGCCGAGTCCTGCCGCGCTGAGGGGGGCGGCGATGGCTCTGGCGCTGCGCCTGCTGCTGCTGGGGGCTGTAGCCCTGCAGGGGGGCAACTCCCGTGAGTATCGGGGTGAAACACCCCGGGGGAAGAGTTGGGTGTCGGGAGAGTAGCCGGGCTGGGGGGTACAGGGAGGGGGGAGCTGGGTGTCGGGGGGCAACCGGGCTGGGGGGTGCGGGGAGGGGGGAGCTGGGTGTCGGGGGGAGCCGGGCCGGGGGATTCAGGGAGGGGGGGAGCTGGGTGTTGGGGGGGGCCTTCACAGCCTAACCCCACCTGCAGGGCCGGCTCCTGGGTTTTTGCCGCCCCAAGCGGCAAAAAAAAACCCCAAAACAAAAAAACAAACGCGATCGCCATCTGCGGCCGCAATTCGGCGGGAGGTCCTTCGCTCCCAGCGAGAGTGAGGGGTCGTCCGCCGAATTGCCGCCGAATAGCTGGATGTGCCGCCCCTCTCCAGAGTGGCCGCCCCAAGCACCTGGTTGGCAAGCTGGTGCCTGGAGCTGGCCCTGCCCACCTGACCTGTCATCTCTCATTTGCTACCAAAATGTCGACTCCCACCGCAGATCTGCACAGGATCCCGGCCTCTGTCACCCACCCCTCAAGTTCTCCAACTGACCATAGAGTCTTTCACGAAAAACAGGGCCAACAGGACGGGGATTTCTAGTGGGAAGAGCAAGCCAATTTAAAAAAGTAAAGCTACCTGCCCTGCTATCGTCATCATCGTTATTTAGTATTGGTTTATGGCAGCACCCAGGTTCCTCAGTCCTGGTCCGGGACCCCACTGTGCCAGGTGCTGGAGAGATACAAAACAAAATACGGTCCCATCGGAGTATAAGACAGTAGACAACAGATGGATGTAGACAGATGGGGGATTATAAGGAGACAGCACTGGCCAATGTGACAGGCTGTGGTCTCAGAGCACCAATGACCTACGTTTTTAGGCACCCTGGCAAAGGAGGACATTGAGGAGGGTTTTGGAGGATGGGGTAGTTTTGCAGACATTTACCAGGAGCTCCTCCCAGGCAGGAGGGGCAACATGGGACAAAAAGGGGCTCTTCTGAAAATGTAAAAAGTGGGTGATGGAGGCTGGAATCGTGTGCAGATCGGAGGAGGGAGTCGACATTTTGGTAGCAAATGAGAGATGACAGGTCGTGGGGTTAGGCTGTGAAGGGCCTCACAGCTGAAATCAGGCAGTTTATATTTGATGCAGTGGAGAAGGAGGAGCCAGTGGAGGGAGGCAAAGAGAGAGGTGACGTGGTCAGATCAATGGGCTAGGAAATGATCTTTTCAGCATCTTCCAAATGGATCTAAGCGGGATGAGCCTGCATTTGTCAAGGCCAGAGAAAAGGATGTTGCAGCAGTCGAGACACGAGATGCTGAGAGCCTGGAGCAGAGTTTTGCTGTGGGGCTGGACAGGAAAGGCCACATCTTAGAGAGGTTCTGCAGAAAGAGTCAGCAAGATTTAGACATAACCTGGATGTGAGGACCTAGAGAGAGGTCTGAGTCAAAGATGTTGCCCAGGTTACGGAGCTGAGTGGCAGGCAGGATGGTGGCGTTATCCACAGTGACTGACAAAGGAGGTAGTAAGGAGGTCTTGGGGGGGGAAGATTGGGAACTCTGTTTTAACCACATCGAGCTTGAGCTGATGACGAGACAGCCACAAGAAGGCCTGTCGCTCTGATGTCAAGATTGTAGTTTGGGCAAAAAGAGACAAGTCTGGAGTGGATAGGTAGATCTGTGAGTCATCAGCACAGAGATGGTAGTTGAATTTGTGTTTGCAGATGACTTTGCCCAGAGATAAGGTGTAGCGGGAGAAGAGAAGGGGACCAAGGACAGAACCCCACAGAGGGCTGGAGGCGGGATGAGGAAGATCCTCTGATGAACATGGTGAAGGAGTGATTAGAGAGGTCAGAGGAGACAGAGTTAAGGAAGCCAAGGAGGACAAGATTTTAAGAAGTGTGGTAAATGGTGTCAGAGGTGGCTGGTAAATCAAGGAGGGTGAGGATGGAGCGCTGAGTCTAAGGCCTGGTCTACACTAACCCCCAACTTCGAACTAAGGTACGCAACTTCAGCTACGTGAATAACGTAGCTGAAGTCGACATACCTTAGTTCGAACTTACCGCGGTTCAGACGCGGTCCACACGCGGCAGGCAGGCTCCCCGTTGTCTCCGCGGTACTCCTCTCACCGAGCTGGAGTACCGCAGTCGATGGCGAGCGCTTCCGGGATCGATTTATCGCGTCCAGACCAGACGCGATAAATCGAACCCGGAACTTCGATTCCCAGCCGCCGAACTAGCGGCTGGGTGTAGACAAGGCCTGAGTGTTAGCTAGGAAGAGTCATTACAGACTTTGGCAGGAGCAATTTCTGTGGAGCGCAAGGTGTGGAAGCCGAGGTAGGTAGGATCTAGGATGGAACCGGAGGACAGGAACTCCAGACAGTGATTCCAGAGGCACATTCAATGAGCTGAGAGATGAAAGGGAGAAGGGGCGGTAGCTGGGGAGGCAAATGGAGTCAAAAGTCTTTCTGATGGAAGACACTAAAGTGTGTTTGTGTTGTGAGGGAAAAGAGCCTGAGGAGAGTGAGAGGTTAAAGAGAAGAGTAAGGGAGGGAGGAGAGTGGGTGTGAGGGAGATCAGGAGATGGGATGCAGTCAGTGGGGTGAGTGGAGGGCATAGGAGGAGAGCAGATGAGAAATGTTGGCATCTGTGAAGGAGAGGGAGGTGGGAATTGAAGGAGGGAAGGGAAGGGGAGAGGAGAGGGAAGGTTATGTTTCATTGTCACAAATCCACATGACCGACTGGGGCAGTCACACAGCTTTAACCCCCTTAGGGACACACTCTCTCATTGGAGTAAGCCGCTTGGCTTCACCGCCTCCTGGGACAAAACTTACGAGCCTTCAGCACCCCGCTTCCTGCCATGAGCTCCCCTCAGTGACTCCACCTGAACCAGACACCTGGGGAAGACCTGCACCCCCAAAGGGAACAATGTGCTCCTGACTTCCAGACCCTGGGGTGACTCTCAGCCAGCGCTGTACAAACAGGAGGGTTTACTGGGTGTCTGGAACACAGCATAGAAAATCTTTAGTTAACATAGAGAATGGAAAGTTACAGTAAAGACCTGGTTTCAGAGTAGCAGCCGTGTTAGTCTGTATCCACAAAAAGAACAGGAGTACTTGTGGCACCTTAGAGACTAACACATTTATTAGAGCATAAACTTTTGTGGGCTACAGCCCACTTCATCGGATGCATGTAGTGGAAAATACAGTAGGAAGATCTATCTATCTATCTATCTATCTATCTATCTATCTATCTATCTATCTATCTATCTATCTATCTATCTATCTATCTATCTATCTATCTAAATAGATAGATAGATAGACACACACACACACAGAACATGAAACAATGGGTGTTACTATACACAGTATAAAGAGAGTGATCAGTTAAGTTGAGCTTTTATCAGCAGGAGAGAAAAAAAGCTGTTCATTGTGGTAATGAAAATGGCCCATTTCCAGCAATTGACAAGGAGATATGAGGAACTGTAGTGTGTGTGTGTGGGGGGGGAATAAGCATGGGCAAATAGTTTTACTTTGTGTAATGGCCCATCCACTCTCAGTCTTTGTTCAAGGCTAATTTAATGGTGTCCAATTTGCAAATTAATTCCAATTCAGTAGTCTCTCATTGAAGTCTGGTTTTGAAGTTTTTGTTGTTGTAATATTGCGACTTTTAGGTCTGTAATCGAGTGGCCAGGGAGATTGAAGTGTTCTCCAACTGGTTTTTGAATGTTATAATTCTTGACGTCTGATTTGTGTCCATTTATTCTTTTACGTAGAGACTGTCCGGTTTGTCCATTGTACATGGCAGAGGGCATTGCTGGCACATGATGGCATATATCACATTGGTAGATGTGCAGGTGAACGAGCCCCTGATGGTATGGCTGATGTGATTAGGTCCTATGATGGTGTCCCTTGAATAGATATGTGGACAGAGTTGGCATCGGGCTTTGTTGGAAGGATAGGTTCCTGGGTTAGTGTTTTTGTTGTGTGGTTGCTGGTGAGTATTTACTTCAGGTTGGGGGGCTGTCTCTAAGCAAGGACTGGCCTGTCTCCCAAGGTCTGTGAGAGTGATGGATCGTCCTTCAGGAAAGGTTGTAGATCCTTGATGATGCGCTGGAGAGGTTTTAGTTGGGGGCTGAAGGTGATGGCTAGTGGCGTTCTGTTACTTTCTTTGTTGGGCCTCTCCTGTAGTAGGTGACTTCTGGGTACTCGTCTGGCTCTGTCGATCTGTTTTTTCACTTCAGCAGGTGGGTATTGTAGTTGTAAGAACGCTTGATAGAGATCTTGTAGGTGTTTGTCTCTGTCTGAGAGGTTGGAGCAAATGTGATTGTATCGTAGAGCTTGGCTGTAGACAATGGATCGAGTGGTGTGGTCTGGATGAAAGCTGGAGGCATGTAGGTAAGTATAGCGGTCAGTAGGTTTCCAGTATAGGGTGGTGTTTATGAGGCCATCGTTTATTAGTACTGTAGTGTCCAGGAAGTGGATCTCTTGTATGGACTGGTCCAGACTGAGGTTGATGGTGGGATGGAAATTGTTGAAATCATGGTGGAATTCCTCAAGGGCTTCTTTTCCATGGGTCCAGATGATGAAGATGTCATCAATGTAGTGCGAGTAGAGTAGGAGCGTTCGGGGACAAGAGCTGAGGAAGCGTTGTTCTAAGTCAGCCATAAAAACGTTGGCATACTGTGGGGCCATGCGGGTGCCACTGACTTGAAGGTGCACATTGTCCCCAAATGTGAAATAGTTGTGGGTGAGGACAAAGTCACAAAGTTCAGCCACCAGGTTTGCTGTGACATTATCAGGGACACTGTTCCTGATGGCTTGTAGTCCATCTTTGTGTGGAATATTGGTGTAAAGCGCTTCTACATCCATAGTGGCCTGGATGGTGTTTTCAGGAAGATCACTAATGGATTGTAGTTTCCTCAGGAAGTCAGTGGTGTCTCGAAGATAGCTAGGAGTGCTGGTAGCATAGGACCTGAGGAGGGAGTCTACATAGACAGACAATCCTGCTGTCAGGGTGCCAATGCCTCTCTCAGGAGATGATGGGGCATCCAGGATTTCCAGGTTAATGGATCTTGGGTAGGAGATAGAATACCCCTGGTTGGGGTTCTAGGGGTGTATCTGTGCGGATTTGCTCATGTGCTTTTTCAGGCAGTTTCTTGAGTAGATGGTGTAGTTTCTTTAGGTAACCCTCAGTGGCATCAGAGGGTAACGGCTTGTAGAATGTGGTGTTGGAGAGCTGCCTAGCAGCTTCTTGTTCATATTCCAACCTATTCATGATGACAACAGCACCTCCTTTGTCAGCCTTTTTGATTATGATGTCAGAGTTGTTTCTGAGGCCAGGTCTTAGTAAAGACCTGGGTCAGTCCAGAACCCAGAGCTCTCTCTCTAGTCCCAGTCCAGATGCTTCTTCTCCTTCCAAAAGCCCACTCCTTCCAAGGGCCCCCACCGTCCCCATCCTTTGTTCTTGTTCCTGGCAAACATTGTCTCCTGGCCTCCTCAGCCCTTTGTTTTCCAGCTGGTCACAACCGGGCTTCTTGCAGAGGATGGGTCTCATTAGTTGCTAGGTTCCAAATGTCTGGGCACTCCCCATAGGCATGGGGCCCAGACAGCCAGGCGTCAGTCACACCTGGATCTCTGTAGAGTAAAAAACCTTTCCCCCCACCTCTTTAACCATGCAGCTCATAGGGGAAACTGAGGCACACACATTACAAATCATGGGGAGAGGTGATTGGTGGGTGATGCTGAGAAAGACCCGGTGATGGTCAGAGCAGGGGAGTCAGCACTGGAGAGCTCAGAGAGCAGGGCTTGGTGAACCCAAGTCAAGTTCATGGCCCTTTTGGAGAGTGGGGGAGCTGACCCAGGGCAGCTGGGTGAATGCAGAGGGGAGGGTGAGGAGATGGGAGCAGAGGGTCGGATGGGCCATCGACTTGGAAGCTGAAGTTACTGAGGACGAGTGTGGGAAGCTGAGGAAAGGAAGGGAGAGCCGGGGTTGGGGTCAGAGAGGGTGACTGAGGGGAGGAGCGGGGTGGATGGTAGACGACAGCAGTGTGGAGAGAAGTTAGGTGCAGGGCCGTGCAAAAGAAGAGATGGAGTGAGGAGGGGAGAGGAGGGGCTGGAAGCAGCAGGCGAGTGGGGAGCAGAGGTCGCTACAGGGACAGTGTCAGAGGGAGGGAGCCAGGTCTCTGAGAGGCAGGAGCGGGATCAGACTGTGATCTATGATGTCCCTGTTGCTCCCGTCACTGCAGTGTCCAAGGGCTGGAGTTGTAAAGGGGCTAAGGTGCCAGATCCAAGAATCAGCCTCCCTGGGGTTCAGAGTCCCCCCTCCCCACCCCACCCCCCCGGCTGCTGCTGAGCTCTGTAGGTGCCTGAACTCACTTGGCACCTTTGTTTGTGCAGTAATAGTTCCCTCGGGATCTGTGTTCCTGCCTCTGGGCCTGTGCCCGGACGCCTGAGCCCCAGAGCGATGCATGGACCGAGGGACGACAGGTGTCCTCCACCTAACTTGTCTGGGGGCCCGATGCAGTGGGTGTGCTCAGGCCGCTTGCTGGATCGGACCCGCACACGAGCTCACACAACAGTGTGGGAGGAGCCTAGTGGTTTGGGCATCACCTGTGGTGTGGGAGACTCCTGGTTCCAGGCCCCCTCTGCCTGCCGGGGAGACAGGATTTGAGCAAGGCTCTGCCATCTCACAGGGTGCCCTAGTCCCTGAGCTGTGGGGCACTCTGCTGTGGGGCCCCCTCCATTGCTCCTGTGGGAGCCATTCCTCTGGGGAGAACTAGAACTGGGCCAGAGAGCAGGGGTGTGAGAATGGTTCTGTAGCCGGGTGGTTGGCGCCTTCACCCGGGAGGTGGGAGACCCCGGTCCGGTCCCTCTGCTCCACTGACTCTTCAATTAATTAGCCAGGGATGAGCAGCATCAGCAGCCCTGCTCGCCGGATCAGGCCGTCTGATTGTGACAGAAGGGGAGTGAAATGGACAGTGGCTGGTGCCGGCAGGAGGGACGCAGGGCGTTCGGCAGCCAGAGGAGCTGAGGGGAAGAAAAGGGGAGAGCTCAGTCCCCGTTAAATCCGTCTGTTCTTCAGCTCATACATAAGCCAGGGCAGGGCTGTGCCTGTTGTGTGCGTCCAGCGCCCAGCACGGGGGGTCTGGTCTGTAACTGACCATTAGGAACTAGGGAACAAGGCCCCGATCCTGCAAACGCTGTGTGTCACGTTACTGAGGTGAGGGAAGGCTCCAGGGGGCTGTGAGTGAGTGAGGGTCCACGCTGAGAGTTTGCAGGATCTGAGACTAAATAACCCCTGAAAGACTGAGGAACTAATGGGACCAAATAAGTCACCAGCCTGCATCAGCCTGACCCCCCCCCCCGACCCCCAGACGTGTGTAACTCCCCTGAGCTGGGTCTGATGTCAGTGGGACGCTCACATGAGTGAAGGGATCAGGGGTTCAGTCTCTGCAGCATCAGGCTGTTTGGGAGCTGTCGTCCTTCCCCATCCCCTTTGGCCCTGATCCTGCCTGTGGATCTGTGGGGATGGGGGATCAGCCTGTGAACTCTGTGGGGCAGGGCCTGTGCAGTGACTGGCACAACAGGGGGCCCGATCCCTACAGGGGACCTGGGGTGCAGCCACAGCATGAATAAGTCAAGTCCATGTTGTTGCTACAATTTACAAATTTGAGGTCTAATCCTCTGAAACGATGAGTACACTTAGAGGTGCTTAAAGCCCTTGACTCCCCATTGAATGCAATCCTTGCAGAATCAGATGCAGTATACCCACCAGGACATGGATTTTCTCAGTAAGATAAACCCTGATATCTATCCTGGGGCAAATCTTGAATGTTCATGTATTTTCCCAATATAAAAGAGAAGCAGGAGGAACTCTGCTGACCCAAAACATTCACAAGACCTTGGAGTCATAGAGTTGTGAGATTAGATTATGGTAGGATGTGTCTCCATTAGGAAAGGGATAGATAATAAGACAGAAAATATCATAAGCCATCAATTTGTGAACACCTAGAAGATAATGAGGTGATAAGTAACAGTCAACATAGATCACGTCAAAACAATCTAATAGCTTTTTTTGACAGGGTAACAAGCCTTGTGGATAGGGGGCAGGCAATAGACATGGTATATCTTGACTTCAGTAAGGCTTTTGATACTGTTTCACATGACCTTCTCATAAACAAACTAGGGAAATACAACCTAGAGGGAGCTACAATGAGGTGGGCGCATAACTGATTGGAAAACCAGAGGGGAGTTATCAATGGTTCACAGTGAAGCTGGAAGGGCATAACAAGTGGGGTCCTGCAGGGATCAGTTCTGAGTCCGGTTCTGTTCAATATCTTCATCAATGATTTAAATAATGGCATGGAGAATAGACTTATAGAGTTTGAGGATGACAGCAAGCTAGGAGGGGTTGCAAGTGCTTTGGAGGATAGGATTAAAATACAAAATTATCTGGACAAACTAGAGAAATGGTCTGAAGTATATATGATGAAATTCAATAAGGACAAATGCAAAGTATTCCACTTAGGAAGGAACAATGAGCTGCACACATACAAAATGGGAAATGACTGCCTAGCAAAAAACCCTAATCTTCTATGATTCTATGATCTTGCAAAACTGGGTGACTGGGCAACAAAATGGCAGGTGAAATTCAGTGTGGATAAATGCAAAGTAACGCACATTGGAAAACATAATCCCAAATATACATATAAAGTGATGGGGTCTAAATTAGCTGTTACCACTCAAGAGAGATCTTGGAGTCATTGTGGATAGTTCTCTGAAAACATGCACTCAATGTGCAGTTTCAGAGCGGTAGCCGTGTTAGTTTGTTTCAGCAAAAACAACGAGGAGTCCTGTGGCACCTTAAAGACTAACAAATTTATTTGGTCCTAAGCTTTCGTGGGCTGGAACCCACTTGGTCAGATGCAGACACGAAAGCTTACGCTCAAATAAATGTGTTAGTCTTTAAGTTGCCACAGAACTCCTAGTTTTTTCAATGTGAAGTGGAAATCAAACAAGCTAACAGAATGTTGGGAATCATTAGGACAGGGATTGATAATAAGACAGAAAATATCATATTGCCTCTGTATAAGTCCATGGTGCGCCCACCTCTTGAATACTGTATGCAGATGTAGTCATCCCATCTGAAAAAAGATATATTGGAATTGGAAGAGGTACAGAAAAGGGCAACAAAAATAATTAGGGGTATGGAATGGCTGCTACATGAGGAGAGATTAATAAGATTGGAACTTTTCAGCTTGGAAAAGAGACGACTAAGGGGGTTATGATGAAAGTCTATAAAACCAAGACTAAGGCTATGTTTTTTTCACAGAGGTTGCGAAAGTCACGGAATCTGTGACTTCCAGCAAACTCCATGACTTCAGCCCGTGGCAGCCGGAAGCTGTGGGGTCCCCCTGCCACCTGTAGCATGGATATTTTTAGTATAAGTCACGGATAGGTCACAGGCTTCCGTGAGTTTTTCTCTGTTGCCCGTGACCTGTCCAGGACTTTTACTAAAAATATCCATGACAAAACCATATTCTTCATCATGACTGGTATGGAGAAAGTGAATACCGAAGTGTTATTTACCCCTTCACGTAACACAAGAACTAGGGGTCACCCAAGGAAATTAATAGGCAGCAGGTTTAAAACAAACAGAAGTATTTCTGCACACAATACACAGTCAACCTGTGGAACTCCTTGCCAGAGGATGTGGTGAAGGTCAAGACTATAACATGATTCAAAAAAGAACTAGCTAAGTTCATGGAGGATAGGTTCATCAGTGGCTATTAGTCACGATGGTTCAGGGATGGTGTCCCTAGCCTCTGTTTGCCAGAAGCTGGGAATGGGTGACAGGGGATGGATCCTTTGATGATTCCCTGTTCTGTTCATTCCCTCTGGGTCACCTGGCATTGGCCACTGTCGGAAAACAGGAGACTGGGCTAGATGGACCTTTGGTCTGACCCAGTGTGGCCGTTCTTATGTTCTGAATAAACTATAGTAAATTGTGTGCACAGCCAGTTTCCTGGCTCCCACCTGCAGCTTGGACACGTCCCCCTGCCCACCTTGCCTTCCCCAGCTCCAGCTCCTGCATCTCCTATCCCCCAGTCCTCCTGCCCCACCCTCTCCCATAACACCCCCTTCCTTTTCCCCACAGCACACTCCAGCCCTGCCCCTCCTCCTGGGCCCCCTTTCCTTCCTCACACTCCCCTGTACCCCAATACACTCTCCCCATATGCTCCCTTACTCCTCACACATGCTCCAGCCCCCCTGTACCTCCCCTCCCCTTTCCCTCCTCACTCCCCCTCCAGCCCTTCCTCCCGTTCTCCTTCTACCCCACCATCTTTTACTCTCTGGTCAGGCCGTTCTGTGAGCCCTTTCCCAGGTCTCTCTCCCACAGGAGTGCTCCTGAGGGCTGGCGCCGCCTCTCGTGTATTGCCAGGGGCTCCCTGGCAGGGTCTGGTTGGGTCTGACTCCCCCTCCCCCAATCTCTCCCCCCCCCCCCCAGGCCTGCACTCCAGGCGCATATTGGACACGGTGGTGTCGGAGCCCGGCCCGGGGCTGCCCTGGTTCAGACGTGTTGTGTACATTGATGATCAGGTCAACTACATCTACACCAGCGAGATGCAGAGGGCAGAGCCCCGCCCAATGTGGATGGCGCAGAACGAGGATCCGGAGTTCTGGCACGTGAGGACCTGGCGTGCACGGCGCTTCCAGAAATGGTACAACGCGAGTCTGAACGCTCTGGGTCAGCTCTACAACCAGAGCGAGGGTGAGTGAAGGACACAACCCGACCTAGGGATGCAGGGAGATGGGGGGAGGATGTGGTTGATGTAAACAGGGTGAAGGGACACAGGGATGCGTGTTGGAGATGGGGGGAGGGGAAAGCCCTCAGGAGCATTTTCTCGCTGGAGTCAGTGTGAACGTGGGGGGGGAAGGGCTGCAGGATGGAGGGTCCATGCAAAAGTCATTTTTTGACACCCTCCAAAGTGGGACTCTCATACTGCCCCTCCCCAAACACCCCAGATTTCTGCTACGACTCCCACTTGCAGCTGCCTCTGCTGCCCTTTGGGGGACCCCTCCACCCCTCATACTTCCCTCAGAGATGTGAAAGCCAGAAGTTCCCATCAGACCCGGCTAGTCTGGCCTCCTGGTGACCCAGGCCAGAGAATCATACCCAGCGATTCCTGCATGGAAGGGTTTGTTCCTCCTGGCTATGACAGTGACTCTGTCAGACCCTGTAGCTAGAATAGGGCTCTGAGATGTCTTGTCTCAGTTCCCAGACACTGAGTGATGGGGAATCCCAATATCGACAGCCCCAAGTGTTCAGACATCATGAGTCAGGCCCCCAAAATCCTGAGTTTGGCTTAAATATCGTGAGTATTTTGGGAATAATATTGAAGCTTATTTGCCCTCTGGTTTGAACCTTTAGGGGAAACATTTCCAGGGTTTTCCCTGCTCCTAGAAGGACTAGAAGTTACTGCTGTAAAAAAAGAGAGCTGAGACTCTCCTCTAAGCCCATGAGTCCAGGAACTGGCGATTTAATAACCAACCCCCCCCCCCCGCTATCATGAGATGCACAGTAAAGTCACAAAAGTGGGCAGTGCAGCATTCATCCCAGCCCTGGGGAGAAGCTGCTCACCGGTGAGCCTCCTTCATTGTCCGTTTTGTCTTATTTCCAGAGTGAGTTGATCGAAGGTCAGATTCCTCTTCACTCCTCAGGAGGAGGGTCTGACATCGACTTGGGCTGGAGAGTTAGTTAAATAATCAGCCCCTGCAACGTGCAGAGGCTCCCGGGCTTCCTTACTCCTGGCAGCACAAACCCCAGCACGTGTCCCCCGGTTGGAGTCCCCCGGGGTCAGGCAGGTTCCTCTGCACGCTATCAATAGATGTGTACAGAGCCGTTCTTCCTGCTCAGTCCCTGGCCAGGCCCCCGATTGGGCTGTCTCACTTAGCTCGGTGATGATCCATAAGCGTTCAGTGCCTGGCACTGCTGAACTGTCCCTGGCCGGTGAGGGGGACTCTGATGTAATTGCTCTGCCCTTCCTGACAGGAGACTGTCAAGTGAAAATCCCTGATTTCCCCCATGTCAGTGGTACTGGCCTGTCGCATTGGTCCTCACCCAGGAGTGTTCCCAGCCCTTCCTGGTACCCCTCCCCCAATCCCTCCTGGCTCCCAGCACTGAGACAGCAGCAATGAGAACTAATTTCTGTCCTACCCTGGGTTCCTGGCGGCCCTGCCCCAGGACTAAGCGACAGGGCAGAGGGTGCCAAGTGTCTGCCCCCCAGCCCGCCCCCTCTGTATCTAGTTTAACCCTCTCCTGACTAGTCTCGCCCATTGGTCCCCTGCTGCTGAGCCTGTCCAACCTGACCTGCTCACACAGACACCGGCCTCCCCAGTGCTGAGAGAGGGGCTCCGCTTGCCTGCCCCTAAGCCTGTGCTGGGGAGCTGCTGTTCTGTCCCCACCACCCTCTCCCCAAACCACTGTCCCTCCTGCCCTCCTCCCCCCATTTACCCCCCCCCTGCAGTCCTAGGGCTGCCAGCTCGCCAGAGACTGTCCTGAGTCCTGCATCTTGGCCACCAACAGTGTTCCCCTCTCTAGCTGTGTCTGCCCCCAACACGCACATGGGGGAATTCGGGGTGTGGTCCCTGTGAGACCCCATCGGTGCCCCCACCCTGCTCATCCCTGTGGAGTGCAGAACGGAGGAGAAGAGGGGTGGGTGGGGAGGCCTGACCCAGCCCACTCTTCTTGGGCGGCTGGCTTGGGATCTCTGCGTGTTCTGTGACCAGCCGCCCCGCACCTCTCCAGATTCTCAGTGGTTCTCTCGTTACTCCATCCCTTTTCCCCTTGGTTGTTTTCTCACTTTTTGATTTTAGTTGATTGGTATAAATAGTTAGTTGGACTCTCGTAGCGAAGTTTCTTCTGCTCCTGAAACTGGGCATGCCCAGTCCCTGGAAAAATCATGGAGCAGGTCCTCACGGAATCAATTCTGAAGCAGTTAGAGGAGAGGAAAGTGATCAGGAACAGTCAGCATGGATTTACCAAGGGCAAGTCATGCCTGACTAACCTAATTGCCTTCTACGAGGAGATAACTGGGTCTGTGGATGAGGGGAAAGCAGTGGATGTGTTATTCCTTGACTTTAGCAAAGCTTTTGATACGGTCTCCCACAGTATTCTTGCCAGCAAGTTAAAGAAGTATGGGCTGGATGAATGGACTATAAGGTAGATAGAAAGCTGGCTAGATTGTCGGGCTCAACGGGTAGTGATCAATGGCTCCATGTCTAGTTGGCAGCCGGTTTCAAGCGGAGTGCCCCCAAGGGTCGGTCCTGGGGCCGGTTTTGTTCAATATCTTCATTAATGTACTGGAGGATGGCGTGGATTGCACACTCAGCAAGTTTGCAGATGACACTAAACTGGGAGGAGTGGTAGATACGCTGGAGGGTAGGGATAGGATACAGAGGGACCTAGACAAATTAGAGGATTGGGCCAAAAGAAACCTGATGAGGTTCAACAAGGACAAGTGCAGAGTCCTGCACTTAGGACGGAAGAATCCCATTCACTGTTACAGACTAGGGACCAAGTGGCTAGGCAGCAGTTCTGCAGAAAAGGACCTAGGGGTTACAGTGGACGAGAAGCTGGATATGAGTCAACAGTGTGCCCTTGTTGCCAAGAAGGCTAACGGCATTTTGGGCTGTATAAGTAGGGGCATTGCCAGCAGATTGAGGGATGTGATCGTTCCCCTCTATTCGACATTGGTGAGGCCTCACCTGGAGTACTGTGTCCAGTTTTGGGCCCCACACTACAAGAAGGATGTGGAAAAATTGGAAAGAGTCCAGTGGAGGGCAACAAAAATAATTGGGGGCTAGAGCGCATGACTTATGAGGAGAGGCTGAGGGAACTGGGATTGTTTAGTCTGCAGAAGAGAAGAATGAGGGGGGATTTGATAGCTGCTTTCAACTACCTGAGGGGGGGTTCCAAAGAGGATGGATCTAGACTGTTCTCAGTGGTAGCAGATGACAGAACAAGGAGCAACGGTCTCAAGTTGCAGTGGGGGAGGTTTAGATTGGATATTAGGAAAAACTTTTTCACTAGGAGGGTGGTGAAGCCCTGGAATGGGTTACCTAGGGAGGTGGTGGAATCTCCTTCCTTAGAGGTTTTTAAGGTCAGGCTTGACAAAGCCCTGGCTGGGATGATTTAGTTGGGATTAGGTCCTGCTTTGAGCAGGGGGTTGGAGTAGATGACCTCCTGAGGCCCCTTCCAACCCTGATATTCTATGCCTCGGTCTCCAGGCTTCAAACCCAGAGCCTCCTGCGGCAAGCCCTTGCCTTTGAGCGACCTGCACTGGAGCTGTCTGGAGTGCTTGGGTGAGACTCCTATTGCGGATCTCTGTCAGCTCTGCCACCAGTTCTGTCCACATATGAAAAAGGACAGGGAGGCCAGGCTGAAGTCCCTCCTGATGGAAGTGGCGCTCAGACCTTCTTCAGAGCCGAGCCAGTCAAACTTGGCACTGTGTACCTCAGTGTTGGTATGAAGAGCTGTTGCAGAGA
Organism: Emys orbicularis; assembly: GCF_028017835.1. Lineage (NCBI taxonomy): Eukaryota > Metazoa > Chordata > Testudines > Emydidae > Emys > Emys orbicularis. Next base: position 136,123,363 of record NC_088688.1, on the reverse strand, counting down.
GAGTCCATATGGGACTCTCGGCACCGTTCCCCATCACCAGTGACAAGAAAGAAACATAAGAAGCAGCTGTCTGAGAGGTTCCCCATCTCTAAGAATGGACAATCGGGGAGTGTGACCTGTATCTGGCCACTCCTCTGCCCCTGCTCCGCCGGCGATACCGTCGACTCCACCCTGTTCACAGGCTCTGTTGAGTTCAGCACCTGACCAGCTGCTGGCACCTGAGGGGCAGTGATGCACCAGCAGGGACTTGTTGGCATGTTTGCTACCACCATTGCCGGCAGTACAACAATTGGTGCCAGCAGTGTAGGGAACAGAAGGGAGCATGTTGCCCTGAGCTCCTGTTTGGTACCAGGCCCCTTGCTCTTTACTTATCTCAAAGCAGGCTTCCCCATCTCGGCACCGATCCCTGGATCCTCAGCACCGTCCTTTGGAGCTGACAGGTACCATACCCCCCTTGTCCCCACAAGATGACTCATCATCCAAGTTGGAGTTTGAATCTTGCACCCAGCCGAGGGCCTGGTACCAGTATCCCACCAATCAGCCCTATGCAATGGTGGATCCTTGGCTTGGGGTTCCTCCGATCACCTGGTCCAGTGGGCAATGGCCATGCAGATGTAATCTCTTTTTTGGAACCCCTAGGGTTTTCCTCCGCTGCCTGCCCCCGCATAGATGCCCCTACTCAGTGGTGTCTGAGAGAAGGATTCCTCTGTCACACCGAACAGCAGCTGACCCGGACTACGATATTGATACAGCTACCAACTCTCAGAACCTGGAGCTATGGGATCCGGTTGGTGCAGAAGGAGAGGAGGAAAGTCCCATGCTGGTGCAGGCTGCCTCCTCCTCCCCAGAAGAGGCAGGGATGGGTGTTTCGCTGCCCCAGGACACTTCAAGGCTCACCAGGAGTTATGGAAGAAGGTGGCCTCGAGCTTAGGGCTGAAAGTGGAGGACTTTTTAACTACCTCCAACAGCCTGATCAACATCTGGGCTGCAATGGCCCAGCCCCATTGAAGGTAGCTCTGCCTCTCAATGAGGCCATCATGGGTCCAGTTAAAACCCTGTGGTAGACCCCTTCCTCACTGCCCCCCACATCAAGGAAGGCAGATAGGAAGTACTATGTCTCTGCCCTAAGGTAGGAGTACATATGTTCCCATCCCCCTCCCGGATCCTTGGTGGCCTCAGCAGCCAATGAGAGGGAAGGGCCAGGGTTGTAAGGGGCAACCCCCAAGTAAAAAGACAAAAAAACAAAACCATTTTGGTAGGAAAATGTATTCTACCAGTGGTCTATAGCTCCACAGCTCCAGCCAACAGGCACCTCTGGGCAGATATGACTTTCACTTCATGTTGAAATGTAAAGACTCGCTTCCCCAAGAGTCAAGGCAGGAGATTGTTGCTGTGGTGGATGGGAAGGCAGTGGTCAGGGATTCCCCACAAGCCACCCTTGACACAGTGAATGCGGCGGCTGGGGCTATGGCGTCAGCAGTGTCCATGCAAAGGGGCTCCTGTTGCCTGATTTAGGAAGTTAATAATATTAATTTGGATTGTATGGGTTTTAGACTCACCAGTCTGTAGGATCAGAAGATAAAAGTTCTTGTAATTCTGTGGAGCCTGATTTGGGACAAAGGACCCTTGGGGGTATGACAGGAAGCTCACACACAGACAGATATAGCCTTAAAGACTTTTTATTAAGGTAAATGAAGTAGTAATTAAATGGTAAAATAATCAGAGTTACAAAGTTATAATGGTGGTATTGCTATTCAAAAGATACATATGTCATTATGGTGTTATATGCTACAAAGCTTTGGTTAATATACTCACACCCTTCCTTGATAACCTGGACCAGCCTCGCCTCTGGCGGTTCAGGTTCCTCAATTATTGAATGAGAGGTGCAAAGCTTAGAAGAAGCTAGTGCTAAGAGCTATCAAAGCTAACTTAGAGTTTACTTAACTAACTTAAACTTAAAATTAAAACCTAATAAAACTAAGAACAAAATCTTAAGGAAACCAATTTTAGCCTAGTCCCCTTGGAACTTAGAAAGTTTGAGGAAAAACAAGTACAGCCTACTAATAGTAGTAGTAGTTGAAGAATAGATAGATTCCTCTAGCAAGGTGGGTTACCTCTTTTATAGGGCACAGGTGCCTGAAATCCTTCCTCCCATGCCCAAACTTCATTCCTCACCCACAAAAATGTTAGGGTACACTTACTCCATAGGCTAGTATGTTTGTACATGTCATCAATATGTACATACATATTAATGACATTAAATCATACACACACATTATTTTTGTTCTCCCAGTTCTTTCCTTGCGGTGTACCTGTTAAGTCTGAGGGTACAGACTTGGAAACCCCCTATGCCCTTTTACCATTATCTATCTAGGTGAAAGGTCTTAGACATGTGTGGGTGTTGACTTGCTATCTGGGTGAAAGGTCCCAGACATAGATATGCTAACGTTGCCTTGGCTCAACATACATGATATGGCCTGTAGGTCCCTTGCATTACAGCCGAACTTACTTTAATATATATCTATAAACCTATTGCAATAAACCAAATATGTACATATATATGTGTGTGTTTTCTTATAGTTTAAGAAAACATATATTTATGCAAGCAAGCAGGTTAATTCTATAGGCTACACGCCCCCCTTTGATGGGGTGGTTTGCAACAATGAACCCTGTCACATAGGTATGGATGTAGGTGGTTAAGTATTTGTGGGGACAGTTTCAACACCATTTTTATAAAGATGGTATTCTAGACCCTGGTATGTTTCTGGAGTGGGAATCATGTGTACATATTCATGTTCCTCAACATGTGGTGCCTATCTAGGTTTCTGTTCAGGCCTGTTGGATTTATACTGCAGGCATCCTAAAACAAGGAAATTAATTCCAATTGCAGTTCTTTGAATAACCCCCCCCCCCCCCATCCTTTTAAAAAAAAAAATTCTCCCCAGGAGTTGTTTAGGTTCATCACCCTCATTCATTAAGTGGGTAATAGCTTGTTTGGCTTTGTCCATATTGTTAGTAATTTGTATGAGGTGGGTCTCATTTTGGGCCAATAATAATGTTAACTGTAACCCTAGTGTGGGAATGTAGACAAGAAAGGTGGGTGTACTTTGGATAGTTAAATCCTGATAGGCTGGGTTGGACTGAATAATGGTGATGTTTTCAAAAGTGGGAATAGGAGAAATAGCTTGATTCCCTATCAAAGTGGGTTGCTTTGGAGTAAAACAAAAAATTGGTTTTGTGACAGGACATGCCAAGGGACCATATTGGTACCTTTTTTTATTGGTAACCATGCAAAATTGGTTATTTCCAGCATAGGTCACCCTCTCCTTCGGAGTCTTCCACTTGGTCAGCCTCACCAGGCATGACGATGAATTCCATAATTTCTCTCCCTGCAGTCCATACAGAACAGTGTCTGTCTTAAACATGTTATACCTACAGATATACTGAGGCCCTTTTTCAGAGCAACAGGCCATCTGTGGCACTTTCCAGGTTTGAGTTGGAGTGTGATAGACCACCAAGGGAGGTGCATTAGCGTGTTCCCTATAGATGTCATCTTCGAGGTGACCTATAGAATGGACAGCAAGTAATTGCCTGTACACATCCTTGTCTGGGTCAAATACTGGTAACGAGACAGTGAATGAGACATAAACAAGGATTGTGCCATCATACAATCTTTAGAAAAGGAACAACTGTCTCTGTTGGGGTGTGGTGTCACAGATCCCATCACTCTTATAGCACCCACTGATAAATGCTGGCATGAATCCAAACATGTGGATCGTTCCTTTTCCAGCTTTTGAAAACATTTGGGACAGTACCAACTTAACAGTTGCTCATTTTTAATTAAGTCAGGAACCTTTCCCAATTTTAAGGATTGTAATGTATCAGTGATTGCATTTACAACATCTTGCCCATATGCAGAGCATATAATCTCCTTTCCTAAATGTTAGGTATATCTCTCTCATATATATGAGAGAATCATCTCTTAGACCTGGAAGGGACGTTGAAAGGTCATTGAGTCCAGCCCCCTGCCTTCACTAGCAGGACCAAGTACTGATTTTTGCCCCAGATCCCTAAGTGGCCCCCTCAAGGATTGAGCTCACAACCCTGGGTTTAGCAGGCCAATGCTCAAACCACTGAGCTATCCCTTCCCCCTCCCTGTGCTGATCATTGTTTAAAGCAATCAGCAGATTAATTTTACATTGGGTTTCATTAAATAGTTAGGTTATGTCATACATATCCACAGGAAGAGCAATTTACTGTTTATAAGTTCTGGGTTGAGTATAATAGTCCGTTTCTTTTGTGTTGGTATGTTCTGTTGCACGTGCTCAGGTAATTGAGCACGACCGTGTTGTCTGGTTTCATGGGGTTATAACAGTTCAGTCCCAAATTCGTGATTTTGGCTCTCTCTTACCCTTAGAGCAACAATAAGGGTGTAGTAAATAAGAAATATCGATGTCTGTTTTATGGTTGCAATCTGCTGGACTCCAGTTGTCGTGATTCTGTCGGATGCTGTTTACTTAAGTTCTGAGGAGGAAGTTGCTCCTGCGACCTGAATGATCGATACAGCTTTAACTGATTAGCATGGTAGATTCTGTCTCTATTACACTTGCCTCCTGTTATCCTAATTTTATACACTGCTGAACTGAGTTTATAGATGATTCGGAAGGGTCCGATCCATTGGTTACACAGCCCATGCTCTGGTGCTTTATATGGTAACAGGATTACTTGGTCTCCAACCTCCCAAGTATTCTCTCTCTGGGTTTTTGTCAAAGTAGGCCTTTGCCTTTCATCTGGATTTCTCCAATTTAGCAGCTACCTGCAAGTGGACCAGATTTAAATGTTCTTGCAGATTCTGCAGGTAGGTATCCATTTTTATTCCCTCAAATTGAGTGACACTGGTGCGCCAATTTAAATGTTCTGGTAATCACATAGTTTGGCCACACTTCAAAGGGTGTTTTATCAGTAGATGCAGCCGGTGTCACTCTGAATGCCATTAAAATTAGAGGCATGAGAGTGTCCCAGTTATGCCCATTGGCATCAACCAGTTTCCTCAACATCACTTTTATAGTCTGATTGGTTCGTTCCACCATCCCAGATGACTGTGGTCTGTATGGGATGTGTAGTCTCTGCGGGACTCCCATTAATTTAAGACAGTCCCTAAAGAACTGTCCAGTAAAATGTGATCCCTGGTCAGACTCCACCTTTGCAGGTATCCCCCATCGAGAGAAGACTTACTCTACTAGGACCTTGGTGGTGGCTGTTGTAGTATTGGCCTTAAGAGGAAATGCCTTTACCCACTTTGAAAAAGGATCGACACTCACTAACACATATTGGCTACCTCTTTGAGTCCTTGGCAAAGGACATAAGAACATAAGAACGGCCGTACTGGGTCAGACCAAAGGTCCATCTAGCCCAGTATCCTGTCTACCGACAGTGGCCAGTGCCAGGTGCCCCAGAGGGAGTGAACCTAACAGGTAATGATCAAGTGATCTCTCTCCTGCCATCCATCTCCACCATCTGACAAACAGAGGCTAGGGACACCATTCCTTACCCATCCTGGCTAATAGCCATTAATGGACTTAACCTCCATGAATTGATCCAGTTCTCTTTTAAACGCGGTTATAGTCCTAGCCTTCATAACCTCCTCAGGCAAGGAGTTCCACAAATTGACTGTGTGCTGTGTGAAGAACTTCCTTTTATTTGTTTTAAACCTGCTACCCATTAAATTTCATTTGGTGGCCCCTAGTTCTTGTATTATGGGAATAACTTTTCCTTATCTACTTTCTCCACATCACTCATGATTTTATATACTTGTATCATATCCCCCCTTAGTCTTCTCTTTTCCAAGCTGAAAAGTCCTAGCCTCTTTAATCTCTCCTCATATGGGACCTCTTCAAACCCCTAATCATTTTAGTTGCCCTTCTCTGAACCTTTTCTAGGGCCAGTATATCTTTTTTGAGATGAGGAGACCACATCTGTACGCAGTATTCAACATGTGGATGTACCATCAATTTATATAAGGGCAATAATATATTCTCAGTCTTATTCTCTATCCCCTTTTTAATGATTCCTAACATCCTGTTTGTTTTTTTGACCGCCTCTGCACACTGCATGGACGTCTTCAGAGAACTATCCACTATGACTCCAAGATCTCTTTCCTGATTCGTTGTAGCTAAATTAGCCCCCAGCATATTGTATGTATAGTTGGGGTTGTTTCTTCCAATGTGCATTACTTTACATTTATCCACATTAAATTTCATTTGCCATTTTGTTGCCCAATCACTTAGTTTTGTGAGATCTTTTTGAAGTTCTTCACAGTCTGCTTTGGTCTTAACTATCTTGAGCAGTTTAGTATCATCTGCAAACTTTGCCACCTCACTTTTTACCCCTTTCTCCAGATCATTTATGAATAAGTTGAATTGGATTGGTCCTAGGACTGACCCTTGGGGAACACCACTAGTTACCCCTCTCCATTCTGAGAATTTACCATTAATTCCTATCCTTTGTTCCCTGTCTTTTAACCAGTTCTCAATCCATGAAAGGACCTTCCCTTTTATCCCATGACAACTTAGTTTACATAAGAGCCTTTGGTGAGGGACCTTGTCAAAGGCTTTCTGGAAATCTAAGTACACTATGTCCACTGGATCCCCCTTGTCCACATGTTTGTTGACCCCTTCAAAGAACTCTAATAGATTAGTAAGACACGATTTCCCTTTACAGAAACCATGTTGACTTTTGCCCAACAATTTCTGTTCTTCTATTTGCCCTGGTACTGACGTTAGACTTACCGGTTTGTAATTGCCAGGATCACCTCTAGAGCCCTTTTTAAATATTGATGTTACATTAGCTATCTTCCAGTCACTGGGTATAGAAGCCGATTTAAAGGACAGGTTACAAACCATAGTTAACTGCTCTGCAACTTCACATTTGAGTTTTCAGAACTCTTGGGTGAATGCCATCTGGTCCCGGTGACTTGTTAATGTTAAGTTTATCAATTAATTCCAAAACCTCCTAGTGACACTTCAATCTGTAAAAAGCAACAAAGTCCTGTGGCACCTTATAGACTAACAGACGTATTGGAGCATAAGCATGCATCTGACAAAGTGGGTATTCACCCATGAAAGCTTATGCTACAATACATCTGTTAGTCTGTAAGGTGCCACAGGACTCTTTTTGTTGCTTTTTACAGATCCAGACTAACACGGCTACCCCTCTGATACTTCAATCTGTGACAGTTCCTCAGATTTGTCACCTACAAAAGCCGGCTCAGGTTTGGGAATCTCCCTAACATCCTCAGCCGTGAAGACTGAAGCAAAGAATTAGTTTAGTTTCTCCGTAATGACTTTATCGTCTTTAAGCGCTCCTTTTCTATCTCTATCATCGAGGGGCCCCACTGGTTGTTTAGCAGGCTTCCTGCTTCTGATGTACTTAAAAAAACATTGTTATTACCTTTTGAGTTTTTGGCTAGCCGTTCTTCAAACTCCTCTTCGGCTTTTCTTATTACATTTTTACACTTAATTTGGCAGTGTTTATACTCCTTTCTATTTAACTCACTAGGATTTGACTTCCACTTTTTAAAAGATGCCTTTTTATCTCTCACTGCTTCTTTTACATGGTTGTTAAGCCACGATGGCTTAGGTTTTTTTTACCGTGTTTCTTTAATTTGGGGTATACATTTAAGTTGGGCCTCTATTATGGTGTCTTTAAAAAGTGCCCATGCAGCTTGCAGGGATTTCACTTTAGTCACTGTACCCTTTAATTTCTGTTTAATGAACCCCCTCATTTTTGCATAGTTCCCCCTTTTTGAAATTAAATGCCACAGTGTTGGGCTGTTGAGATGTTCTTCTCACCACAGGGATGTTAAATATTATATTATGGTCACTATTTCCAAGCGGTCCTGTTATAGTTACCTCTTAGACCAGCTCCTGTGCTCCATTCAAGACTAAATCTAGAGTTGCCTCTCCCCTTGTGGGTTCCCTTACCAGCTGCTCCAAGAGGCAGTCATTTAAAGTATCAAGAAATTTTGTCTCCGCATTTCATCCTGAGGTGACACATTCCCAGTCAATAGGGGGGTAATTGAAATCCCCCACTATTATTGAGTTCTTAATTTTATAGCCTCTAATTTCCCATCATCACTATCACCGTCCTGGTCAGGTGGTTGATAATAGATCCCTAATGTTATATTCTTATTACAGCATGAAATTACTATCCATAGAGATTCTATGGAACATGTGGATTCACTTAAGATTTTACTTCATGTGATTCTACATTTTTCTTTCACATAGTGCCACTCCTCCTACCCCCACCCCCCCTCACGACCTGTTCTGTCCTTCCGATATATTTTGTACCCCGGAATGATTGTGTCCCATTGATTGTCCTCAGTCCACCAGGTTTCAGTAATGCCTATTATATCAATATCCTCCTTTATCACGAGGCACTCTAGTTCACCCATCTTATTATTTAGACTTCTAGCATTTGTGTACAAGCACTTTAAAAACTTGCCACTGTTTATTTGTCTGCCCTTTTATGATGTGTCCGATTCTTTATGTGAATGTTTCTCATCTGATCTGGCCCTTACATTATCCTCCTCCATCCTCTGCTCCTGACTATAACCTAGAGAATTTCTACCAATAGACTCTCCTCTGAGAAGTCTGTCCGATCCACGTGCTCCTCTGCAGCAGTCGGCTTTCCCTCCCAGTTTAAAAACTGCTCTGCAACCCTGTCAAGGCTGTATCCCCACTTTGAACTTTAGGGTACAAATGTAGGGGCCTGCATGAAAACTTCTAAGCTTAACTACCAGCTTAGTTCTGGTCCGCTGCCACCATCCCAAAGCTAATTCCCTTTCCTGGGTAGCCTTGAGAGACCTTCACCAATTCCCTGGTGAATACAGATCCAAACTCCTTGGATCTTAAATAAGGAGAAATTGACCCTTCCCCCCTCCTTCCTTTCACCAACTCCTGGTGAATACAGATCCAAACCCCCTTTGGATCTTAAAACAAGGAGAAATCAATCAGGTTCTTAAAAAGAAGGCTTTTAATTAAAGAAAAAGGTAAAAATCATCTCTGTAAAATCAGTATGGAAAATAACTTTACAGGGTAATCAAACTTAAAGAGCTCAGAGGACCCCCCTCTTCTGTCTTAGGTTCAAAGTACAGCAAACAAAAATAAACACTCTGGTAAAAGGTACATTTACAAGTTGAGAAAACAAAGTAAATCTAAGACGCCTTGCCTGGCTTTTACTTACAATTTTGAAATAAGAGAGACTTGTTTAGAAAGATGGGGAGAACCTGGATTGATGTCTGGTCCCTCTCAGTCCCAAGAGCGAACAACCCCTTAAACAAAGGACACACACAAAAACCTTTCCCCCCCCAAGATTTGAAAGTATCTTGTCCCCTTATTGGTCCTTGGGGTCAGGTGTCAGCCAGGTTACCCGAGCTTCTTAACCCTTTACAGGTAAAAGGATTTGGAGTCTCTGGCTAGGAGGGATTCCATAGCACTGTACACAGGAGAGCTGTCACCCTTCCCTTTATAGTTATGACACGCCCCCCAAATCACAGATAGTGTTGGACGTCCGGTTCCACACTGGCTGTGATTTCTTCCTGGAGCTCTAGGAGAAAACAGAGTTAATAAAACACATGTACCTTTAGACATACTACTGATTATATAAAAACTAACAATATGTTTTATTTTAAGAACAATTGTTAACCAGTTAACTCTGGGAAACTTTCCCGGGAGAGTGCATCAGCCACTTTGTTAGAAGCTCCCGAAATGTGTTGTATTTCAAAATCAAAATCTTGGAGAGCTAAACTCCACCGAAGAAGTTTTTTGTTATTTCCCTTGGCGGTATGAAGCCACTGTAGCGCAGCATGGTCTGTTTGTAGTTGGAAGTGCCGTCCCCAAACATATGGGCGTAGCTTTTTCAGCGCGTACACAATGGCGTAGCATTCCTTTTCGCTGATTGACCAGTGGCTTTCCCTCTCAGACAGTTTCTTGCTGAGAAACACGACAGGATGGAATTTTTGATCCGGTCCTTCCTGCATTAAAACTGCTCCCACGCCTCGCTCGGAAGCATCTGTGGTTACTAGGAACGGTTTGTCAAAGTCTGGGGCCCTTAGCACAGGGTCAGACATGAGTGTTGCCTTAAGCTGGTTAAAGGCCTTTTGACACTTATCAGTCCACTGAACTGCATTTGGCTGTTTCTTTCTGGTTAGGTCTGTCAGCGGGGCGGCGATTTGGCTGTAATGTGGTACAAATCGCCTATAATATCCGGCCAAGCCTAAGAAGGATTGGACCTGTTTCTTTGACTTTGGAACCGGCCACTTTTGGATAGCATCCACTTTGGCCTGTAGGGGATTTATAGTTCCTTGACCCACCTGGTGCCCCAGGTATGTCACTCTGTTTTGGCCTATTTGACACTTTTTAGCCTTAACAGTTAGTCCTGCCTGCCGGATGCGCTCGAAGACTTTTTTCAGGTGCTCCAGGTGTTCTGTCCATGAATCAGAAAAAATGGCCACATCATCGAGATAGGCAACTGCAGATTCTCCCAATCCCGCCAAGAGACCATCTACAAGTCTTTGGAAGGTGGCGGGTGCATTTCGCAACCCGAAAGGGAGTACATTGAATTCATACACCCCTGCCTGGGTGACGAAGGCTGACCTTTCCTTAGCGGGTTCATCTAGTGGTACTTGCCAGTACCCTTTGGTTAAGTCTAAAGTAGAGATGAATTGGGCATGTCCCAATTTTTCCAATAGCTCATCTGTGCGTGGCATTGGATAGTTGTCAGGACGAGTTACAGCATTTAGCTTACGGTAGTCCACGCAAAAGCGTATTTCCCCATCTGGTTTGGGAACTAGAACCACTGGAGATGCCCATGCACTGGTAGAGGGGCGGATTATACCCATCTGTAGCATGTCCTGGATCTCCCTTTGTATAGCCGCTTGGGCATGAGGTGACTCCCGGTAGGGTGGGGTTCTAATTGGGTGAGCATTACCTGTGTCAATGGAGTGGTATGCCCGTTCGGTCCGTCCTGGAGTGGCTGAGAAAATCGGTGCAAAGCTTGTGCACAGCTCCTTTATCTGCTGTCGCTGCAGACGTCCTAGGGTCGTGGAGAGGTTCACCTCTTCCACGCCACCATTCCTTTTTCCTTCGTAGTAGACACCTGCAGGCCACTCCGCGTCATCTGTTTCCTGGGCTGTAAACTGGCAAACGTTTAATTCTCTAGAATAAAAGGGCTTAAGAGAATTAACATGGTATACCTTAGGCTTTATGTTGGAGGTGGGGGAGGCTATGAGATAGTTAACAGCTCCTAGGCGCTCCTGGACCGTGAATGGTCCTTCCCACGACGCTTCCATTTTATGGGCCTGGAGCGCCTTTAAAACCATGACTTGGTCTCCTACTTTGAAGGACCGTTCTCTGGAATGTTTATCATACCAGGCCTTTTGCTCTTTTTGAGCATCCTTTAGGTTTTCTTTAGCAAGGGCTAAAGAGTGTCGGAGGGTGTTTTGTAGGTTGCTTACAAAGTCTAGAATGTTAGTTCCTGGAGAAGGCGTAAACCCCTCCCATTGCTGCTTCACCAACTGTAATGGCCCCTTAACCTCGTGGCCATACACAAGTTCAAATGGTGAAAACCCTAAACTGGGATGTGGTACAGCCCTGTAGGCAAAAAGCAACTGCTGCAACACTAGGTCCCAATCATTGGAGTGTTCATTTACGAATTTACGTATCATGGCCCCCAAAGTTCCATTAAACCTCTCCACCAGACCATTGGTTTGATGGTGATGAGGGGTGGCAACCAAGTGATTCACCCCATGAGCTTCCCACAGGTTTTTCATGTTCCCTGCCAGGAAATTAGTTCCCGAATCTGTAAGGATGTCGGAGGGCCAACCTACCCTGGCAAAAATGTTTGCTAATGCCTGGCACACACTTTTAGCCTTGGTGTTGCTTAAGGGTACAGCTTCCGGCCATCGGGTAGCAAAATCCATGAAAGTTAGTACGTACTGCTTTCCTCTGGGTGTCTTCTTTGGGAAAGGACCCAGAATATCCACAGCTACTCGCTGAAATGGGACCTCAATTATGGGTAGTGGCTGGAGAGGGGCTTTAACCTGGTCTTGGGGCTTTCCCACTCGTTGGCACACCTCACAAGACCGGACATAATTAGCAACGTCCTTGCCCATTCCCTCCCAGTGGAAGGACTTCCCCAACCGGTCTTTGGTTCTGTTCACCCCAGAATGGCCACTGGGATGATCATGGGCTAAGCTTAAGAGTTTTACCCGATACTTAGTGGGAACTACCAACTGTCTTTGAGGATGCCAGTCTTCCTGGTGCCCACCAGAAAGAGTCTCCTTGTATAAAAGTCCTTTTTCTACAACAAACCGGGATCGGTTAGAAGAGCTGAGAGGCGGTGGGGTGCTCCGTGCCGCCGCCCAAGCTTTTTGAAGGCTGTCATCTGCTTCCTGCTCGGCCTGGAACTGTTCCCTTGATGCTGGAGACATCAGTTCCTCCTTGGACTGTGGACTGGGGCTTGGTCCCTCTGGAAGCGATGCAGGTGCTGGGGATTTTTTCATTGACTGTGAACCGCTGTCCGCTGGTGCACTATGTGGTATTTCAGGCTCTGGCTGAGCCTCTTGGGTAGGGTTATCTGCTGCTTCCGCCAGTTTAGGCTCGCTGGTGCCCTCTGGCATTGGAGTTGTAGACGGGGTTGCAAGCGCTGGACTCAGTGCTGGCAATGGTTCTGGTGCTGGTTGCATTGCCAGTTCCGGTTCTGGGACTGGCTTTGGCTGGGTCTCTGGGATTGGATCCACTACGGCTGTTGCAGTCGTTGGCAGGGGATCCGGTTCCACCACCTGTGTTTGGGTCTCCGGTAACACAGACGGGGCCCTGGTGGACGGCTCAGGAACAGGGATGGGGGTGAAAGCTTGCTTAGCCTGGCTGCGGGTGACGATTCCCACCCTCTTGGCTAGCTTCACATGGTTGGCCAAGTCTTCCCCCAGCAGCATGGGAATGGGATAATTGTCATAGACTGCAAAAGTCCACATTCCTGACCAGCCCTTGTACTGGACATGCAACTGGGCTGTAGGCAAGGTTACAGACTGTGACACGAAGGGTTGAATTGTCACTGTAGCCTCCGGGTTGATGAGTTTGGGGTCCACTAGGGATTGGTGAATAGTTGACACTTGTGCCCCAGTGTCCCTCCAAGCGATAACCTTCTTTCCGCCCACTCTCAAGGTTTCCCTTCGCTCCGAGGGTATGAGAGAGGCATCTGGGTCTGGGGTTTTTTGGTGTGATTGGGGTGTAATGAACTGTAATCGGTTGGGGTTCTTGGGGCAGTGAGCCTTTATATGCCCCAGTTCATTACATTTAAAACATCGCCCTGCTAAGGTATCACCGGGGCGATGTTGGTTGATGGAGACTGGTGTGGTGGGGTGAGAAGGCGTCTGGGGTTTCCCTTGGGATGTGGGTGGGGCCTTGGGTTGTCCCCGGTGATAAGGTTTTGTTTCGGCTTGCCCCTTCTGATATTCGCTCCAACTGCTACTAGCTTTTTTCTTTTTTGTCACCTCCACCCATTTGGCTCCAATCTCCCCCGCCTCGGTTACAGTTTTGGGCTTCCCATCTAGGATGTACCTTTCTATTTCCTCAGGAACACCCTCTAAAAACTGCTCCATTTTTACTAGGGAAAGCAGATCTTCCAGAGATTTAACATTTGCTCCTGATACCCAGGCATCACAATTTTTGTCAATGTGGTAGGCATGCCGGGTAAATGACACATCTGGTTTCCACCTTAGGGTTCTGAACCGCCGACGGGCATGCTCGGGTGTTAGCCCCATTCTGAGTCTGGCCTTGTTTTTAAAAAGTTCATAACTGTTCATGTGTTCCTTAGGCATTTCAGCCGCCACTTCTGCTAAGGGTCCACTGAGCTGCAGCCTCAGCTCTACCATGTACTGGGTTGGAGGGATGTCGTATCCAAGGCAGCCCCTTTCAAAATTTTCTAAGAAGGCCTCAGTATCATCGCCTGCCTTGTAGGTGGGGAATTTCCTGGGATGGGAAGTGGTACCTGGAGAGGAGTTGTTAGGATGGTCTGATGCACCCTGCCTAGTCCTTGCTGCTTCCAGTTCCATCTCTTTTTTTTTCAGCTCCATCTCTCTTTTATGGGCCTCCTGTTTGGCTTTTTCTTCTCTTTCATGGGCCTCCTGTTTGGCTTTCTCTTCTCTGTCATGTTTGGCTTTTTCCAGCTCCATCTCTCTCTTGTGGGCCTCCTCTTCAAGTTTTTTAATTTGAAGCAGTCTTTGATGTTTTCTTTCATTTTCTTCTGCTTCTAGTTTGGCCAGTTCTATTTTGTTAGCTGCTTCTTTGGTAGTCATTTTCCTGTTTTCTTGTGCTGGGTCACACCCTCTGCAGTTGACTGAAACTGGGATGTATTTAGCTCAGGCTCCTGCTGAGTGCTGCTGAGTTAACAGAGACTTTCTAACTAGCTACTTCCGAGGATGTAAAAAGAAAAAAAAACAATTCAGCTTGTAAATTACCTTTACCAGATCAAAGTTTGCTCACTTATTGAACCGTTCTCTTAACAAAGGACCTTGTTAAAAAAACTTAACACCTCTGCCTTCAGGCAAGGAGAGATAAGATATGCATCTACCTTCAGCTTTGCTCTCCAAGCAGCTAGAAGGAAAAAAAAATCTCTTACTGGCTTTTGGGTTTAAAACGATCCCACCTCTGCCACCATGTCAAGGCTGTATCCCCACTTTGAACTTTAGGGTACAAATGTAGGGGCCTGCATGAAAACTTCTAAGCTTAACTACCAGCTTAGTTCTGGTCCGCTGCCACCATCCCAAAGCTAATTCCCTTTCCTGGGTAGCCTTGAGAGACCTTCACCAATTCCCTGGTGAATACAGATCCAAACTCCTTGGATCTTAAATAAGGAGAAATTGACCCTTCCCCCCTCCTTCCTTTCACCAACTCCTGGTGAATACAGATCCAAACCCCCTTTGGATCTTAAAACAAGGAGAAATCAATCAGGTTCTTAAAAAGAAGGCTTTTAATTAAAGAAAAAGGTAAAAATCATCTCTGTAAAATCAGTATGGAAAATAACTTTACAGGGTAATCAAACTTAAAGAGCTCAGAGGACCCCCCTCTTCTGTCTTAGGTTCAAAGTACAGCAAACAAAAATAAACACTCTGGTAAAAGGTACATTTACAAGTTGAGAAAACAAAGTAAATCTAAGACGCCTTGCCTGGCTTTTACTTACAATTTTGAAATAAGAGAGACTTGTTTAGAAAGATGGGGAGAACCTGGATTGATGTCTGGTCCCTCTCAGTCCCAAGAGCGAACAACCCCTTAAACAAAGGACACACACAAAAACCTTTCCCCCCCCCAAGATTTGAAAGTATCTTGTCCCCTTATTGGTCCTTGGGGTCAGGTGTCAGCCAGGTTACCCGAGCTTCTTAACCCTTTACAGGTAAAAGGATTTGGAGTCTCTGGCTAGGAGGGATTCCATAGCACTGTACACAGGAGAGCTGTCACCCTTCCCTTTATAGTTATAACAAACCCTTTTAATGTTAAGTGCCAGCAGTCTGGTTCCACTTTGGTTTAGGTGGAGTCCATCTCTCCTGTATAGGCGCCCCCTATCCCAAAAGTTTCCCTAGTTCCTAATGAATCTAAACCCCTTCTCTCTACACCATCATCTCATCCATGCACTGAGACTCTGAAGCTCTGCCTGCCTACCTGGCCCTGCGCGTGGAACTGGGAGCATTTCTGAGAATGCCCCCATAGAGGTCCTGGATTTCAGTCTCTTCCCTAGCAGCCTAAATTTGGCCTCCAGGACGTCTCTCCTACCCTTCCCTATGTCATTGGTACCTACATGTACCACGACCACCGGCTCCTCCCCAGCACTACACATAAGTCTGTCTAGATGCCTCGAGAGATCCGCAACCTTCGCACCAGGCAGGCAAGTCACCATACAGTTCTCCCGGTCATCACAAACCCAGCTATGTTTCTAACTATTGAATTTCCCATTACTAAACACCTGCCATTTTCCAATTACTGGAGTTCCCTCCCCCGGAGAGGTAATGTCAATGCAAGAGGATACCCTAACACCATCTGGAAGGAGGGTCCCAACTAGGGGGAGGTTTCCCTCTGCTCCCATTGACTGCTTTGCTTCCCCGGGCCTTTCATCCTCCTCAACAGCGCAGGGGCTGTCTGACCGGAGGTGGGACAATTCTACAGTGTCCCGGAAAGCCTCATCAACATACCTCTCTGCCTCCCTTAGCTCCTCCAGTTCCGCCACCCTAGCCTTCAAAGCCCGTACGCAGTCTGAGGGCCAGGAGCTCCTTGCACCGAAGGCGCACATATGCCACCCGCCCACAGGGCAGGTAATCATACATGCTACACTCAGTGCAATAAACTGGATAGCCACTACTCTGCTGCTGGGCTTCTGCCTGCATTCTCTCCTGCAGCTACCTAGTTAATGAAAGGGTTTTGTTTACATTCAAAACTTCTTGATTTAGTTTGGGTTACGGGTTTAAAGAACAGCAAGTGAACCTTGCCCCCTTCCCACTCCCCTTCCAAACTCCCTTCCGAAACTCCCTGTTAGCAGCCTCTGGTCGCAAAGCTCCCTGGTCGCTTGCACACTGCTTTATAAAGCCCTTGCCTTCTTGATAGCCCTGCTCATTGATTAAAGCGCCGCCAATTAACAGAGGCTTCTAGCTTTCAAACCTACAAAGTCAATCTGCAAAGCCATCCAAGGACCTCCATAAACCTGAGATTTTAATGGCACATATCTTTTGGATGGAATTGGATTGGCTTGGGCACATGCCAGACAGTTATCACAATATTGTTGCACATCCATCCTAAGAAGTGGCCACATCCCACAGATGCAAGATGCTGGACAGTTTTGTACACTCCCTGGTGTCCTCTGTTGTCAGATGCTACCGTTGTGGTGCTCTGCTTTCTCCTATGTTGATACCACTCGGCTGCGTGCGTGTGTTCCCTCTGTGTGCTGCCCCAGCTCTGTGCAGATAGCTGACCCAGCAGACCCAAAGAGAACCCCCAATAAGCACAGAGTCTAGTAAGATGCAAAGTCACGTCGACTAGGTTTATTGCGATCTTGGACACAATAGCAGTTCCCTGTAGGTTTCTTAGCCTAACTCAGGGCATACTACGAGAAAGTGCCTCTTGGCAATGGACCCGGCTCAGTCAGTGGCGGGACTTTCCACTGCCCCCTCGGCCGGACAAAGACACCACCCCAGGGATACATTCTTATACACTGGTACAAACAAGTTACACATCACTCCTGACGTATTGAGGTGCAACCCCTCTACGTAGCAAGGTGCCGCCTTTCACCTTGTACAGATTGGTTCGATCAAAACAACTCTATCCATCATTTTACCCTTTTGCCCCTGTCATTGGGATGGGTCGGCCTGTTCCATGTTATCTGTGGAATGTTCCAGTATAGTGTGTTTTGGTACCATGTTTGTACTTTAACTTTGCTAGGTGTATATTTATGCAACATCAGCCCTTTTCCTGCCAGCTTCTGTGAACCGAGCCGGCCTCCAGCGCACAGTCTGACTTTGCTTTCTAGCCAAGTCTCGACCATTACTTCAGTTCAGGCCTCATACTGGGCCTTTATTAGGGCCTTCACTTACTACATTCCCCCACTTTTGGTCTTTTTATGGGGAGGATGTTTACCCATCGTCCCGGCAAACCATAATGCATGGACTAAAGATAACCCAGTGGGCTAAACACTTATGTGGTTACCTTATTTTACCATTCATACACTCATGCCCCATCTGTCTCTTTAGTCTGCACATTCCCTCATACGACTGAGGGACAGATTTTATTATCCAATTTTATTTTCAGTCCCTTATGGTGGGCCTGGGAATGTTAGGCCCGGGACCATAACTGAGGAATGTACTATTATGATTGAGCCTTAGAGGCACTCCCAAATAATTAATATATATCAATTATATGGATATGGCATATATATTTGGAGTGTGTATGGGCATATATGTATGTGTACATATGATACCACCTTGTATCCAAGCATAACCATGTTTTTCCAGTCTGGTGTTGTACTCTGGCCCTTTTACTTTGGTGACACACATAGAAACACACTCCTATTAGGGCAATTCCAGTTATCATCTGTCTTATCATTAGTAGTAAGCTGAGTATTTTGAAATATTGGGATAGGGATTGTGAAAGTGTGTCCCACAGTGCTATGTATATGAGAAGTAAAACAGAAATTTGGAGTAGTGACACTACCACTGAGGCCTTTATATATAAATATATTGTAATTAGTTACTACCCAGTACTGTCCATTCATGTTATAGGTTACCCTTACTGCTGGTTGTCACGCTCTGGTATGCTTTACTGGGCAGGAAACAGAAGTGGCTAGCTTCTCTGTTCCACTGGATGCGCGGCTCTGCGATACACCAGTAGTTGACATAGATCCAGTTGTTTATTATGGATGCTGTCTTCCAGATAACCTGCTGAATGGACAGTAACCAATTTATTAAATATTGCTGTGTCAAGATTTAATAGTGGTACCTAGTCACTGAACAAAATTGTTTTGAATAATATGTGCCTCAGTTAGGATGCAGTGTCAGTAACCCAAATTATGACTGGTATTAACAGGGAATTTGTTTACCCAATTTGTAGTTACTAGGTAACGTTTTGTTTGTTTACCACTTTGTTTTTTCCTTGCCTTCATGTTGTTTGCTGCCATTTGTTTGTTAATTTTTACCTGTGTGTTGGTTAAACAGTTTAGCAAGGTTATGCACATTGTAAGTGTTGTACAGCAATAATACAATACAGCAATAAGACAACAGTACAACAGTAGTACAGCAATAATACAGTTGTTTTTACATAGTAACCAAGTTGAAATTAATTGATGGCTTATTCTGGTCCAGCTAGTGGTTTTTAGCTGATTGTTAACTTAATTGTTCATATATGGTAGATAGAGATGTGTTTGACCAGTCTCTTATTTATAAAGCACTTCGTTTTTCTTTTCTTGATGCTTGGGGGTTTCTTCACTGTATACTGATATCATCTGGTATTTTTGTGGCGTGATGTCTTCTGGTGTCTTTAGTCTGTAGGATGCAACTTAAACAACTTGTGTTAGTTAACAGAGTAAAGTTTTTGTTTTTTGTTTTCAGTAACCCAAAATTTAATACACAGTTTAACTTAGTTTGTTTACAATGTAATAAGAACAAGGTAAGAGGGACCGAGCCTTTTATAACACAAGCTATACTTTTGCAATTGTTGTATAGACATTCTTTTTCATTTGAGGTGCATTACTAATATTTCATACAAAATGTAATGCTTAACGGCTAAAATAAATGCTCACAATCTTCCATGAGAAGGTGTATTGCTTTCCCTTGCCCAACACTTTGTTTCAGCAAGAGTTAGTAACATAATTTTAACAAGCTTTTTAGAATTAATTTGCTTGAGATACTAACTTCACTCTTGTTAACGGTTTAGATGCACAAACTTTAACAACCATTGCTTCCCATTAACACAACATAACAAAAGAAAAGCATAAAATTAAACCAACTATAAAATTAAACCAAAATAAATTTTAAATACAGGTACATGCAAATACTTTGAGGGTATTCTTTCATGATGCTTTGTTATGTTTGGGAGCCAAAGGTGGAAACCTGTTGAAATTGTTTGGTTAGGTTTATGCATAAATTGTTGTTTTAAAACATTTTGGTTATGACATTCTTATAACTATATTTAAAAGTGCAAACAAGTTTATAAAAAGGCCAAACAAGAAATTAACATTTTGTTAATATTATCTTTACCTTAATGTTGAGGTTTCCCCTTACATTTTTCTTTGAATAACAAATAAAAAAAAACAACAACTTAAAAACAAAACAAAACTGTGATTGATAAGAGAGTGCTTTTTGTATGCAGTTGCATTATTTGTTGAGGCAGAAATATATGTACATATATTTTTAACTGAAACCTTTCTGAACTTTGCACAAAAATTGGTGTTAATCATACTACGATTATACCCCAACCATGATCTTAAAATAATGTGGTACCACATATACATATATTTTTAAAAGGGTATAAAATTGACTTTTGTTGCAACAAAATAAAAATAATAAAAAATAGTCACGTAACACACACAACATACAACACAAGACAACACACATGACATACAGGACAAACTTACAATTAACAACAAATGGTGCCAGAATTCTATTCATAACTATACAAAATAAGGCAAATAAAAAAATTTAAAGGGTTAAACATTTGAATAAACAAATTATTTCCTTATTTAAAATTTGTAACATAAAGTGATTAAAAATATATTAATATTTGCTAAATGTATTGTATTAATTTGGTAACCAGGAATTTTGCATTACTTTATATTTAACATTATTTTAAACCTCTGCTGTATGGAAATAAGAAAAGCCCATGTTTCAAATTAGTTAGTGGTTAGGATTAGAAGCAGAGAGTGCATTTCTGATGTTTGGCAACCCTATCGTCAAGAAAGTTAGGAATAATTTCAGCTGTTGCATTCCTGAAGGGTTAAAATAATTAATTTACTGGATTTATTTAAAGTAATGTTTTTACCTTGTTTTCTTTGTTTCCTGTTTTATTCTGTTTTCAATTGCTTTATTTTTTGGAGGTTTCTGTAAAAACTATAACTTTAAACTTTTAAAACAAAAAGAGAGCAGAAGTGAGGAGAAGCAGGGGAAGGGGGGGGGGGGGGGGGGTGAAGAGCAACCTAGGAAGGTAGCGAGACCTGAGCCAAGAGAGATTAACTCTATCAAGATATTTGAAAGTACAGGCAGCAGCAGTGGCAAGTTTAGCAAACTAAGAAAGCATATAAAGGACAAAACTTAACCGGTATGTAAAAATATTTTAAAAAGAAGGTTCTATTTTCAGATATGAGCGCGGAGTGTGGTTCTGTGGGTCAAGCAGTTGGGAACCTGCACAGTTGGGATCCGCGCCCCTGGTTTTTATTCTGGCTTTGAGAGGAGAATGGGGGTAGTTACCTGCTCTTGTAAAACCTGAATTTGTTCCCCCAATGTCTGTTGCTTTTGTGTGCATGCCAGATGGATGGCGGGAGTGCCCTTTTTTGCTGCAGTTAACTGGTTTTGGGCATCTCCATGTGTTAATGCATTAATTCTAGGTGTTAACCCACTTAATTTTGGTTTTTTACTTTGAAATTCTTTTTTATTTACTCTCCTGCGATTGAGTCGCAGCTCCTGTCTTCTAATGTGCTCTGTGAACTGTTCCATATTTTTTTTTCCATAGGATTTATTAATTCTGTGAAAGTATTATGTGCTACTCTTTCCTTCTGTGCACTTGTCCCATTCTGACAGGCACCAGTCTAGGTCTCAGTTTAAGTTTAACTGGAACCTGGCTTTTATCATAAGGTGGTGGTTGCAATGCAGTGAACCCCGTTTCATCTTTTAATTTTACTAGGACCACCTTTTTCCACTTCTGTCCCCATTCTTCAGGCACAGGGTAGCTACCTGAAGCCTGCTGTTTACCACCAATATTTATAACAGGGGACAGCACATGTATTTTTTGTAGGTTACTTGCAGCTGTTTTCAGTGTTTCACTCTGTTCCTGTACTGGTTGTCTCTGGGCTGCTTGCCATCCTGCAAGGGCGGTGGGAGCATTCCAGGGCTGTGTAGCTTTTTTTTATTCTTTTAACTCTTTGTTACTGTTACTTGCCCTGCCAAATTTGTGGTGTGCTGTTTTAACCATCTCACTGCCATAGACATTAGTTGCAGAATTCTTGCTTTTTTACTTTTATTATTTTTTAGTGCCTTGGTTTCTACCATCGCTCTACATATGCCAGTCCATGTTTCCCCACTCTCTTTTTTAAATTCATATGGACCCCCTTTACTGGCAATCCAGCGGGTCCAAGAGTTATCAAACTCCGTGGGGATTATAAGGGAAGGGATCAGGGGGTTTCCTAGCTTGAGGTTTGCTGCCATGTTAGATTGCGATTCTTACCACGGCAGGTTCGCTTACTCACCAGATCAGCGGTCGGGGTCACCAGTGTTGTCAGATGCTACCGGTGTGGTGCTCTGCTTTCTCCTATGTTGATATCACTCGGCTGCGTGCGTGTGTTCCCTCTGTGTGCTGCCCCAGCTCTGCGCAGATAGCTGACCCAGCAGACCCAAATAGAACCCCCAATAACCACAGAGTCTAGTAAGATGCAAAGTCACGTCGACTAGGTTTATTGCGATCTTGGACACAATAGCAGTTCCCTGTAGGTTTCTTAGCCTAATTCAGGGCCTATTACGAGAAAGTGCCTCTTGGCAATGGACCCGGCTCAGTCAGTGGCGGGACTTTCCACTGCCCCCTTGGCCGGACAAAGACACCACCCCAGGGATACATTCTTATACACAGGTACAAACAAGTTACACATCACTCCTGACGTATTGAGGTGCAACCCCTCTACGTAGCAAGGTGCCGCCTTTCACCTTGTACAGATTGGTTTGATCAAAACAACTCTATCCATCATTTTACCCTTTTGCCCCTGTCATTGGGATGGGTCGGCCTGTTCCATGTTATCTGTGGAATGTTCCAGTATAGTGTGTTTTGGTACCATGTTTGTACTTTAACTTTGCTAGGTGTATATTTATGCAACATCAGCCCTTTTCCTGCCAGCTTCTGTGAACCGAGCCGGCCTTCAGCGCACAGTCTGACTTTGCTTTCTAGCCAAGTCTCGACCATTACTTTAGTTCAGGTCTCATACTGGGCCTTTATTAGGGCCTTCACTTACTACATCCTCCTGTAGGAGTGTCATGAACCATGTACATAATTTCCCTCTGTAAGTGAGCTGGAACTACCCATACAGGGAAAAGACTTTCTGTATACATGAGAACTCCGTCCACTACCTGCAAATGCTGCTCATATCTTCTGTACAAAGGATCTACTGTTAGCGACCCTTCTCCTGTCTTGGAAAGCTCTTGAATTACTTTTACTATGTCTCGATCTGATTTCTGCATCTTTTAAATCCGGTATGTCAGCCTGTACAACTTTAGTTGTGGCAATAGAGCATCTGGGACTAGGGGTAACAGAATATTCCTGATCTTTTTCTTTCCAGAATTCCACTGATTGGGCCCCTTCTTGGGCTAATTTATCAGACTTCCCATTTTCTGTAGCATAGGGTTCTAATGTCCAGTAAGTTTTTTTTTTTTTTTTAACTTTAATCGGCCACCCTGGAACAGTGATTGTTACTGCTAAGCAGCGGATGTATTTAATCAGCGATGCATACCTAATAGGTGAGCCATCAGATGATGTGAACCCATTTCTCCCCCAACATGGTAGAAACTCTGAGAGAATCGCATACCCATGCAGAGTCTGAAAACAGACAGATACTTTGGGATGTGGTGGTGATGGAGAACTGCACACAGAACTCCAACACACAAGCCACTGCTGCTAATTCAGCATATTGAGCCGAATGTGGAATGCATGAATATGCCTTCTCCCAAGGCTCTCCTTTCCCCTCGGGAGGAACTGCATAGATTCCAAACCCGGTACAAGGTTTGCCTTGATGGTAATAACTAAAACCCGTCATCAAAGAAATGATACCTATTAATGGAATCTGTCTCCTGGATCAATGGTCGGAAAAGCTTTCATTTTTCCTCCCCCTTAGATCCAGTTGATCAAGATTGGGACACATGTGGCTCCCTTTGGTACAGTAGGGCAGTTGGTAACAACAATGGTGTCCTAACAGGTTTTACTGCAATATTTTTTCCTTGCAGTAGCAATGCCCAGTGGGCGAGGCAAATATTTGAGACTTGCCCATCTTTTACCCTATTGGACAGTAAGAACTGAAGGGGAGTGTGTGATGAGTGTAATATGATTGGTCTGAGGCCAGTTAGAAAAGAAAAGTGTTGTATGGCCCAACTGGTTGCCAATAGGTGCTTTTCACAATTGTCATACTTAAGTTTAATTGATGACATTAAATGTGAGGCATAGGCCACAGGTCTGATTTTCCCATGCTTCTCTTGTGAAGCCACAGCTGCTAACGCATTAACACTCACCCTATCATCTGGAGGTAGTGGTATCTCAGGATTTGGAGTGATCAACACCGGAGCCTTGACGATGGCCTGTTTCAGCTGGGATACTCCTGTGTGCTGCTCAATCTATTTCCATTGCAACTTTTCTTTAACAGTTGGTACAAGGGACCTGCAATGGAAGCAAAGTTGGGAATAAAATCCCTGTGGTACCCAGTTAAACCCAAAAAGGA
This sequence comes from Emys orbicularis, assembly GCF_028017835.1. Lineage (NCBI taxonomy): Eukaryota > Metazoa > Chordata > Testudines > Emydidae > Emys > Emys orbicularis. The sequence goes on along the minus strand of NC_088688.1, from coordinate 136,099,144 downwards.
TCTTAGAGCTATTGGTCCTGTGGTAAAGGCAATGTTTGGATTGCATCCACTTTCTATTGCGCTCTATGTTCTACCCCATATTGTCAGGGTGAGACCCAAGAAAGAGACACGGTTGGCCATTAGCTGTGCCTTGGCCAGACTGCACTTTAACCCTGCTTCCTTTAGGATTTGCAGGAGCTCGTCATGCCTTTCCAAATGCTCCTTTTTGGTCCATGTTGCCAAAGAAAGGTCATCTATGTATTGAAACAGAACAGTTGGTTTAGAAAATTGCGACAGTACCTGCCTCATTTGCGCATGGAATAAAGCTGGAGAATTTTTATACCCCTGGGGTAAACATGTCCAGGAATATTGGACCCTCTGGAAACTAAATGCAAAACAGTACTGTAAAATGCTGGCCAATGGTAATGTCAGAAAGCTGTTACTGATGTCAAGGACAGTAAACCACACAACCTCTGGATCAAAGGACTTTATTAGATCTGTCATCTTGGCCACTGTAGGGGCACAAGTGGGTGTGACCCGATTCAGGTGTCTAATCGAGACACCAAAAGCCATCTGGTTTCTTCACAGGCCCAATAGGGGAATTGGCAGTGGAAGTACTTCTACATAGTACTCCCTGTGTCAGTAAAGACTTGATAATCTTTTCTATGTATGGGTTTGCCTGGTCTGGGTAAGAATATTGTCTTTGGGCTGATACATCTCCTCCTTATACAATAGTGACTGCCACACATCCGCAATCATGTTTGTGTTTAGCAAAGGCATCCGCATGCTTGCGAAGTAAAGCCTGTAACTCAGGTTGGTTTGCATGATTAGCCACTATTTTGTTCAAATCATACCCCTCAGGTTCAGAGTCCTCCACTAGAGATACCATGCCACACTCAGGTATGATCACTGGTGAGTCAGCCTTTGCCTGTTCTACAGTAAGACACAACAATTGGTTACCCAGATCAAGAACACAGCCCTGTTTGTACAGGAAATCAGTTCCCAATAAGCAATTTCTTGGGTCTGCTAATTTTATCAGCGCAATCTGTACTTCAGTGTGTTTAGAAAGTGTGGTTGTAACCTGATTGCTTGCAAAAGTTGAAAGTGTTTTTGTACGCCCCGATGACAGAGAAGAGGCTCTAGGGTCCTTGACATGGATAATGCTAATTGCTGCCCCAGTATCTAAAATAAAATTCCTGGGGCGGCCCCCTACCACTGCAGATACTGTGGGTCTCCCACTTGCATGCCTGCCTAAAGGAGCTATGACTACACTCGGGGCCGGTTGGCGTCATGCTGAGTAATTTGTAGCGTATGCATACAAATAATCTATGGGTTCTCCTTCTAACTGTGGAGGAGGAGAGGCTGTCCACTGAAGAGAAGGAGATGGGTCAACGGATGCCAGCAGACAGTTAGAAGGTGCTGGGCCTTGGCCTTCCATCATCACTTCATTCACACATACACGGAGATCCCGTCATTGAGCCTCAAGCGTCTGCTACACTGTCTTAAACATCATTTCAACTGACTCCTCATCTTTGGGGAGAGGCAGTGACTTGGATCTCTGCGTGCTTGAATTGTTCTGGGTGGCATCTGAAAAGAAAGGAACACAGTCCCGGGCCTCTACATGGGATCCAAACAGATAACCCTGTGGAGGGGCATGCCCACTCGAAGGTCCAGGATTATTATGTGGGTTAGGATCAGTTTGCCAACACTGGTACCTAAGGAATCTAGGAACACCTTGGCCTAACCCTGGGGGGGTCCCTCAATCCTTACTGTGGGATTAGCTCGTGGTTCCTGAAGTATTGCAACAGGGGCTCCATGCCAATCTATTTTAGGGCCTCCCTGAGAATATGCCTTGGCCAGTAAGGCTGATGTCTCCTTCAAAGAAGTGCCATCATGTATATGCATGTTAACCTTTTCCTGCAAATGGGGAAGAGAGTTATTGACCAACAAACTAACGTACAGTGGCTCATCTGTTTCCTTTTTCATGTGACTGCCATGCTGCCCTTAACCGCAGGTGAAATTGATGGGGGGGGAGGGACTCATTAGGTCTCTGCTTTAGGTTAGACAGGATGGCCACTCCAGCTTGCCCCAGATGCTGATTATGTTCCAATAGGGCTACTGTGTCTTTAAAAGATCTCTCTCCTGCCCTAAACTCAGGTGGCAAAGTACTCCATAATGCTCGATTCACTGAGTTGTAAGATTTTAACCCAATCTTTCCTTGGGAAGCCAAACACTTTTGCTGTTTCTTGTACATGTTATGCATGCATTGCAGCCGAAGAATTCTCCATTATCCTGACTTGCTTAGCTACCAGATCTAGGGTCTTAATATCTGTAACAACTGCTACAGGGCAATCAGAATTAGAATCTGAGGATCTTTTCTCCGGATCAGGATCTGAGCTTCTATCTGAGTTTGAATCTATAATTTCTGTGTTTTGAGTTCTCCTACCCAAATCCACATTTTCCTAATCAGAGCTATCAGAACTTTCCTCTGGAAATAATCCTGGATGAGCAGGGTAGTTTTCCATAAAACCTCTATGTCCTATACTCAAGGCATCTCCACGCTGACTCAGGACATCTTAGTCCATTAAGATCTGGTGTAGTAGGGTGTTCTACCAGTACAACAGGTGATACCAGCATATATCAAGGTGGTGTAGAGGGTCCACGAAATTCTAGGGACCTAGGCAATGTTGAAGATTGCCCAAATGCCAATAAGTGTCCCTCCAAAGGGGCTGGATCTCCTGATCTGTATGGTGCCAATGTAACATTTGGTGGAGGAGCAGGAATTGCATCCCTTGGCGACCAGTTTGGCTAAACAGTGAAATCCTTGCTGATCTTAAACGCAAAAAAGAAGCTTACAAGAAGTGGAAGATTGGACAAATGACCAGGGAGGAGTATAAAAATATTGCTCAGGCATGCAGGAGTGAAATCAGGAAGGCCAAATCACACTTGGAGCTGCAGCTAGCAAGAGATGTTAAGAGTAACAAGAAGGGTTTCTTCCGGTATGTTAGCAACAAGAAGAAAGTCAAGGAAAGTGTGGGCCCCTTACTGAATGAGGGAGGCAACCGAGTGACCGAGGATGTGGAAAAAGCTCAATGATTTTTTTGCCTCTGTCTTCACGAACAAGGTCAGCTCCCAGACTACTGCACTGAGCAGCACAGTATGGGAAGAAGGTGACCAGCCCTCTGTGGAGAAAGAAGTGGTTCGGGACTGTCAAGGCTGCTTCCCCACTTTGAACTTTAGGGTACAAATGTGGGGGCCTGCAAGAAAACTTCTAAGCTTAACTACCAGCTTAGATCTGGTCCGCTGCCACCATTCCCAAAGCTAATTCCCTTCCCTGGGAAGCCTTGAGAAACCTTTCACCAATTCCCTGGTGAATACAGATCCAAACCCCTTGGATCTAAAACAAGGAGAAATTAACCATCCCCCCTCCTTCCTTCCACCAACTCCTGGTGAATACAGTTCCAACTCCCTTGGATCTAAAACAAGGAGAAATTAACCATCCCCCCTCCTTCCTTCCACCAACTCCTGGTGAGTACAGATCCAACCCCCTTGGATCTAAAACAAGGAGAAATCAATCAGGTTCTTAAAAAGAAGGCTTTTAATTAAAGAAAAAGGTAAAAATCATCTCTGTAAAATCAATATGGAAAATAACTTTACAGGGTAATCAAACTTAGAGAGCTCAGAGGACCCCCCCTCTAGTCTCAGGTTCAAAGTACAGCAAACAGAGAAACACTCTAGTAAAAGGTACATTTACAAGTTGAGAAAACAAAGTAAAACTAAGACGCCTTGCCTGGCTTTTTACTTACAAGTTTGAAATATGAGAGACTTGTTTAGAAAGATGGGGAGAACCTGGATTGATGTCTGGTCCCTCTCAGTCCCAAGAGCGAACAACCCCCAAAACAAAGAGCATAAACAAAAGCCTTTCCCCCCCCCCCCCCCCCAAGATTTGAAAGTATCTTGTCCCCTTATTGGTCCTTTGGGTCAGGTGTCAGCCAGGTTACCCGAGCTTCTTAACCCTTTACAGGTAAAAGGATTTTGGAGTCTCTGGCCAGGAGGGATTTTATAGTACTGTACACAGGAGAGCTGTTACCCTTCCCTTTATAGTTATGACAGGGACTATTTAGAAAAACTGGACGTGCACAAGTCTATGGGGCCGGATGCGCTGCATCCGAGGGTGCTAAAGGAGTTGGCGGATGAGATTGCAGAGCCATTAGCCATTATTTTTGAAAATTCATGGCAATCGGGGGAGGTCCCGGATGACTGGAAAAAGGCTAATGTAGTGCCCATCTTTAAAAAAGGGAAGAAGGAGGATCTGGGGAACTACAGGCCAGTCAGCATCACCTCAGTCCCTGGAAAAATCATGGAGCAGGTCCTCAAGGAATCAATTATGAAACACTTAGAGGAGAGGAAAGTTATCAGGAACAGTCAGCATGGATTCACCAAGGGCAAGTCATGCCTGACTAACCTAATTGCCTTCTATGATGAGATAACTGGCTCTGTGGATGAGGGGAAAGCAGTGGATGTGTTATTCCTTGACTTTAGCAAAGCTTTTGATACGGTCTCCCACAGTATTCTTGCCGCCAAGTTAAAGAAGTATGGGCTGGATGAATGGACTGTAAGGTGGATAGAAAGCTGGCTAGATCGTCGGGCTCAACGGGTAGTGATCAATGGCTCCATGTCTAGTTGGCAGCCGGTTTCAAGCGGAGTGCCCCAAGGGTCAGTCCTGGGGCCGGTTTTGTTTAATATTTTTATTAATGATCTGGAGGATGGTGTGGACTGCACTCTCAGCAAGTTTGCAGATGACACTAAACTGGGAGGCGTGGTAGATACACTAGAGGGTAGGGATCGGATACAGAGGGACCTAGACAAATTAGAGGATTGGGCCAAAAAAAAACCTGATGAGGTTCAACAAGGACAAGTGCAGAGTCCTACTCTTAGGACGGAAGAATCCCATGCACTGCTACAGACTAGGGACCGAATGGCTGGGTAGCAGTTATGCAGAAAAGGACCTAGGGGTCACAGTGGATGAGAAGCTGGATATGAGTCAACAGTGTGCTCTTGTTGCCAAGAAGGCTAACGGCATTTTGGGCTGTATAAGTAGGGGCATTGCCAGCAGATAGAGGAACGTGATCGTTCCCCTTTATTCGACATTGGTGAGGCCTCAACTGGAATACTGTGTCCAGTTTTGGGCCCCACACTACAAGAAGGATGTGGAAAAATTGGAAAGAGTCCAGCGGAGGGCAACAAAAATGATTAGGGGTCTGGAGCACATGACTTATGAGGAGAGGCTGAGGGAACTGGGATTGTTTAGTCTCCAGAAGAGAAGAATGAGGGGGGATTTGATAGCTGCTTTCAACTACCTGAGGGGGGGTTCCAAAGAGGATGGAGCTCGGCTGTTCTCAGTGGTGGCAGATGACAGAACAAGGAGCAATGGTCTCAAGTTGCAGTGGGGGAGGACTAGGTTGGATATTAGGAAAAACTTTTTCACTAGGAGGGTGGTGAAGCACTGGAATGCGTTACCTAGGGAGGTGGTGGAGTCTCCTTCTTTGGAGGTTTTTAAGGCCCAGCTTGACAAAGCCCTGGCTGGGATGATTTAGTTGGGTATTGGTCCTGCTTTGAGCAGGGGGTTGGGCTAGATGACCTCCTGAGGTTCCTTCCAACCCTGATATTCTATGATTCTATGATTGTTTCTCTCTCTGTTGTAACCTAGAGATTACTACATTACAGGTAGTAGCTACTCATGTCACTTGTGTAGCCTGGTGGGTCAGCTTACCTGTATTATATTTGCTGTCAAGTATCAGAGGGGTAGCCGTGTTAGTCTGAATCTGTAAAAAGCAACAGAGGGTCCTGTGGCACCTTTAAGACTAACAGAAAGTTAGTCTTCTGTTAGTCTTAAAGGTGCCACAGGACCCTCTGTTGCTTTATATTTGCTGTGTTACCCTGCTTTATTATATTTAGTAGTAATGCAAGGAACGTACAGGTTTTTATCCTGTAAGATTTGGCTTTAGTAGATAGTGTGAGGCTTGAGGCCTATAACCTTTGGCATAGATAAACTTAAGCAACTCATAAGTTATAGGGAACTGAAAGTAGCATGCAAGAGGGGGAATTTTGTCTAGAATACTGACATCAGCCACCCACAGAACATAGCTGACACCAGCATCCGGAAAGTTCCGGACAGGACCTCCAACCACAAGGCTGCCATGACAGCAAATTGACATGTATGCAAATAGGGTAACAGCATACATATACTAACGTATAGAAAACGAACATCTTAAGGGGAGGAAATACAAATAAGGACCTCTATTGAATATGCACTGGTCATGGCAGCGGCAGCGTAACCTACTATAAAAGTAACATCCCAGGGGCAGCAGATAGGTTGGAAAGATGTAGACCTTGGGAGTGGCCAGAATGATGGCCACTGGGGAAGATGAGGACAATGATGGTGATGAGAGATAATGGTTAAATATGAAAGATAAGGTTGTAAGTATGGATGTCCAAATGTACTTTCTGCATTATCTTCTTTGTTAAGTTTAAGTTATTAATAAATCATATACGATATAGAGAGTGTGTTCCTATAGTGTGAGTGTTGCACCTGTGCACATCGGGGTTCTCAAATTATATGATGATTTTACAATAATCTTACTGGGCCTGATCTTGGGACAGGTGATAGGGAATAGCCAGCATGGATTTATAAAGAACAAATTATGTCAAACCAATCTGATAGCTTTCTTTGATAGGATGATGAGTCTTGTGGATAAGGGAGAAGCGGTGGATCTGGTATACCTAGACTTTAGTAAGGCATTTGATATGGTCTCACAGGATATTCTTATCGATAAACTAGGCAAATACAACTTAGATGGGGCTACTATAAGGTGGGTGCATAACTGGCTGGATAACTGTACTCAGAGAGTAGTTATTAATGGTTCCCAATCCTGCTGGAAAGATATAACAAGTGGGGTTCCGCAGGGGTCTGTTTTGGGACTGGCTCTGTTCAATATCTTCATCAATGACTTAGAGATTGGCATAGAAAGTATGCTTATTAAGTTTGCAGATGATACCAAACTGGGAGGGATTGCAACTGCTTTGGAGGACAGGGTCATAATTCAAAATGATCTGGACAAATTGGAGAAATGGTCTGAGGTAAACAGGATGAAGTTTAACAAAGACAAATGCAAAGTGCTCCACTTAGGAAGGAACAATCAGTTTCACACATACAGAATGGGAAGAGACGGTCTAGGAAGGAGTACGGCAGAAAGGGATCTAGGGGTTATAGTGGACCACAAGCTAAACATGAGTCAACAGTGTGATGCTGTTGCAAAAAAAAGCAAACATGATTCTGGGATGCATTAACAGGTGTGTTGTGAGTAAGACACGAGAAGTCATTCTTTCCCTCTACTCTGCGCTGCGCTAGTTAGGCCTCAACTGGAGTATTGTGTCCAGTTCCGGGCACCGCATTTCAAGAAAGATGTGGAGAAATTGGAGAGGGTCCAGAGAAGAGCAACAAGAATGATTAAAGGTCTTGAGAACATGACCTATGAAGGAAGGCTGAAAGAATTGGGTTTGTTTAGTTTGGAAAAGAGAAGACTGAGAGGGGACATGATAGCAGTTTTCAGGTATCTAAAAGGGGGTCATGAGGAGGGAGAAAACTTGTTCACCTTAGCCTCTAAGGATAGAACAAGAAGCAATGGGCTTAACCTGCAGCAAGGGAGGTTTAGGTTGGACATTAGGAAAAAGTTCCTAACTCTCAGGCTGGTTAAACACTGGAATAAATTGCCTAGGGAGGTTGTGGAATCTCCATCTCTGGAGATATTTAAGAGTAGGTTAGATAAATGTCTATCAGGGATGGTCTAGACATTATTTGGTCCTGCCATGAAGGCAGGGGACTGGACTCGATGACCTGTTGAGGTCCCTTCCAGTCCTAGAATCTACAAATCTATGAATAAGAACCTGTTAATCCTCAAGTTACAATTTTATTTACCCAACTTTGGGTCAGGCTACACTTGTGACACCACATCTTCTAGTCACTGAACATCGCAGTCTCTAAAGACACTCCCTCTTCACTATTAGGGGCGGACACTAACAGGAGAGGATATTTCCTCCCCCTTTGCTCTGCTCATTTCATCCTTTCACCACCTCCTGTGGTGCCACCCTGGGACTTCCTTTTTCTATCTGCAGACTGCTAGTAGCTTCTGCACTGCTAACTTTATCTTTTGACTCTCCCTGTGGCTTCTGAGACTCAATCGCCAACTCCGCTCCTAAAGGTACTGTATCAGCCTGAACTACCTCTCTCGCCCTACTTCTAGTAATTGGCCCTGCAGGTTTCTCTATCTCTGTCTGTTCCACCATGCCAATAGGGATGGGAACCGATTCTTTGTCCTCCTCTAACACATCTTCTATCTTTTCCAATTCTCTGATTCTTTCCAACAGCTGACCACGGTCTGATTTATAGCCATCCAGCGATTTTAAGCTGGCATCCACTCACTCCTGTCAACAATGTGCTTCCTCTCCTACTTCCTGTATCTGGTACCTACACGGTTCTAACGTTTTCTCTAGGTCCTGTTTCTTTTGGAAAAGTACTGACTGCTCCTCTGACACTATATGTAGCCAATTTGTTAAATCCTGAATGACCTTTCCTCCCTCATCCAAAGTTTGTGGGCTTTCCTGAGTAATTTTTTATTCACTTTTTTCCCCCAGCGAACTACAAGCCATGAACAGATATTCAACAGCTATTCCCTTCACCAGTTTAGCCTCTCTTTTTTTCTGCTCTGTTTCTACATCAAACACCTCACTCACAAAACCCCATGGGTTACAATGCTGAGAGATCATCTCGCTATTCCTCAGCTGTTCTAAACCTCCATGTTCCTGAATGTATTTTCTGGCAGTTTTCTAAAGCCATACTGCAGGTAACTCCAACAGACTCTACTCTTGCCCTTGCTCCGCTCATCTGAACACATAACATCGAACTCATTTCAATTCTAAAACTTCACTATTGACTAGCCTATGTAATAAACTATATAATGAACTGTATAGAATGCTGTTCTTTACTCTGAAAACTGAAGGTGTCCCTTCACAGAAACAACAGGAAACACCCCAAACCGGTTTTTACACTTAGTTCAATAAGTCCCAAGTAAACGATAGAGGGGTGGGGGTATGTTCCCCTCTCTTCCCTTGATGGCTCATAGCTGATCGAGAGGTCTCTTTCCTCTGTCGGGACCTGCCAAACAGCTGGGAGAAACTGAGGCAGACAGACCAGAGGAGCAGCCCTGGAGAGTTGAGGGGACTGAAATAAGGTACCGCGAACTGTACAAGTTCTGAGTTACTGCGGCCTCTTGGTGGCAATTAATACATAGATTATCAACTACCCCGCCACCACTATCTTATCAGTACCATTCGTTATAACTTCAACCTTTAACAAAGTCCCTTAAACACGCGTATCACTTTAAATAATAACACTATTACTCTTTATCTTGCAAGATTAAATTTAAAACCTATAAGCTAAAACTCTAAGTCAAACCACAGTACATAACAGGAAATACTGGGATTGCTGCCAAGAAGCAGTCACAGGAAATCAGGTTCCTAAGAGTGTGTGAGTAAGACACATGATTTTGCTTGCTAATTCTCTGTAACTTTAACTGTTTACTTTTGCCTCAGGTGAGATTCTCAGAGGTCTAAGGGTGCCTGGAATCCCTGAAAATTCCTGTCACACACTCCTCAAGTCTCCTAACTGGCTCGCCAGTCTGTTGCCTGATTTGGGAGGTTAATCATATTAATTTGGATAGTATGGTATTTAGACTCACCAGTCTGTAGGATCAGAAGATAAAAGTTCTTGTCCCGAATCAGGCTCCACAGAATTACAAAGGACCCTTGGGGGTATGACAGGAAGCTCACACTCAGACAGATATAGCCTTAAAAACTTTTTATGAAGATAAATGAAGTAGTAATTAAATGGTAAAATAATCAGGAGTTACAAAGTTATAATGGTATTATTGCTATTCAAAAGATACATATGATATTATGGTGTTATATGCTACAAAGCTTTGGTTAACATTCACACCCTTCCTTGATAACTTGGTGGGGAGAGACACAGGACCAGCCTTGCCTCTGGTGGTTCAGGTTCCTCAATTATTGAGTGAGAGGTGCAAAGCTTAGAAGAAGCTGTAACTAAGAGTTATCAAAGCTAACTTAGAGTTTACTTAACTAACAAACTTAAAATTAAAACCTAATAAACAAAACTAAGAACAAAATCTTAAGGAAACCAAGTTTAGCCTAGTCCCCTTGGAACTTAGAAAGTTTGAGAAAAACCAAGTACAGCCTACTAATAGTAGTCATCGTCAAAGAATAGATAGAGTCCTCTAGCAAGGTGGGTGTAGTGAAGTGAGACTCACTGGTGCGGGACCTCCTGCTGGCCATCTTGGGAATTAGCTCTTGTCCAGCCCAGAGCGCCCTCTGCTGGCTGGTGTCTTGCCTGCCACTGGCTCCATGTCCCTCCCAGACCCCGGTGCCTCTTTACCTCAGAGTTCTGCCCCCAGCAGTACCCCCTTACTCTGGGTTTCCCCTCCCAGGGAACCCCCAACCATCTAACCCTCCTTGCCTCAGTGGCGACTGCCAGTCATCCTCTTGCCCCCGTTCACTGGGGCAGACTGCAGTCTGTAATGGCCACTCATCATTGGCAAGGGGTTCAGACCAGCTGCCTCTGCCTAACCCTGGGCTGCCCCTCTGCAGCCCCAGTACCTGTTTTGGCCTTTTCCCAAGGCCTGCAGGCTGGGGAGTTGCCAGACCAGAGCTCCCCAGCCCTGCTCAGTTCCCTGTACCCTGAGGTCCCAAGCAGCCAAGTCCTTCTTCCTCCAAACCTGGAGAGAGAGTGCTGCAGCTCCTCCCTGAGCCCTTATAACAGGGCCAGGTGTAGCCTGATTGGGGCGTGGCCCCAGCTGTGGCTGCCTTCCCACTCAGCCTACCCTATTGGCTCCCCAGGGCAGCCCTTTTCCAGGGCTGTTTTAACCCCTTCAGGACCAGAGCGGGATGACTTCCCTGCTACAGTGGGTTACCTCTTTTATATGGCGTAGGTGCCTGAAATCCTTCTTCCTATGCCCAAACTTCATTCCTCACCCACAAAAATGTTAGGGTACACTTACTCCATAGGCTAGTATGTTTTTACATATTGGTGACATGTACATACATATTAATGACATTAGATCCTACACACGTTATTTTTGTTCTCCTGGTCATTTCGGTTCTTATCTGTAGCAAGAGTTCCTGCTGGGACCACTGACCTTGTGTCCTGAGGTGCCTGAGATGGGCAGGCACTGTGAGCACCGAGTTCAAATGATGGCTGTTTGGCCAGTACAGCAAGGACAGCCAAGCCTGAAGGGGTCTGAGGTGCAACCTCGCATAACGCACCACGTATATGCACAGGCCCATGTGACCCAAAAGCCTGAGTGGGCCTTGACCTGTGACGACACTGACTGGAAGTGGGCTTCTGGGAGGAAGGTTCTGGCCTGGCTAGAATCGAGCACCGCTCCGATAAACTCTATCGTCTGAACTGGGAGGAGTATTGACTTCTGCTCGTTTTTCAGCAGGCCCAGTGGGTCAGAGATGCCTAGTTGGCAGCTGGTATCAAGCGGAGTGCCCCAGGGTTCGGTCCTGGGGCCGGTTTTGTTCAACATGTTTATTAATGATTTGGATGATGGGATTAATTGCACCCTCAGCAAGTTCACAGATGACACTAAATTGGTGGGAGAGGTAGATATGCTGGAGGGTAGGGATAGGGTCCAGAGTGACCTAGAGAAATTGGAGGATTGGGCCAAAAGAAATCTGATGAGGTTTAACAAGAACAAGTGCAGAGTCCTGCACTTAGGACGGAAGAATCCCATGCACCGCTACAGGCTGGGGACCAACTGGCTAAGCAACAGTTCTGCAGAAGAGGACCTGGGGATTACAGTGGATGAGAAGTTGGATATGAGTCAACAGTGTGCTCTTGTTGCCAAGAAGGCCAACGGCATATTGGGCTGTATTAGTAGGAGCACTGCCAACAGATTGAGGGAAGTGATTATTCCCCTCTATTCGGCACTGGTGAGGCCACACCTGGAGTATTGCGTCCAGTTTTGGTCCCCCCATTACAGAAGGGATTTGGACAAATTGGAGAGAGTCCAGTGGAGAGCAACGAAAATGGTTAGGGGGCTGAGGCACATGACTTATGAGGAGAGGCTGAGGGAACCTGGGTTAGCAGCCTTCAACTACCTGAAGGGGGGTTCCAAAGAGGATGGAGCTCGGCTGTTCTCAGTGGTGGCAGATGACAGAACAAGGAGTAATGGTCTCAAGTTGCAGTTGGGGAGGTTTAGGTTGGATATTAAGAAAAACTTTTTCACTAGGAGGGTGGTGAAGCACTGGAATGGGTTACCTAGGGAGATGGTGGAATCTCCATCCTTAGAGGTTTTTAAGGCCCAGCTTGACAAAGCCCTGGCTGGGATTATTTAGTTGGGGTTTGCTCCTGCTTTGAGCAGGGGGTTGGACTAGATGACCTCCTGAGGACTCTTCCAACCCTGATATTCTATGATTCTAAGTCACAGAGCAAAATGAAACAAAACACACAAGTCTAAGCCTAATACATTAAGAAACTGATTACAGGAAATATCTCACCCTCAAAAATGTTCCAATAAGTTTACTTCACAGACTGGACTCTTTCCTAGTCTGGGCCCAATCCTTTCCCCTGGTACAGTCTTTGTTAGATCCAGCAGACATCTCAGGTGATAAACAGGGGTTTTCTCATGACTGGCACCCCCTTTTTATAACTTTGGATCAAGGTGGGAATCTTTTGTCTCGCTGGGTCCCCGCCCCTCCTGTAAAATGGAAAAGTACCAGATTTAAGATGGATTTCACTACAGGGTCACATGTCTCTCAGACCTCTAGTCTCCATTCCTCCTGGGTTGCCCCCCCTCCCCTCCACACAGGAAGGCTTTCAGGTAAATAAGCCATTTACCATCAATTGTCCTAATCAATGGGAGCCATCAAGTTCCTAATGCCCCATTGACAGCCCTCACCTGGTATGACTACAACAGTGATACAAGTTTATATCTTATTTCCTCAACTCCAGACATAGAAATCATACATGCAAACAAATAGCATGAACACATCATACAAGAGACCTTTTGCATAAAGCATATTCCAGTTACATCATATTCACATTCATAAGCATATTTCCATAAAGCATATGGCATGCAACGTCACAATTCCTTAACCCTGAGTGCCAAAGTGGGTCTCTGACCCATTCTAGACCTGCAGCACCTCAAAAGCTGAAGTTGTGCTTGATCCCCCTCACCTCCATCTTTCCTTCCCTGGATGCAGGGAATTATTTCCACATCTCTATTTTCTGAGGCCACAGAAGGTTTCTCAGGATTGTTGTGAACCAGACTCATTACCAGTTTACCGTCCTCCCGTTCGGCCTGTCAGCAGCCAAATGGGTCTTTATGAAATGCATGGTAATAGTGGCAGCCTTCCTGAGAAGGCGAGGGGTGCTGGTTTATCTGTACCTCAGTGACTGGCTGGTCAAGGGCCCGTCCAATCCCAGGTGAAAGCCCGCATCCACCTCATCCAAGCAACCTTTTGAGCACTGGGCCTGCTAATAAACGAGCAGAAGTCAACACTTCTCTCGGTTCAGAGGATAGAGTTTATCGGAGCGGTGCTCGATTCTACCCAGGCCAGGGCCTTCCTCCCAGAAGCCCAATTCCAGTCGGTGTCGTCACAGGTCAAGGCCCACTCGGTGTTGGCTCACATGGCCATGTGCATATACGTGGTGCAGTATGCGAGGTTGCACCTCAGACCCCTTCAGGCTTAGCTGTCCTTGCTGTACTGGCCAAACAGCCGTCATTTGGACTCACTGCTCACAGTGCCTGCCCCAGTCCTTGACCCCCTCGACTACTGGACAGACCCCTGGTTGGTAGGCTTGGGTATCCCTAATCTTGGATGCATCCAAGCTCGGTTGGGAGCCCATCTCGGGCACCTCAGGACACAAGGTCAGTGGTCCCAGCAGGAACTCTTGCTACGGATAAACAGCTCAGGGCGGTCCGTCTAGCATGTCAGGTGTTCTTACCTCACATTGCAAGCAAGGCGGTGCGAGTTCTTACTGACAACATGGCAGCCATGTTTTACACCAACAGGCAGAGAGCATCCTGCTCTTCTCCCCCCGTGTCAGGAGGCCATTTGCTTGTGGGAGCTCTGCATAAAGCACTTGATCCACCTCGAAGCTTCTCACCTTTCGGGAGCCCAGAACGAGCTGGCAGATCAGCTCTTCTCTCCACGAATGGTCCCTATGCCCCGACATAGCAAGGACCATTTTCCAGTGGTGGGGAACTCCCCTCGTAGACTTGTTTACAACCAGACAGAACAGGAAACATCAGCAGTTCTGCTGTCTGTGTGACTGCAACCCGGACTCGCTCTCAGATGCCTTCTTACTCCCTTGGAGAAAGCATCTGTTCTGCGCCTTTCCCCCCCATTCCTTTTGTGCACAAGGTATTGCTGAAGGTCAAGGGCGAAGGTTATTCTCATAGCCTCAGCTTGGCCACCTCGGCACTAGTTTGGCTTATTTCTAGACCTGTCAGTAGCAACTCCAATGCCGCTCCTTCAGCTTCCGGACCTGATCTCGCTAGATCACGGCCAAATGCTCCATCTGCCTGACAGCTCCATGGTTAAACCTGCAGAACAGGCCTGTTAGGAGCAGGTCTGTTAGGTCTTGCTAGGCAGTAGGAAACCATCTACCAGAGCTACTTACCTCGCCAAGTGGAAGCGTTTCTCCATTTGGTCTCCCCAGCAAGGCCTCTCAATGCGGTGCCAGAACCTCCCTATGAGTGGGGGGCCACCAGTGCTGAAACTGTGACTCCGCCTCTTCCCCTGATGCCCCCCCGCTCCACCTCTTCTCCTGAGGCTCCGCTCCTTCCCCCCTGCTCTCACCTGCTGCTGAAGTGGCAGGGCCATGGCCCCTTGGTCCCCCTGTTCCGGCACCCCTGCCTCTCACCCACTGAGTCATCTCGCAGATGAAGCAGATACTCCAGAACAGTCTGGAAACAGCAAGGTCTAGCGATTTCATCTGTTAAGGTACACCTGGCAGAGATCTCGGCATTCTACCCCCTGCTGGGTGGTCGATCAGTTTTTTCACATTAAATGTCCATTCACTTCCTCAAAGGCTTTGAAAGGCTTTACCCGCAAATCTGGGAACCCATCTGTGATAAACGAGGGTGGGTAGCACCCTTGTGTAACTGCCCAACCATTCAGTCAGCTACAGAATCCTCCTTAGCAGCTGGACCCTAACTGCCTTACCTGTGAAGGGTTAAGAGGTAAACATAAATGAGTTGGCACCTGACCAGTGTAACCAATAAGGAAGCGGTACCCTTTCAAATTGGGAAAAACTGCTGGATATGTGGGTCTTTTGTTCTCTCGGCTATAGAGGGACAGGGCCGCAGTTATGCTGTAAAAAGCTCTGGGCCAGGTATAAAAAATCATCAGGATCATACCTAGAAACTACTCATTTGGAACCACAGCTATGGAAGTAGAACAGGAAATGTTCAGGTAGATGCGATTAGGCTTATCTCTTTTTATGGCTTGTTGATTCCTCTGTGCTAACCCCAGGTGCCTTTGTTTTGTTGTTACGGTTAAGCTGGGACCCCAAGAAAGCTACTCTTGGTAATTAATCCTTGCAGTTGCTCTTTTAAGATCTAGCAATAACCTAAGTTTTCCAAAGGTGTTTTCTTTCTTTTTTTTTTAAATAAAGTTTCCTTTTTTTTAAGAACATGATTGGATTTCTGTGTCTTATGAGGTAAAGAGATTGTGCATATTTTAATCAGCTGATACAACATCTGGGTTCCCCTTTTCTTTTGTTTCCTTTCTCGGCTTCCCCGAGTTAGGGGTGGAAAAGCTGAGGGGCCTCAGAAAAACTTCCCAAGTGAGTTTTTCTGGATTGGCAAAAGGCAGTTTTTCACTTGGGTGGTGGCAGCATTACCAGCCTGGAGTGGCCAGTATTAATTTGTAGACTCTTTGCAGGCCCCCACCTTCTGCACCCGAAGTGCCAGAGTGGGGAATCAGCCTTGACACCATCCCTGTGGGGGACTTAAACCTGGTCCTGTCAGAACTCACGGGGCCTCCCTTTCAGCCACTGGCATTGTGCCCTCTGTTGTACCTTTCCTGGAAGGTCGCCTTTCTGGTAGCAATTACCTCAATCAAGAGGGTCTCGGAGATTAGCGCTCTTATGTCAAAACCTCCGTATACAGTGTTCTTTAATGACAAGATACAATGTCACCCCCCCGCCCTCCCAAAGGTAGTCTCACCATTTCATAGTAATCAGGCTATTTTCCTGCCCATTTTCTTCCTGAAGCCGCACAAGAATAGGGAGGAATGACATCTCCATACTCTGGACATTAGGCAAGCCCTAGTATTCTATATAGAAAGTCGATCCGTAAATCCACGCAGCTCTTTGTGGCAGTAGCTGATAGGATGAAAGGCTCAGAGAATTTCATCCTGAATCACATTGTGCATTCGCATGTGCTATGAGCAGGCAGGTGTCCCACCACCTGCCTTCCTGACGGCCCATTCTGTGAGAGCACAAGATTCCTCAGTGGTGTTCATGGCCCAGGCCCGATCCAGGACATTTGCAGAGTGGCGACCTGGGCGTCGGGACATACTTTTTCTTCCAACTACGCCATCGCTCAGCAAGTTAGAGATGCACTGGGTTTGGTTGGGCAGTGTTGTAATCCACGTGTCCATGAACTCGGAGCCTACCTCTTACGGTACTGCTTGGGAGTCACCGAACATGGAATGGACATGTGCCAGCATTTAAAGAAGAAAAAATGGTTACTAACCTTTCTGTAACTGTTGTTCTTTGAGATATGTTGCACACGTCCATTCCACGAGCCACCATCCTACTCCTCTGTTGGAGTTGCTGGTGAGAAGGTGCGGGGTCAACCAGTCCCCTTGCACCGCGACATGAGAGCACTGCACTAGAGGGCGCTAGAGCCAGCCTGAGGGGTATCACTGAGGGGAAACGTTTCTGGCGACTGTGTGCTGGGCACGCACACCTAGCGTGGAATGGACGTGTGCAACACATCTCTAAGAACAACCGTTACAGGAAGGTTAGTAACTGTTTTTTGTCCAAACCTGGGGCATAGTTCAGGGATAGGCTTAGTGGGCTTGGCTCTCACCTCTGGCTGTGACACCAAATTGTATTTTAACCCCTTGGCCTACATTTTTCCAGAAGTGATTAGTGATTTTTGGGTGTCTGATATTCAGAGGCCGGGTGCTCCCACTTTCTGATCAGGCCCCTTTAAAGGGTCTCAGTTGGGCACCCAAAATCACTGATCATTGCTGAAAATCTAGGCATTTACCTCGATGTATCTAATGCGGGGGGGTGGGGAGCGGGAAAAATATTTGGGACCCTGTGTGGGTTATTTTTGTGTCCCCACATTCTGCCCTGTTTGCCAAGCGAGGGGGGTCTGATCCGTTCCCCACATGTTTCAGGCTTCCTCATGATCCCCACAGTGTTCTCTGTTCACCACAGCCTCCCTCCCTCTCCCCTAAATTCTCCTTCTGTCGCCTTCCCCACATCCCCCTGCCCCCCCCCCCCGAGTCTCCCTCCCTGCCTCCTGTCAGCCCAGGGGTGGCTGTATTAACTGAGTCTGCTCTTGGTTGTGTGTGAGATGGGGGCCGTTGTTGTGAAGATTAGCCTGGCTGTGGGAAAATGGTGGCCAGCTGAACTAAGGGCTGTCAATGGCCTGATCCTTACAGTGGCCATGCGAAAAAGAGGCCAAGCAGCCAAAGTTGGTTCTTTGCCGTTCCTAGATTGAGTTGGGGGCATGGGGAAGATGGGGCAGGGAAACAGAGTGACCTGGGGATTCTGTGAGGTCATTAAATCAGAGCAGAGGTTAGTGTGGGGGACAGACCTCCTGTATCCCCTCCTCACAGGGACATGGGGGTACTGTGAATGGAGGAGGTGGGGCA
The DNA here is from genome assembly GCF_028017835.1 of Emys orbicularis. Classification (NCBI taxonomy): domain Eukaryota; kingdom Metazoa; phylum Chordata; order Testudines; family Emydidae; genus Emys; species Emys orbicularis. Next base: position 136,081,186 of record NC_088688.1, on the reverse strand, counting down.
CCACGTGACCCTGAGGACCCTGCAAAATTAATACAACCAGAGCAGGAGAGAGCGGGGTACAGACCCTCTGCACTCCCTCTCTTCCCTAAAATGACCCTGACTACCAGAATTGGGGGAATCCTCAGAGAGCAGAAGGGAGTTGGAGGGGAAAGACCCCTGCAATATCCGGAGTACTCCCTTTGGGGTCGTGCCACCCTGCACCCCCTGCAGGGACATACAAGAACAAGCAGCAGTGAGGTACTCCTTGAAGGTTGTGAGCTCTATGCAGTGGAGGGTCTTTAGTGTACAAGACCCAACAGATGGAGAGGGTGCCTCCTGCGGGTCTGGGTTCCCTCCTGAAAGGAGCTGGGAGGGTATAGGACCCAACAGCATAAGTGGGAACCCCATTTCTCAGGGGAGGGCCCAGTAGCAAGGAGAAGAACCACTGGGCTACCTGCAGTGGGGTCTTGGTGAGATTTTCAGAGAGAGGCTGCTGCTGACCCTCAGTTCTGTTTCAGGGTTTCACATTATCCAGACGATATACGGCTGTGATCTCCGGGAAGACAACGTCTTTCAGGGATTTCACCAGGATTCATATGATGGACGAGACTTTCTTACCTTCGATAAGGAGACCATGACTTGGGTAGCAGCAGATATTGGGGCTCAGATCACCAAGAGGAGCTGGCATGCTGAAGTATTTGACAACCAGCAGTGGAAACGCTACCTGGAGGAGGATTGTATTCCCTGGCTAAGGAATGCTCTAGAGTACGGGAAGGAGACGCTACAGAGGAAAGGTAAGGCAGGGGGACAAGCCCCACCCAGGAGGTCACTGCTAATTACATTTCCATTCCCTAGTCCCAGTTCCAAAATGGAGCGGGGGGTAGGGGGCTGTTCAGCGAACCTTGTACCAGGGATGGGTGGGGAAACAACCCCTTCCCCCCCAGCTCTGCTGGAAAAAAAGGTAAGAAATTGAAAATGTTAAAAGCAGCTCACTGTAGAGAAGCTGCATCTCCAGAGCCACTTGACCAAATGAGCCCAAATTTGCAGCACAAATTCTTCCTCTTCTCCTGGTGTGACACAGTAGTTATCAAGGCAATCTGCCTGTGCATGTGCATTTTAGAGCACTTTGCTTAATTATGGAAGTGCCACTCAAGCTTAATTATGGAAGTGCCACTACTTCTATGGACACCAGCTTCAAACACCATGTAATTCTTACTCATTCACTGTCTGCAGCATCATATTTCTTGTGTTACCCACAGCCCCTGTGCTCCACCAATGATGGTAGCTTTGTTCTTGTTGCCTCTTTGTCCAAACTTCTCCCACAGTCATCTATGTGCTTCCTTCCATGCCATCCCCTACATGTGGAATTGCCCTCCCCATACTAACCTGGAAGAAGGCTACCCTTGTCCTTAAAGTTTTCCTCCTCCAGACCTACCTTTGCTGTAACACTTTCATACTTATTACTTGATTCTTTTATCAATAAGGCATCAGATAATCACACTCAGTCACATTTATTACCAAAGCTTTTTAGTTAAAGATTAATCATCACAAACATAGAAGGGAAGAGGTTAAATGCTTTACCACTCCGACTCAGGAGGACAGTTGCAGCATCGTCTGCTTCAAAATGTTAACTCACTATTACCCATTTATGTAGCTTGTCTGTTACCGTGGACACAAATTTCCCAAATTAGTTAGCATCATTTCACACCCTAATCTTTCCCTTCCCAAACAGTTTGCGCTTCCTGTTCAAGGTTACTTGACATTTGTACCCAGTTTTTTGCAACAGTTATACTAGTTGCTTATTCTCTCACAAACCTGAGCAGAACGTTATCTTATCCTTTGCCATCTTTACAAATGCCCACAAGAAAAAGCCATACACAGCCATGTTATGTGTATTTGAGTGCTAAGGGGCTGGTAAACTGATTTTTCAACATTAGCGTAATTCCTTTTGAAATCCATAATATTGGGGTAAATAGATTTGGTAACAACCTACAAGAAATTAGCCAATTAATATTAGCTAGTTTGAGGGGCAATTTAGTATCGTGTGTCACTTTTTGTTTAATGGGCCCTTTCCATCTCTAATTGGTCAGTTTATCCAGTCCATTTTTTGCAACCAGGCCAGGGCAAAAATTCTTCTCTCTTTCAAATCCAGGGACTGAGAGGAGATGGGCACAAATCTAGCACATGATTGACACCTGTATCTGGAGCTTAGTGAAGCCTTTCAAGGTACTTGTGTCACTGTGGTTGGGAGCAGAGGCCAGGTCAGGGACCTGGATTCAGGATTCACCGTTGCTGATGCTGTGAATTCGGCACAGAAATTCTCTAACATGGTGGTTCTCTCTCATAGGAGGGTTTCTATCTCATGGACTCTCATCCTCTCCCATTGCTGGGGTCTCAGAATTTCATGTTGCAAAGTTCCAGCAAAGAGTGCCTGGATTAGAGTTTGAAAACAACTAACTTCAGTTTCTTCTTTTTTCCAGTGCGCCCAACAGCCAGAGTGAGTGACAGGTCATCTTATGACGGCCTCACCACCCTCTCCTGTAAGGTCAGTGGGTTCTACCCCCGTGACATCACCGTGACCTGGCTGAAAAATGGGGAGAGCAGGCAGCAGGAGACCTACTCTGAAGGCATCCTACCCAATGGGGACGGGACCTACCAGACCTGGGTGACAATGGAGATTGATCCCAAGATCAAAGCCCATTATTCATGTCACGTGGAGCATGAAAGCCTGTTAGAGCCACTCTCTGTCTCCTGGGGTAAGGAGTTTGTGTGTTTGTGTGTTTTCCTAGTGGGAGAGGGGGAATCCATTAAACTCAACCCCTGAAAAATTCTCATTCGGATTTATAGGCTGTAGCCGGAATTTCCTGAGGGTCTGTGAGGCCCTGTCCCCTTTGGCCCTGTCCCTCTGCAGTCAAGTTCTTGTGCTAGAGTTGGGATCTACAGTGCCTGGGACTCATGTCTTGCTCTCCAGTTTGCTGCCTCTGGTGCTGTTGGATACATCACAGCAATACAGTGTCTCTGAAGGGAGAAGATTAATCATGAGACATTAAGGCCTGAAGGGACCGTTCTAATCATCTGAGCTCCTGCATAGCCCAGGGCAGGGGAGAATCACACCAGGGACCCCAGCATCCAGTCTGGTCATCTGTGGGCAAACTAGATCTGATCCTTCAGAAAGAGATGCCCATTCCAGATGTAAAGTCTCCAAGGGATGGAGAATTTACCACAGCCCAGGGGAAGCTCAAATTTGCCCCTTATTTCCAGACAGAATTGGTCTTGCTTTAGCTTGCAGCCCGGTCTCAACTTCATGCACTCGTGGTCCTGCCATGAGTGCAGGGGATGGGACTAGATGACCTCTCGAGGTCCCTTCCAGTCCTATGATCCAGCAGGTTCTCAGAAACACAGCTCTACGGGCCCTTCATCCTTGCCCATGTGGCCAGAGAGAGAGGTTTAATGTTGGGAGCAGCTTGTTTCTGTGCGCAGTGATGCTGGAAGAGAGGGTGTGGCCTTGGAATGGAGCGAGGAGGCAGATTAGAGCCCTGCATCGGGGGGAGAGTCTCCTATGCCCCTAGCACAAGAATGTTGAGGAAGAATTTATTACATGTGGAGCTGCCTTCCAGCCATCTTTTTGCTTGGTTAATCAGGATGTGGAAAAATGCAGCATTTGGAAGTGCAAACAATTTCTAAAAGGGCAACCTGCTCTGGAAATCTAGTCAACAGCTGGTTACACATCATAATCCTGCTACCACGTCCCCTGCCAATTTTTGTGTCCTAAACCACATTTCCTTATTCTCTTAGAAATATTTTTCTTTTTGCTGTATTATGATATGCCTCTTTCAGACAACAGGAGAAGCTGATTAGTGAAACTGAATGTGTATAGAGAACTCGGGGTTTAACAGGTTTATATAAACCAATAATAGTATTAAAATATCTCTGTCATCCCCTCTTCACTTCCTGCCCCCTCAAAAAACATGCATTGTGTCTGTAACGCCATTCATGGCAGGGAAATCCAGAGCATTGAGGTCAGTTTCCAGTTTGTCACCAGACTCCCACAATGGGATTGTGTTCCATTAGTCATGAAAGTCAGCATGGTCAAGGGGGGTTAGGGGCTGGGAGCCAGGACTCCTGGGTTCTGTCCTTGGCTCTAGAAGGGGAGTGGGGGCTAGTGGGTTAGAGCAGGAGGGGCTGGAAGTCAGGATTGCTGGGGTCTATTCCTGGCTCTTGCACTGAATCACTGTGTGATCTTCAGCAGGTCTCCCCCCTTTCCCGTTTAGGGACAATACTGACATCCCTGCTCTCCCATAATTAGGTTTATGAAGATTGATTAATATTTATTATGAATTGAAGTGGTAGAGGCTGGGTCTAGTGTCCAGGACTTTCTATGGTGGGGTGTAATGCGTGGTGGCTGCAGTGGAAGGGGTGGAGGGTTGCAGGACTCAGCCCTTATCTGGGAAGCTGACTGACTGATCCCTGCAGTGGGATGTAAGAGGGTTTTAGTGGGGTGTGGGGGGATTTTTCCTCATTGATCATTCTCTCCATTCCATTTCAGAACCAAATAACAATCTGATTCCCATTGTGGCTGGAGTTATCACTGCACTGATAGGTGTTATAATTGGAGTAGTCGTCTGGAAAAAGAGATGCCCAGGTAAAAAGCCTGGGATGGGGGGATCCCTGGACTTGCTGGGCCCTGCGCATACCCCTAAGGGCAACAGCAGTACAGGAGCCAGTGTCAGTACGGTGTGACTGCCCCACTGCGGGACTGAGCTAATGACCCCCCATGGGAGCTGCTGGAGGGCCAGACCCAGAAATTGGGTGTGGGTTACAGTTTATATAGATTTTCCAAAGAGCTCAGCACCCAGTGCACTGAGGTCTTTGGAAAGTGTCTCATTGTGTCTTTCTCTCCTGCCTATTGTGAGCGCCTGGGACCTTGAGTCCATTACTGAGCGCCAGGGGGCTGTGCTGGGCCAGGGGCCCCTGTTTCTGAGCTGTGGACACCGATTGCAGTCGGTTCCTGCCTTGGGAGCTGCATTCACTGAAATTTGCCTTCTCTCTGCAGGGAGGAAGGGAGACGGCTACGCTGTAGCTCAGGGTAAGTGACAAGAGACCCATCACCTCTTTTCAAGTGGCCATCCCTGAACAGCCATCAGTATTTGCTTGTGGATTTTAGCCTAGAGACACTGACAGGAGATCCTCGCTCCCACTCATAGGCCTTGTCTACACTGAGGATTTTAGGGAAATCTCCAACTATTGCTCTAGTACCATAGAATCGTAGGACTGGAAGGGACCTCGAGAGGACACCTAGTCCAGTTCCCTGCACTCACGGCAGGACTAGGTATTATTTAGACCATCCCTGACTAACCTTCGCTTAAAAACCTCCAATGAGGGAGATTCCACAACCTCTCTAGGCAATTTATTTCAGTGCTTAACCATCCTGACAGGATTTTTTTCCTAATGTCCAACCTAAGCCTCCCTTGCTGCAATTTAAGCCCATCGCTTCTTGTCCTGTCCTCAGCGGTTGATGAAAACAATTTTTCCCCTCCTCCTTGTAACAACCTTTTATGTTCTTGAAAACTGTTATCATGTCCCCTCTCAGTCTTCTCTTCTGTGACTAAACAAATCCAATTCTTTCAATCTTTCCTCATAGGTCATGTTTTCTAGATCTTTAATCATTCTTGTTGCTCTCCCATGGACTTTCTCCAATTTGTCCACATCCCTCCTGGACACAGTACTCCAGTTGAGGCTGTATCAGCGCGGAGTTAAGTGGAATAAATACTTCTCGTGTCTTGCTCACAACACTCCTGCTAATACATCCCAGAAGGATGTTTGCTTTTTTTGCAACAGTGTTACACTGCTGACTCACATTTAACTTGTGATCCACTATGACTCCTAGATCCCTTTCTGCGGTACTCCTTCCTAGGCAGTCATTTCCCAATTATTTATGTGTGCAACTGATTGTTCCTTCCTAAGTGGGGTAATGTACATTTGTTCTTATTGAATTTCATCCTATTTACTTCAGACCATTTCTCCAGTTTGTCCAGATCATTTTGAATTTTCATCCTATCCTCCAAAGCACTTGCAACCCCTCCCAGCTTGGTATCATCCGCAAACTTTATAAGTGCACTCTCTATGCCATTATCTAAATCATTGATGAAGATTGAACAGAACCAGACCCAGAACTGATCCCTGAGGGACACTACTCGTTATGCCCTTCCAACATGACTGTGAACTATTGATAACTACTCTCTGGGAATGGTTTTCCAACCAGTTCTGCACTCACCTTATAGAAGCCAAAGCAGGTTGGTTGGATGCAATTTGTTCTTGACAAATCCATGCTGATTGTTACTTATCACCTTATTATCTTTTAGGTGTTTGCAAATTGATTGCTTAATTATTTGCCCCATTATCTTTCTGGGTACTGAAGTTAAACTGACTGGTCTGTAATTCCCTGGGTTGTCCTTAATCCCCTTTTTATAGATTGGCACTTTATTTCCCCTCTTCCAGTCCTCTCCCCCATCTTGCATGACTTTTCAGAGATATTGGCTCAGATATCTCCTCAGTCAGCTCCTTGAGTATTCTAGGATGTTTTTCATCAGGCCTTGGTAACTTGAAGACATCTAACGTGTCTAAATAATTTTTAACTTGTTCTTTCCCTATTTTAGCCTCAGATTCTACATCAATTTCACTGGTGTTCACTATGTTCGACGTCCAATCGCTATGAAACATTTTGGTGAAAACTGAAACAAAAAAGTCATTTAGCCCTTTTCCCATTTTCACATGTTCTGTTGTTGTCTTTCCTTCCTCATTGACTAATGGGCCTACCCTGTCCTTGGTCTTCATCTTGCTTCTAATGTATTTGTAGAATGTTTTCTTGTTACCCTTTATGTCTCTAGCTAGTTTGATTTCGTTTTGCACCTTGGCCTTTCTAATTTTGTCCCTACATACTTGTGTTGTTTGTTTACAGTTATCCTTTGTAATTTGACCTAGTTTCCACTTTGTTTAGGACTCTTTTTTTGATTTTTAGATCATTGAAGATCTCCTGGTTAAGCCAGCGTGGCCTCTTGCCATCCTTCATTTCTTTCCTGTGCAATGGGTTAGTTTGCACTTGTGCTCTTGATAATATCTCTTTGAGAACTTTCCAAACTCTCCTGCACTGTTTTTCCCCTTAGGCTTGCCTGCTTCCCATGGGATCTTATCTTAGCAAACTCAGGGAGTTGCTAAAGTCTGCCTTCTTGAAATCCATTATTTTATTGTGTTGTTTTCCCTCCTACCATTCTTTAGAATCATGAACTCTACCATTTCATGATCACTTTCACCCAAGCTGCCTTCCACTTTCAAATTCTCAACTAGTTCCTTCTTATTTGTCAAAGCCAAATCTAGAACAGCCTCTCCCCAGTAGCTTTCTCCACATTCAGAAAGAAAAATTGTCTCCAATACATTCCAAGAATTTGTTGGATAATCTGTGCCCTGGTCTGTTATTTTCCCAGCAGAGGTCTTCTTCAGTAGTGTAGAGTGGCTGTAGAGACATGGCCTATAACAGGTTTCAGAAGGGTAGCCGTGTTAGTCTGTATCAGCAAAAACAACGAGGAGTCCGTGTGGCACCTTAGAGACTAACAAATTTATTTGGGCATAAGCTTTCGTGGGCTAGAACCCACTTCATCAGATGCATGGAGTGGGAAATACAGGAGCAGGTATATTTATACGTAGTACATGAAAAGATGGGACTTGCCTTACCAGGTGGGGGGTCAGTCTAACGAGACAATTCAATTAACAGTAGAATATCAAGAGAGGAAAAATCACTTTTGTAGTGGTAATGAGGGTGGCCCATTTCCAACAGTTGACAAGAAGGTGTGAGTAACAGTAGGGGGAAACACTGCTCTACAGCCAAAATGCTTCTGAAATAAATGTAGTCAAACTTTACTAATTCTGGGTCACTGAGAACGAAAATGATGCTTAAAATTGTTGATTGGCTCTAGTTTTCAAGATATGCTATTGGGTCAGTATATACGACCCTTGACTTGGGAATGGCGGAGGATAAGTGAGTTATAAAGGGAAGGGATCTCAATTTAAACCAGAAATGACTAAAATACATCTTTGACTGGATCTATGAATAAATCTATGACTGGGTTTGGACAGTACTTGCTTTTTAGGCAAAACAATGAATGATGCAATCTGAAGCTGGTATTGCGTCATACATGATATGAATTGCATCATGTTATTCCTAGAAGTCATGGATGATGCAATCATAACGAAGCTTACATCACTCTGCTGAACAAATTGCCCTATATCAGCTCTAGAAATCATACAGTGTCGTGCTCTCTTATTTGTCAGTGTTTGATTTTGCAAAGGGACACATTTCTGTTTAGCCAAAGTGAGCAGAGATGCCTCATACTTGTGTGAACAGTGCAGATAACTTCTGCTATGTTTGTGGTGAAGTGACTTTTGCATCACAAAAGCGCAGTATAATCACTATGGTTAAGAAAGCCTATCACCTTTATTTTGGCTGCAAAATTGGAGATCAGGACAAGAGGTGGGCCCCACACATATGCTGCAACACTTGTGCAACAAATCTTCGCCACTGGTTGAACAGGAAAAGGAAATCTATGCTTTTTGCAGTGCCAATGATTTGGAGAGAGCCAACAGATCATACCAGCAATTGTTACTTCTGCAAGGTGCCTCCAGTTGGGAAAGGTGTGTCAAAGAAGAAAAAGTGGACTGTGCATTATCCAAACATTCCATCAGCTATACGCCCAGTACCCCACGGAGAAGGACTGCCGGTTCCTGATGCACCAGAATCATTCTCACTTGAGTCAGACGAGGAAGAGGATGAAACTTCTGGTCCTGAACCATCAATGTCACAGGACCCACATTTTCTCCCATCCTCCTCCGAACCACACCTCATAACACAAGGTGAACTGAATGACCTTGTCAGGGATTTGGAACTACCCAAGAGTAAGGCAGAGCTGTTGGGCTCCAGACTACAGCAGTGGAATCTCCTGGCAGGTGATGTTAGGGTTTCCATGTTCCGTGACCGTCAAAAGGATCTTGTCCCATTCTTCTTCATGGAAGGTGATCTTGTAGCCTGCAACAACATCGATGGTGTGATGGCAGCCCTCAACATCGTTCACGATCCAGATGAGTGGAGACTGTTCATTGATTCATCGAAGACGAGTCTTAAAGCTGTTTTACTGCATAATGGCAATGTTTTGCCATCAATTCCAGTTGGTCATGCAGTCCATATGAAGGAAACCTATGACAACATGAAACAACTTTTGAGGTGCATAAACTATGACCAACATCAGTGGCAGCTTTGTGGCGATTTGAAGGTTGTTGCTCTCTTGCTTGGTCTGCAGACTGGATACACAAAGTACTGCTGTTTTCTCTGCGAATGGGATAGTCGTGCAAGAGATTCCCACTACATCAAGAAAGATTGGCCACTCTGACAGTCATTGGAGCCTGGGAGGAAAAGTGTTCAGCATCCACCACTTGTTGAATCAAGGAAGATTTTGATACCACACTTACAGATCAAGCTGGGTCTGATGAAGAACTTTGTCAAGGCCATTGACAAAACACAAGCAGCTTTCAAGTACCTCCGTGGAAAATTTCCAAGGTTAAGTGAAGCTAAGATAAAGGAAGGTGTCTTTGTTGGTCCTCAGATTCGTGAACTTCTTCGAGATGATGCATTTGACCATGCACTGCGTGGCAAGGAAAAGACGGCATGGAAAGCCTTCCAGTTAGTGGCAATAAATTTTCTCGGAAACAACAAGGCAGACAACTACAGGTTGTTGGTGGAAAACCTCCTCAAGGCATACAAAAGCCTTGGTTGCAACATGTCACTAAAGATACATTTTTTGCACTCTCATCTAGATTTTTTTCCACCGAACTGCGGAGCAGTGAGCGACGAGCACGGCGAGCGATTTCACCAGGACGTTGCAACAATGGAGAAACGCTATCAGGGCAAATGGAGCCCATCAATGCTTGCAGACTATTGCTGGACAGTGACAAGAGATGCTCCATTTAATGAATACAAGAGACAAGCCAAGAAGCACCGAGTAGACACTGAATAGGACTAAACTATGTACATAATAGTTTTTTGCCTTTTGTTTCATAATAAATTTTATTTATATAACCCTTTTGCTGATTTTTAAAGTGTTACATAAACAGGACAGGTGAAATATTATCACGTAAAGCAACCATAAACACATGAAAAGACCTAGGTTTACAATTTATGATTAAAACTCTACTATCTACACAATATACATAGACATAAAATGTAAAAACTTAAATATCTTAGAAACAGTAGCCAATCAGTTGTTTTAATTGTCGTATTTGAATTCAGCACATCAAAATACATAATAAATAGCACATTTTATCTCTGAAGCAGACGACTTCTCAAAATTTGTAGACCAGTGAAATCAGTATGGTAAAATTAGGTTTTGTAATGACTCATCCACTCCCAGTCTTTATTCAGGCCTAATTTGGTGGTGTCCAGTTTGCAAATTAATTCCAGTTCTGCAGTTTCACACTGGAGTCTGTTTCTGAAGTTGTTGTTTTTTTTTTTTGAAGAATTGCCACTTTTAAGTCTGATACTGAGTGACCAGGGAGGTTGAAGTGTTCTACTGTTTTTTGAATGTTGTAATTCCTGATGTCAGATTTGTGTCAATTTATTCTTTTGCGTAGAGACTGTCCGGTTTGGCCAACGTACATGGCAGAGGAGCCTCCCTCACTCCTCCTCTTTACTCCAGAACAAGGGAAATTCACATGCAAGAACTTTGTTAACATGGAGTTAAGGTTGCGGGTGCTCAGCCCTGCCTTGGGCTCCCTGTGTCCTTTCAGAATGGGAGTGTTTAATTCCCAGAAGTCAAAGGTTGGCAAACCAGGATATGCAGAGGTATTATCGCCAAATTCACAGCCATAAAAAACGCATCACGGACCATGAAATCTGTACAGATTTCACAGGAGAGACCAGCGTTTCTCAAACTGGGGGTCCTGACCCAAAAGAGGGTTGTGAGGGGGGGTGGGGCTGGTTGCAAGGTTATTGTAGGGGATTACAGTATTGCCACCCTTACTTCTGTGCTTCCTTCAGAGCTGGGTAGCCAGAGAACGGTGGCTGCTGGCCGGGCACCCAGCCTGAAGGCAGTGCCCCACCAGCAGCAGTGCAGAAGTAAGGGTGGCAATACCGTGACCCATCTACAATAACCTTGCTGGCCCCCCAGCCCCTTTTTGGGTCAGGACCCCTACAGGTACAACACTGTGAAATTTCAGATTTAAATACCTGAAATAACGAAAATTACAATTTTTTAAATCCTATGACTGTGAAATTGAGCAAAACGGACCATGAATTTGGTAAGGTCTTAATTATGATGCTTCCCACGCAACTCAAACTCTGCCCCAGTGGGTCTGGGAATAGGAACAGGAAGTAGAACAGCACCAGGCCAAACCAAACTTGCCCTTGTCTGTGCGCCCAGCACCACCCCAAATCAGCATGTCTCTTCATACCGTCCACACTGTTCTGTGCAGTGCATTGATTCAGGCGGGAATTGCTGTTCATTGGCAGGGAGTGAGGGTGAAGTCTGTGGTCTGCTTGAGGGACCCCTCTGGGCACAGACCGAAGGGGGCAGAGTTGCGGTTGTTTGACAGGAGTATCCTTAGCCCAGCATCCCCTACTTTTCCAGCCTTCGAATGTGGAGTATTCAGTGCTCCCGTTCTGCAGAGGCATGAGAAGCACAAAGCAGTGCTGACCCCCTACAATGGTAACGGTTTTTGCATGTGAATAATGGAAATCCAGGGCAGCTGCACTGTAGACTGGTCTGTGCACCAACCACCTCACTGCTAGGGAAGAGTCAGGTGATGACTGGTCCCTTTGGATAAGAGTCCCCGTATCTACTAACTACGCTGGAACCCTGCCTGTGAGAGATGCTCATATCCTCTCCCTTCTCCTCCTCCTCTGTGCAGCAAGTGACCAAGGATCTAGTGGCTGTGACGTATCTGCCAGGGGTAAGTGAGGGGGGCTCTAGCCTAGGGGTTCACTGCTCTGTCTCTGGCCTCTGGAGAGAGACACCTCGTCCAAGTCATTGCACCCCGAGTCTCACTGGCCCGGCCCCTCGAGCAAACCAGCCCCAGGGAGCAGAACAGGGGAGTTCTGGATCTTTTATTTCCCTTTTATTCACACTGGGGGTGCAGGAACAGGTTTGCAGCCAAATCCCCCTTGTTTTCTCTGCGATGAATTTAGGTGTGAAAGACTCTGGTGAGAGGGATTTCGCTGTGGCTGCTGATACAGCGTGGGCTGAGATCAGCTTTTGTAATGATAAATCCAGCTGCTTCAGAGAACAGTCTACAGTGAAACTGCAGGGAGGAAGCAGGAGGGACAGAGCCCAGCACCTGAGGCTCCAGGAACACAGGTCTCTTTGTCAGCAGGGTTAGAGATTTTGTCCACTGAACACTGCAGCCACTAGGGTGACCGTCCCACAGCAGTGTGCACTGTCATTGCAAAACATTATGGCAGGTTCCCTTTAATAGACGTTGCCTGTGTTTAATTTCTGCAGCTTAACAGAGCCTGTTGGAGTCTGTGCCACAACCTGAGGGGATCCCAGAGAGGACAATTGATGAGCTCTGCTCTGTCTCCCGACAAGAATCAATCAACCTCTCCCTAGCTTTTCTCTGGCACTTGGAGCGTCCTGTGTGGGATTTCTAGGCTCATCTATCTGTTCACTGAACCACTTTTTACTTTTCAGATGTAATAGATTCTGTAATAATGTTTTATTTGCACAAAATAATTTCAAAAATTTTAATGGATAAAAACTCTTTTAGTAGGAGTTTAGTACTTGCTACATTTAGTGTGTGCACTCAGTGCTCTGTGCTGTGGTGTTTGCACACCCTGTACAGTACGCTAGATATGTGAGCAGTAACTGCTTGTGTGTATGTGGTGGGGATGTATTTTTTTTCTGTAGAATTTCATGATTATAACATGGTAAATTGCCTGGTCTACTCGCAGCTGGTAGTGCTGTTGCCATCATCAGCTGAGGACATCTGTTGGACAGGAATAAGTGTCTGTGTTTAGTTTATAAGAGCCTCTAATGTCCTTTTCACCATTCATAGAGTCAGAGAAATGCTGCGCTAGAAGTGACCTCAAGAGGTCATCAAGTCCAACCCCTGATCTCAGGCAACACCATGGAAACCTAGACCATCCCTGACAGGTGTTTGTCCAACCTGTTCTTAAAAACCTCCAATGACGGGGATTCCACATCCTCTCTAGGCAACCTGTGTGATGAAGTGGGATATTTTCCTAACGTCGCGTATGTATCCTGTGTGTGCCTCAGTTTCCCCCAAGACACTACAAGAAGGATGTGGAAAAATTGGAAAGAGTCCAGTGGAGGGCAACAAAAATGATTAGGGGGCTGGAGCACATGACTTATGAGGAGAGGCTGAGGGAACTGGGATTGTTTAGTCTGCAGAAGAGAAGAATGAGGGGGGATTTGATAGCTGCTTTCAACTACCTGAAAGGGCGTTCCAAAGAGGATGGATCTAGACTGTTCTCAGTGGTAGCAGATGACAGAACAAGGAGTAATGGTCTCAAGTTGCAGTGGGGGAGTTTTAGATTGGATATTAGGAAAAACTATTTCACTAGGAGGGTGGTGAAGCACTGGAATGGGTTACCTAGGGAGGTGGTGGACTCTCCTTCCTTAGAGGTTTTTAAGGTCAGGCTTGACAAAGCCCTGGCTGGGATGATTTAGTTGGGATTAGGTCCTGCTTTGAGCAGGGGGTTGGACTAGATGACCTCCTGAGGTCCCTTCCAACCCTGATATTCTGTGATTCTATGTGCTGCATGTCTAACCAAAGTGGGAGGGGGGGTGTCTATTGTTGCAGAGGACCAGGTGTGACCCAGTCTAGCAGCCTGGACCCCAGACCATGGCCTAGACACTTTGTAACTTAGCGACTGATGACCTGAAGGCCCATCGCAACTTGGAGCCAGACAGTTATGGGCAGCAGAGAGAACAAAGAGCTGAAGAGAGAGTCACCTGGAGATCTGTTTGCCTGGGAAAGAAGACAAAGATGGAGGAGGGGCCTTGGAGGTGATATAGGGTGGGCCGCAGAAAGGAGGAGTCACTTCTGGGCTGGGAACGAAGAGTGGCCTGAGCCCACCTGGACGGGGACAGACCCTGAGAACATCTTGTGCTGTGCTCCAGACATACAATAAACACTTCTGTGTTGCGCTGGCTGAGAATCACTGAGGCTAGAGAGAGGCAGGCATGCTGAAGGCTCAGACATGCGGTACTGGGAGGCGGAGGAGAAGCCTACAGCTTAAACCCCAAGCAGAGAGTGTGACCTGATATAGGGTCAATACTCTAAAGGGCGGTTCCTCTCAGGGGCCATACAGAGCCAAGAGAGCACTGGCCTGTGAGTCTGTGACAACCTGTTCCACAGTTAATTGTCCTTGTAGCTAGAAAGTTTTTCCTAATGTCTAACCTAAATTCTCCCTTCTCCTACCGTCAGTGCACGTGGAGAACAATTGATCACCGTCCTCTTCATAGCAGCCCTTAATGCAGGGGTAGCTAATTATTTTTGTCTAAGTCCAAATTTCTTGGTCAAGATATAGTCACAGTCCAGACTCAAGAGAAACATTTTTCACACCACAAGTGCCCCTGTTCAATGAACACATACAGTGAAATATACCTAGGGCCTATATTGTTTGATTTTATTTTTCATTTAATGCACTAAAAATATAAATCAGTGTATAGCCTAAAAATAACCTCCAAGAAAGATAACGAGGAGTCTGGTGGCACCTTAAAGACTAACCAATTTATTTGGGCATAAGCTTTTGTGGGCCCACAAAAGCTTATGCCCAAATAAATCGGTTAGTCTTTAAGGTGTCACCGGACTCCTCGTTGTTAGTCTGTATCCACAAAAACATGGCTACCCCTCTGATACTTGTCTCCAAGAAAGATGTAATTTATCTGAAACTTTGAGAAAGTATTTAGAAAAATGTCAAATAGATGCAAATATTAGCATTAAAAATACTTTCAGGCAACAGTTTTAAGTTTTGTATGAGTTTTGTCAAATACAGTTCTTGTAGGCATATCTGCCTATGGATAGATAAACATATTCAAACCTTTTTTAGCCTTTTGTGGTTTATTTACCATAAGTATCAAAGTTTGAAAGAAACACTTAGTACACCTGAACTCTTTATCTTTTATGATTCAAGCCTTTCCAATAACAAACACACACACACCACAACTCCCAGATCCTTCTCAGCAGTGCTGCTGCCAAGCCAGTTTTCCTCATTCCGTATTTGAGCATTTGGTTTTTCTTCCCTACGTGGCGCACCTCACATTTGTCTTTATTGAATTTCATTTTGTTGTCTGTTGCCCAGTTCTCCAATTTATCAAGATCCCTCTGAATTTTAGCTCTATCCTCCGAAGTGTTGGCAACCTCCTTCCCCCCACCCCGCAGCTTTGTGTCATCTTTAACATTGATAAGTATGCTCTATACCTACATCCAGGTCATTAATAAAGATGTTAAACACTGGACCCAGAACAGATCCCTGTGGAATCCCACTTAAGACCTCCTCTTTTGCCCTCATAATTTATAGCTCTCTCCTCCCCCTCCGGGTGCTATGACCCTCTACGGGTTAACAGGATCTTTTTCCACTGAAAGAGTCTTTATCACACAGTGAATATTTTTAAACATGTTCATGTATTTATTAGCAATCAACAATTGATCAGCAGAACACGCACACCAAGCATCTAATGCTCATCACTCCCAATAAAGCAGACAGACATTTCCTAATGGCCAGTCAGAGTTGTGTCATCTGGGGCTCTGGCTTCTCCACGTCATGTAAGGGTTAAAAATCCTAGTCGTTCTGGTCTTAATTTGGGAATACAGCTCAAGTTCCAATGAGCTTGTTTTCTCACCCTCATATAGTTAAAATGAGAGTTCTTATTAATACCTTCACCAATTGTTTTACTCAAAGCATGGCTGTACCCTACATCTAACCAATCATAACCCCTAATGGGCTAAAACAATTTCTTTAGCAACAGCAAAACCTTATAATTTCCACTTATCAGCAAAAGCAGCTTTTAACTAAAACTCACATGGGTGCCCAGTAAGAACCTTGCAGGTTAGCGTGTCCATAATCCTTTCTGTTCCAGTGAATCTGTGATTTTACTGTATCTGTCCCTGTTAGTGATGCTGCACCTGATACTATTGTCCAGTGTGCTCAGGAGCACTGCAGGGGATCTGCCTTGTTCCTTCTTCCATAGTGGGGCTGCATGGACCCACCACAGGCTGGTGAGGGCTGCAGCTAAGGGTATGTCTACACTACGAGGGTATTTCGATTTCTCTTAAATCAAAAATGTAGAATCGATATTGCAAAGTCGAACGTGTGTGTCCACACTAAGGACAGTAATTCGACTTTGTGAGTCCACACTAATGGGGAAAGCGTCGACATTGGAAGCGGTGCACTGTGGGCAGCTATCCCACAGTTCCCGCAGTCCCCGCTGCCCATTGGAATTCTGGGTCGAGCCGCCAATGCCTTCTGAGTAAAAAAAAAAGGGTCGAGGGTGCTTTTGGGTAATTGTCATCATCCGTCCGTCACTACCGCCCTCCCTCCCTCCCTGAAAGCGCCGGCGGGAAATCAGTTTGCGCACTTTTCCGGTCAGTGACAGCGCGGCCGCCACAGCACTGCGAGCATGGATCCCGCTGCGACCATCGCTGCAGTTATGGCCGTTGTCAACGCCTCGCAGGTTATCATCCACCTTTACCAGAGGCAGATGCAGATAAACCAGGCGAGGAGGCTACGGCACCGCGGTGAGGACCTGAAGTCAGAGAGTAGCACAGGCCTGTCAGAAAGCACGGGACCCAGCGCCGAGAACATCACGGTGACAATGGGTCATGTGGATGTTGTGGAACGGCGATTCTGGGCACGGGAAACAAGCACGGACTGGTGGGACCGCATAGTGCTGCAGGTCTGGGATGAATCCCAGTGGCTGCGAAACTTTCGCATGCGGAAGGGGACTTTCCTTGAACTTTGTGAGTTGCTGTCCCCTGCCCTGAAGCGCAGTGACACCCGGATGCGAGCAGCCCTGACTGTCCAGAAGCGAGTGGCCATAGCCCTCTGGAAGCTTGCAACGCCGGACAGCTACCGGTCTGTCGCGAACCAGTTTGGCGTGGGCAAATCTACCGTGGGGGTTGTTGTGATGTAAGTAGCCAACGCAATCGTTAAGGTACTGCTCTCAAAGGTAGTGACCCTGGGAAACGTGGAGGTCATCATAGATGGCTTCGCCGCGATGGGATTCCCAAACTGTGGTGGGGCTATAGATGGAACTCACATCCCTATCCTGGGACCGGACCACCAGGCCAGCCAGTACATTAACAGAAAGGGATACTTTTCAATGGTGCTGCAAGCACTGGTGGACCATCGGGGACGTTTTACAAACATCAACGTCGGATGGCCGGGCAAGGTTCATGACGCTCGCGTCTTCAGGAACTCTGGTCTGTTTAGACGGCTGCAGGAAGGTCTTTACTTCCCGGAGCACAAAATAAGTCTTGGGGATGTGGAGATGCCTACAGTGATCCTTGGGGACCCAGCCTACCCGCTAATGCCCTGGCTCATGAAGCCCTACACTGGCGCCCTGGACACTGAAAAAGAACTGTTCAACTACCGGCTGAGCAAGTGCAGAATGGTGGTGGAGTGTGCTTTTGGCCGTCTCAAGGGGAGATGGAGAAGCTTACTGACTCGCTGTGATCTCAGCGAAACCAATATCCCCATTGTTATAGCAGCTTGCTGTGTGCTCCACAATCTGTGTGAGAGCAAGGGGGAGACCTTTATGGCGGGGTGGGAGGTTGAGGCAAATAGCCTGGCATCTGATTACACCCAGCCAGACAGCCAGGCGATTAGAAGAGCCCAGCGGGACGCGCTGTGCATCCGGGAGGCTTTGAAAGCTAGGTTCCACAGTGAGCAGGGTAACCAGTGACTTTTAAGTTTCTGTACAGAGAAGCTGAACCTGCCACCGTTTCTTTACCCAGTTAATGTTGACTATCCTCTCCAGTTACAGACCCCCTCCACCCCCTTCCAAAAAAATAAAATCAGTTTTATTTTGTTAATGAACACCGTTGTCTTTATTACTGTTTTCGCGGGAATGTTTTAAACCTGGGACGCAGACTGTGGTGGGGAGCGGGTGTAGTGTACTGATGCAAATGATCCTTCTAAACTCCAGGAATGACAGGATTTGCAGTGGCGGACTGGTTGTTTGAACGGAGCCTGCCAGCCCTCCTGACCGGGACTGCGTGTATGTGGAGGCTATGTGACTTTATGGCAGGGGGAGGAGGGTTACAGATCCCCTGCTGTGTGGCTCTGTGATCCAGGACAAGGACTGCTGCATAAGATCTGTAACTGCCCTCCCCTGCCACAAAGTCACAGAGCAACCCCCCCCCCACGCACAGAACATGAAAACCACCTCCCAGACTGACCAGGGTAACTAGTCACTGCACTGTGTATGTGCCCTGCTGCTGGACCTGCCCCCGCCTCTGTACCCTGCTAAAGGTGACTGTCCTGTCCAAGTACCAAGCCCCTTCCCCCCCTTCAGACAGACTCTCCCTCAAAAGAACATGATTGAAACAGTAATGAACAGAAACGTATTTTTTATTAACAACCACACATGAAACTGGGGGGTGAAACTTGGACGGGGGCTTGGGGGAGGCGGGCAGAAAAGGACTTTTCAAATTTTGGGGAATGACAGCCTTCTGGTGCTTGAGCAGTCTGCAGGGGTGGAGTGAGAGTTTTCACGGACTCTGCCGCCCCTCCTTCTTTGGACTTTGGGCGAGGGGGGTATGGGACTTGGTGGCGGGGGAGTGCGGTTACTGATAGACTGCAGCGGGGCTCTGTCCTCCTGCCTCCGTTCCTGCAGAACATCAACAAGGCGCCGGAGCATGTCCGTTTGCTCCCTCTGAAGTCCAAGCAGCGTTTGAGTCGCCTGCTGGTCTTCCTGCCGCCACCTCTCCTCACGTTCCATGTGTGTCCAGTGCATTTGGGACAAATTCTCCCTCCAATGGTTCTGCTGTGCTGCCTGGGCTCGGGAGCAGCCCATTAGTTCTGAGAACATGTCCTCTCACGTCTTCTTCTTCCTCCGCCTAATGTGCGCTAGCCTCTGGGAGTGTGATGCCAGGCTGGGTTGGGAGACAGTCGCAGATGTGGCTGTGGGAATGAGAAAAAGGTAGTGAATTCCTCTGAAACACAAATGTAGTTGTGAACAGAGAACATAGTCTTTCTCTGTGAACAAGACCATGCACCGCACCTATCACATGCGCACTCAGGACAAGGTTGAATTTTCGGACCTCGCCTTCAGTGCCTGGGGTCTTGCACTGCCGATCTGGGAAGCGGGGCAGGACACAGGAATTTCTGTAGCAGGCAGACATGGTAAGCCGTAGACTTGTGGCTGCTTAAAACTGTAGTAGTACCACTGGCCTCCTTTCACATTGAAAGCAATGCCAGTCTCTGCTGCCAGCAATCGGCCAAGCATGAACTCTGGCCCTGTCCCACCCCCTCGCGGCTGTCCCAGGGAAAGATCCCTGTATGCTGCCCCTCTCCCGCCTCCACCGCGTGGCTGTAAACCAGCGGTTACAGTTCTGTAAAGGAACTTGCAAGCAGTCCCAATACTAACAGTCCCCTACCTAATTCAAAGCAGGTCATCATGAGCGACATCACACTCATGAGGATCTCGGACAGCGAGAAGGAAAGGATGCTTCGGGAAAGCCTGCAAAGACCAGGGCCCTATGCCGCCATGCTGTGCAAGGCAATGATCCCTGAGTACTTGAGGATCTCCTGGCGCGGGAACGTCTCCTACTTCGGAGGACCCACTAAGGCCGCTCTCCCCAGGAACCTGATGAACAGGCTTTCCCATTACCTCCAGGAGAGCTTCCTCGAGATGTCCGTGGAGGATTTCAGCTCCATCCCCGGTCATATAGACCGCATTTTAATATAGCTGCAGTGGCAGGGACTAAAGAGTGGAGCAGCTTGGGCAGCAGAATCATGCACAACCGGACACTGTTAGATTTTTTTTAAATAGTTGGAACTGAATACTTAAGCGCCCAGGGTTAAGAAATCATGAAGAACACATTGTTCTTATTCTTAATATTCCAGTTTTGTTAAAAATAAATGTTTAGATGTTTAAAACACTTACTGCTTGATCCTTCCCCTGACTCTGTGTCCGGGTTAAATGCTGGGGAGGGTTGGTAGGGGATCTCTGTAAGGGTGATGAAGAGCTCCTGGCTGTCGGGGAAATCAGCTTGGTAAGCGCTGCCGACTGCCTCGTCCGCCTCATCTCCTTCCTCATCTTCCCCGTCCTCTAACATGTCCGAGGAAGCGGCCGTGGACAATATCCCATCCTCAGAGTCCACGGTCAGTGGTGGGGTAGTGGTGGCGGCCGCACCTAGGATGGAATGCAGTGCCTCGTAGAAACGGGATGTGTGGGGCTGGGATCCGGATAGTCCGTTTGCCTCTTTGGTCTTCTGGTAGCCTTGTCTCAGCTCCTTGATTTTCACGCGGCACTGCGTTGCATCCCGGCTGTATCCTCTCTCTGCCATGGCTTTAGAGATCTTCTCATAGATCTTTGCGTTCCGTCTTTTGGAGCGCAGCTCGGAAAGCACGGACTCATCGCCCCACACAGCGATGAGATCCAAGACTTCCCGATCAGTCCATGCTGGGGCCCTCTTTCTATTCTGGGATTGCATGGCCATCTCTGCTGGAGAGCTCTGCATCGTTGCCAGTGCTGCTGAGCTTGCCACGCTGTCCAAACAGGAAATGAGATTCAAACTGCCCAGACAGGAAAAGGAATTCAAATTTTCCCGGGGCTTTTCCTGTGTGGCTGGTCAGAGCATCCGAGCTCGGACTGCTGTCCAGAGCGTCAACAGAGTGGTGCACTGTGGGATAGCTCCCGGAGCTATTAGCGTCGATTTCCATCCACACCAAGCCTAATTCGATATGGCCATGTCGAATTTAGCACTACTCCCCTCATTGGGGAGGAGTACAGAAGTCGAATTTAAGAGCCCTCTATGTCGAACTAAATAGCCTCGTGGTGTGGACGGGTGCAGGGTTAATTCGATGTAACGGCGCTAAATTGGACATAAACGCCTAGTGTAGACCAGGCCTAAGAGACAGAGTTGGCCTGGAGACCCCTCCCCTACCAGCTTCCACAGACTGGGCCAGTCCCCTCTGCCTGTCCCATGGAGCCTGCAGGACTTGCTGGGTGGGCCCTAACCTCCTGCGTGGCTGTGTGGCACACCACAGTGTAACAGGGACATGGTGGGGCCTCGGGTGCTGGTGGCTTCTCCCTTGGGAATTTGGCTGCTTAGTGCCCAGGGTTCATCTCTCCCAGTGGCAGAGAGCACAGGAGCAGCCAATGCAAACTTCATAGCCTTCCCCTCTGCTCATGGGTGGCTGGGCTTAAAGATGCCTCTGAACCAAGCACCTTCACCCAAAAGGGAGCTGATTCTCTGACCCATCGCAGGGCGTGAGCTGGCATCAAACAGCTCACTCTGAGCAGGGCCTTGTACCCTTACCTACCCCTATTTCTCCAGAGTTCAAAGGTCAAAAGCCCCCTCAAATCTTCCTTTACATTGAGATGAATAGCGTTTGAGCTGCATGGACAGTGATTTGCACTAGTTGGTGTGGGGATGGGGGGGCTCGGTGTTGGTTGGGTTGGGGAACTCCCTGTGCCTATCCCTCATCCTGGAGCCCACTCCAGGCTCATCCATACCCCCCCTGCGGTCTCCCAGGAGCTGGGGCTGCCTCCTCTCTGTGTGATGAGTTCCCTTCTTGATGGAGGGCTGTTGTAGCTGCTGTGATCTGGTGTAGTTTCACTCTGTTGTGGCTGTGATGACGACTGTGCCAGTTTCAGGCAGCCCGGTGGCTCTGTGTGAGCGAGCGGCTGACGGGATGTTTTGATCTAGAATGGGTTCTCAAACATCATTGCACCATGACCCCTTTTTGACAACAAAAATTACTACATGTCCCCAGGAGGGGGGACCAAAGTCCAAGGCCACCTGAGCCCCACTGCTCGGGGGGGGGTCGAAGCCCAAGGGGGGCCTGTAACCTGAGCCCCATCGTCTAGCGCTGAAGCCCTCAGGAAAGTCTAAGCCAGCCTGGTGACCCCATTAAAATGGGTTCGCAGCCCACTTTGGGGTCCCGACCCACAGTTTGAGAACCGCTGATCTAGAAAGTTAAAATGTTTCTACTGGTACCTAAGTAGCAGCTGCCCTTAATGATTTTATAAAAGAAAATATTTTATATAGTCTATTTGGATATGTCAGTAGTGGCAGTGAAATACAAGAAATCATGTAAAAAAATATACTAAAATAAATGAAATGTCAACATGGTTATATTTTCTAAAATAATTTTTTTCTTTTTTTTTAAATTCTCTCTATTGGCATTTACAAACAAATATTTGTTTTCATTCTGAATTGGATCAAAAGCAAATTTCAATGTGTTAAAATTCCCCATAAAATAGAAATTTCAGGTTTTGACCAGCTCTCCCCATAGTTCCTGCCTCCCAGCCCCCATTATAACAGGGCTTTCGCCTTCATTATCACAGTCAATGCTGGTCAAACTATAATGCAACTAAGACAGTTCAATAGAGCCTGAGAAAGAAACCAGGGATAGTCTGTTCTGTGTTTGTACAGCACCTAGCGCAGTGGGACCCTGGTTCATGCCCATGGCCACTATGGTAAAACATAGGATAAATGAAAATTCTGTTGGCAGAGGGATCTTGAATGCTGGGAGTGGGGTGTGAAGAGTCCTGGAGCCAGCAGAGGGCACCAACACCCTCCTGATCCACCTGTACTCCAGCTAGTGTCTCTGGGGTCATTAGTCGTGATTCTGTACTTAGCCTGGATTGGAAAATGCACAAAAAGCAGGACTGACCTGCCCCCTACCATGGTGTGAGCGTTACACAGAGACTCCAGTTCTGGCACAACAACACGTCACAGGACAGCTGAATTTTCTGGGGGAAAATTGGCTAAATATAGGGTTAAAAACCAATCATTTCTTAAAATGTCCCCTCCTGTCTCACGTTCCTAACCCAGCCTTTCTCAAAGGCCAGATGAGATGATCAGAATGGAGCCTTCTGTCCTTAACACCTTTGAATTGGGGGAAAGGTGCAAGGTTGAAATGTTAGTAACCACTTGTTCATTCGAACCCTAATTTGGCCACATTGATTTGTATTTATTTATTTATTTTAATATGATGCTAAATAGTGTGAAGGGGGCAACCTGCCTTCATTACCTGCTCCATACTAAGTGGCCATCAAGGTCAGCAATGAGAATATTTGGAGCTGACCCCAGCAATCTCTTCCATCAGCACTGGTTTGGTTTCGGCCGTTTTCTAGTGTGGATCTATGAGGATAGAGGACCAATGACTCCCAAAGCGTGTTTACAAAGGAATGGCACTACACAGAGTGGCCAAAGGCGTCAGTGGTCTGATAAGATCGCCAGCGAAGAACACAGACTGAACTTCCTGTGAAACCATCTGCGGGATTGAGCTGGAGATGGATACGGCTGGAGCTCAGTCTGCAAGGAGGCTACGGCCCTGTGGGATTTGCATTGGGGAAGATTAGGATGATTTAGTGGGAAATGGATCCCTGGCAGTAATTCATTATTCTACACAAAGGGAAGCCAATAGCTATCGCATAGTGGCTACTTTCATTTTCTGGTGCTCTCAGCCTGACTCAGC
This sequence comes from Emys orbicularis, assembly GCF_028017835.1. Lineage (NCBI taxonomy): Eukaryota > Metazoa > Chordata > Testudines > Emydidae > Emys > Emys orbicularis. The sequence goes on along the minus strand of NC_088688.1, from coordinate 136,057,491 downwards.
ACAGCCAGTCTGCTGGTGTAGGGGGTGTCCACACTGGACAACAGGTGTTTCTCACAGTGTGTCAGGGAACATGTGCTAAAACCCTACTGAAGACAAGGCCACGTGTAATCTCCACCCACGTTAACAGGTCAAGGGACAGCCTAGTGGGGAGCCTTGTCTTTAACTTGACCAGCTAACTCATGTTAAACTGACACCTGCCTCATCTTCACTCAGGCTAGGTCTACATTACGGGGGGGGGGAGGGGGGTCGACCTAAGATACGCAACTTCAGCTACGTGAATAGCGTAGCTGAAGTTGCCTATTTTAGGTCGACTTACCTGGCTGTGAGGACGGCGGCGAGTCGACATCTGCCGCTTCGCCGTCGACTCCACTTCCGCCTCTTGCCACAGTGGATTTCCGGAGTCGACGGCAGAGCGATCAGGGATCGATTTTATCGCGTCTTCACTAGACGCGATAAGTCGATCCCCAATAGATCGATTGCTACCCGCCGAGCCGGCGAGTAGTGAAGACGTGCCCTCAGATGTTAGCTCCTGTTAGTCACCGTGTTCTGTGTAACACATGGCAAGAAAACGTCTCTTCTCCTAGTAAAGACAAGGCCCTAGGGAGGCAGGCACAGCACCATGGCAGGGGCACTGGGACACAGGGGTCCATGGGGTGCAGCATGGGGATGCAGGTGGTGGTGGTCGGGGACCCCCTCCTCAGGGGGACTGAGTCATCTATCTGCTGCCCTGACCGAGAAAACCGAGAAGTGTGCTGCTTGCCAGGAGCTAGGATTCACGATGTGACAGAGAGACTGCCGAGACTCATCAAGCCCTCGGATCGCTACCCCTTCCTGCTTCTCCACGTGAGCACCAATGATTCTGCCAAGAATGACCTTGAGTGGATCACTGCAGACTACGTGGCTCTGGGAAGAAGGAAAAAGGAGTTTGAGGTGCAAGTGGTGTTCTTGTCCATCCTTCCTGTGCAAGGAAAAGGCCCAGGTAGGGACCATCGAATTGTGAAAGTCAACAAATGGCTACGTAGGTGGTGTTGGAGAGAAGGCTTTGGATTCTTTGACCATGGGATGGTGTTCCAAGAAGGAGGCGGGCTCCACCTAACAAAGAGCGGGAAGAGCATCTTCGCAAGCAGGCTGGCTAACCTAGTGAGGAGGGCTTAAAACTAGGTTCACCAGAGGAAGGAGACCAAAGCCCTGAGGTAAGTGGGAAAATGGGATACCGGGAGGAAGCACGAGCAGGAGAGTGCAAGAGGGGAGGACTCCTGTCTCAGACTGAGAAAGTGGGGCAATCAGCGAGTTATCTTAAGTGCCTATACACAAATGCAAGAAGCCTGGGAAACAAGCAAGGAGAACTGGAAGTCCTGGCACAGTCAAGGAATTATGATGTGATTAGAATAACAGAAACTTGGTGGGATAACTCACATGACTGGAGTACAGTCATGGATGGATATAAACTGTTCAGGAAGGACAGGCAGGGCAGAAAAGGTGGGGGAGTTGCACTGTATGTAAGAGAGAAGTATGACTGTTCAGAGCTCCAGTACGAATCTGCAGAAAAACCGGAGAGTCTCTGGATTAAGTTTAGAAGTGTGAGCAACAAGGGTGATGTCATGGTGGGAGTCTGCTATAGACCACCAGACCAGGGGGATGAGGCGGACGAGGCTTTCTTCCGGCAACTATCAGAAGTTACTAGATCGCAGGCCCTGGTTCTCATGGGAGACTTTAATCACCCTGATATCTGCTGGGAGAGCAATACAGCAGTGCACAGACAATCCAGGACGTTTTTGGAAAGTGTAGGGGACAATTTCCTAGTGCAAGTGCTGGAGGAACCAACTAGGGGCAGAGCTCTTCTATACCTGCTGCTCACAAACCGGGAAGAATTAGTAGGGGAAGCAAAAGTGGATGGGAACCTGGGAGGCAGTGACCATGAGATGGTCGAGTTCAGGATCCTGACACAAGGAAGAAAGAAGAGCAGTAGAATATGGACCCTGGACTTCAGAAAAGCAGACTTTGACTCCCTCAGGGAACTGATGGGCAGGATCCCCTGGGAGAATAACACGAGGGGCAAAGGAGTCCAGGAGAGCTGGCTGTATTTTAAAGAATCCTTAATGCGGTTGCAGGAACAAACAATCCCGAAGTGTAGAAAGAATAGTAAATATGGCAGGCGACCAGCTTGGCTTAACAGTGAAATCCTTGCTGATCTTAAACACAAAAAAGAAGCTTACAAGAAGTGGAAGATTGGACAAATGACCAGGGAGGAGTATAAACATATTGCTCAGGCATGCAGGAGTGAAATCAGAAAGGTCAAATCACACTTGGAGTTGAGGCTAGCAAGAAATGTTAAGAGTAAAACGAAGGGTTTTGAAGGACATAAATCCACACCGTGTAGAAGTCAAGCATAGGAGTTTATTACGTACAGCGCTGACGGAGTGTTACCTTGCTTATTAGGCTCAGAGACACGGTCAATCAGTTGATTACACTGGAATATATGGATTTTCCATGGGCCGGGGAAAGTGATGGGGTAGGCAGTTCCACACCCCCGGATAGGTTCTAGCAGCAAGACAAGATAGCACAGTAGCCAATGGTTAAAAGGTTACATAATGTCTCCGCCCATGGTCTCAAGTTAGCAAGTTAACATTTAATTAATACTGTAATGAAATGTATTAGCATAAAATATATATGTTGAATTCTGATTTCGGGTCCATAGGAATGAAGCAACTCCTTTGATTGTCCAACAGATACATATCTAGGGGATAAAGCAAAGAAACAGTGAAAGTATATGACAATAAAGATTGTCTTTCAAGTTGCTCATTTTAAGGCAGACATTGGTCCCTGGGAAAGGGAAGTGGGAGGAGGCCATATCTTATACTGACATGCTTGAACCTTTCATAAACTCAAGGTTGGTGTGTGGGAAGAACATTTCCTTACAAAGAAACAAACACAACAGAAACAGGGCTTCTTTGTTTTGTTTTGCAACTTTGAATAAGACACAATTATTGTCCCAACAACTGGCAATTTTTGCTGACCAGACTATCTTAACACAAAGCAAGGTTATCTTTTGTTTATTCTGCTTCTCTTAGCTAATCATTATTTGCTAGGCCTCTGGTCTCTTGACCAAACTCTGGACTTTTGGGCCTGTAAGAGAGCTGACACAATCAATATACCAAGTTGTTATATAACAGCACATGAATTTTAACCCTTCAGTCCCTCCTCTTGACCCTAGGGTTCCCTAACCCACCAGGTCAAATATACTAATTTTAATATACCCAGCCTACTGCGGAGTCGCCGGTAAAGCACCAGTACCATCAGGAACGTCAGGATAACACTCCCCACATAACTTGACAAAATACCACCCAGATCCATTCCTAGGGGACCGTATCACCTGAGATGGCATCGCCCATAATCATCGCTTTAACCTCCACTGCCGGGTTCCTTGCCTTCGAGTACTTCACATCAGCCTGGTCCACGGTTTCCCCTATCCGAGTGTAGCTCAGACGGCCTTCCCCAGTATGCCTCTGGGCCTCGGCCACCAACTCCTCGATCTTCGCCTGCAGGGCCTGTAGACCCTCCTCTAGATACTTACTGCCGTAGTGCCATTCCGGATCCCAGGTTAGGTCACCCATCATGGGCGGAGTACGGTGGAGCCGCGTCCCGTCAACAGTCAGGGTTGCCCTTCAGGGGACTGTCATGCACACGGATGGGTGTCTCAAGGGACAGGGCTTTCCATTTAGCTCGATGGAGTGGTTCTGGGCAGTCACACACCAGTAGGTATCGTTCATCTGGACCAGCTCCGTGTGCGCCAGTTTCTCAGTAATGGCCACTTCGAACCTAGACAGATTCGTTAGAACATTATGTGGGCATGTACACAGAATTTCCTTATCAGAGGGGGTGCAACATTCACTAGGATACAATGCTCTCCCAGCGACCTCGACGTATGTAATGCCTTCTGTTTTAATAACATGACCCCTCTTCCATACTGGCAGGGAGGTTACCATCCTAGCTTGCTGTAAATGAGGGATGCCCAGAGGTACCAGAAGGTTAAAGAGTATACTGTTACCTGTCCAAACTGGTCTTTGGACTCTCATTGATTCTCTGTTTCCCCATGCCCACAGAGGGGTACTGGGGAGATAGGGTCCCACCACTTCCATAAGGGCTGGGTGGACCCGGCCATCAAGGAGATCGGTTACAATTCCCTGTGTGGTGATAGCCAAAGTTTGTCCTGCTCTCCAACAACTCTCCTCCAGTGCCTTTATTTTAGTCCCATTTATTAGCAGGCTGGTGACTTCTTGATCCAGGTATTTTGTTATATCTAATGAGGTGGATACAGAGTTTGACAGATCCTTTAAGCTGTCTAGGATCAATTGACTGGCCCTATTAGTATCCAGTCCCCCCCGGGCATTAGAGATTACTGTGTCTGGCAGCCTTGATTCCAGCCGGTCCCTCCTCTCAGCTTGGTGTGCTCTGGTATAGGTGTTGCCAACAGAATTACCTCCACCAAACCATCCTGCAAGGGTATCTAGTAATCCGTTCTTCTGTCTAGTTAAGCGCTCACCAATTGATTTGTTAGGCTAGTAACACTGCTCTACAGCCAAAATGCTTCTGAAATAAATGTAGTCAAACTTTACTAATTCTGGGTCACTGAGAACGAAAATGATGCTTAAAATTGTTGATTGGCTCTAGTTTTCAAGATATGCTATTGGGTCAGTATATACGACCCTTGACTTGGGAATGGCGGAGGATAAGTGAGTTATAAAGGGAAGGGATCTCAATTTAAACCAGAAATGACTAAAATACATCTTTGACTGGATCTATGAATAAATCTATGACTGGGTTTGGACAGTACTTGCTTTTTAGGCAAAACAATGAATGATGCAATCTGAAGCTGGTATTGCGTCATACATGATATGAATTGCATCATGTTATTCCTAGAAGTCATGGATGATGCAATCATAACGAAGCTTACATCACTCTGCTGAACAAATTGCCCTATATCAGCTCTAGAAATCATACAGTGTCGTGCTCTCTTATTTGTCAGTGTTTGATTTTGCAAAGGGACACATTTCTGTTTAGCCAAAGTGAGCAGAGATGCCTCGTACTTGTGTGAACAGTGCAGATAACTTCTGCTATGTTTGTGGTGAAGTGACTTTTGCATCACAAAAGCGCAGTATAATCACCTTTATTTTGGCTGCAAAATTGGAGATCAGGACAAGAGGTGGGCCCCACACATATGCTGCAACACTTGTGCAACAAATCTTCGCCAGTGGTTGAACAGGAAAAGGAAATGTATGCCTTTTGCAGTGCCAATGATTTGGAGAGAGCCAACAGATCATACCAGCAATTGTTACTTCTGCAAGGTGCCTCCAGTTGGGAAAGGTGTGTCAAAGAAGAAAAAGTGGACTGTGCATTATCCAAACATTCCATCAGCTATACGCCCAGTACCCCACGGAGAAGGACTGCCGGTTCCTGATGCACCAGTATCATTCTCACTTGAGTCAGACGAGGAAGAGGATGAAACTTCTGGTCCTGAACCATCAATGTCACAGGACCCACATTTTCTCCCATCCTCCTCCTCTGAACCACACCTCATAACACAAGGTGAACTGAATGACCTTGTCAGGGATTTGGCAAGAGTAAGGCAGAGCTGTTGGGCTCCAGACTACAGCAGTGGAATCTCCTGGCAGGTGATGTTAGGGTTTCATATTCCCTGACCGTCAAAAGGATCTTGTCCCATTCTTCTTCATGGAAGGTGATCTTGTAGCCTGCAACAACATCGATGGTGTGATGGCAGCCCTCAACATCGTTCACGATCCAGATGAGTGGAGACTGTTCACTGATTCATCGAAGATGAGTCTTAAAGCTGTTTTACTGCATAATGGCAATGTTTTGCCATCAATTCCAGTTGGTCATGCAGTCCATATGAAGGAAACCTATGACAACATGAAACAACTTTTGAGGTGCATAAACTATGACCAACATCAGTGGCAGCTTTGTGGCGATTTGAAGGTTGTTGCTCTCTTGCTTGGTCTGCAGACTGGATACACAAAGTACTGCTGTTTTCTCTGCGAATGGGATAGTCGTGCAAGAGATTCCCACTACATCAAGAAAGATTGGCCACTCCGACAGTCATTGGAGCCTGGGAGGAAAAGTGTTCAGCATCCACCACTTGTTGAATCAAGGAAGATTTTGTTACCACCCTTACAGATCAAGCTGGGTCTGATGAAGAACTTTGTCAAGGCCATTGACAAAACACAAGCAGCTTTCAAGTACCTCCGTGGAAAATTTCCAAGGTTAAGTGAAGCTAAGATAAAGGAAGAAGCAACAGAGGGTCCTGTGGCACCTTTAAGACTAACAGAAGTATTGGGAGCATAAGCTTTCGTGGGTAAGAACCTCACTTCTTCAGATGCAAGTAATGGAAATCTCCAGAGGCAGGTATAAATCAGTATGGAGATAACGAGGTTAGTTCAATCAGGGAGGGTGAGGTGCTCTGCTAGCAGTAGAGGTGTGAACACCAAGGGAGGAGAAACTGCTTCTGTAGTTGGATAGCCATTCACAGTCTTTGTTTAATCCTGATCTGATGGTGTCAAAATTGCAAATGAACTGGAGCTCAGCAGTTTCTCTTTGGAGTCTGGTCCTGAAGTTTTTTTGCTGTAAGATGGCTACCTTAACACCTGCTATTGTGTGGCCAGGGAGGTTAAAGTGTTCTCCTACAGGTTTTTGTATATTGCCATTCCTGATATCTGACTTGTGTCCATTTATCCTCTTGCGTAGTGACTGTCCAGTTTGGCCAATGTACATAGCAGAGGGGCATTGCTGGCACATGATGGCATATATAACATTGGTGGACGTGCAGGTGAATGAGCCGGTGATGTTGTAGCTGATCTGGTTAGGTCCTGTGATAGTGCTGCTGGTGTAGAAATGTGGGCAGAGTTGGCATCGAGGTTTGTTGCATGGGTTGGTTCCTGAGTTAGAGTTGTTATGGTGCGGTGCGTGGTTGCTGGTGAGAATATGCTTAAGGTTGGCGGGTTGTCTGTGGGCGAGGACTGGCCTGCCTCCCAAGGTCTGTGAAAGTGAGGGATCATTGTCCAGGATGGGTTGTAGATCACTGATGATGCGTTGGAGAGGTTTAAGCTGAGGGCTGTAGGTGATGGCCAGTGGAGTTCTGTTGGTTTCTTTTTTGGGCCTGTCTTGTAGCAGGAGGCTTCTGGGTACACGTCTGGCTCTGTTGATTTGTTCCTTTATTTCCTTGTGTGGGTATCATAGTTTTGAGAATGCTTGGTGAAGATCTTGTAGATGTTGGTCTCTGTCTGAGGGGTTGGAGCAGATGCGGTTGTACCTCAGTGTTTGGCTGTAGACGATGGATCGTGTGGTGTGTCCGGGGTGGAAGCTGGAGGCATGAAGGTAGGCATAGCGGTCAGTGGGTTTTCGGTATAGGGTGGTGTTAATGTGGCCATTGCTTATTTGTACTGTGGTGTCCAGGAAGTGGACCTCCCGTGTAGATTGGTCCAGGCTGAGGTTGATGGTGGGGTGGAAGCTGTTGAAATCATGGTGGAATTCTTCCAGGGTCTCCTTCCCATGGGTCCAGATGATGAAGATGTCATCAATGTAGCGTAGGTAGAGAAGGGGCGTGAGTGGACGAGAGCTGAGGAAGCGTTGTTCGAGGTCAGCCATAAAGATGTTGGCATATTGTGGGGCCATGCGGGTACCCATAGGTATATATTGTCACCAAATTTGAAATAATTGTGCGTGAGGATAAAGTCACAGAGCTCAGCAATAAGTTGTGCTGTGTCATCATCAGGGATACTGTTCCTGACAGCTTGTATTCCATCTGTGTGTGGGATGTTAGTTTAGAGAGCCTCTACATCCATGGTGGCTAGGATGGTGTTTTCTGGGAGGTCACCAATGCATTGTAGTTTTCTCAGGAAATCTGTGGTGTCACGGAGATAGCTGGGAGTGCTGGTGGCGTAGGGTCTGAGTAGGGAGTCCACATATCCAGAAAGTCCTTCAGTGAGAGTGCCAATGCCCGAGATGATGCGGCGTCCAGGATTTCCAGGTTTGTGGATCTTGGGTAGTAGATAGAATAACCCCGGTCGGGGCTCTAAGGGTATGTTGATTTGTTCCTGTGTTAGGGTAGGGAGTGTCCTGAGTAGATGGTGCAGTTTCTTAGTGTATTGCTCAGTGGGATCTGAGGAAAGTGGCCTGTAGAATTTGGTATTGGAGAGTTGTCTGGCAGCCTCCTTCTGGTAGTCAGACCTGTTCATGATGACAACAGCACCTCCTTTATCAGCCTCTTTGATGATAATGTCAGGGTGGTTTCTGAGGCTGTGGATGGCATTGCGTTCTGCACGACTTAGGTTATGAGGCAAGCGATGTTGTTTTTCCACAATTTCTGCCTGTGCACGTCGGCGGAAGCATTCTATGTATAGGTCCAGACTGTCATTTCGACCCTCAGGAGGAGTCCATGTGGAGTTCACATCCTGATTCAGCAGGTTATTTATATAACCCTTTTGCTGATTTTTAAAGTGTTACATAAAGATAAAGGAAGGTGTCTTTGTTGGTCCTCAGATTCGTGAACTTCTTCAAGATGATGCATTTGACCATGCACTGCGTGGCAAGGAAAAGACGGCATGGAAAGCCTTCCAGTTAGTGGCAATAAATTTTCTTGGAAACAACAAGGCAGACAACTACAGGTTGTTGGTGGAAAACCTCCTCAAGGCATACAAAAGCCTTGGTTGCAACATGTCACTAAAGATACATTTTTTGCACTCTCATCTAGATTTTTTTCCACCGAACTGCGGAGCAGTGAGCGACGAGCACGGTGAGCGATTTCACCAGGACATTGCAACAATGGAGAAACGCTATCAGGGCAAATGGAGCCCATCAATGCTTGCAGACTATTGCTGGACAGTGACAAGAGATGCTCCATTTAATGAATACAAGAGACAAGCCAAGAAGCACCGAGTAGACACTGAATAGGACTAAACTATGTACATAATAGTTTTTTGCCTTTTGTTTCATAATAAATTTTATTTATATAACCCTTTTGCTGATTTTTAAAGTGTTACATAAACAGGACAGGTGAAATATTATCATGTAAAGCAACCATAAACACATGAAAAGACCTCGGTTTACAATTTATGATTAAAACTCTACTATCTACACAATATACATAGACATAAAATGTAAAAACTTAAATATCTTAGAAACAGTAGCCAATCAGTTGTTTTAATTGTCATATTTGAATTCAGCACATCAAAATACATAATAAATAGCACATTTTATCTCTGAAGCATACGACTTCTCAAAAATTGTAGACCAGTGTAATGTTTCTACTCATTCGAGGCCTGACCTTTGCCCATTGTCTGTTCACTTCCTCTAAAGGAATACGCACCTCGACCCTGTAAGTGTGGAATACCACCGAGGTGAGGACCGGTAGGGCTGGTCCTATCATTATCAATCCTGGTTCTGGAACAGGGATTTGTTCAGGGCATGACACACAATTGGGTGGTTCCACTCTGTCTCTGATAACCCGGTTAATTGTTACCAGTCGTGGACATTCTAATTTGGGCCATCGTTTAACAAATGTATGCCATGCCTTTGGGGTTACCTCCGTCCGTGCTTTAAGTGGTAAGCCACATCCTGATTCAGCAGGCCCAACCTCCACAGGTGCCATGTCAGTATAATTGGCACATGATCTTTCATGAGTGTTTGGTTTCTTTCCCACAAAATTCCACACAAATTCCAGTATCGAGGTCTGTGTGTTTCCTCCCAAGCCATCGTGGCAATATGCCATGTAATTGTGTTCAAATGAGGGATAGCCCAAGACCTTGTAGTCCCCTTCACTAGTAGTACGCAGCTGTCCCCCTTTAAAGGTAATTCGGACACTGGTTGCATTAAGTATAGACACTGTCCCTCTAAGAGGGCCACAACATTGTCTAAGAGTGTCGCCCTGCTCAAAGGGGTAGCTCATACACTTCCATGATTCCTTCCAAATGCCTCCATGAAACTCCATAATCACTGGCACCTGGCACCAGTGGATAACAGGGCAGTCAGCTGTTATTAAAATTGTAATGTTACTAGCCTCCCTGTTGTTATGAGCATCAGCGTATGATTTTATTTGGACCTTCTTGCGTTCCACTGTGTGCTCATGTCCTAACCACAGTACCACTTTTACTTCTGGCCAGACTTGTTGATTGGCCACTGCACGTGTCTTGCAAAAGCTAAGTGTTTCCTTAGTGCGGCAATTAAAGCCAAGCAAACCCAGAGGAGTGGGGTTAGTGACCCATTCCCAGTCCTCCTTTTCACATGGCACAAAACTTGCGTCCTTCCTCATGCACCACAGGGACAGCAGGAGCCTCCCATTGTCACTCTGGTTGTACTGGTCATCCTTCAGTCCTTCTTCATGTTCACCTATAGAGACATTGTTAGTATTGGCAAGTACTGGTTTAAACAGTTTTAATTGATTTTGGTGCCTTTTAAATGTTTTTATTTTTCCCTAACCTCAAATGCAGGTTTATTCAGACTGCTGTTATCACCCAGCTGGGTTTGATTTTCTTGTACTTGGTTGTACAGGTTTTTTTGTTTTGTTCCTTGCTTGAGATTTTATGATGTGCTTTTATTTTGACTACTGCCAGTTTTGATGGTAGTTTGACAACTTCTGTTAGTCTTTGAACTGCCTTTATATTATTAATTGGCTTGCTGGTTGTTGTTATGAAACTCCTGCATGACCACACGTCCATGTAATCATGCACTACTCCAAATGCATATTTGCTATCTGTGTATACGGTGAGCTTTTTGCCCTCCCCCACTCTTAGAGCTCCAGTGAGGGTTGTCAGCTCTGCTTTTTGAGCTGAGTTTGAACCATTCAGCTGACCTGACACTATTACTGTTCCATCACTAACTACCACTGCTCATTCTGTATTTGGCACTTTATTTCCATACTTTCTTGACCCATCTACATACAAAATTATGTCTGGATTTTTTTAATGGCTTTCTCAACTTCTTTTAATACTTCTTCTTTCCATCTATGGCCTGGTCCCCACTAAGCCCCCACTTCGGACTAAGGTACGCAAATTCAGCTACGTTAATAACGTAGCTGAATTCGAAGTACCTTAGTCCGAACTTACCGCGGGTCCAGACGCGGCAGGCAGGCTCCCCCGTCGATGCCGCGTACTCCTCTCGCCGAGCTGGAGTACCGGCGTCGACGGCGAGCACTTCCGGGATCGATCCGGGATCGATTTATCGCGTCTAAACCAGACGCGATAAATCGATCCCAGAACATCGATTGCCTGCCGCCGGACCCTCCGGTAAGTGTAGATGTACCCTATGAGACATACGTGTATCTTTTTATTTATGTTCAGGTATTCAGCTACATTTATTCCTTTGTTCCTCACTATGGAGAAGTTGGAGTTTTGCAGGCACAGTAAAGGTGGAACGGCTTTCCCATATTGGGTAAGCCCAGGCTGGGGGCGGAGGCTAAAGTCTGTTTTATTTTTATAAATGCCTCCTCTTGCTCTGTGCCCCATATTACTAACTCATTTGCAGGCTTTCCCCTTCTAGTGAGGCTTTGAATCGGTTCCACTATCTCTGAGTACTCCCATATGTATGTCCTGCAGTAATTAAGGAGTCCCAGCACTTTCCGGACTTCCTTAACTGTCCGTGGTCTTTTTAACTCTTGAATTGCCTGCTTGTGAATGAGACTATTTTAATTCTTGCCTCAAAACGAATTTTGTTTTTAATATGGTTTTGCTACCTTAGGATTATTTTTTTTTGAAAGACAAACAACATGTTTCTACTCTTTGTTTTGTGCTTACAGAGTTTTTATGTACCCTTATTAACATGATAGTCTGATTACACAGAGCCATCTTAAGACTCAGTGTTTTTAACATTACTTTGTGTGTGTGTGTGTGTTTTGTTTTGTGCAGCTTACCCCTGCTGTTGCTTTAGAGGGGCACCGGCTTTTTAATTTTTTATTTTCCTACTACAACTTTTATTTGCTATTTGGTTACCAAAAAATAAATTTAGAATGTTTTTTTTTGGGGGGGGGGGTTTGATTGCCCTGCTGCAGCCATGACTTTGGTTTTTATAAAGCTATTGAACGTTATGAAGCATTGAGGTACCTAGTTATCTGTATCTGGCAAAAGTGGTTTTTAGTTTTGCAGGTTTGAATGAAAGATTTAAATGGATTTTAGTGGTATTTTAAAACAAAACAAAACAAGAACCCAATTTATTTTAAACCTACAAAACAAAGTTTTTTCAAACCAGGAGTGTTGATTTAGGTTTTTAAGACCTTACATATTTACTCCTCCTTCAAATCCCTCCAAGGTGTCTGCAAAAAACCTGACTATGGTGAGGTTGCTGGTGTCCTGTTGTCACAGCTGATCGTGCTGACCAGGGTTGTCTCATTGTTTCCTTGTGCTCCCCGTCTGTCTCCACCTATTGTTTCTTAGATTAGATTATACACTCCTGAGGCAGGGAGCATCTTTTTATTCTGAATTGTGCCGTGCCCAGAACTATGGGGTCCTGGTTCACGACTGGGGCTCCTGGGTGCTACAGTAATAACACTAGTAATTGTTGTCACAGGGGCACTGCTGAGACAGCTCAGCGGCTCCAATGGGACTGGACGGCAGGTGGGGAACTGGAGCACGTTCTTGGAGGGTCCAGTGGCTATTGCTCAGGTTGGGCACTAAGGGGCACATAGAGGGAAGGCTCTGACCTCTGTTTCTGTTATCTCCTTAGGCTCCCCACAGCTGTCCTCATCCTCTGCCCCTTCCTCCATCTCCCTGCTCCTCTGCTCTGCCCCCCACAGGGGAATTAACCACACAGACCCTCGTACAGCTCCCCCTTATGTGCCTCTACATTAGAGCAAACAAAATCCCTGCTGGTCACAGTTCAAGTTGTTCACGTGTAAAACCTTCCAGTCCAAATCTGAAAATCAGGGGAGTGTCCAGCTAAGGGAGATGTGTTTAGCACAACTAAACACACACACACACACACACAATATTAACCTAGCTCATTGACAGACTCCATACCTTCCTTGGACTCCCAATGTACCAATGATCATAGTGAACACATCAAATTCTTCTCACTCACGCTCTGACAGAGACTGTAATTCTGACCTGAGCAACATTCCCAGGAATCTGATGCAGACACCCGTGAGTTGGTGTGAAGTATATTGTTACTCCTTTTGTCCAAAGCCTCTAGCCCAAAACCTGGGGACTTGTGTAGGTTGCTACAGTTTGGAGGAGAAAATGGTGATTGTCAGATATTTCTTTGATGCAATTTTATTTATTAATAAGGAATGTACAAAGTCCTGCTTCCCTGAATACAGGAGGAACAAAACACCAGGAGACAGTGTCCTTTCTCACAGCTCCAATCCTGTATCAGTCAGCTTCTCAGCCCAAAACCTTTCTGTAGGCTCCTCCCAGCACCACACACTGTGCTTCCAGGCTGCGTCTGCTTGGCTTCTTTTTTGCTTCTTTCTTTCTCTCATGAACACACACACAGAGAGAGAGAGAGAGAGAGAGAGAGAGAGAGCTCCACCAACCCAAGCCCTGACCCCTGAATGTGAAACCCCTTCGGCCACATGATTCAACTTCTACTCATGTTTTCCCATGTGCCTGTGGCTTGGGTGATACTGCTGTAGTTTAGGCCACTTCTAAACATTTACCATGGATGTCAGGTGGCAGCTGTGCCCACCTCACAATAACAGCCCACAACAGTGTGTTACATCTCCATGGATAGAGTCTGGGGTGGTATCAGGGTTTTGCATTATTGTGTGAAGTGAGCCTGGGGTATACACAGGTTTTGTACTGATTTAACGCTATTATAAGAACGGCCATACTGGGTCAGACCAAAGGTCCATCCAGCCCAGTATCCTGTCTACTGATGGTGACCAATGCCAGGTGTCCCAGAGGGAGTGAACCTAACAGGCAATGATCAAGTGATCTCTCTCCTGCCATCCATCTCCACCCTCTGACAAACAGAGGCTAGGGACACCATTCCTTACCCATCCTGGCTAATAAAGCCATTAATGGACTTAGCCTCCATGAACTAATGGTTTAGATTTCCCATATTTACCAACATACACTATGCAATATAAACACCTTTATACCAGTGTAACGACATTCACACTAAGGGGTTTGCACTGAGTTAACAATATTGATTTCTAAGCCAGTGTAGTTGAATCAGTACAAAACCTGTCTGTTGATGGGTTCTTAGGGTATTTCATGCAGTGGCGTAGCCAGGTTCTAACATCAGGGGTTCAAACACATAAAAAAAGGCGCCACCTGACATATCAAATTACTAATTACATACTTTTAAATTCGTTATACATATATTTTGTACTTAAAATAAAAATACAAGAATGATACTGTTTTACAAGTATGTGTGTTATTTTGCATTTAAAATATAAAAACAGTTTAACAGTATGACATCTATTTATATTGTATATAAAATCAAAACATAATAAAAACATGTGTTATTTACTTATTTTACATTTCAAAGATAAGATCAAAACAATATGATAATCTATGAAGCAACTACAACAGCCTGTTTTGTCTAAGCTTCATTCTAGCAAAGTTATCTATTACTTTATTATAATCTACTTCAGTAGTCAATTGTCTTTCAATGGAGAGCAAAGCTAACCCAGACAATCTATCTTCACCCATTGTAGAGCGCAGGTAGGACTTTATAAGTTTGAGTCGGCTAAAGGATCGTTCCGCAACTGCGCTACTTATTGGCAAGGTCAGAAAAATTTGGTACAATCTCGAAAGGTTAGGATAAATGGAACACATATCATTGGCGATCATGAATTTCAGTACACTGTGGATGGTGAGTTTCTTGTCGACACTTGACTTTACCCTACCGCTAGTGCTCATTATCTCTTTGTACATGTCTTTAAATGAAAGAAACTCTTCCACAATTTCAGTTTGACTGTCGATCACATCTGAGTACATGTCTGCCAAAAATTCTAATTTGTTCACATTATCCGCGTTGTCAAAATGCATTGGATCTAAACCACTAAATTTGGCAGCCACATCTTTAAAATGCTTGAATCTTTTACTCGTGCTATTTATAACAAAATCTAAGGAGACTAAGTAGGATTCAACTATGCATTTCTCCCGGGCATCAAATATTCCTTCTTCATCCTCTGCAATTTCATCATGGAATCTTTTTCTCTTACGTATTCTGTGCTGCTTATATTCCGTAGTAATATCACATTTTCGAGCCAACTCGGTTGCTTCATTCTCAATCTGTTTGAATTCAGATTCAAATTCACTTCGAATGTTTTTCATATCATTTTCAAAAATCTGAATCAAAGGAGAAGCTGTTACCAGATCTAGATGACTTTTCTGTAAATATGTGGTGTGACAGACCCAGACCAGTGGGGTACAGGAGTCTGGTAGAGGGCAAATATACTGGTCACTGGATGAGTAGTTTTCTGTTCCCTGAGTGACCAGAGAAGGGGCTGCACTAGAGTAATCAGGAACCTGCTAGAACCAGTTAAGGCAGGCAGGCTAATTAGGACACCTGGAGCCAATTAAGAAGAAGCTGCTAGAATCAATTAAGGCAGGCTAATCAGGGCACCTGGGTTTTAAAAAGCAGCTCACTTCAGTTTGTGGTGCGAGTGTGAGGAGCTGTGAGCAAGAGGCGCAAGGAGCTGAGTGAGAGGGTGTGCTGCTGGAGGACTGAGGAGCACAAGCGTTATCAGACACCAGGAGGAAGGTCCTGTGGTGAGAATAAGGAAGGTGTTTGGAGGAGGCCATGGGGAAGTAGCCCAGGGAGTTGTAGCTGTCATGTAGCTGTTACAGGAGGCATTATAGACAGCTGCAGTCCACAGGGCCCTGGGCTGGAACCCGGAGTAGAGGGTGGGCCCGGGTTCCCCCCAAACCTCCCAATTGACCTGGACTGTGGGTTCTTCCAGAGGGGAAGGTCTCTGGGCTGTTCCCCAACCCACATGGTGAATCTCTGAGGCAAGAAAATCCGCCAATAAGCGCAGGACCCACCAAGATAGAGGAGGAACTTTGTCACACTGGTGTCAGGAGTGGGATCTTGGGGTGCACAGCGCGGCGGAAGAAGGAGGGTGATTTAAAAAAAACAAAGAGAGAGCGTTTATTTTTTTTCACCACAATGGATGACGTAGTGCGGGCACTGATACAAGCTACGGCGGCCCAGCAGGAGGCTACCCGTGTCCAGGCAGCCGCCCAACAGGAGGCAGTGCGGCTGCAGCAAGAGACTAATCGCCTGCTGATGGACCAGGCTGCTCAAGACCGAGCTATGTTGCGGGAACTGGTAAACCAGGTAAAGTCCCTTACAGAGCTGAATCGCGGCCATGATGGGACGCGGCTCATACGGGCCAGCCATTGGCTGCAGAAAATGACACGGGAGGATGATGTTTGTAGAGGAATACCTTCTGGCCTTTGAGAGGACAGCCCTACGGGAGGCCTGGCCTCGAGATCAGTGGTCTGGCATCCTTGCCCCATTCCTGTGTGGGGAGGCCCAGAAGGCCTACCATGATCTTCCTGAAGAGGATGCGGCAGACTACCCCCAGCTGAAAGCAGAGATCTTGGTCAGATCTGGGGTAACGACAGCAGTGCGGGCCCAGCAGTATCACGGTTGGAGGTACCAGGAAGACAAAACCCCGCAGTCCCAATTGTATGACCTCATCCATCTCGCACGAAAGTGGTTGCAAACAGAGTCCCGGAGTCCGGAAGAGATACTAGTGGTTCTGGTCATCGACTGATACATGAGGGGACTACCACCAGACCTTCGTGCCTGGGTAAGCCAGAACGAACCCTCCACCTATGACGAGGTTGTCGCCCTGGTAGAGAGGCGAAGGACAGCGAGGGAGCTGACCCGACCAGTTAAGGAAGAGGCACTCCGGGTTAAACTAGCAGCACCAAGCCCTAAAGTTCGGGTGACTGGGCCACCAGGAGGGCCCAGGTGGAAAAAGAGAGAGGCTGAAGGCCCATCAGAGGCCACAAAGAGTCGGAGCACTGAGGGAGAAGAGGATCATGATGTTAGACTGCCCAAACCAAGAGACCAGGGAACGCCTAGGGCTCCATACAGATGTTATGCCTGCGGGGAGTGGGGACACATAGCTGCACAGTGTCCCAATGCTGAGGAGCCTATGCAGTGTAACCTGGGGAACTGGGCAGATCCATGCTCCCTAATCCACCTTGTGGGGGTCTCACTAACCCCACATATGTATACCAGACCAGTGAAACTAAATGGGGTAGGGACCACGGCACTGGTTGATTCAGGGAGTGCTATCACGCTTATCTCAGGGAAGCTCGTGAAGCGTAGTCAGCTGCTGCAGGCTAAACATACGGGGATAACATGTGTCCATGGGACAGTTAGTTACTACCCCACCATCCCAGTAAAAATCGAGATCCAAGGGAACACTACTGAGGTAGCAGCAGGTGTAGTCCCTAAACTCCCGTACCCGGTGCTCATAGGGAGGGACTTCCAAGGGTTTGGAAACTTACTCCCAGTAGGGGGATTGGAGAAAGATGGGGACACTAAAATTGGTGAGGCATCCACAGCAGACTGTCAACCCCTAATCTTCTCCGAAATATCCCCAGATTTGTTCTCCACTCCCAGACAGGGTAGAAAGACAAAAAGGGAAAGAAGGGCAGCTAAGGCCTTGGGAACCCGAATACTGACCCAAAGCCAGAGGGTTGCTCTTGTAGGTAGGCGGACCCGCGCAGCTGAAAAGGAGGCCACGCAGGAGGGAGAAGCACCTGAGTCTGACCCCTACCCTAATGCTTCTGAACCAGTAGAGGCAACAGAGACTGGGCCCCTAAATCTTGGGCAGATTAGCCCCAGGAGAAGAAATTTTGGACGGGACCAGGCAGAAGACCCAAGGTATGACAACATTAGGAAGGAGGTGACTGAAATAGATGGGGTCCCCGTGGAAGGAAAAACCCAGGGACCAGGACCCTACTTCATAATGAAGAAGGATCTCTTATACCGGGTTGCACCAGTACAGGGGCAGAAGGTACAGCAGATCCTAGTACCTCAAAAACACCAGAACGTTGTATTAAGTCTTGATCATAGTCATCTTTTTTGGGGGCATTTGGGGGTAGAGAAGACCCTGGCATGAGTCCTACGACGGTTCTTCTGGCCCAGAGTACATGAAGAAGTGCGGAGGTACTGTGTCTCCTGCCCGGAGTGTCAGCTGCACAGTCCCTGTCCCCACTTGAGGGCATCTTTAGTACCCCTTCCCATCATAGAGGTCCCCTTCGAGCGAATAGCCATGGACCTAGTGGGACCCCTGGAGAAGACGGCTTGGGGCCACCAATATATACTTGTTGTTTTGGACTATGCTACTCGCTACCCAGAAGCCTTCCCCCTGCGGAACACGGCCTCTAAAACTATAGCCAAAGAGCTGGTGGGGATCTTTGCCCGAATGGGGCTACCGAAGGAGATATTAACCGACCAAGGAACCCCATTTATGTCGAAGCTAATGAAGGACCTCTGTACGCTGCTCCATATACATACCCTGAGAACTTCGGTCTACCATCCGCAGACTGATGGGTTGGTAGAAAGGTTTAACCGAACCCTCAAGGCTATGATAAGGAAGGTGGTAAGTCAGGACGGGAAGGATTGGGACACCCTACTACCCTACCTTATGTTCGCTATCCGGGAGGTACCTCAGGCCTCAACTGGGTTTCCCCCCTTCGAGTTATTATACGGGCGTCACCCCCGTGGCATACTGGATATCGCCAAAGAGATCTGGGAAGAGGAACCCAATGAGGGGAGAAATATAATATAGCATGTAATGCAGATGCGAGACCGGATAGCCCGGGTTACCCCTATTGTACGGGAACATTTGGAGAAGGCACAGGAGGCCCAGCGAACCCATTACAATCGCCAGGCAAAAGTGCGACAGTTCCAACCAGGGGATCGGGTTATGGTGTTAGTGCCCACGGCAGAAAGCAAGCTTCTGGCCCAATGGCAGGGGTCATATGAGGTGGTTGAACCCATGGGGGAAGTAACCTACAAGGTGCGGCAGCCAGGACGCAGAAAACAAGAACAGATTTATCACGTTAACCTTCTGAAACCCTGGCATGCACAAGAGGCATGCACAACGGTCCAAGAAGACCTAACCCAGGAAAACAAGCCTTCCAAACAGGTGAGAGTGTCTCTCGATTTAACACCAGACCAGAAGAATGAGGTGTCTGAGACGATCTTCCGGAACCAAGATGTGTTCTCGACAAAACTGGGTCGAACAACCGAGACATATCACCACATCGTCACGAACCCTGGGGCCAGAGTAACAATGAGGCCCTATCGGGTGCCAGCGGCAAAAAGGGAGGAAATAAAAGCAGAAGTAAAAAAAAATGCTGGAGCTGGGGATCATTGAAGAATCCCACAGTCAGTGGTCCAGCCCAATCGTGCTGGTGCCCAAACCTGATGGCACCACAAGATTTTGCAACGACTTCCGGTGACTAAACGAAGTATCCCAGTTTGACGCGTACCCCATACCTCGCATAGATGAGCTAGTGGACCGTTTGGGTAATGCCCAATACTTGACTACCCTAGACTTGACAAAGGGATACTGGCAGATTCCCCTTGCAGAAGACGCAAAGGAAAAGACTGCGTTCTCTACATCAGAGGGTCTTTTTCAATATACTGTCCTCCCTTTCGGACTACATGGGGCCCCAGCTTCCTTCCAGCGCCTCATGGACAAGCTATTACACCCGCATAACAGTTATGCTGCTGCCTACTTGGACAATGTGGTCATTCATACTCCAGATTGGGAAACCCACCTGGAGAAGGTGGAGGCAGTCCTCGATACCTTCAGGCGAGCTGGCCTTACAGCAAACCCTGCCAAGTGCGCTGTAGGGTTTACAGAGGCCAAATATCTTGGCTACATTGTGGGAAAAGGTCTGGTAAAACCCCAAGTGAACAAGTTAGAGACCATCCAAAATTGGCCCCGACCAAGTCGCAAGAAACAAGTCCGGGCGTTCCTAGGTGTGGTGGCGTATTACCGCCGATTTATCCCCCACTTTGCCACAAGGGCAAGCCCCCTGACAGACCTAGTGAAAGCCCGTGGACCTGATCTGGTGAGATGGTCTGACGCAGCAGAGGAAGCATTCACAGACCTACGGACTGCCCTCTGCAGTAACCCCGTACTGATAGCCCCTGATTTCACCAAGGAGTTTATCCTGCAGACGGATGCATCGGAAGTAGGGTTGGGGGCCGTTTTATCACAGATGGTCAGGGAGGAGGAACACCCATTCTATACCTCAGTCGGAAACTCCTTCCAAGGGAACAAAAATATGCAGTGGTGGAGAGAGAATGCCTCACTGTAAAATGGGCCATGGAAACATTGCGCTACTACCTGCTCGGGCGCAGATTTGTCCTCGTGACCGACCATGCCCCTCTTCAATGGATGCAGCGGAACAAGGAGAAGAACACAAGGGTGACCAGATGGTTCTTATCCCTCCAACCTTTCCAGTTCCGTGTGCAACACAGAGCAGGGAGCCATCATGGCAACGCCGATGGCTTGTCACGTGTGCACTGTCTGGTGTCCCAAGCTACCCAACCCCTTGGCGTTGAGCAGGGGGGAGGGATATGTGACAGACCCAGACCAGTGGGGTACAGGAGTCTGGTAGAGGGCAAATATACTGGTCACTGGATGAGTAGTTTTCTGTTCCCTGAGTGACCAGAGCAGGGGCTGCACTAGAGTAATCAGGAACCTGCTAGAACCAGTTAAGGCAGGCAGGCTAATTAGGACACCTGGAGCCAATTAAGAAGAAGCTGCTAGAATCAATTAAGGCAGGCTAATCAGGGCACCTGGGTTTTAAAAAGCAGCTCACTTCAGTTTGTGGTGCGAGTGTGAGGAGCTGTGAGCAAGAGGCGCAAGGAGCTGAGAGTGAGAGGGTGTGCTGCTGGAGGACTGAGGAGCACAAGCGTTATCAGACACCAGGAGGAAGGTCCTGTGGTGAGAATAAGGAAGGTGTTTGGAGGAGGCCATGGGGAAGTAGCCCAGGGAGTTGTAGCTGTCATGCAGCTGTTACAAGAGGCACTATAGACAGCTGCAGTCCACAGGGCCCTGGGCTGGAACCCGGAGTAGAGGGCGGGCCCGGGTTCCCCCCAAACCTCCCAATTGACCTGGACTGTGGGTTCTTCCAGAGGGGAAGGTCTCTGGGCTGTTCCCCAACCCACATGGTGAATCTCTGAGGCAAGAAAATCCGCCAATAAGCGCAGGACCCACTAAGATAGAGGAGGAACTTTGTCACAGTGGATAAATGGAAAGCCTTCTCTAGCACTTTACTCCAGAATATAAGAAGAACTAAGAATTCGTAAGTATCGAGTGTTGCCAGAATACCCTTTGCCTCAGTGAGCTGTTTAGGAGTACAGTGTTTTATCTCACCATCCACAATTCTTTGCAGGGCAATTACTAGTGCTGGTAAATTTTGCAAGTCTGCCTCCACTGCTGACTTTCTAGACGCCCATCTGGTATCACAAAGTTTCTTTAGAGTTAATGCGAAAGAGTCAATAAGATTGCATTGTTCTTTTTTTAGTATTGAAAGACGAGGTAAACTGCCAGAAAAAAAAGTATACAGACTTTCTAGAGTTCCAAAAAACAACC
This sequence comes from Emys orbicularis, assembly GCF_028017835.1. Classification (NCBI taxonomy): domain Eukaryota; kingdom Metazoa; phylum Chordata; order Testudines; family Emydidae; genus Emys; species Emys orbicularis. The sequence continues at coordinate 136,035,899 of NC_088688.1, read as the reverse complement.
GAGTTTGAATACTGGAGCTTAATGCATCAATTAGAATTAAATTAAAATTATGTGCACAGCAGTGCGTAAAGAGTGCATTTGGAGCAATTTCCCGTATCCTAGTTTGGAGACCTGATATTTCACCCGACATGGTGCTTGCTCCATCGTAAGACTGACCGTAACACATAGTTATTGAAAGCCCCAAGTTTTTGATTGCTGAAAGAAGAATGTTGAAAAAATCTTCAGCACTTGCTCCAGGTAATTCGCTGAATTGTATAAATCGTTCCACTGCATCATCGTTTACTGTTACATATCGTAAGGATAAAGAAAATTGATCAGTTCTGCTGATATCAATAGTAGAGTCAACAATTACGGCAAAGTACTTAGCTACTTTGTTTTCAGCTACTATCTTTGATAGAAGCTTGGCTGATAAGGACTGTATCAGATCATTTTGTATGTCAGGACTGAGATATGTTGCATTTCGATCACTCAGTAATAAATGTTGTTCCAGTAATGTATCATTTTTAGCCAACAGCTTAATAAGTTCCAAAAAATTGCCTTCATTTGTACTTGGGGAACCTAAACCTCGATACTCGCGATGACCGCGGAATGCCAATCCCTGAATTCCCCAAAAGAGAACTGCATCTATAATACGTCGTAAAATCATCCTATTTTTTTCTATCTCCTTTCCGCCGTTAGAAGACCGGCCAAGACTGTTCTATCGTTGAACAAACGGAATTTGGTAAGGAAAAGTTCTTTCTCTGCTTTTTTGTGACTTTCACTTTTTTCATGCTTTTCAATTTTGTGCGTACCTTTAGCAATTTTCTTGCAACCAGTTTTTGGATCACTCCAAGCATTCGACCGATTTGCAAAAAGCCAACAAGCAAAACAAATCATAGTGTTTGCTCTCGGTGAGTAAACCAGCCAGTGTCGGTCGATGGTACGAACACTCTTCACTTGTTTTTGTTTGTACCAAGTTGCACTGAAATGATGTCCAGCTTCATCTTTTGGAAAATTGTCAAAATTATCTTTACGTCCTGGCTGACTAGGGCCTAACTCAAGCAGAGCATGTACTAGATCAGGTGTTACAGGTGTGTCACAAAACAAGTGTGGATCTATTGGGTATTCCCTATGTATGTCAACGATAGCACAGAGTCTTACTGTGTCATTCTTGTCCTCTGCATGATAAACTGCTGAAGTAATCAGGTCTTCTGAGGACTCCACTTCCACTACCTGTGCAGCCGCAGCAGCCCGGATGCTGTAACCAGCTCCTAGGTTGAAGGTAGGCACTAGCAAGTCTTCAGAGGGTTTTGCCTCTGGTGAAGCCGCAACGGCCGGGGCACCGTCTCCAGCTCCTGGGCTGAAGGTAGGTAGCAAGTCTTCAGAATGTTCCACCTCTAGTGCAAAAGACGCCGTGGGCGTATCGAATGAAAAGTAGGCCTCCAACTTCACATATTTTGACGATTCTTTTACTCAATTTGCATCTTCCTTCATCTTCTTTCTGTCCCACCCAAATAGTTTCTTCTTCTTAGTGTGCTTATCCATCCCTTATCAGAAACAAATAAAATAAATATGAACAATATACGATTGTTTTTAAAATGTGAATTATTTAAAAAACTGTCCACAGGGCAGCCAGGTCAATTTCACAGCTCTATGAATTTGACGCCCGTCGAATTTGGTCAGAAAAGTGTTAAATGATTTGTTGAAAAGGTGCCACTTTATTCAAAAGTAGAGGAGAAGCGAAAACAATCCGCACACTAAGAAGTAATCAAACAGACTGAACTATTTGAAATTATCCAAAGGGTTCAGCATTTGTTTACACTGCAGGAAACAATTCTTATGAGTACGCGTGCTTGTGTGGGTGCCTGGGTGAGTGAGTGTACATGTCAACCGATTAAAAAAAAAGCGCTGACAAAAGGGCGAAGACAAAATGTTTAAAAAAATGTGGGCCTCTTGGCTCTTGCAAGGGATTCACGTGTTACAAGACTGACTAATGCTGTAGTGGTAAGTGTTACAAGTGTACAGAGGACGTTTCTACGCATTTGATTATGTGATGGAAGCTACTGCCTGGTACCAGGGGCTTTCCTGCACGAAAAAAGCAAGTCCCACTGATGTGTCATTTGTTCCTGCGAAGTGAGAACAAGTCAAGATTCCTGCTAAACAGGGGGCTGGATTGGACCTGGCTGCGCTGATGACATCACCAGGCAGGTTGGGTTATAAATGAATGAAGGAGAAGCCCGGAGCACTAGCTCCGCACTTGCAAGGAGGCTGCGAAGCTTGTCCAGAAGAAAATGACACCGCTCAAAAATTATTTGGAGGTACCTGTATCGGAATGAGCTCTTTTGTCGGCGTTCTTTCGTCAGCGCTTTTTTGTCCTGCGTGGAAACGTAAACATTTCCACAGACATCCCCAAATACACACAGCAACACATCCAAATACACACTCAGAAGCACATACACTTTGACATACAGAGCGTGGACACTGATGCGCTCCCCCAAACACACACAGTGACACACAGTACATCTGTCACCCACACACCCTGCCATGCATAAACACCCCCAGACACGCAAACAGTTCAGTTCACTACTTTAGAAGGATAACAACTGTTGCCCAAGTTTGATGTAGAGGATGACAAATAGATTCTGAAGAGCTGAAGTTTGGGGCAAGGAGAGTCCAGTGAGGATATGAGAGAGAGGGAGATCCCAGTGGCATCAGGAGAGATCTGGAGTGGGCATCTGGTAGGGGAAGAGGGTATGGGAGAGTGGCAGTCCTGTTCTGGTAGGGCACTGTGCTGAAAGTGTTGGGTGGGGGGTCTCCAAAGAAGGACTGCTGCAGAGAGGAGGGGTCCAGGGTTTTAGAGGAGATATTGGGGAAGGGGGAGGGTTCCAGGGTTGACTCTTGGGAGGGTAATCCCTGGGTAATTTCTGCGTGAGGCAAGGATCAGAAGATTCCAGAGAAGGGGAATGTCCTGGAGGTGGGATATTCTGGGCTGGTGCTGGGGGGTCTTTTGGGAGAGAGGAGATTACAGGATTGGGAAGGGGGAGGAGATTTTGGAAGGTTTATGGGGGAGAGGGCTCCACGGGGCAGAGATGCTGGGGGAGGGAGTTTGAGGAAGAAGTGAGTCCAGTGGGAAGATTGTGGAGAGGGGTTTTCCAAGGAGGGGTGGGGTGGGGGGTCTGCATCACTCCTCCCAAGGACAGACCTTTCTGGCGTCTGACTTCACTGGCTAGTGCTCAAGCCACAAGTGACGGGTCCCTTGGAGACACCTCTCTCCATAGCAACATAATCGCTTCCCGTTAAGATCCTGACAATAAGCAGCAAGATGAGCGGGGGAAAGAGACAGACAGACAGAGCCAGGGCAGGGGACGGGTCTTGCTGCAGGGAGCAGGAGGGCTCGGCAGCTGGGGGCCAGGTCTGTTGGGGGACAGAGGGCGGGGGATGGATGGGAAGTGGACGGGGAGGCTCAGCGGTGGGGGCTCGGGGGCAGTGGCCGCTGGCCCTGAAGCAGGGGCTGAGGGGCGGGAAAGGGAGAGCTCAGGGGCTGGGCCGCGGCGGGTAGAGGCAGGCCCGAGGCTCTCGGGGTTAAGGCTCCAGTCGCTCTGAGGCTCTGGGCTGCCCGCCGGGCCCCAGCCTCGGCTCTCCCGTCTCAGGCTGCCCGCCCCCCAGCACGCCCCCGATCCCTTCCTGCACAGTTAGCCGAGGCTGCGTCTGGTCGGCGGGCGAGCTGGGAGACAGGGGGTCCTCACGTTCTTCCTCCACGCCTCCCCTGCCCGCCTGACCCCTCAGCGTGCCTGGTCGCTTCTCGCCTCCAGCCGCAGCTGTCCTCCCCGAGCACCCCTCACCAGGCCCTGCCCCGACTCCACCCCCTCCCTGCCCCTATTGGACCCCTTCCCAAATCCCCACCCCCTGCCCCGCCCCAACTCCACCCCCTCCCTGCCCCTACTGGACCCCTCCCGAAATCCCCACCCTGGCCCAGCCTCTTCCCCAGCGCACCGTGTTCCCCTCCCTCCCTCCCAGGCTTGCCGCGCAAATCAGCTGTTTTGCAGCCCAAGCGCTGGGAGCCAGGGGAAGAATCAGAACGCGGCGGCCCGCTCAGGGGAGGAGGTGGAGAGGAGGCGGAGGTGAGCTGGGCGGGGTGGGGACTGGGGTAGCCACAGAGTGGACGCCCAAGGCGCCACATTTGGAGAATGTGCTCAGTGGGGGAGCAGCCACTCCCCCTGCTTGCTACGCTCCTGATGAGGCACAAGCAAGAACCCTCTCCTGGGGTAGGTACCTGAGGTGGCAGCACTTTTTCAAGAAAAAAAAAGGTGTAGCTCCTCCTTGTAAACTGTTACTTCAGTGGTTGGAGCCCACAGGATGTAGGAGACACGGGTGCAATTTCCCCCTCTGCCTGAGAGGGAGCAGGCGGGTGCTCCAGCCCCGGACTAGGACGTATTCTGAGACAGGGCTCTTTCAACGTCTCTTCTTGGAGCTGTTCCATTGTGTTTAAATAATTAAATAGTCACTGACACAAGAAAAGTGTGAGACTGACTGTATAGTCCAATGGTTAGGCACCCACCTGGGCCGTGGGAAATCCAGGGTCCAATCCCCCAGTGATTAGGTCACTCTCCTGGCAGGTTGGGGACCCCTGTCCAAATCCCTTCTCATCAGGCAGAGGGAAATGAACCTGGGTCTCCCACATCCTGGGTGAGTCCCATAACCACTGGGTCAAACATTATGGGAGGGGGGCACTTCCTCCTCTGGACATTTTGTTCGGTTAGGCATGCTCTGAGTACATCTACCAGATCGGGCCCCAAAGGCGCGATTGGCATTGGAACCTGCTGGGGTTTAGGCAGGAATTACACTTACTGATAAACAATGGGATGACAGAGCACTCACGGCACTAGAACACCCGCAGACTGACAGTGTTGTGATGTTTAATTATGTCATGGGCAAGTATTGTATTCATTTATCTGGATTTATCTCAAACAGCATAACAGAACACCTATCCTCACCATTCATTAGACAATGCAGTGCAAAAATTCTCACAAAGCAATACAGCAGTGCGTTTTTCCACTCCTCCATACATTGCAAATCAAAATCTCCCCATCCTTTGCATCTCCCCACTGAAGCCATCCCCCTGTCTCAGCTGTTTATAAGTTCCTGCTCAAAAAGTTGGGCTTTGCAAAGTGCCCAGAAGGTCAAGAGATTCTGATAATTTCAGTCCAAGGAACATCCTGCCAGTAGGCCCTCTTTTATACCAAGCTCAAGTGTCTCCACTCACGTCTAGCTGAGCGGTGTTATGGCATGTGAAGGGAGGTGTCTCTCAGGTAGGAAGGTCTCAAGCCATTTAGGGCTTTGTATGTCAAAACCCAAACCTTAAATACAACGTAGGAAGGCCACTCATCTGGTATTAAAGCAGACAGTTCTCTTATTGGGACATTTCTCTCCTCTCTGGTACTGGGACAAAACTGGTTTTGGTTTTGTCTGGTATCGGACAGGGGATGCCGCTCTACCCCCTTCGGCTCTTATATACCTGAAAGCTGTGAACACAATGGAGGGAGAAGAATTAATTTAGGAGGAATTGTATTAGGGTAAGATGGGTAATGAGGGTGAATGCAATGACGATAAGGGAAAATGTGGGTTGAATGTCAGGAAATAATTATTTGGGATATTTAACTTTGGGAACAACTTCCTTACGGACGCGGTGGATTTTCCATCACTTGGAGTCTTTAGATTCCATCACTTGGAGTCTTTCAGACTAAGTTTCAGAGTAGTAGCCGTGTTAGTCTGTATCCATAAAAGGAACAAGGAGTACTTGTGGCACCTTAGAGACTAACAAATTTATTTAGGCATATGCTTTCGTGGGCTAGAACTCACTTCATCAGATGCATAGACTGACAAGTCTTTCTAAAAGATTTGCTTAATCACAAATCATTGAGCTGAATGCAGAAGTCATTAATGATCTGGAGGATGGCGTGGACTGCACTCTCAGCAAGTTTGCAGATGACACTAAACTGGGAGGAGTGGTAGATACGCTGGAGGGTAGGGATTGGATACAGAGGTACCTAGACAAATTAGAGGATTGGGCCAAAAGAAACCTGATGAGATTCAAGAAGGACAAGTGCAGAGTCCTGCACTTAGGACGGAAGAATCCAATTCACTGTTACAGACTAGGGACCGAATGGCTAGGAAGCAGTTCTGCAGAAAAGGACCTAGGGGTTACAGTGGGCGAGAAGCTGGATATGAGTCAACAGTTGCCAAGAAGGCTAACGGCATATTGGGCTGCATTAGTAGGAGCATTGCCAGCAGATCAAGGGATGTGATCATTCCCCTCTATTCGACATTGGTGAGGCCTCATCTGGAGTACTGTGTCCAGTTTTGGGGCCCACCCTACAAGAAGGATGTGGAAAAATTGGAAAGAGTCCAGCGGAGGGCAACAAAAATGATTATGGGGCTGGAGCACATGACTTCTGAGGAGAGGCTGAGGGAACTGGGATTGTTTAGTCTGCAGAAGAAAAGAATGAGGGGGGATTTAATAGCTGCTTTCAACTACCTGAAGGGGGGTTCCAAAGAGGATGGATCTAGACTGTTCTCAGTGGTACCTGATGACAGAACAAGGAGTAATGGTCTCAAGTTGCAGTGGGGGAGGTTTAGATTGGATATTAGGAAAAACTTTTTCACTAGGAGGGTGGTGAAACACTGGAATGGGTTACCTAGGGAGGTGGTGGAATCTCCTTCCTTAGAGGTTTTTAAGGTCAGGCTTGACAAAGCCCTGGCTGGGATGATTTAGTTGGAAATTGGTCCTGCTTTGAGCAGGGGGTTGGACTAGATGACCTCCTGAGGTTCCTTCCAACCCTGATATTCCATGATTCTATGATTAGGTGAAATTCTTTGGCCTTAGCATGAATATAAGAATCTATAAAATAAATTATAAAGAGCTCTGGGGCTGGGGAAAGCTCTGTCCAGGGTCTTAGGATATTGAATCCAGTGCCTGGTGTGGCGGGTTGGATCACAGAAATCCCCTTGGGGCTGCCAACTGATGTGCCAAGACTACTTCTGCCCCTGCCTTCCCTGACAGCCTGGGACTCCAGAACCCTGCTTGGTTGTGCCAGACACAATCGCCGGCTGCAAACACAGACCCAGGCCTGAACCACGTCCCACACAAGCTGAAGGCTTAACTGAAAGCAGTTTAAGAAGTGTTCCTGTCTCTAAAACTCCAGCTTATACAGGGTAAACTCATAAATTGTTCGCCCTCTATAACACTGATAGAGAGATATGCACAGCTGTTTGCCCCCCCCCCCCCCGCCCCAGGTCTTAATGCATACTCTGGGTTAAATAATAAGTAAAAAGTGATTTTATTAAATACAAAAAGTAGGATTTAAGTGGTTCCAAGTAATAACAGACAGAACAAAGTGAATTACCAAGCAAAATAAAATAGAATCAGCAAGCCTATGCCTAATACAGTAAGAAGACTGAATACAGATAAAACCTCACCCTTCCTTCTAGTCTGGGTCCAGCAATCACTCACACCCCCTGTGGTTAGTGTCCTTTGCTCCAGTTTCCTTCAGGTATCCTTTGGGAGTGGAGAGGCTATCTCTTGAGCCAGCTGAAGAGGGGTCTCCCAGGGGTTTAAATAGATTCCTCTTGTGGGTGGACACCCCTTCCTCCCCCTGTGTAGAATCCAGCTCCAAGATGGAGTTTTGGAGTCACATGGGCAAGTCACATGTCCATGCATGACTGAGTGCCTTGCCAGCCAGGCCACATTCCCGGGAAAACTCAGATGTGGATTGGCATCTCCAAGTTCATTGTTAGCTTAAGTGTTTCTTGATTGGGCACTTAGTGAGAATAGTCTTTTCTCAGGAAGCTGACCAACTGCTTCACTGAGGCTATTTAAAATTTAACAAGTACACAGCCAATATTCATAACTTCGAATACAAAAATGATACATGCATACAAATAGGAGGAATAGATTCAGTAGATCATAACCTTTGCAGAGATATGTTGCATGGCATAGCTAGCATAAAACATATTCCAGTTATGTCATATTTACATTCATAAGCATATTTCCATAAAGCCTTATGGGGTGCATGCAATGTCACACCTGGAGAATAGAGTGTAGAGAGAACAATCACACACTGGCCCCTGGGCGATGGATGGGATGGGATCGAATAGGGCTTTTCCATCGCTGCAGCCCAACCTTCAGAGGCAGGTGATAGTGCAGAGGTTGCACCCATAGAAACAAGTGCTCACCCCTCCCCCATCAACACACACAAGAGACATTTCCTGATGTGCACATACAGAGGGGGAGCAAATGCACGTTTCTGTGGGCCTAATGATGGGACACTCTGAAACCAACAGTGACTCCAAAGAGATGTTTTTTTTTTAACAGAAGGGGAGCGGCTGCCTAGCTAGGAAACATTTCCTGGTATAGACTATGAGACATCAGATTTCTTGGGCTCAGAGTTTCCCTTTATCAGGGAACAAACAAGAAAAAATGGTTGATTACAATAAAGGTTGCTTAGGTGGAAAAGTTTCTGGTACAACCCTGGAAATGCCTGAGAATCATAGAATCATAGAATATCAGTGTGTGGTGCTGGGAGGAGCCTACAGAAAGGTTTTGGGCTGAGAAGCTGACTGATACAGGGTTGGAGCTGTGAGAAAGGACACTGTCCTTTGTTTGGTTCCTCCTCTGTTCAGGGAAGCAGGACTTTGTACATTCCTTATTAATAAATAAAATTGCATCAAAGAAATATCTGACAATCACCAATTTTTGCGAACAGGGGCTGCTAACAGGGAGTTTCGCAAGGGAGTTAGGAAGGGGAGCAGGAAGGGAGCGCGGGTCCCTTGCCGGTTCTATCTTATAGCCTTTATTCCCCTTAAAACCTATAGCCCAAACTACATTCAAAACTTCTTGCTTTAAACAACCCCTTCATTAACTAGGAGACAATGCAGGCAGAAGCCCAGCTGCAGAGTGGGGGCTATCCAGTTTATTGCACTGAGTGCAGCATGTATGATTACCTGCCCTGTGGGCGGGTGGCGTATGTGTGCATTTGGTGCAAGGAGCTCCTGGCCCTCAGAGACCGCGTATGGGCTTTGGAGGCCAGGGTGGCGGAACTGGAGGAGCTAAGGGAGGCAGAGAGGTATGTTGATGAGGCTTTCCAGGACACTGTAGAATTGTCCCACCTCCGGTCAGACAGCCCCTGTGCTGTTGAGGAGGATGAAAGGCCCAGGGAAGCAGAGCAGTCAACGGGAGCAGAGGGAAACCTTCCCATAGTTGGGACCCTCCTTCCAGACGGTGCTGGGGTTGCCTCTCACACTGAGGTTACCTCTCCGGGGGAGGGAACTCCAGTTGCTAGGAAAAGGCAGGTATTAGTATTGGGAGATTCGATCATTAGAAACATAGATAGCTGGGTCTGTGATGACCGGGAGAACCGTATGGTGACTTGCCTGCCTGGTGCGAAGGTTGCGGATCTCTCGAGGCATCTAGACAGACTTATGTGTAGTGCTGGGGAGGAGCCGGTGGTCGTGGTACATGTAGGTGCCAATGACGTAGGGAAGGGTAGGAGAGACGTCCTGGAGGCCAAATTTAGGCTGCTAGGGAAGAGACTGAAATCCAGGACCTCTATGGTGGCATTCTCAGAAATGCTCCCAGTTCCACGTGCAGGGCCAGGTAGGCAGGCAGAGCTTCAGAGTCTCAATGCGTGGATGAGACGATGGTGTAGAGAGGAGGGGTTTAGATTCATTAGGAACTGGGGAAACTTCTGGAATGGGGGGAGCCTATACAGGAAGGATGGGCTCCACCTAAACCAAAGTGGAACCAGACGGCTGGCACTAAACATTAAAAAGGTTGCAGAGCAGTTTTTAAACTAGGAGATGGGGGAAAGCCGACTGCTGCAGAGGAGCATGTGGATCGGACAGAGACTTCTCTTAGGGGAGAATCGAATGATAGAGAATCTCCAGGTTCTAGTCAGGAGCAGAGGATGAAGAGGATAATGTAAGGGCCAGATCCGATGAGAAACATTCACATAAAGAATCTGACACATCAGAAAAGGGCAGACAAATAAACAGTGGCAAGTTTTTAAAGTGCTTGTACACAAATGCTAGAAGTCTAAATGATAAGATGGGTGAACTAGAGTGCCTCGTGATAAAGGAGGATATTGATATAATAGGCATCACAGAAACCTGGTGGACTGAGAGCAATCAATGGGACACAATCATTCCGGGGTACAAAATATATCGGAAGGACAGAACAGGTTGGGGGGGGGGGGGGAGAGTGGCACTATATGTGAAAGAAAATGTACAATCAAATGAAGTAAAAATCTTAAGCAAATCCGCATGTTCCATAGAATCTCTATGGATAGAAATTTCATGCTCTAATAAGAATATAACATTAGGGATCTATTATTGACCACCTGACCAGGACGGTGATAGTGATGATGAAATGCTAATGGAAATTAGAGAGGCTATCAAAATTAAGAACTCAATAATAGTGGGGGATTTCAATTATCCCCATATTGACTGGGAACATTTCACTTCAGGATGAAATGCAGAGATAAAATTTCTCGATACTTTAAATGACTGCTTCATGGAGCAGCTGGTACGGGAACCCACAAGGGGAGAGGCAACTCTAGATTTAGTCCTGAGTGGAGCGCAGGAGCTGGTCCAAGAGGTAACTATAGCGGGACCGCTTGGAAATAGTTACCATAATACAATAGCATTCAACATCCCTGTGGTGGGAAGAACATCTCAACAGCCCAACACTGTGGCATTTAATTTCAAAAGGGGGAACTATGCAAAAATGAGGGGGTTAGTTAAACAGAAATTAAAGGGTACAGTGACTAAAGTGAAATCCCTGCAAGCTGCATGGGTGCTTTTTAAAGACACCATAATAGAGGCCTAACTTCAATGTATACCCCAAATTAAGAAACACAGTAAAAGAACTAAAAAAGAGCTTAACAACCATGTAAAAGAAGCAGTGAGAGATAAAAAGACTTCCTTTAAAAAGTGGAAGTCAAATCCTAGTGAGGCAAATAGAAAGGAGCATAAATGCTGCCAAATTAAGTGCAAGAATGTAATAAGAAAAGCCAAAGAGGAGTTTGAAGAACGGCTAGCCAAAAACTCCAAAAGTAATAACAAAATGTTTTTTAAGTACTTCAGAAGCAGGAAGCCTGCTAAACAACCAGTGGGGCCCCTTGATGATTGAGATACAAAAGGAGCGCTTAAAGACGATAAAGTCATTGCGGAGAAACTAAATGGATTCTTTGCTTCAGTCTTCACGGCTGAGGATGTTAGGGAGATTCCCAAACCTGAGCTGGCTTTTGTAGGTGACAAATCTGAGGAACTGTCACGGATTGAAGTGTCACGAGAGGAGGTTTTGGAATTAATTGATAAACTTAACATTAACAAGTCACCGGGACCAGATGGCATTCACCCAAGAGTTCTGAAAGAACTCAAATGTGAAGTTGCGGAGCTGTTAACTAAGGTTTGTAACCTGTCCTTTAAATCAGCTTCTGTACCCAATGACTGGAAGTTAGCTAATGTAACGCCAATATTTAAAAAGTGCTCTAGAGGTGATCCCGGCAATTACAGACCGGTAAGTCTAACGTCGGTACCGGGCAAATTAGTTGAAACAATAGTTAAGAATAAAATTGTCCGACACATAGAAAAACATAAACTGTTGAGCAATAGTCAACATGGTTTCTGTAAAGGGAAATCGTGTCTTACTAATCTATTAGAATTCTTTGAAGGGGTCAACAAACATGTGGACAAGGGGGATCCAGTGGACATAGTGTACTTAGATTTCCAGAAAGCCTTTGACATGGTCCCTCACCAAAGGCTCTTATGTAAACTAAGTTGTCATGGGATAAAAGGGAAGGTCCTTTCATGTATTGAGAACTGGTTAAAAGACAGGGAACAAAGGATAGGAATTAATGGTAAATTCTCAGAATGGAGAGGGGTAACTAGTGGTGTTCCCCAAGGGTCAGTCCTCGGACCGATCCTATTCAACTTATTCATAAATGATCTGGAGAAAGGGGTAAACAGTGAGGTGGCAAAGTTTGCAGATGATACTAAACTGCTCAAGATAGTTAAGTCCAAAGCAGACTGTGAAGAACTTCAAAAAGATCTCACAAAACTAAGTGATTGGGCAACAAAATGGCAAATGAAATTCAATGTGGATAAATGTAAAGTAATGCACATTGGAAAAAATAACCCCAACTATACATACAATATGATGGGGGCTAATTTAGCTACAACAAGTCAGGAAAAAGATCTTGGAGTCATCGTGGATAGTTCTCTGAAAATGTCCACGCAGTGTGCAGAGGCGGTCAAAAAAGCAAACAGGATGTTAGGAATCATTAAAAAGGGGATAGAGAATAAGACTGAGAATATATTATTGCCCTTATATAAATCGATGGTACGCCCTCATCTCGAATACTGCGTACAGATGAGGTCTCCTCATCTCAAAAAAGATATACTGGCACTAGAAAAGGTTCAGAAAAGGGCAACTAAAATGATTAAGGGTTTGGAACGGGTCCCATATGAGGAGAGATTAAAGAGGCTAGGACTCTTCAGCTTGGAAAAGAGGAGACTAAGGGGGGATATGATAGAGGTATATAAAATCATGAGTGATGTGGAGAAAGTGGATAAGGAAAAGTTATTTACTTATTCCCATAATACAAGAACTAGGGGTCATCAAATGAAATTAATAGGCAGCAGGTTTAAAACACAGCGCACAGTCAACTTGTGGAATTCCTTACCTGAGGAGGTTGTGAAGGCTAGGACTATAACAGAGTTTAAAAGAGAACTGGATAAATTCATGGTGGTTAAGTCCATTAATGGTAACGGGTAAGGAATGGTGTCCCTAGCCTCTGTCTGTCAGAGGGTGGAGATGGGTGGCAGGAGAGAGATCACTTGATCATTGCCTGTTAGGTTCACTCCCTCTGGGGCACCTGGCATTGGCCACTGTCGGTAGACAGGATACTGGGCTAGATGGACCTTTGGTCTGACCCGGTACGGCCTTTCTTATGTTCTTATGTTCCTCCTAACTGTAGCAACCTACACAAGACCCCAAGTTTTTGGCTCGAGGCTTTGGTCAAAAGGGGTAACAATATACTTCACACCAACTCACAGGTGTCTGCATCAGATTCCTGGGAATGTTGCTCAGGTCAGAATTACAGTCTCTGTCAGAGCGTGAGTGAGAAGAATTTGATGTGTTCACTATGATCATTGGTACATTGGGAGTCCAAGGAAGGTATGGAGTCTGTCAATGAGCTAGGTTAATATTGTGTGTGTGTGTGTGTGTGTGTGTGTGTGTGTGTGTGTGTGTGTGTGTGTGTGTGTGTGTGTAGTTGTGCCAAACACATCTCCCTTAGCTGGACACTCCCCTGCTTTTCCAGATTTGGACTGGAAGGTTTTACACATGAGCAACTTGAACTGTGACCAGCAGGGATTTTGTTTGCTCTAATGTAGAGGCACATAAGGGGGAGCTGTACGAGGGTCGGTGTGGTTAATTCCCCTGTGGGGGGCAGAGCAGAGGAGCAGGGAGATGGAGGAAGGGGCAGAGGATGAGGACAGTTGTGCGGAGCCTAAGGAGATAACAGAAACGGAGGTCAGAGCCTTCCCTCCATGTGCCCCTTAATGCCCAACCTGAGCAATAGCCACTGGACCCTCCAAGAACGTGCTCCAGTTCCCCACCTGCCGTCCAGTCCCATTGGAGCCGCTGAGCTGTCTCAGCAGTGCCCCTGTGACAACAATTACTAGTGTTATTACTGTAGCACCCAGGAGCCCCAGTCGTGAACCGGGACCGCAAAGTTCTGGGCACGGCACAATTCAGAATAAAAAGATGCTCCCTGCCTCAGGAGTGTGGCCTGCACAACACGCGGCCCGCGGGCCGCATGCGGCCCACGTGGGCCCACTGTGCGGCCCGCGGGCAAGCGGTGGGGGGCGGTTTCCGGGTTCACCCCCTGCCCGGGGGGCCCGACCTCACAGCCCCGCACGCCGCGCTCTGACTGCCCTGACAGTCAGAAGCGCGGCTGCCGGGTTCGCCCCCTGCCCAGGGGTGGGGGAGGTCGGGCCCCCCTGCCCCGGCAGGGGGCGAACCCGGCAGCCGCGCTTCTGACTGTCAGGGCAGTCAGAGCGCGGCGCGCGGGGCTGAGGTCGCCTTCCCCCCCCCCCCCCCCCCGGCAGGGGGCGAACCCGGCAGCCGCGCTTCTGACTGTCAGGGCAGTCAGAGCGCGGTGCGCGGGGCTGTGAGGTCGGGCCCCCCGGGCAGGGGGTGAACCCGGAAACCGCCCCCCACCGCGGGCTGTGAGGTCGGCCCCCCCCCCCCCGCACACGCGTTGCCATCTCCCACGCCTCTGTGAGGTCGGCCCCCCCCCCACACACGCGTCGCCATCTCCCGCGCCTCCTGCCTGGCGTCCAGCGTCACTTCCGGGGCTGCTGAGGCGGGAAGCGCTGGCTGGGCACGAGGCAGACCTGGTAAGTCCGAGCGAGGGGGGAGGCATCCGGCCTGGGCTCTAGCCGCAGCTCACGGGGGCTGGGGTCAGGGGGATGTCCGGGTCAGGGGGATGTCCAGCTCAGAGGGGCTGGGCTCAGAGCTAGGGGTCAGGGCTGCGGGGGGATGGGGTCGGGGGGGTGTCTGGCTCAGAGGGGCTGTGCTCGGAGCTGGGGGTCAGGGCTGCTGGGGGATGGGGTCGGGGGGTGCTTAGCTCAGAGGGGCTGGGCTCGGAGCTAGGGGTCAGGGCCGGGGGGGGCTGGGGTCAGGGGGTGTCCGGCTCAGAGGGGCTGTGCTCGGAGCTGGGGGTCAGGGCTGCTGGGGGATGGGGTCAGGGGGTGCTTAGCTCAGAGGGGCTGGGCTCGGAGCTAGGGGTCAGGGCCGGGGGGGGCTGGGGTCAGGGGGTGTCCGGCTCTGAGGGGCTGTGCTCGGAGCTGGGGGTCAGGGCTGCTGGGGGATGGGGTCGGGGGGTGCTTAGCTCAGAGGGGCTGGGCTCAGAGCTAGGGGTCAGGGCTGCGGGGGGATGGGGTCGGGGGCGTGTCTGGCTCAGAGGGGCTGGCAGTCAGGGGGGTGTCCGGCTCAGAGGGGCTGGACTCGGAGCTGGGGGTCAGGGCTGCTGGGGGATGGGGTCGGGGGGTGCTTAGCTCAGAGGGGCTGGGCTCGGAGCTAGGGGTCAGGGCTGCAGCGGCCTGGCTCCAGCGGGGTGTGAGCTCCCGCTGCTCGGCTGCAGCTCGCAGCCCCGCCCTCTTACCACATGGCTCTGAGCGGGAGGAGCTCAGGCCTCTCTGGAGCGGGAGGTCAGACTAGATGACCATATTGGTCCCTTCTGACCTTAAAGTCTAAAGTCTATAATGTCTTCCAAATGGTCGTCAGTCAGAGAAGAACGTTGCTTGTTTTTATTCATGTTCATGATGGAAAATGTTTGTTCACATATGTAAGTGCTTCCAAAAATGCTGAACGTTTTCAGTGCAACTTCAATAAGATTCTTGTATTTTTCATCGTCCAGACTTTTGTAGAATATGACCCCTGAATATGACAAGCTTGTTGCCGAAAAGAGATGTAATATCTCTCATTAAATTTGCAAGATAATTATGAAAAGTACAAATGTTTTCTTTCAACGGAACAGGTGTTTTTCATTTTTCCATGATTCATAAAAAAAATTAAAATAATTTAAAAAATTGTTTGCTTTAATTGAAAAATTCTTAATAAAGTATCACACTCTCTCCCCCCCCCCCCCCCAAAAAACCCTTCCTTTTCGGCCCACAGCTGTTTCGGCAGGGCGGCGCTGGGGAAGGAGGGTTTGTTTCCGCGGTGCGGGCAGCGCTGGGGTGGGGGATGTGTTTCGGGGGGTGTAGCAGGGTGGTTACCCCGCTCCTGCCCTGAAGGGCTTAAAACAGCCTTGGGGGAGGGCTGTGGCAGGGGAAAAGCTGAGCTGATTGGGGAAGCCGCTTCAGCTGGGCCATGCCACAATCAGGCCCCAGCTGGCCTGTATAAAAAGGCTGTGAGCCAGAGGAAGTCTCTCTCTGCTTGTAGAGAGAGAAGGGTCTGGCTGCTAGGGAGTTGAGCAGGGTACTGGGAGTGGAGCAGGGCTGGGGAAGGCTAGAGGAGCTGGGGAACTCCAGCCTGGAAAACCCCCAAGCTGCGGACCTAGCTAAGGGCCTAAGACCAGTACGAGGGCTGCAGAGGGGCAGCCCAGCTATAGAGGGAGGCAGCAGGTCCAAACCCAACCTTGCCTGTGATGAGTGGCTGATATACCCCAGGGCGCGGGGGCTAGTTAGTGACTGGCAGTAGCCTTATACTGAGGTGAGGTGGGGATTAGAGGATTGGGGGTTCCCCAGCGAGAGGAGACCAAGAGCCAGAGTGTGGGGGTATTGCCAGGGGGCAGCACCCCAGATCAAAGGGCACCAGGGTCCAGGAGGGACACAGAGCCAGCGGCAGTGGGACAGCGGCCTGCAGAGGTCACTCCAACGGCTGGATGAGCTAATTCCCGAGAAGACCAGCAGGAGGCGCCGCCAGGGTGAGTCCTGCTTGCTTACACGGGGGCTGGGCGGCGCTGGGGGGGGGAGATGGGGTTCGGCGGGGCTGGGTGGCGCTGGGGGGGGGGGCGTTTCAGTACGGCCGGGGGGTTTCGGCCCTCGGCTATTTTCTTTGGAGTAATATGGCCCTCGCCGCTTTACGAGTTGTGCAGGCCTGATCTAATCTAAGAAACAATAGGTGGAGACAGACGGGGAGCACAAGGAAACAATGAGACAACCCTGGTCAGCACGATCAGCTGTGACAACAGGACACCAGCAACCTCACCATAGTCAGGTTTTTTGCAGACACCTTGGAGGGATTTGAAGGAGGATAATAAGGTAGCTGTGCAGGTGTTTATAGGGGGCTTCTGCCAAGTGTGTGGGCCGGCATGGGGGGTGGGAGTTACAGCTATGGGGATGAGCTGAGAATTCTGAAAGACTCAGCAAGATTTCGACAGAGCCTCGATGTGAGAACCTACAGAGAGGTCCGAGTCCAAGATGACACCCCAGTTATGGGCCTGAGCGACAGGCAAGATGCTGGTGTTGTCCACAGTGATTGAGAAAGGTGGTAGCAGGGAGAACTGGTGATGAAGGCAGGTTGTCCCCTTCGCACTATTTAGCGTCATATTAAAATAAATAAATACAAATCAATGTGGCCAAATTAGGGTTAGAAGAACAAGTGGTTACTAACATTTCACCTTTGCACCTTTCCCCCAATTCAAAGATGTTAAGAACAGAAGGCTCCATTCTGATCATCTCACCTGGCCTCTGGGAAAGGCTGGGTTAGGAACGTGAGACACGAGAGGACACTTTAAGAAATGATTGGTTTTTAACCCTAGATTTAGCCAGTTTTTCCCCAGAAAATTCAGCTGTCCTGTGACGTGTTGTTGTGCCAGAACTGGAGTCTCTGTGTAACGCTCACACCGTGGTAGAGAGGCAGGTCAGTCCTGCTTTTTGTGCATTTTCCAATACAGACTAAAGTACAGAATCATGACTAATGACCCCAGAGACAGTAGCTGGAGCACCATTCTCTCAGGAGGTTGTTGCTGCCCTCTGCTGGCTCCAGGACTCTTCACACCCCACTCCCAGCATTCAAGACCCTTCTCCCCACAGAATTTTCATTTATCGTAAGTTTTACCATAGTGGCCATGGGCATGAACCAGAGTCCCATTGCGCTAGGAGCTGTACAAACACAGAACAGACTATCCCTGGTTTCTTCCTCAGGCTCAATTAAACTGTCTTAGTTGCATTATAGTTTGACCAACATTGATTGTGGTAATGAAGGCGAAAGCCATGTTATAATGGGGGCTGGGAGTCTGGAATTATGGGGAGAGCTGGTCAAAATCTGGAATTTCTATTTTATGGGGAATTTTAACACATTGGAATTTGCTTTTGATCCAATTCAGAATGAAAACAAATATTTGCTTGAAACTGCCAATGAGAGAGAATTTAAAAAAGAAAAAATCTTTTTAGAAAATATAACAAATTTGAAATTTCATTTAGATTTTTTAGTATATTATTTTTACACGATATCTTGTATTTCACTGCTACTACTGACATATCAGAATAGACTATGTAAAATATTCTCTTTTATAAAATCATTAACAGCAGCTGCTACTTAGGTACCAGTAGAACTTTCTAGATCAGCGGTTCTCAAACTGTGGGTCAGGACCCCAAAGTGGGTCACGAACCCATTTTAATGGGGTCACCAGGCTGGCTTAGACTTTCCTGAGGGCTTCAGCGCTAGGCTATGGGGCTCAGGTTACAGGCCCCCTACCTGGGGCTGAAGCCCTTGGGCTTCGACCCCCCCACCCCCCACCCAGAGCAGTGGGGCTCAGGCAGGCTTGGACTTTGGTCCTTCTCCTGGGGACATGTAGTAATGTTTGTTGTCAGAAGGGGTCATGGTGCAATGAAGTTTGAGAACCCCTGTTCTAGATCAAAACATCCCATCAGCCGCTCCCTCACACAGAGCCACTGGGCTGCCTGAAACTGACACAGTCGTCATCACAGCCACGACAGAGTGACACTACACCAGATCACAGCAGCTGCAACAGCCGTCCATCAAGAAGGGAACTCATCACGCAGAGAGGAGGCAGCCCCAGCTCCTGGGAGACCGTAGGGGGGTATGGATGACCCTGGAGTGGGCTCCGGGATGGGGGATAGGCACAGGGAGTTCCCCAACCCAACCAACACCGAGCCCCCCCATCCCCACACCAACTAGTGCAAATCATTCTCCATGCAGCTCAAACGCTATTCATCTCTTAATGTAAAGGAAGATTTGAGGGGGATTTTGACCTTTGAACTCTGGAGAAATAGGGGTAGGTAAGGGTACAAGGCCCTGCTCAGAGTGAGCTGTTTGATGCCAGCTCGCGCCCTGCGATGGGTCAGGGAATCAGCTCCCTTTTGGGTGTAGGTGCCTGGTTCAGAGGCATCTTTAAGCCCAGCCACCCATGAGCAGAGGGGAAGGCTATGAAGTTTGCATTGGCTGCTCCTGTGCTCTCTGCACTGGGAGAGATGAACCCTGGGCACCAAGCACCCAAATTCCCAAGGGAGGAGCCACCAGCACCCGAGGCCCCACCATGTCCCCGTTACACTGTGGTGTGATACAGAGTCACGCAGGAGGTTAGAGCCCCACCCAGCAAGCGCTGCAGGCTCCATGGGACAGGCAGAGGGGACTGGCCCAGTCTGTGGAGCTGGTAGGGGAGGGGTCTCTGGGCCATCTCTGTCTCTCACCTGCAGCCCTCACCAGCCTGTGGTGGGTCCATGCAGCCCCACTATGGGGGAAGGAACAAAGTAGATCCCCTGCTGTGCTCCTGTGCGCACTGGACTAGTGTTAGGTGCAGCTGCAGCATCACTAACAGGAATAGGTACATCAAAATCACAAAAACAACGAGGAGACTTTGTGGCACCTTAGAGACCAACAAATTTATTTGGACATACACTTTCGTGGGCTAAACCCACTTCCTCAGATGCATGGAATGGAAAATACAGTAGGAAGATTTTATGCTTCATTTAATGCACTAAAAATATAAACAATATAGGCCCTGGGTATATTTCACAGCATTGTATGTGTTCGTTGAACAGGGGCACTTATGGTGTGAAAAATATTTCTCTTGAGTCTGGACTGTGACTATATCTTGACCAAGAAATTTGGACTTTGACAAAAAATAATTAACTACCCCTGCATAAAGGGCTGCTATGAAGAGGACGGTGATCAATTGTTCTCCACGTGCACTGACGGTAGGAGAAGGGAGAATTTAGGTTAGACATTAGGAAAAACTTTCTAGCTACAAGGACAATTAACTGTGGAACAGGTTGTCACAGACTCACAGGCCAGTGCTCTCTTGGCTCCATATGGCCCCTGGGAGGAACCGCCCTTCAGAGTATTGACCCTACATAAGCTCACACTCTTTGCTCGGGGTTTAAGCTGTAGGGTTCTCCTCCACCTCCCAGTACCGCACGTCTGAGCCTTCAGCACGCCTGCCTCTCTCTACCCTGCAGTGATTCTCAGCCAGCACAACACAGAAGTGTTTATTGTATGTCTGGAGCACAGCACAAGATGTTCTCAGGGGCGTCCATCTGGGTCTGTCTCCGTCCACTCTTTGTTCCCAGCCCAGAAGTGACTCCTCCTTTCTGCGGCCCACCCTGTATCACCTCCAAGGCCCCGCCTCCATCCTTTGTCTTCTTTCCCAGGCAAACAGATCTCCAGGTGACTCTCTTCAGCTCTTTGTTCTCTCTGCTGCCCATAACTGTCTGGCTCCAAGTTGCGATGGGCCTTCGGGTCATCAGTCGCTAAGTTACAAAGTGTCTAGGCCATGGTCTGGGGTCCAGGCTGCTAGACTGGGTCACACCTGGTCCTCTGGAACAATAGACACACACCCTCCCACCTTGGTTAGACATTATTACAGAAAACTATTACATCTGAAAAGTAAAAGGTGATTCCGTGAGCAGATAGATGAGCCTAGAAATCCCACACAGGACCCTCCAAGTGCCAGAGAAAAGCCAGGGAGAGGTTGATTGGTTCTTGTCAGGAGACAGAGGAGAGCTCATCAATCTTACTCTCTGGGATCCCCTCAGGTTGTGGCACAGACTCCAACAGGCTCTGTTAAGCTGCAGAAATTAAACACAGGCAACGTCTATTAAAGGGAAGCTGCCATAATGTTTTGCAATGACAGTGCACACTGCTGTGGGACGGTCACCCTAGTGGCTGCAGTGTTCAGTGGACAAAATCTCTAACCCTGCTGACAAAGAGACCTGTGTTCCTGGAGCCTCAGGTGCTGGGCTCTGTCCCTCCTGCTTCCTCCCTGCAGTTTCACTGTAGACTGTTCTCTGAAGCAGCTGGATTTATCATTACAAATCTCAGCCCACGTTGTATCGGCAGCCACAGCGAAATCCCTCTCACCAGAGTCTTTCACACCTAAATTCATCGCAGAGAAAACAAGGGGGATTTGGCTGCAAACCTGTTCCTGCACCCCCAGTGTGAATAAAAGGGAAATAAGAGATCCAGAACTCCCCTGTTCTGCTCCCTGGGGCTGGTTTGCTCGAGGGGACGGGCCAGTGAGACTCGGGGTGCAATGACTTGGACGAGGTGTCTCTCTCCAGAGGCCAGAGACAGAGCAGTGAGCCCCTGGGCTAGAGCCCCCCTCACTTACCCCTGGCAGATACGTCACAGCCACTAGATCCTTGGTCACTTGCTGCACAGAGGAGGAGGAGAAGGGAGAGGATATGAGCATCTCTCACAGGCAGGGTTCCAGCGTAGTTAGTAGATACGGGGACTCTTATCCAAAGGGACCAGTCATCACCTGACTCTTCCCTAGCAGTGAGGTGGTTGGTGCACAGATCAGGCTACAGTGCAGCTGCCCTGGATTTCCATTATTCACATGCAAAAACCGTTACCATTGTAGGGGGTCAGCACTGCTTTGTGCTTCTCATGCCTCTGCAGAACGGGAGCACTGAATACTCCACATTCGAAGGCTGGCAAAGTAGGGGATGCTGGGCTAAGGATACTCCTGTCAAACAACCGCAACTCTGCCCCCTTCGGTCTGTGCCCAGAGGGGTCCCTCAAGCAGACCACAGACTTCACCTTCACCCCCTGCCAATCAACAGCAATTCCCGCCTGAATCAATGCACTGCACAGAACAGTGTGGACGGCATGAAGAGGAATGCTGATTTGGGGTGGTGCTGGGCGCACAGACAAGGGCAAGTTTGGTTTGGCCTGGTGCTGTTCTACTTCCTGTTCCTATTCCCAGACCCACTGGGGCAGAGTTTGAGTTGCGTGGGAAGCATCATAATTAAGACCTTACCAAATTCATGGTCCGTTTTGGTCAATTTCACAGTCATAGGATTTAAAAAATTGTAATTTTCATTATTTCAGCTACACCTCTACCTCGATATAACGCTGTCCTCGGGAGCCAAAAAATCTTACCGTGTTATAGGTGAAACCGCGTTATATCGAACTTGCTTTGATCCACCGGAGCGCGCAGCCCCTGCCCTCCGGAGTACTGCTTTACCGCGTTATATCCGAATTCGTGTTATATCGGGTCGCGTTATATCGGGGTAGAGGTGTATTTAAATCTGAAATTTCACGGTGTTGTACCTGAAGGGGTCCTGACCCAAAAAGGGGCTGGGGGCACATGGCAGGGTTATTGTAGAGGGGTTGCGGTATTGCCACACTTACTTCTGCGCTGCTGCTGTTGGGGCACTGCCTTCAGGCTGGGTGCCCGGCCAGCAGCCACAGCTCTCTGGCTACCCAGCTCTGAAGGCAGCACAGATGTAAGGGTGGCAATACTGTGATCCCCTACAATAACCTTGCAACCACCCCCACCCCACAATCCTCTTTTGGGTCAGGACCCCCAGTTTGAGAAACGCTGGTCTCTCCTGTGAAATCTCTACAGATTTCATGGTCCGTGATGCGTTTTTTATGGCTGTGAATTTGGCCATAATACCTCTGCATATCCTGGTTTGCCAACCTTTGACTTCTGGGAATTAAACACTCCCATTCTGAAAGGACACAGGGAGCCCAGAGCAGGGCTGAGCACCCGCGACCTTAACTCCACATTAACAAAGTTCTTGCATGTGAATTTCCCTTGTTCTGGAGTAACGAGGAGGAGTGAGAGAGGCACGACTGAGGGCCAACTGTAGGAGGAAGGGGGTGCTCTGAGGAGGTTTTGTTGGCACTTCTCAAACCCCCTCAGTTACCCGCTGGAGGCACCCCTGAGAGGGTAAAGAGAGAGCTGGACTGCTACACCCTAGCAGGGCCTGGCAGATCTGACTCTTGCTGCCAGGAATTAGATGGCCTCAGACACAGTCCATCATTTATGTAAATATTTCCCATAGTTGTTAGTCTTGGTCTTGTTCCTAAAGGAGACAACTGAGGAGGGGATTTGAACTCGTGGTCATTGAGGTGACAGAGTGGTGCTGATCTACGTCAATGGAAAGACTCCCATTGGCTTCAACAGGCTTTGGATCAGGCTCAGATTTCACAAGCACCAAACCAACTTTCAGGTAAGTCAAAAGAAGTGTAACATTAAAAGCAAGTCAGACACCTTCAGGATCTTGGATCTAGACTGGATCTAGACTGTTGGATCTTGGATCAGGACCTTGGATGATCAGGATCTTGGATCAGGACCTTGGATCTTGACTGTTCTCAGTGGTACCAGACAGAACAAGGAGTAATGGTCTCAAGTTGCAGTGGGGGAGGTTTAGGTTGGATATTAGGAAAAACTTTTTCACTAGGAGGGT
The DNA here is from genome assembly GCF_028017835.1 of Emys orbicularis. Taxonomy (NCBI): domain Eukaryota; kingdom Metazoa; phylum Chordata; order Testudines; family Emydidae; genus Emys; species Emys orbicularis. The sequence continues at coordinate 136,012,688 of NC_088688.1, read as the reverse complement.
GGTGAAGCACTGGAATGGGTTACCTAGGGAGGTGGTGGAATCTCCATCCTTAGAGGTTTTTAAGGTCAGGCTTGACAAAGCCCTGGCTGGGATGATTTAGTTGGGGTTGGTCCTGCTTTGACCAGGGTGTTGAACTAGATGACCTCCTGAGGTCCCTTCCAACTCTGATATTCTATGATTCTATGAGGGTCACACTCAGCCATACACAGCACAGCTCTAGGGGGATAATAATTCAGCCCAATACCACTGTATACATTCCTATCGCCTTGTTTACACTAGCAAAATTGGGACCCATACTTATCAAGCAATGCAATTCCACCAGTGACAGCAAAGGTGGAGCAATTGAGGAGATGAGGTTCAGGTGTTTTTAATAACTATCATCTAGACTTCCTCTGAGCAATGTTATAGAAGATGTGGTCTACAGTCACTCTACACTACTGAAGAAGACATCTTTTGGGAAAATAACAGAGCAGGGCACAGATTATCCAACAAGTTCTTGGAGTGTATTGGAGACAATTTTTCTTTCAGAATGTGGAGAAAGCTACTGGGGAGAGGCTGTTCTAGATTTGGCTTTGACAAATAAGGAGGGACTGGTTGAGAATTTGAAAGTGGAAGGCAGCTTGGGTGAAAGTGATCATGAAATGATTGAATTCATGATTCTAAAGAATGGTAGGAGAAAAAACAACACAATAAAATACTGGATTTCAAGAAGGCAGACTTTAGCAAACTCAGGGAGTTGCTAGGTAAGATCCCATGGGAAGATCCCATGGGAAGCAAGTCTAAGGGGAGGAACAGGTCAGAAGAGTTGTAAAGTTCTCAAGGAGATATTATCAAGAGCACAAGTGCAAACTATCCCACTACACAGGAAAGAAATGAAGGATGGCAAGAGACCACCCTAGCTTAACCAGGAGATCTTCAATGATCTAAAAATCAAAAAAAGAGTCCTACAAAAAGTGGAAATTAGGTCAAATTACAAAGGATAACTGTAAACAAATAACACAAGTATGTAGGGGCAAAATTAGAAAGACCATGGTGCAAAATGAGATCGAACTAGCTAGAGATATAAAGGGTAACAAGAAAACATTCTGCCAATACATTAGAAGCAAGAGGAAGACCAAGGACAGGGTAGGCCCATTAGTCAATGAGGAAGGAAAGACAATAACAGAACATGTGAAAATGGGAAAAGGATTAAATGACTTTTTTGTTTCAGTTTTCACCCAAACGTTTCATAGCGATTGGACATCTAACATAGTGAACACCAGTGAAATTGAGGTAGAAACTGAGGTTAAAATAGGGAAAAAACTAGTTAAAAATTATTTAGACAAGTTAGATGTCTTCAAGTCACCAGGGCCTGATGAAAAGCATCCTAGAATACTCAAGGAACTGACAGAAGAGATATCTGAGCCAATATCTCTGAAAAGTCATGGAAGATGGGAGAGAGGACTGGAAGAGGGGAAATATAGTGTCAATCCATAAAAAGGGGATAAGGGACAACCCGAGGAATTACAGACCAGCCAGTTTAACTTCAGTACCCAGAAAGATAATGGGGCAAATAATTAAGTAATCAATTTGCAAACACTTAGAAGATAATAAGGTGATAAGTAACAGTCAGCATGGATTTGTCAAGAACAAATGGTGTCAAACCAACCTGATAGGTTTCTTTGACAGGGTAACAAGCCTTGTGTGTGTGTGGGGGGGGAAATGGAAGATGTGGTATATCTTGACTTTATTAAGGCTTTTGATACTGTCTCACATGACCTTGTCATAAACAAACTAGGGAAATACAGCCTAGATGGTGCTACTATAAGGTGGGTACAGAACTGGTTTGAAAACCGTTCCCAGAGAGTGGTTATCAGTAGTTCACAGTCATGTTGGAAGGGCATAACGAGTGGGGTCCCTCAGGGATCAGTTCTGGGTCTGGTTCTGTTCTTCATCAATGGTTTAGATCATAGCATAGAGAGTACACTTATAAAGTTTGTGGATGATGCCAAGCTGGGAAGGGTTGCAAGTGCTTTGGAGGATAGGATGAAAATTCAAAATGATCTGGACAAACTGGAGAAATGGTCTGAAGTAAATAGGATGCAATTCAATAAGGACAAATTAGCCCACTTAGGAAGGAACATTCAGTTGCACACATAAAGAACTGGGAAATGACAGCCTAGGAAGGAGTACTGCGGAAAGGGACCTAGCGGCCATAGTGGACCACAAGTGAAATGTGAGTCAGCAGTGTAACACTGTTGCAAAAAAAGCAAACATCATTCTGGGATGTATGAGCTGGAGTGTCGTAAGCAAGACACGAAACGTAATTCTTCCACTCTACTCCACGCTGATTAGGTCTCAACTGTAGTAGTGTCCAGGAAGGAGGTGGACAAATTGGAGGAAGTCCATGGGAAACCAACAAGAATGATTAAAGATCTAGAAAACATGAGCTATGAGGAAAGATTGAAAGGATTGGCTGTGACAGGTGTAGTGAAGGATACTGCTCCTCGTAGGAATGCGCTACCAGTAGCACTTTCCGATACATATGGATTGTTAGAAGCTGTTTTTGTATTAAATTGCTACCTGATGTAGCAAATGCCTACAGGTATCAGTTTCTTGCACTATAGTGTATGTGAAATTGCTACGTGTAGAAATGTGCTATCTGTAGCAGTTAGTGATACGTATAGATTGTAAGAAACAGCTTCTGTAAAAAGATGCTACTTTATTTGTACATGCTTGAAAACTGTTATCATATTTCTATGCCATTATCTCAATCTCATTAAGATTTTGAATAGAAACATATCCAGAACTGATCCCTGGAGAACCCCACTTGTTATGCCCATCTTATTTATCATTCTGTCCATCTAGGTTTCATTTCCATAGTTTGTTTATGAGAAGGTCATGGAAGATAGTACCAAAAGCCTTACTAAAGGCAAGATATACCACATGTACTGCTTGTAGGCTTCAAGTATCAGGGGGTAGCCGTGTTAGTCTGTATCTACAAAAACAACAAGGAGTCTGGTGGCACCTTAAAGACTAACAGATTTATTTGGGCATAAGCTTTCGTGGGTAAAAACCTCACTTCTTCAGATGCATAGAGTGAAAGTTACAGATGCAGGCATTATATACTGACACATGGAGAGCAGGGAGTTACTTCGCAAGTGGAGAACCAGTGTTGACAGGGCCAATTCAATCAGGGTGCCTGCATCTGTAACTTTCACTCTATGCATCTGAAGAAGTGAGGTTTTTACCCACGAAAGCTTATGCCCAAATAAATCTGTTAGTCTTTAAGGTGCCACCAGACTCCTTGTTGTTTTTGCTTGTAGGCTTGTTACACTGTTAAAGAAAGCAATCAGGTTGGTTTAACATGTGAGACTGCTTGAAATACCGTTTTTTAGCAAAGTTTGACCTTTTGCTGCTGCGGGTAGCACAGTCCTACAGGTAGCATTTCCACACACACATATGTGTACGAAACTGCAAACTATAGGGGTGTGCTGCTCCCTGTAGCACTGCAATGTGATGAAGCTAATTCCTACAGGCAGCAGTTTCTCACACCACCGTTATGTAAAACTGCTCTCTGTAGGAATCAGCTACATCAGATGGGCTTTTTTTAGCAAAGTTGGACCTCTCGCTGCTGCAGGTAGCACAGTCCTACAGGTAGCATTTCCACACACACCTACGTGTACGAAACTGCAAACTATAGGGGTGTGCTGCTCCCTGTAGCACTGCAATGTGATGAAGCTAATTCCTCTGTAGGAATCAGCTAAATCCCATGGCCTTTTTTTAGCAAAGTTGCACCTCTCGCTGCTGCGGGTAGTGAATTCTTACCATTAGCAGTTCCTGAGAGCTGCGAAGGGCCGTACCTGTTAGCCTTGTGGTGTTCTGAACAACAATTATTAGCTATTATTCTACCAGAAAGTGAGATGGATTGGGTATGAGCTAAAGATATGACAGTCTTAACTCCTCTGCTGACAAAACATGAAAATAACCTTTTCCTTACATATGTTTCTGGTCAGTGCCGTAACAAGGGCGAGGCATTCGTCTAAGCAGCGTGTCCCCAGCGCTGGGCACGTTGGTGCCCCAGCAGGGCGCTGCACTGGGACTGCTCCCGCTTCCGGGCTGCAGCGCCCCAGATCCCCCTACCCCACTCAGGCCGGATCATAGGGAGACGGAGAGATCGGAGAGGGGATTGGGCTGGTTCTGGCATTTCCGCCTCTGTCTGCTGCTCCTGCCTGGCCCTATCCACCCACCAGCTCAGGCGCCCCCTCCCTGGGCACGGGCTGGGGGCTGAAGCGATCAGAGCCGCTCCCAGGATCGTTTCATTGCCACATGAGCGGCGAACAGCAGAGGCTAACAGAGGGAGTTTGCCTGGGAGCTGTCCGAGAGGAGGTATGCTAAGTGCTGCATTAGAAACGTCCTTGCCCATTCCCTCCCAGTGGAACAACTTCCCCAAATGGTCTTTGGTCCTGTTCACCCCAGCATGGCCACAAGGGTGATCATGAGCTAAGCTCAAGAGCTTTACCCAGTACTTAGTTGGAACTACCAACTGTCTCTGAGGATGCCAGTCCTCCTGGTGCCCACCAGAAAGGGTGTCCTTGTATAAAAGTCCTCCATCTACAACAAACCGGGACCTATTAGAAGAGCTGAGAGGTGGTGGGTCACACTGGGCCACCGTCCAAGCTCCCTGGAGGCTTTCATCTGCTTCCTGCTCTGCCTGGAACTGCTCCCTTGATGCTGGAGATATCAGCTCCTCGCTGGGTTGTGGACTTGGGCTTGGTCCCACTGAAAGTGATGCAGGTGATGGGGGTGTCTCTGTTGACTGCGATCCGCTCTCCGCTGGTGCACTAGGTGGTATTTCAGGCTCCGGTTGAGCCTCTTGCGCAGGTGTAGCTGCTGCTGCAGGTGCAGGCTCTGTGGCGCCCTTTGGTGCTGGCTCCCCTGACTCTGGTGGGGTTGCAAGCACGGGCTCTGGTACTGGCTGCTCCGCCGGTTCCGATCCTTGGGCTGGTTCTGGCTGGGGCCCAGGAACTGGATCTACAACCGCTGTCATAGACTCTGGTCTGGGGTCTGGTTCCACCACCTCTGGCTGGATCCCTGGGCCTGTGGTATCTGGGGACACAGACTGGGCTCTTGTAGGAGGCTCAGGAATGGAGTTAGGTGTGGAGGCCTGTTTAGTGGCTGCAGGAGACCATCCCCACCCTTTTTGTTAGCCTCGCATGGTTGACTAAGTCTTCTCCCAGCAGCATGGGAATGGGATAATCATCATGGACCACAAAAGTCCATATTCCTGACCAGCCCTTGTACTGGGCAGGCAACTTGGCTGTAGGCAGGTTAAAAGAGTTGGTCTTAAAGGGTTGCACCGTTACTTGGGCCTCTGGGTCAGTGAATTTGGGGTCCACTAGGAACTGGTGGATAGCTAACACCTGAGCTCCAGTGTCTCTCCACACAGTAATTTTCCTCCTTCCCTTCACTCTGGGGCATCCGGGCCTGAAGGCTCTTGGTGGGACCCCAGGGTGATGAGTTGCAGTAAATTACAAAAGGGGGAGTGAAGAACCAAGATGCCAGCACCATCATCCTGAGACCCTGATGGCTGGACGAGAGTGCAAGATTGACAACCCTAAAATGCGAAGGCATCCATCCTACATCAAGAACAAGAGACAAGATAAGGAAATGGAGAATAGCTGTGAAAACAAAATGCCGATGATGAAAGAGAAACTGCGGAAACAACTAGTTTGTGATTAATGATTCAAGCATGACATAGCAAAGTTCATAAGCTTACATGAGGATTTGTTGCTATAAAAGATAGGCAAGAGCTGAGAGGCTTTGGGTTCGTCTTGCCACAACTTCGGAGCATCGGATCACGACTGACAGGAGCCCGCTCCCGCACTCATGACCAATCTAACTGGCCATTAGATTAGTCCAAGCTACAGACTGGTAACTATAACATTGGTGGAACAGTGCATGAGTCTGAGTGTGTGTGTGTTTATGTGAGCATATGCTAGCTGCTTTACTATTGTATGCTTAATAAAAGTTTGTGAGAATACAGAAAATGAGACCTCCATTGCTGATCTGTGCTAGGGACAAGTTTCTCAAGGAATCTTCGTTTAAAAGCCATTAGGATGCTCTGCTACTGGTTTGAAAGTGATCGGTTCCAAACATTTAGAAATGCATCCCAATGGCTCTCGAAGCAGGATTCCATGAGAAACTTGTCCATAGCTGAGATCAGGGATATAATTCTCATTTTCTGTATTTCTCATGGCCCGATCTCTTTCAAACCACTAGCAGAGCATCCTAGTGGCTTTTGAAGCATGATTCCATGAGAAATTTGTCCTAGCACTGATCAGGAATGTATTTCTAATTTTCGTCTTTCTCACGAACACATCTCTACGAAATGACCAATAGTGCATACTAATGGCTTTTCAAGAGTGATTGCATGAGAAATGTGTCACTAGCACAGATCAGCAATGGAGGTCTCATTTTCAGTATTCTCACAAACCCATCTCTTTCAAACCACTAGCAGAGCATCCTAATGGCTTCTGAACCGTGAGTCTATGAGAAATTTGTCACTAGCACAATTAATGAAGATTTCTTCACATTTTTTAATCTTTCTCAAGAACCGATCTGTTTGAAACCGGCAGGAGACATTCCTTATGGCTTTTAGACAAAGAGTCCTTGAGAAATTACTCCCTAGAACAGAGCAGGAATAAATATCTGATTTTCATATAGCTCACGAACCGATCTCTTCCAAATGAGTATTATAGCATCCTAATCGCTCTCAAAGCAGTATTCCTTGAGAAATGTGTCACTAGCACAGCTCAGGAAGGATTTTCACATTTTTTGTATTTCTCACTAGACGATCTCTAGCAAACCATTAACAGAGCATCCTAATGGCTTTTAACGAAGATTCCTTGAGAAACTTGTCCGTAGCATAGATCAGTAATGTATTTCACATTTTCACTATTCTCACAAACCCATCTCTTCCAAACCACAAACAGACAATACTAATGTCTTTTGAAGCGTGATGCCTTGTGAAATTTGTCCCTAGCACAGATCAGGAATGAATCTCTCATGTTTGCTTTTCTCACTAACCGATCTCTACCAACTGACCAGTAGTGCATCCTAGTGGCGTTTAAACAAAGATTCCTTGAGAAATTTGTCACTAGCACAACTCAGGAATACATTAAGACGTTGTGCAGTCTATATGGTTTTATAAAAACATAATAAGAAGTGAATATAATGTAACTGGAATAGTTTTATAAAAATATGATAAGTGAATATAATGTAACTGGAATATGCTTCATGCAAAAGGTCTCTTGTAAGGTATCATTACAAAGCTTATAATCTACTGAGTGTGATCATCCTATTTGTATAAATGTACCACTCTTGTATCTAAAACTAGAAATATGAAATATAACTCTGAGGGCCTATTGTAATTATGCAAAGTGTGGGCCATTAATAGTGGTTTGGAATCTTGATGACTCCCATTAACCAGGACCATTGTCTGCAGATGGCTGTGTTTACCTGTTAGTCTTCCTGTATATGTGTGTGCTGGCAAGTGAGTAATGAAGTCTTGCAGTGACATGTGATCATGTCACCTGACCTGGAATCCATCTTTAACCTGGGTGCTTTTCCAGTGAGGGGGGGGGGGTGGAAACCCAGAGGGACAAAGGGTTCCCGCCTTATGCAAAAGATATATAAAGGGGTGGAAGAGAACAAGAGAGAGAGGAGCCATCATGAAGAATCCCCTAGCTATCACCTGAGCTGCAACAAGAGCTGTACCAGGGGAAAGAATTGTGCCGAGGCCTGGAAGGTGTCCAGTCTGAGAAAAAACTTACTGAAGCATCTCTGAGGGTGAGATTATCTGTATTTAGTTTGATTAGACATAGATTTGCGCATTTTATTTTATTTTACTTGGTGACTTACTTTGTTCTGTCTGTTACCACTTGGAACCACTTAAATCCTATTTTCTGTATTTAATAAAATTACTTTTTATTTAGTAATTAACTCAGAGTATGTATTAGTACCTGGGGGAGCAAACAACTGTGCATATCTCTCTATCAGTGTTATAGAGGGCGAACAATTTATGAGTTTGCCCTGCATAAGCTTTACGCAGAGTAAAACGGATTTATTTGGGTTTAGACCCCATTGGGAGGGCATTTGTAGAGCATCCTAAGGTCTTTTCAGGAATTATTCCATGAAACAGTAGTCAGCAGCACAGATCAGGAATGTAGATATCATTTTCCTCATTTTTCACAAACCCATTACTTCCAAATCATTTGCAAAGTATCCCAATTGCCTTCAAAGCATGATACCATGAGAAATTTGTCAGTAGCGTAGCTCAGGAATGAATTTTTCATTTCCTCTTTTTCTCACAAATCGAGTTTTTTGAAACCATTAGTAGTGCATCCTAAGGTCTTTTCAGGACGTATTCCATGAAACAGTAGTCAGTAGCACAGATCAGGAATGATTATCTCTTTTATTGACTTTCTCAAGAACCGGTCTTTCAAACCGACAAGTGACATTCCTTATGGCTTTCAGACGAAGAGCCCTTGACAAATGACTCCCTAGAATAGAGCAGGAATAAATATCTGATTTTCATATTGCTCACGGACCCATCTCTGTCAAATGAGCATTATAGCATCCTAATCGCTCTTGAAGCGTCGTTCCTTGTGAAATAGATCAGGAACGAGTCTCTCATGTTTCCTTTTCTCACGAACCCACCTGTCATAACTATAAAGGGAAGGGTAACAGCTCTCCTGTGTACAGTACTAAAATCCCTCCTGGCCAGAGACTCCAAAATCCTTTTACCTGTAAAGGGTTAAGAAGCTCGGGTAACCTGGCTGACACCTGACCCAAAAGACCAATAAGGGGACAAGATACTTTCAAATCTTGGGGGGGGGGGAAAGGCTTTTGTGTGTGCTCTTTGTTTGAAGGGGTGGTTCGCTCTTGGGACTGAGAGGGACCAGACATCAATCCAGGTTCTCCCCATCTTTCTAAACAAGTCTCTCTTATTTTCAAAATTGTAAGTAAAAGCCAGGCAAGGCGTCCTAGATTTACTTTGTTTTCTCAACTTGTAAATGTACCTTTTACTAGAGTGTTTATCTTTGTTTGCTATACTTTGAACCTAAGACAGAGGGGGGTCCTTTGAGCTCTTTAAGTTTGATTACCCTGTAAAGTTACTTTCCATACTGATTTTACAGAGATGATTTTTACCTTTTTCTTTAATTAAAAGCCTTCTTTTTAAGAACCTGATTGATTTCTCCTTGTTTTAAGATCCAAGGGGGTTTGGATCTGTATTCACCAGGAGTTGGTGAAAGGAAGGAGGGGGGAAGGGTCAATTTCTCCTTGTTTAAGATCCAAGGGGGTTTGGATCTGTATTCACCAGGAGTTGGTGAAAGGAAGGAGGGGGGAAGGGTCAATGTCTCCTTGTTTAAGATCCAAGGAGTTTGGATCTGTATTCACCAGGAGTTGGTGAAAGGAAGGAGGGGGGAAGGGTCAATTTCTCCTTGTTTAAGATCCAAGGAGTTTGGATCTGTATTCACCAGGGAATTGGTGAAAAGTTTCTAAAAGCTTCCCAGGGTAGGGAATGGTGGCAGCGGACCAGAACTAAGCTGGTAGTTAAGCTTAAAAGTCCTCATGCAGGCCCCTACATTTGTACCCTAAAGTTCAAAGTGGGGATACAGCCTTGACATGGTGGCAGCGGTGGGATCGTTTTAAACCCAAAAGCCAGTAAGAGATTTTTTTTTTCCTTCTAGCTGCTTGGAAAGCAGAGCTGAAGGTAGATGCATATCTTATCTCTCCTTGCCTGAAGGCAGAGGTGTTACGTTTTTTTTAACAAGGTCCTTTGTTAAGAGAAGTGTTCAAATAAGCAAACAAACTTTGCCTGGTAAAGGCAATTTACAAGCTGAATTGTTTTTTTTTTTTCTTTTTACATCCTCGGGAGTAGCTTGTTAGAAAGTCTCTGTTAACTCAGCAGCAGCCAGAGCTAAGTACATCCCAGTTTCAGTCAACTGCAGAGGGGTGTGACCCAGCACAAGAAAACAGGAAAATAACTACCAAAGAAGCAGCTAACAAAGTAGAACTGGCCAAACTAGAAGCAGAAGAAAATAAAAGAAAACATCAAAGACTGCTTCAAATTAAAAAACTTGAAAAGGAGGCCAAAGAGGAGGCCCATAAAAGAGAAGAGAAAGCCAAAGAGGAGGCCCACAAAAGAGAGATGGAACTGGAAAAAGCCAAAGAGGAGGCCCATAAAAAAGAAGAGAAAGCCAAAAAGGAGGCCCACAAGAGAGAGATGGAGCTGAAAAAAGCCAAAGAGGAGGCGAGAGAAAAAGAAAGGAAGCATGAACTGGAAGCAGCAAGTGCTAGGCAGGATGCATCAGACCATCCTAGCAACTCCACTCCAGGTGCCATTTCCCATCCCAGGAAATTCCCCACCTACAAGGCAGGCGATGATACTGAGGCCTTCTTAGAAAATTTTGAAAGGGCCTGCCTTGGATACAGCATCACTCCAACCCAGTACATGGTAGAGCTGAGGCCGCAGCTCAGTGGACCCTTAGCAGAGGTGGCGGCTGAAATGCCTAAGGAACACATGAACAGTTATGAACTTTTTAAAAACAAGGCCAGAATCAGAATGGGGCTAACACCTGAGCATGCCCGTCGGCGGTTCAAAGCCCTAAGGTGGAAACCCGATGTGTCATTTACCCGACATGCCTACCACATTGGGAAAAATTGGGATGCCTGGATATCAGGAGCAAATGTTAAATCTACGGAAGAGTTGCCCTTCCTATTGCAAATGGAGCAGTTTTTAGAGGGTGTTCCTGAGGAAATAGAAAGGTACATCCTAAATGGGAAGCCCAAAACTGTAACCGAGGCGGGGGAGATTGAAGCCAAGTGGGTGGAGGTGACAGAAAAAAAAAAAGCTAGTAGCAGTTGGAGCGAATATCAGAAGGGGCAAGCTGAAACAAAACCTTACCATCGGGGACAACCCAAGGCCCCACCCACATCCCAAGGGAAACCCCAGACGCCTTCTCACCCCACCACACCAGTCTCCATCAACCAACATCGCCCCGGTGATACCTTAGCAGGGCGATGTTTTAAATGTAATGAACTGGGGCATATAAAGGCTCACTGCCCCAAGAACCCCAACCGATTACAGTTCATTACACCCCAATCACACCAAAGATCCCCAGACCCAGATGCCTCTCTCATACCCTCGGAGCGAAGGGAAACCTTGTGAGTGGGCGGAAAGAAGGTTATCGCTTGAAGGGACACTGGGGCACAAGTGTCAACTATCCACCAATCCCTAGTGGACCCCAAACTCATCAACCCGGAGGCTACAGTGACAATTCAACCCTTTGTGTCACAGTCGGTAACCTTGCCTACAGCCAAGTTGCATGTCCAGTACAAGGGCTGGTCAGGAATGTGGACTTTTGCAGTCTATGACAATTATCCCATCCCCATGCTGCTGGGGGAAGACGTGGCCAACCATGTGAAGCTAGCCAAAAGGGTGGGAATAGTCACCCGCAGCCAGGCTAAGCAAGCTTTCACCCCCATCCCTGTTCCTGAGCCGTCCACCAGGGCCCCGTCTGTGTTACCAAAGACCAAAACAAAGGTGGTGAAACCGGATCCCCTGCCAACGACTGCAACAGCCGTAGTGGATCCAATCCCAGAGACCCAGCCAAAGCCAGTCCCAGAACCGGAACTGGCAACGCAGCCAGCACCAGAACCATTGCCAGCACTGAGTCCAGCGCTTGCAAACCCGTCTATAGCTCCAATGCCAGAGGGCACCAGCGAGCCTGAACTGGTGGAAGCAGCAGATAACCCTACCCAAAAGGCTCAGCCAGAGCCTGAAATACCACATAGTGCACCAGCGGACAGCGGTTCACAGTCAATGGAAACAGCCCCAGCACCTGCATCGCTTCCAGAGGGACCAAGCCCCAGTCCACAGTCCAAGAAGGAACTGATGTCTCCAGCATCAAGGGAACAGTTCCAGGCCGAGCAGGAAGCAGATGACAGCCTTCAAAAAGCTTGGGCGGCGGCACGGAGCACCCCACCGCCTCTCAGCTCTTCTAACCGATCCCGGTTTGTTGTAGAAAAAGGACTTTTATACAAGGAGACTCTTTCTGGTGGGCACCAGGAAGACTGGCATCCTCAAAGACAGTTGGTAGTTCCCACTAAGTATCGGGTAAAGCTCTTGAGCTTAGCCCATGATCATCCCAGTGGCCATTCTTGGGTGAACAGAACCAAAGACCGGTTGAGGAAGTCCTTCCACTGGGAGGGAATGGGCAAAGACGTTGCTAATTATGTCCGGTCTTGTGAGGTGTGCCAACGAGTGGGAAAGCCCCAAGACCAGGTTAAAGCCCCTCTCCAGCCACTACCCATAATTGAGGTCCCATTTCAGCGAGTAGCTGTGGATATTCTGGGTCCTTTCCCAAAGAAGACACCCAGAGGAAAGCAGTACGTACTAACTTTCATGGATTTTGCTACCCGATGGCCGGAAGCTGTACCCTTAAGCAACACCAGGGCTAACAGTGTGTGCCAGGCATTAGCAGACATTTTTGCCAGGGTAGGGTGGCCCTCCGACATCCTTACAGATTCGGGAACTAATTTCCTGGCAGGGACCATGAAAAACCTGTGGGAAGCTCATGGGGTGAATCACTTGGTTGCCACCCCTCATCACCATCAAACCAATGGTCTGGTGGAGAGGTTTAATGGAACTTTGGGGGCCATGATACGTAAATTCGTAAATGAACACTCCAATGATTGGGACCTAGTGTTGCAGCAGTTGCTTTTTGCCTACAGGGCGGTACCACATCCCAGTTTAGGGTTTTCACCATTTGAACTTGTGTATGGCTGCGAGGTTAAGGGGCCATTACAGTTGGTGAAGCAACAATGGGAGGGGTTTACGCCTTCTCCATTAACCAACATTCTAGACTTTGTAAGCAACCTACAAAGCACCCTCCGACACTCTTTAGCCCTTGCTAAAGAAAACCTAAAGGATGCTCAGGAAGAGCAAAAGGCCTGGTATGATAAACATTCCAGAGAACGGTCCTTCAAAGTAGGAGACCAAGTCATGGTCTTAAAGGCGCTCCAGGCCCATAAAATGGAAGCGTCGTGGGAAGGACCATTCACGGTCCAGGAGCGCCTAGGAGCTGTTAACTATCTCATAGCCTCCCCCACCTCCAACATAAAGCCTAAGGTATACCATGTTAATTCTCTTAAGCCCTTTTATTCCAGAGAATTAAACGTTTGCCAGTTTACAGCCCAGGAAACAGATGACGCGGAGTGGCCTGCAGGTGTCTACTACGAAGGAAAAAGGAATGGTGGCGTGGAAGAGGTGAACCTCTCCACGACCCTGGGACATCTGCAGCGACAGCAGATCAAGGAGCTGTGCACAAGCTTTGCACCGATTTTCTCAGCCACTCCAGGACGGACCGAACGGGCATACCACTCCATTGACACAGGTAATGCTCACCCAATTAAAACCCCACCCTACCGGGAGTCACCTCATGCCCAAGCTGCTATACAAAGGGAGATCCAGGACATGCTACAGATGGGTATAATCCGCCCCTCTAGCAGTGCATGGGCATCTCCAGTGGTTCTAGTTCCCAAACCAGATGGGAAAATACGCTTTTGCGTGCACTACCGTAAGCTAAATGCTGTAACTCGTCCTGACAACTATCCAATGCCACGCACAGATGAGCTATTGGAAAAATTGGGACATGCCCAATTCATCTCTACTTTAGACTTAACCAAAGGGTACTGGCAAGTACCACTAGATGAACCCGCTAAGGAAAGGTCAGCCTTCGTCACCCAGGCAGGGGTGTATAAATTCAATGTACTCCCTTTCGGGTTGCGAAATGCACCCGCCACCTTCCAAAGACTTGTAGATGGTCTCCTAGCGGGATTGGGAGAATCTGCAGTTGCCTACCTCGATGATGTGGCCATTTTTTCTGATTCATGGACAGAACACCTGGAGCACCTGGAAAAAGTCTTCGAGCGCATCCGGCAGGCAGGACTAACTGTTAAGGCTAAAAAGTGTCAAATAGGCCAAAACAGAGTGACGTACCTGGGGCACCAGGTGGGTCAAGGAACTATAAATCCCCTACAGGCCAAAGTGGATGCTATCCAAAAGTGGCCGGTTCCAAAGTCAAAGAAACAGGTCCAATCCTTCTTAGGCTTGGCCGGATATTATAGGCGATTTGTACCACACTACAGCCAAATCGCCGCCCCGCTGACAGACCTAACCAGAAAGAAACAGCCAAATGCAGTTCAGTGGACTGATAAGTGTCAAAAGGCCTTTAACCAGCTTAAGGCAACACTCATGTCTGACCCTGTGCTAAGGGCCCCAGACTTTGACAAACCGTTCCTAGTAACCACAGATGCTTCCGAGCGAGGCATGGGAGCAGTTTTAATGCAGGAAGGACCGGATCAAGAATTCCATCCTGTCGTGTTTCTCAGCAAGAAACTGTCTGAAAGGGAAAGCCACTGGTCAATCAGCGAAAAGGAATGCTACGCCATTGTGTACGCGCTGGAAAAGCTACGCCCATATGTTTGGGGACGGCGTTTCCAACTACAAACAGACCATGCTGCGCTACAGTGGCTTCATACCGCCAAGGGAAATAACAAAAAACTTCTTCGGTGGAGTTTAGCTCTCCAAGATTTTGATTTTGAAATACAACACATTTCGGGAGCTTCTAACAAGGTGGCTGATGCACTCTCCCGGGAAAGTTTCCCAGAGTTAACTGGTTAACAATTGTTCTTGGAATGAAACATATTGTTAGTTTTTATATAATCAGTAGTATGTCTAAATGTACATGTGTCTTGTTAACTCTGTTTTCTCCTAGAACTCCAGGAAGAAATCACAGCCAGTGTGGAACCGAACGTCCAACACTATCTGTGATTTGGGGGGCGTGTCATAACTATAAAGGGAAGGGTAACAGCTCTCCTGTGTACAGTACTAAAATCCCTCCTGGCCAGAGACTCCAAAATCCTTTTACCTGTAAAGGGTTAAGAAGCTCGGGTAACCTGGCTGACACCTGACCCAAAAGACCAATAAGGGGACAAGATACTTTCAAATCTTGGGGGGGGGGGAAAGGCTTTTGTGTGTGCTCTTTGTTTGAAGGGGTGGTTCGCTCTTGGGACTGAGAGGGACCAGACATCAATCCAGGTTCTCCCCATCTTTCTAAACAAGTCTCTCTTATTTTCAAAATTGTAAGTAAAAGCCAGGCAAGGCGTCCTAGATTTACTTTGTTTTCTCAACTTGTAAATGTACCTTTTACTAGAGTGTTTATCTTTGTTTGCTATACTTTGAACCTAAGACAGAGGGGGGTCCTTTGAGCTCTTTAAGTTTGATTACCCTGTAAAGTTACTTTCCATACTGATTTTACAGAGATGATTTTTACCTTTTTCTTTAATTAAAAGCCTTCTTTTTAAGAACCTGATTGATTTCTCCTTGTTTTAAGATCCAAGGGGGTTTGGATCTGTATTCACCAGGAGTTGGTGAAAGGAAGGAGGGGGGAAGGGTCAATTTCTCCTTGTTTAAGATCCAAGGGGGTTTGGATCTGTATTCACCAGGAGTTGGTGAAAGGAAGGAGGGGGGAAGGGTCAATTTCTCCTTGTTTAAGATCCAAGGAGTTTGGATCTGTATTCACCAGGGAATTGGTGAAAAGTTTCTAAAAGCTTCCCAGGGTAGGGAATGGTGGCAGCGGACCAGAACTAAGCTGGTAGTTAAGCTTAAAAGTCCTCATGCAGGCCCCTACATTTGTACCCTAAAGTTCAAAGTGGGGATACAGCCTTGACACCACCTCTACCAACTGACCAGTAGTCCATCCTCGTGGCGTTTAAACAAAGATTCCATGAGAAGTCTCTCACTAGCAGAGCTCAGGAAGGATTTTCAAATTAGTTGTTTTTCTCACTATTAGATCTCTTCCAAACATTTAGAAATGCATCCCAATGATTTTCGAAGCAGAATTCCATGAGAAAATGGTCAGTAGCCGAGATCAGGGATATAATTCTCATTTTCTGTATTTCTCATGCACGGATCTCTTTGAAACCGGTAGCAGAGCATCCTATTGGCTTTTGAAGCATGATTCCTTGAGAAATGTGTCACTAGCACAGTTCAGGAATGTATTTCTAAATTTCATATTTTTCACCAACACATCTCTACGAAATGACCATTAGTGCATACTAATGGCTTTTCAAGTGTGATTGCATGAGATATGTGTCACTAGCACCGATCAGGGATCTATATCTCATTTTTCTCATTTTTCATAAAACCAATCTCTTCCAAACCATTAGCAATGCATCCCAATGGCCTTCAAAGCATGATTCCATGATTAATTTGTCAGTAGCGTAGCTCAGGAATGAATTTTTCATTTCCTCTTTTATCCGGAATCGAGTTTTTCAAAAGCATTTGTAGTGCATCCTATGGTCTTTTCAGGAATTATTCCATGAAACAGTAGTCAGCAGCACAGATCCGGAATGACTCTCATTTTTTGACTTTCTCATGAACCGAGGTTTTTCAAACTGGCAGGAGATATTCCTTATAGTTTTCAGAGGAAGAGTCATTGAGAAATTACTGCCTAGAAAAGAGCAGGAATAAATATCTGATATCCGTATTGCTCAGGAACCGATCTCTGTCAAATGCGCATTATAGTATCCTAATCGCTCTTGAAGCAGTATTCCTTGAGGATTTTGTCACTAGCACAGCTCAGGAAGGATTTTCACGTTTTTTGTATTTTCTCAGTAACCGATCTCTTTCAAAGCACTACCAGAGCATCCTAGTGGCCTTTGAAGAATGATTCCCGGAGAAATTGGTCCTAGCACTGATCAGGAATGTGTTTCTCATTTTCCCTCCTTCTCACAAACCGATCTCTACCAACCCGGCGAACAGCAGAGGCTAACAGAGGGAGTTTGCCTGGGAGCTGTCCGAGAGGAGGTACGCTAAGTGCTGCATTAGGGGGGCTGTGTTGGTGAGTATCTGAGTGTCTGTTGCTGGGACAGTTTGTCAGTTTGACCGTGTGCTTGATTGCTTGCTTGTTTGTTTGAAAAGTGTGAATTGGGAGTGCTTTGTTCCAGGTGGGCCTTGAGTGGGCCTGACTGGTATATAAGGGCAGTCAGCAGCGAACCAGCTGAGCGGCAAACAGCAGAGGCTAACAGAGGGAGTTTGCCTGGGGAGAGCTCACTGAGGCTTTCATCTGCAGGTTTCTCTGAGTAGTTCCTGCAACAGCTGAGGAAGCTCTTAAGAGGAAGGTGATATGGAAGGTGAGCGATCAGCTGTTGTAACCTGCACAGGTTGTGCCATGTTTGTCTTTCTTCCACAGGACAGAAGCGACTTTGTCTGTACAAAGTGCAAGCTGGTCTCCATATTGGAAGAGAAGGTTCGAGGTCTGGAGAAACGAGTATCGACTCTGCGTTGCATAAGGGAAAATGAAGATTTCCTGGACAGACGTCAGGAGATGCTTCTACGGCCACAATGTTCTGAAGATTCAGAGCAGGCGCAGCAGGGACAGACGGATGATGAAGAAGTTTGGCAGCATGTGACCTCCAGAAGGAGAAAGAGGAGCGTCCATGTACCAGCAATGGAGATACAGGTGAGCAATCGTTTCCATGTTCTCTCTACAGGTACTAATGCGGAGAGTGGACTAGATGACCCATCTGAGGGAAGGGAGCAGAAGGAGACTCCACCGATTGGAAGGCAAAAGATGCACTGTCCTAGGGATGGGGGTTCCATGACCACCACTCCCAAGAGGAGGAGGAGGGTGGTGGTGGTCGGGGACTCCCTCCTCAGGGGGACTGAGTCATCTATCTGCCTCCCCGACCGGGAAAACCGAGAGGTCTGCTGCTTGCCAGGAGCTAGGATACACGATGTGACAGAGAGACTGCCGAGACTCATCAAGCCCTCGGATCGCTACCCCTTCCTACTTCTCCACGTGGGCACCAATGATACTGCCAAGAATGACCTTGAGCGGATCACTGCAGACTACGTGGCTCTGGGAAGAAGGATAAAGGAGTTTGAGGCGCAAGTGGTGTTCTCGTCCATCCTCCCTGTGCAAGGAAAAGGCCTGGGTAGAGACCGTTGAATCGTGGAAGTCAACGAATGGCTACGCAGGTGGTGTCGGAGAGAAGGCTTTGGATTCTTCGACCATGGGATGGTGTTCCAAGAAGGAGGAGTGCTAGGCAGAGACGGGCTCCACCTAACGAAGAGAGGGAAGAGCATCTTCGCCAGCAGGCTGGCTAACCTAGTGAGGAGGGCTTTAAACTAGGTTCACCGGGGGAAGGAGACCAAAGCCCTGAGGTAAGTGGGGAAATGGGATCCTGGGAGGAAGCACAAGCAGGAGAGCGCAAGAGGGGAGGACTCCTGTCTCATACTGAGAAAGAGGGACGATCAATGAGTTATCTTAAGTGCCTATACACAAATGCAAGAAGCCTGGGAAACAAGCAGGGAGAACTGGAAGTCCTGGCACAGTCAGGGAACTATGACGCAATTGGAATAACAGAGACTTGGTGGGATAATTCACATGACTGGAGTACTATCATGGATGGATATAAACTGTTCAGGAAGGACAGGCAGGGCAGAAAAGGTGGGGGAGTTGCGTTGTATGTAAGAGAGGAGTATGACTGCTCAGAGCTCCGGTATGAAACTGCAGAAAAACCTGAGTGTCTCTGGATAAAGTTGAGAAGTGTGAGCAACAAGGGTGATGTCGTGTTCGGAGTCTGCTATAGACCACCAGACCAGGGGGATGAGGTGGACGAGGCTTTCTTCTGGCAACTAGCAGAAGTTGCTAGATCGCAGGCCCTGGTTCTCATTGGAGACTTTAATCACCCTGATATCTGCTGGGAGAGCAATACAGCGGTGCACAGACAATCCAGGAAGTTTTTGGAAAGTGTAGGGGACAATTTCCTGGTGCAAGTGCTGGAGGAACCAACTAGGGGCAGAGCTTTTCTTGACCTGCTGCTCAAAAACAGGGAAGAATTAGTAGGGGAAGCAAAAGTGGATGGGAACCTGGGAGGCAGTGACCATGAGATGGTCGAGTTCAGGATCCTGACACAAGGAAGAAAGGAGAGCAGCAGAATACGGACCCTGGACTTCAGAAAAGCAGACTTTGACTCCCTCAGGGAACCGATGGGCAGGATCCCCTGGGAGAATAACATGAAGGGCAAAGGGGTCCAGAAGAGCTGGCTGTATTTTAAAGAATCCTTATTGCGGTTGCAGGAACAAACCATCCCGATGTGTAGAAAGAATAGTAAATATGGCAGGCGACCAGCTTGGCTAAACAGTGAAATCCTTGCTGATCTTAAACGCAAAAAAGAAGCTTACAAGAAGTGGAAGATTGGACAAATGACCAGGGAGGAGTATAAAAATATTGCTCAGGCATGCAGGAGTGAAATCAGGAAGGCCAAATCACACTTGGAGTTGCAGCTAGCAAGAGATGTTAAGAGTAACAAGAAGGGTTTCTTCAGGTATGTTAGCAACAAGAAGAAAGTCAAGGAAAGTGTGGGCCCCTTACTGAATGAGGGAGGCAACCGAGTGACCGAGGATGTGGAAAAAGCTAATGTACTCAATGATTTTTTTGCCTCTGTCTTCACAAACAAGGTCAGCTCCCAGACTGCTGCACTGGGCAGCACAATATGGGGAGAAGGTGACCAGCCCTCTGTGGAGAAAGAAGTGGTTCGGGACTATTTAGAAAAACTGGACGTGCACAAGTCCATGGGACCGGATGCGCTGCATCCAAGGGTGCTAAAGGAGTTGGCGGATTAGATTGCAGGGCCATTAGCCATTATTTTTGAAAACTCATGGCGATCGGGGGAGGTCCCGGATGACTGGAAAAAGGCTAATGTAGTGCCCATCTTTAAAAAAGGGAAGAAGGAGGATCCGGGGAACTACAGGCCAGTCAGCCTCACCTCAGTCCCTGGAAAAATCATGGAGCAGGTCCTCAAGGAATCAATTATGAAACACTTAGAGGAGAGGAAAGTGATCAGGAACAGTCAGCATGGATTCACCAAGGGGAAGTCGTGCCTGACTAACCTAATTGCCTTCTATGATGAGATAACTGGCTCTGTGGATGAGGGGAAAGCAGTGGATGTGTTATTCCTTGACTTTAGCAAAGCTTTTGATACGGTCTCCCACAGTATTCTTGCTGCCAAGTTAAAGAAGTATGGGCTGGATGAATGGACTGTAAGGTGGATAGAAAGCTGGCTAGATCGTCGGGCTCAACGGGTAGTGTTCAATGGCTCCATGTCTAGTTGGCAGCCGGTTTCAAGCGGAGTGCCCCAAGGGTCGGTCCTGGGGCCGGTTTTGTTTAATATCTTTATTAATGATCTGGAGGATTGTGTGGACTGCACTCTCAGCAAGTTTGCCGATGACACTAAACTAGGAGGCGTGGTAGATACACTAGAGGGTAGGGATCGGATACAGAGGGACCTAGACAAATTAGAGGATTGGGCCAAAAGAAACCTGATGAGGTTCAACAAGGACAAGTGCAGAGTCCTGCACTTAGGACGGAAGAATCCCATGCACAGCTACAGACTAGGGACCGAATGGCTAGGTAGCAGTTCTGCAGAAAAGGACCTAGGGGTCACAGTGGACGAGAAGCTGGATATGAGTCAACAGTGTGCTCTTGTTGCCAAGAAGGCTAATGGCATTTTGGGCTGTATAAGTAGGGGCATTGCCAGCAGATCGAGGGACGTGATCGTTCCCCTTTATTCGACATTGGTGAGGTCTCATCTGGAGTACTGTGTCCAGTTTTGGGCCCCACACTACAAGAAGGATGTGGAAAAATTGGAAAGAGTCCAGCGGAGGGCAACAAAAATGATTAGGGGTCTGGAACGCATGACTTATGAGGAGAGGCTGAGGAAACTGGGATTGTTTTGTCTCCAGAAGAGAAGAATGAGGGGGGATTTGATAGCAGCCTTCAACTACCTGAAGGGGGGTTCCAAAGAGGATGGAACTCGGCTGTTCTCAATGGTGGCAGATGACAGAACAAGGAGCAATGGTCTCAAGTTGCAGTGGGGGAGGTCTAGGTTGGATATTAGGAAACAGTGTTTCACTAGGAGGGTGGTGAAGCACTGGAATGCGTTACCTAGGGAGGTGGTGGAGTCTCCTTCCTTGGAGGTTTTTAAGGCCCGGCTTGACAAAGCCCTGGCTGGGATGATTTAGTTGGGAATTGGTCCTGCTTTGAGCAGGGGGTTGGACTAGATGACCTCCTGAGGTCCCTTCCAACCCTGATATTCTGTGATTCTATGTTTCATTTATTATGATAACACAATTTGATCTATAACCAATAGCTAATACCTAATACTTATACACACACAATTCAAATGTTCTGTAGCTGCTGGATAGTTACCAGTCCTGAGCGTAGCTTGAGTACGTGGCCTGATTTCGCAGCTTGGGTTCGTAGCTCGTGGCGTCTAACTGGCCAGGAAAACCAGGCACGAGGAAGGGCTGGGTCTCCGTCAGGCGTGCACAGATGCCACTCGATGTTGGCAGCAGAATGTTACCCAAAGTCTTCCATCTCACCCATCTTTTTTATAGGCTTTTAGTTTGAATCAACAGTCTATAGGTCTTGCTGTGTCAGGCTGCCTCTCGTTTCGGTGTGATTGATCACCCGTCAATTGCAGTGCTACAGGTTGCAGCACAGCCCTATAGTTCGCGGCTTCATACACGTATGTGTGTGTGAAACTGCTCTCTGTAGGACCGTGCTACCCGCAGCAGTGAGAGGTCCAACTTTGCTTAAAAAAGGCCATCTGATGTAGCTGATTCCTACAGATAGCAGTCTTACATGCATACAGGTTGGATAAACACAGTCAACAGCCATCTTGCCTAAAGTATATATTAACTATGTCATATCCATATCATAAGCATATTTTCATAAAGAATATAGAGTATAATGTCACACCCCACATGTATGTTTGCTGATCTGCAAATAGTAAAGGACCATGCACCTTTCGGTGCAAACGCTCATGAGCAGGGCTGGCTCCAGCATTTTTGCCGCCCAAAGCAAAAGCAAAAAACAAACAAATCGCGATCGGCGGCGGCAATTCGGCGGCAGATCCTTCGCTCTGAGAGGGAGTGAGGGACCTGCCGCCTCCGAATTGCCGCCCCTGCCGCCCCTCTCCGTTGGCCGCCCCAAGCACCTGCTTGTTAAGATGGTGCCTGGAGCCGGCCCTGCTCATGACAATAGTGCAGAGCCATGCAAGCTCCATGATTCTGTGTGAGATGGCAGACAGTGAGGAGGGCCAGGCAGGTTAGTGGGCTTAGAAAAAAAGGTGTAAATATTATGTATACGTTTATGCATTATAAGAAGTTTGATCCCATAGCCACAACCACCCCTGTCTGACCTGTTTGCCACCCAGCATACACTGCCAAACCAAAGCTTCCCAAAATACAGGGGGTGGACAGTGGGATATCTATTCATGGTGTACCTCACTCTGAATCTACACAAGTGCTTTGGGTGAGTAGCCTGACTGCTGAGGCAAGGAGTCCAGGAGGCATGCACACAAGTGACATAGTAACCGCAGTGACTCTATGCTGACTTAACTTGAGTTAACCCACACTTAAACTGTAGATATGGCCTTAGGTATATGAAATGTTTGGGAGTATGAGGGTAGACTACGATTCATTCAGGTGTTTCAGCTCAAGGCATTGGAACTGGCCTTACTGCACTCTACAGGCTCAGGAACAAAGAGGCACAAAAAAAGATCAGGAGTACTTGTGCATCCGAAGAAGTGGGCTGTAGCCCATGAAAGCTTATGCTGAAATAAATTTGTTAGTCTCTAAGGTGCCACAAGTACTCCTGTTCTTTTTGCGGATACAGACTAACACGGCTGCTACTCTGAAACCTGACAAAAAAATATATCATTTATTTATTACAATTTCTTGACTCGAGGGTGTATAACTCATGATTTTAAAATTCTTGTGCTTGTAAAGGTATCTTGGGGTTGTAGATGTGTGTTCATTATATTTTGAAAGGAAAAACTATGAGTGGGTTAAACAAAGAATTAGATCAGTCCCTCAGGATAAGTAGATTGGCTATTAGCCAAGATAATCAGGAATGCAGGCCCATGCTCTGCATGTCCCTAAAACATTCTTTGACTGGGAGATGCTGGGAGTAGACGATTGGATGGTTCAATGAGTCATTGCCTGGTCTGATAGACTCATAGACTCATAGACTTTAAGGTCAGAAGGGACCATTATGATCATCTAGTCTGACCTCCCGCATGATGCAGGCCACAAAATCTGACCCACCCACTCCTCGAATAATTCTCTCCCATGACTCAGCTGTTGAAGTCCCCAAATCATGATTTAAAGACTTTAAGTCGCAGAGAATCCTCCAGCAAGCAACCCCTGCCCCATGCTGCGGAGGAAGGCGAAAAACCTCCAGGGCCTCTGCCAATCTACCCTGGAGGAAAATTCCTTCCCGACCCCAAATATGGCGATCAGCAGAACCCCGAGCATGCGGGCAAGATTCTCCAGCCAGACCCACATTGACCATTGATACTAATTACCAGCGATGGCACGTTATTGACTTATTGACTAAAATCACATTATCCCATCAAACCATCCCCTCCATAAACTTATCAAGCTTAATCTTAAAGCCAGAGAGGTCTTTCGCCCCCACCGTTTCCCTCGGAAGGCTATTCCAGAACTTCACCCCCCTGACGGTTAGAAACCGTCGTCTAATTTCAAGCCTAAACTTCCCGACGGCCAGTTTATATCCATTTGTTCTCGTGTCCACATTAGTACTAAAAGCTGAAATAATTCCTCTCCCTCCCTGGTATTTATCCCTCTGATATATTTAAAGAGAGCAATCATATCCCCCCTCAGCCTCCTTTTGGTTAGGGTAAACAAACCGAGCTCCTCGAGTCTCCTTTCATACGACAGGTTTTCCATTCCTCGGATCATCCTAGTAGCCCTTCTCTGTACCCGTTCCAGTTTGAGTTCATCCTTCTTAAACATGGGAGACCAGAACTGCACACAGTACTCCAAATGAGGTCTCACCAGCGCCTTGTATAACGGAAGCAGCACCTCCTTATCCCTACTAGAAATACCTCGCCTAATGCATCCCAAGACCGCATTAGCTTTTTTCATGGCCACGTCGCATTGCCGACTCATAGTCATCCTGCGATCAACCAGGACTCCGAGGTCCTTCTCCTCCTCCGTTACTTCCAACCGATGCGTCCCCAGCTTATAACTAAAATTCTTGTTAGTCATCCCTAAATGCATCACCTTACACTTCTCACTATTAAATTTCATCCTATTACTATTACTCCAGTTTACCAGGTCATCCAAGTCTCCCTGCAGGATATCCCGATCCTTCTCCGAATTGGCAATACCTCCCAACTTTGTGTCATCCGCAAACTTTATCAGCCCACTTCTACATTCGGTTCCGAGGTCAGTAATAAATAGATTAAATAAAATCGGACCCAAAACCGAACCTTGAGGAACTCCACTGGTCACCTCCCTCCAACCTGACAGTTCACCTTTCAGTACGACCCGCTGCAGTCTCCCCTTTAACCAGTTCTTTATCCACCCCTGGATTTTCATATCGATCCCCATCTTTTCCAATTTAACCAATAATTCCTCATGCGGTACCGTATCAAACGCTTTACTGAAATCGAGGTATATTAGATCCACCGCATTTCCTTTATCTAAAAAATCTGTTACTTTCTCAAAGAAGGAGATCAGGTTGGTTTGGCACGATCTGCCTTTCGTAAACCCATGTTGTAATTTGTCCCAATTGCCATTGACCTCAAGGTCCTTAACCACTTTCTCCTTCAAAAATTTTTCCAAGACCTTGCCTATTACAGATGTTAAACTAACAGGCCTGTAGTTACCCGGGTCACTTTTTTTCCCCTTCTTGAAAATAGGAACCACATTAGCTATTCTCCAGTCCAACAGTACCACCCCCGAGTTTACAGATTCATTAAAAATTATCTCTAACGGGCTTGCAATTTCTCTCGCCAGTTCCTTTAATATTCTTGGATGAAGATCACCCGGTCCGCCCGATTTAGTCCCGTTAAGCTGTTCGAGTTTGGCTTCTACCTCGGGTACTGTAATGTCAACCCCCCCTCCTTTATTCCCCTCTGTCACGCTGTCTCTATTCCTAAACCCTTCATTAGCCTCATTAAAGACCGATGCAAAATATTCGTTTAAACATTGTGCCATGCCTAGATTATCCTTAATCTCCACTCCATCTACAGTCTTCAGCGGTCCCACTTCTTCTTTCTTTGTTTTCTTCCTATTTATATGGCTATAAAACCTCTTACTATTGGTTTTAATTCCCCTCGCAAGGTCCAACTCTACACGGCTTTTGGCCTTTCTCACTCCATCTCTACATGCTCTGACCTCAATAAGGTAGGTTTCTTTGCTGATCCCTCCCCTCTTCCACTCTTTGTACGCTTTCTGCTTTTTCTTAATCACCCCTCTGAGACGCTCGTTCATCCAGCTCGGTCTAAATCTCCTGCCTACGATCCGTTTTCCCTTTCTCGGGATACAGGCCTCCGACAGCTCCTGCAACTTCAGCTTGAAATAATCCCAGGCCTCATCTGCCTTTAGCTCTCTAAGTATGTTAGCCCAATCTATTTCCCTAAGTAGTTGCCTTAATTTATTAAAGTTGGCCTTTTTGAAATCGTAGACCATAGTCACAGTTTTATTTCTGTTAATCCTTCCATTTAGTTTAAACCGAATTAGCTCATGATCACTCGAGCCAAGGTTGTCCACTACAACCATTTCCTCAACGAGGTCCTCACTACTCACCAAAACCAAATCTAAAATGGCATCCCCCCTCGTCGGTTCAGCAACTACTTGATGAAGGAATTCATCAGCTAGCACTTCTAGGAAAATCTGAGCCCTATTATTGTTACTAGCATTTGTTCCCCAATCTATATCTGGGAAGTTAAAGTCTCCCATGCTTACACAGTTCCTATTAGTATTTACTTCCCTAAAAACATTAAAGAGTTCCCTGTCCATATCCAGGCTAGATCCCGGCGGTCTATAGCACACCCCAAGCACTATCCCAGGGGAGGCTCTAGTAGTTTTTTTGCCCAATGTGAGTATTGCCCAGACAGACTCCGTCTTATCCATTCCATCACTTATTATTTCTTTACAGTTTACCTCATTATTGACATACAATGCTACTCCCCCACCTCTACCTTTGTTTCGGTCGTTCCTAAACAGCACATACCCTTCCATACCTGTACTCCAGTCATGACTACCATTCCACCACGTTTCGGTTATTCCTACGATATCCGGTCTCATTTCTCGGACCAGGAGCTCCAATTCCTCCATTTTGTTACCTAGGCTTCTCGCATTGGTGTATAAACATCTTAATTTATGCCGTTTAGCCTCCCTCCCATTTGTTATCCGATTTGGTACGGACACTGTACAGCCAGTATGACCTATTAGTCTAGTATCCATCCCCCCTGTCTTCCTTATGTCCAATCTCTTCCCCCCAGCTATGTCTGTTCTTGTCTCGTCACCCTCCTTCTCAATGTTGTAATTTGGCGTGGAGATTAACTGGACATCTCCCAACCGTCTCCCCCGAATTCCTAGTTTAAAGCTCTCTTGATGAGATGAGCCAGCCTCCCTCCCAGAAGTCTATTTCCTTCCCTACTTAGGTGAAGTCCATCCCGTGAGAACAGTTGCCTGTCCCCGAAAGCCTCCCAGTGGCCATACATCCCAAAGCCCTCCTTATAGCACCACTCCCTTAGCCAACTATTTATCATCACAATCCTGTCAGCCCTTTGCTGCCCTTCTCTAGGAACAGGCAGAATCCCACTGAAAATGATCTGAGCCTCGATTTCCTTAAGCGTCTTCCCCAACCTGGCATAATCTCCCTTGATTCTCTCTAGCGAGAACCTAGCCGTGTCATTCGTTCCTACGTGAAGGATGATCAAGGGGTTCTTACCTGCTCCTTTTAGGATCCTTTTCAACCGCAGGTCCACATCCCGTATCTTAGCGCCCGGCAGACAGCACACCCTTCTGTTCTCTGGGTCCGCCCTGGTCACAGGCCTGTCTAACCTCCTCAGTAAGGAGTCCCCAATCACATAAACCTGCCTTTGCCTGGTGACAGTGCGATCTACTAATCTATCCCCTGTTCCCTCTAGTCGCAACCCCTGTCTGTTCCTATTTTCCCTTATAGTCTCTCTTATGCCACCCTGTACTGTCCCGGGGCCCAGATTTGGTGCTGTCTCCATCAACTCCTCCCCTCTTTCTATGGGACTAGCCGCTCTTCTCTTCTTCCTCACCCTTCCCCCTTCAGTGACCATCTGCTGCACCCCTTCCTCGTTATCCAAACACCCAAACCTGTTTCTGAGCTCTATTTCTCCTTCACTGACCCTCCTTTTCCTTGGCCTGCTTCTCACGGTCACATGCTTCCACTGCGCTTGTTCTCCCCCCGACATTCCCCCCTCACAGACCCTGGCCCCCCGCTTCCACCTGTACCCCTGAGCATTCCCCTGCAGCCACCCCTTGCCTTTGCTCCATTAGCTGCTCAAACCCCCTTCTAAACTCTACCAGGGTCTCTATCTGCATCTCCAAACCTCGGATCTTTTCTTCCAGCAGCTCTATTAGGCGGCATTTCATGCAGACATACCTCTGGTCAGGCACCCCCGCTAGGACCATGTACATACCGCAGCTGCCACATGCAATCATCTGCATTGTGTCCCCCGCTGCTTGGCTCATGGCTGCTGTAGTCTCTGCCCGCTGCACCTGGGGGAACACAGCACACCGGACACCGCGCCCTCCTGCCTCCCCATCCACCTCATTCCCTTAGAAGCACCTGGCGTTGGCCACTGTCACAAGACAGGATACTAGATTAGGCGGACTATTGGTCTGACCACCAATATTTACACCATTGGTGGATTGACTCAAAACAAATTTTGACAATAGGCCAGAAATTCAGTCAGAGTGAAAGTCAGATGATCCAACAGAATAAATATCTGCTCTAAAAATGAGAAGAAAAAATTAGAATAAAAAATTCAGGGAATCCCAGCAGCAGATAAGACAACTTGGGAAACTGCTCGGAGACTCTATGCATTCATAAACAGTGATAAGGGATTCTTTTGTTTCTGAGGGGGTATCACCCCCACCCCCCACCCCCAGCGCAGCAAGTTTGAGCGCTTTAAAGCACTAGTGTGGACAGGTTCGTCTCCCAGTGCTCAGAGCTAATCCCCCTCGTCAAGGTGGATTACCGGGAGCACAGCGTTTTGAAATTTGTAGTGTAGACATAGCCTCAGTAGGTTAGATCTAGCGTGACCAGATGTCCCGATTTTATAGAGACAGTTCCTATTTTTGGGTCTTTATCTTATATAGACTCCTATTGCCCCCCACCCCTGTCCCAATTTTTCACATTTGCTGTCTGGTCACCCTAGTTAGATCAGACAAAGAGGAGCTGCATTGATGTGCCTGTGCCTTTAAGAACCCAGCCCTGGGAAGCCGATGCTGAGAGGTGCTGTCTGTGAGAGGGGAAATAAAAAAGCCCTCTGTCCCCCCCCATTTTTGCAAACACTGGTGTCTCAGTCATACTGGGGTAACTGCTACCCCC
The DNA here is from genome assembly GCF_028017835.1 of Emys orbicularis. NCBI lineage: Eukaryota > Metazoa > Chordata > Testudines > Emydidae > Emys > Emys orbicularis. The sequence goes on along the minus strand of NC_088688.1, from coordinate 135,984,162 downwards.
TGTGCCCCTGACTGCTGGGTTTTGCCCTTGGTCACCCTCTGCCAGTGCCTCACCCCGAACTTAACTCCTGCTCCTCCCCCCCAGCCCTGATTTTCCATTTAGCCCCTCTCCTACTGCCGCCTCCAGCTGCTTGACCCCCCCACCAGTAAATTTCCATCCCCTGCTCAGACCCTGCCCCGCCTCCTCCGATTCGCCCCCTTTGCCCCTTTTTAAGCCCTGTCAAAAGCAGTCCGCAGAATCCTACGGGTATATGAGTCAACAGTGTGATGCTGTTGCAAAAAAAGCAAACATGATTCTGGGATGTATTAACAGGTGTGTTGTGAGCAAGACACGAGAAGTCATTCTTCCGCTCTACTCTGCTCTGGTTAGGCCTCAGCTGGAGTATTGTGTCCAGTTTTGGGCACCGCATTTCAAGAAAGATGTGGAGAAATTGGAAAGGGTCCAGAGAAGAGCAACAAGAATGATTAAAGGTCTTGAGAACATGACCTATGAAGGAAGACTGAAAGAATTGGGTTTGTTTAGTTTGGAAAAGAGAAGACTGAGAGGGGACATGATAGCAGTTATCAGGTATCTAAAAGGGTATCATAAGGAGGAGGGAGAAAACTTGTTCACCTTAGCCTCTAAGGATAGAACAAGAAGCAATGGGCTTAAACTGCAGCAAGGGAGGTCTAGGTTGGACATTAGGAAAAAGTTCCTAACTGTCAGGGTGGTTAAACACTGGAATAAATTGCCTAGGGAGGTTGTGGAATCTCCATCTCTGGAGATATTTAAGAGTAGGTTAGATAAATGTCTATCAGGGATGGTCTAGACAGTATTTGGTCCTGCCATGCGGGCAGGGGACTGGACTCGATGACCTCTCGAGGTCCCTTCCAGTCCTAGAATCTATGAATCTATGAATCTATAAGGGCAGTGGCGTCAGCAGATGTACTGAGCATGCTACTTACTGTGCTACAGTAAGTAGCACATTTCTAGCAGAGCAGTATCCTTCACTACACCGGCCGAGAGCGGGTCCATGGGCCGAGTCCTGCCGCGCTGAGGGGGCGGCGATGGCCCTGGCCCTGGCCCTGGTGCTGCGCCTGCTGCTGCTGGGGGCTGTAGCCCTGCAGGGGGGCCGCTCCTGTGAGTACCGGGGTGAGACCCCCGGGGGGGAGCTGGGTGTCGGGGGGCAGCCGGGCCGGGGGGTGCAGGGAGGGGGGAGCTGGGTGTCGGGGGGGGGGGGTAGCAGCCGGGCCGGGGGGTGCAGGGAGGGGGGAGCTGGGTGTCGGGGGGGGAAGTTCTGGGCTCTGCGTTCAGAGGTGTCGCGCGCTCCCCCCCAGCACTGAGCGGTCACTGACATCGAACAGTGACGTTGCTATAGTGACTGGGGGGGGGGAGGTCCTGGCCCACTTGTGCCAGGTGCTGCCAGGGGCGCTGCTGGGACAACGTATGTGTGTGTGGGGGGAGGGGGGACTGAGAGTCACTGAACCGAACTGTAACCCCTTCATCTAATGCCAACCGCTCCCAGCCAGGAAATCCCCGGTTCCAGGCGCTGCCCAGGCTGTTTCGTTCCTAGTGTATCAGGGCGGGGTGGGGATTTCAGACACGATTCCTGTTTGCGGAGCTCAGGCTGACAGTTAGTGAGAGGGAGTAAATCACACACACACACACACACACCGCCCCCAGGTAGACCAGGGTTAAATGAAGGGAAAAGGTTTCTTGGATCTCTGACCTTTAATGGGTCCCAGAAGGTTCTTCATGCTGGGTTTAACCCCAGTGCCTGGAACTCCTGAGTGTGGCTTGTCCTTGGCTACGTAGGGCTGAGCTGTGTTAGCCCCAGTCTAGTTGCTCCCACTGTCAGAAATGGGCCTGGGCGGTGGATGGAGCCCCCAGGTCTGCCCCTTGTGCTTGTGCCCCTCCCCCAGCGGCCGCGGCCACCAGTCCCCCCTTGGCCCGGGCCAGCCCAAGCCATGAGTCTCCGCCTTGTCCCCTCACCCCACCTGCCCGGAACTGCCCCGGGCCAGCCAAGCAGCAACTCCCCTCCCCAGGCCCCTGAAGCCTCTCACTCTCCTCCGGAAGAAGCTTTTGCTGAGCCCCATGCAGGTTCCCGGGCAGCTGAGGAGGCAGTTTCAGAGTAGCAGCCGTGTTAGTCTGTATCCGCAAAAAGAACAGGAGTACTTGTGGCACCTTAGAGACTAACAATTGCTACTCAGCTTCCTGGAGTCCAGGGAGGTTACTGATGAACCTAGGAAGCTGAAGAGCACATGCAGCCTCCTTAGCCCCCCCGGAATTACATGGGGCATAAGAAAGCAAAAACTTCCCTCCAAAATCCTGCAACTGGGGGTCCGGCAGCAGCGCCAGGGGAAGGCAGAGCCTCCACTGGCCTATTATACCCACCACGCCTGCCCATGGCAATGGGTCATATCTGTAGTGGAAGCAGGTCGTTAGAGGTGTCATCCTAAGGAGGAGATGTTAACCCCCTCTGTCTCTGGCGGTGTGTTGGCGCCCCAGGCGGGGGCAGAGGTTGGAGCCCCTGGATCTGTGCATGAATCAGGTCTTAGTTTGGGCATGAGCTCCCGTTGCAGAGCACAGAACAGCTGCTGCGTTTGTGCTGTTAGGATCTCCCGTAACTGCCGGATAAAGAGCTTCCAGATCCCAACAGGGTGGGGTGAGGAGAGGGGAAGGCATGTCCTGCTTTTCCTTGCATGGACTTGAATCTTCCTTGGCCCACAGTTCCCCATGCGGCAGCAGCTCAGACCCTGGGGAGCTCAGCAGCCCGTATCCAGCTGGGTGAAGCTGCAGGGTGGGCTTGGGGTTTGTTTGAAGTGGTTTAAGGCATATTGGTGCCCTCACATCACCTCAGTAACAGGCTTGGTTTGACCTAAACAGGGTTAGTCCCCATTGCTCCTTGTTCTGTCATCTGCCACCACTGCAAACAGCCGAGCTCCATCCTCTCTGGAACCCCCCTTCAGATAGTTGAAGACTGCTATCAAATTCCACCTCACTCTTCTCTTCTGCGGACTAAATAACCCCAGTTCCCTCAGCCTCTCCTCATACATCATGTGCCCCAGCCCCCTGATCATTTTCGTTGCCCTCCGCTGGACTCTCTCCAATGTGTCCACATCCTTTCTTTAGTGGGGGTCCCAAAACTGGACGCAATACTCCAGATGTGGCCTCAGCAGTTCCGAATAGAGGGGAATAATCACTTCCCTCGATCTGCTGGCAATGCTCCTACTTCCATTAATTTTTCTTTGCTGCCCGTGACGTGTCCATGACTTTTACTAAAAATATCTGTGACAAAATATTAGCCTGGTATGGCGGAAGTGAATAAGGAAGTGTTATTTACCCCTTCACATAACACAAGATCTAGGGGTCACCCAAGGAAATTAATAGGCAGCAGGTTTAAAACAAACAAAAGGAAGTATTTCTTTGCACAACACACAATCAACCAGTGGAACTCCTTGCTAGAGGCTGTTGTGAAGGCCAAGACTAGAACAGGGTTCCAAAAAGAACTAGATAAGTTCATGGAGGATAGGTCCATCAATGGTTATTAGCCAGGATGGGCAGGGATGGTGTCCCTAGCCTCTGTTTGCCAGAAGCTGGGAATGGGCGACAGGGGATGGATCACTTGATGATTCCCTGTTCTGCTCATTCCCTCTGGGGCACCTGGCATTGGCCACTGTCGGAAGACAGGAGACTGGGTTAGATGGATCTTTGGTCTGACCCAGTATAGCCGTTCTTATGTTCTTAATAAATTTATAATAAATTGTGTGCACAGCCGGGGCCCTGGCTCCCACCTGTAACTTGGACACGTCCCTCTGCATGCCCCCCCCAGCTTCAGCTCATGTATCTCCTACCCCCCAAACATTCTCCTGCCCCACCCTTTCCCATAACATCCCTTTCCTCTTCCCCACACCACCCTCCAGCCCTGCATGCCTCCTGCTCCTCACACCCCCCTCCAGCTCTGCTGCTCATCCTGGGCCCCCTTTCCTTCGTCACACTCCACTTCAGCCTCCTGTACCCCCAATACACTCTCCCCGTCTGCTCCCCTACTCCTCACAGATGCTCCAACCCCCCGTACCTCCCCTTCCCCTCTGCACCCCCCCCTCCAGCCCTGTCCCCCTTCTCTTCCTAACCCAACCCCCCTTTCTCCCCAGTCAGGCCATTGTATGGGCCCTTCCCCAGGTCTCCCACCCACAGGAACACTCCTGAGGGCCGGCGCCACCTAGGGTGACCAGACAGCAAGTGTGAAAAATCAGGACGGGGTTGGGGGTAATAGGTGCCTATATAAGAAAAAACCCAAATATCGGGACTGTCCCTATAAAATCGGGACATCTGGTCACCCTAGCGCCAACTCTCGCGTATTGCCAGGGGCTCCCTGGCAGGGTTGGGTCAGTCTGACCTCCCGGCCCCCAATCTGCCCCCCTCAGGCCTGCAGTCCTGGCGCATATTCCACACGGTGGTGTCGGAGCCCAGCGCAGGGCTGCCCTGGTACAGCAATGTCGCCTACGTGGATGACCAGATCATCGGGCACTAAGACAGCGAGAAGCAGAGGGCGGAGCCCCGCACAGCATGGATGGTGAGGAACATGGAGTACTGGGATGACATAACCTGGAGCATACAGCGCTGGCAGGCATGGTTCAGAGCGAGTCTGAACACCTTGCATGAGCTTTACAACCAGAGCGAGGGTGAGTGAAGGACACGGCCCGACCCACGGCCACGGAGACACAAGGACATGGGGTGGGGCAGCATGTTGATGTAACAGGTGGAAGGGACACAGGGATCCATGTCAGGGATGAGGGGAGGGAACAGAGGCGCCTGCAGGGGCATTTTCTCACAGGAGTCAGTGGGAACGTGAGGGACGTGTGTGGGGGGGGAGGGAGGGGGGCTGCAGAATGGAGGGTCCATGTGAAGGACATTTTTGACACCCTCCAAAATGGGACTGTCCTGCTGTTCCCTCCCAAAACACCCCAGATTTCTGCTACCAGTCCCACTTGCAGCTGCCTCTGCTGCCCCTTGTGTGTGGTCATTTCCCTCCCCAACCACTGTCCTGACTGCCCTCCTCCCCCCATTTACCCCCCTCCCATCACACTCCCAGGGCTGTCAGCTCGTGGGACATCGGTCACGAGTCCTGCATCTTTGCAGCATTAATGTCGGCTCCTGGTGGCTTAGGGCTTCTGTGTGCGCTGGAGCTGCTGCTGATTGGGCTTCCACCACCAGCAGGGGGTGCAGCTGGGCCCCCTGCAGGGTCCCTGCTGTCTGTGCAGAGGGGCTGGGGCAGGTGGAGCAGTCCCCACAATCATCAGGCTCCTTCTCCTCCCCAAGCCCACAGGAAAAACAGAGCAGCTCCAGGGAGCTAAATCCAGGATCCTTCAGCTAGGTGTGGGTCAGAGTCTGCTGATTCTCCAGGTAGGGGCAGCTCTGAGAGAAGGAAGCACAAATCCAGATCTGGCAGGCACAGGAGTCCTCAGGGTCCCCTGGAAAAGGGACAGTGCTCGGATTCCAGCTGGGATCCTTCAAATCCATGTGTAAGAGGACAGACAAAGAGGAGCCAGATCAGAATAGCAGTGACACCACTCAGCAGTATTATCCCTGAGGATCCCAAACCGAACCACATATTCCTCTTAACGCGGCCTTTGTGGACATGATCTAGGAGGAACGGGCAGCCCCAGAAGACCCTGAGAGACGGAGCAAGGCGAGATACAAAAGGAGCACTTAAAGATGATAAAGTCATTGCGGAGAAACTAAATGAATTCTTTCTTCAGTCTTCACAGCTGAGGATGTTAGGGAGATTCCCAAACCTGAGCCGTCCTTTGTAGGTGACAAATCTGAAGAATTGTCACAGATTGAAGTGTCACTAGAGGAAGTTTTGGAATTAATTGATAAACTTAACAGTAACAAGTCACTGGGACCAGATGGCATTCACCCAAGGGTTCTGAAAGAACTCAAATGTGAAATTGCGGAACTATTAACTATGATTTGCAACCTGTCCTTTAAATCGGCTTCTGTACCCAATGACTGGAAGATAGCTCATGTAACGCCAATATTTTAAAAAGGCTCTAGAGGTGATCCCGGCAATTACAGACCGGTAAGTCTAACGTCAGTACCGGGCAAATTAGTTGAAACAATAGTAAAGAATAAAATTGTCAGACACATAGAAGAACATAAATTTGTTGGGCAAAAGTCAACATGGTTTCTGTAAAGGGAAATCATGTCTTACTAATCTATTAGAGTTCTTTGAAGGGGTCAACAAACATGTGGACAAGGGGGATTCAATGGACATAGTGTACTTAGATTTCCAGAAAGCCTTTGACAAGGTCCCTCACCAAAGTCTCTTACGTAAATTGAGTTGCCATGGGATAAGAGGGAAGATCCTTTCATGGATTGAGAACTGGTTAAAAGACAGGGAACAAAGGGTAGGAATAAATTATAAATTTTCAGATTGGAGAGGGGTAACTAGTGGTGTTCCCCAAGGGTCAGTCCTAGGACCAATCCTATTCAATTTATTCATAAATGATCTGGAGAAAGGGTAAACAGTGAGGTGGCAAAGTTTGCAGATGATGCTAAACTGCTCAAGATAGTTAAGACCAAAGCAGACTGTGAAGAACTTCAAAAAGATCTTACAAAACTAAGTGATTGGGCAACAAAATGGCAAATGAAATTTAATGTGGATAAATGTAAAGTAATGCGCATTGGAAAAAATAACCCCAACTATACATACAATGTGATGGGGACTAATTTAGCTACAACTAATCAGGAAAGAGATCTTGGAGTCATTGTGGATAGTTCTCTGAAGACATCCACGCAGTGTGCAGCGGCAGTCAAAAAAAACAAACAGGATGTTAGGAATCATTAAAAAAGGGACAGAGAATAAGACGGAGACTTATTGCCCTTATATAAATCCATGATACGCCCACATCTTGAATACTGCGTACAGATGTGATCTCCTCACCTCAAAAAAGATATACTGGCACTAGAAAAGGTTCAGAGAAGGGCAACTAAAATGATTAGGGGGTTTCCCATATGAGGAAAGATTAAAGAGGCTAGGACTTTTCAGCTTGGAAAAGAGGAGACTAAAGGGGGATATGATAGAGGTATATAAAATCATGAGTGGTGTGGAGAAAGTGAATAAGGAAAAGTTATTTACTTGTTCCCATAATATAAGAACTAGGGGCCACCAAATGAAATTAATGGACAGCAGGTTTAAAGCAAATAAAAGGAAGTTCTTTTTCACACAGCACACAGTCAACCTGAGGAGGTTGTGAAGGCTAGGACTATAACAGGGTTTAAAAGAGAACTGGATAAATTCATGGCGGTTAAGTCCATTAATGGCTATTAGCCAGGATGGGTAAGGAATGGTGTCCCTAGGGTGGAGATGGATAGCAGGAGAGAGATCACTTGATCATTACCTGTTCGGTTCACTCCCTCTGGGGCACCTGGCATTGGCCACTGTCGGAAGACAGGATACTGGGCTGGATGGACCTTTGGTCTGACCCAGTACGGCCATTCTTATGTTCTTAAGAGATAGTACAGTGTCCACCAGTCCGAATCAGAGTTCGTTTCCCTTCTGAAGGTCGATGCAGCAGGGACGTCCCTAGCTGAGGACACAGCAATGCCTTCAGAGGCAGATTTAAATCTAAGGCCTGCTCTCAGACAGGAGGATGGACACAACACTCTGAGGCAGCCTCCACATCCCTGAGAGCTCCCACTGCGTCCCATGCTCTGCCCAGCAGGACTGGCCAGCCGGCCTGTATGAATCTGTCCCTTTCAAATACAGGAAGCATTTTGGTCTGGGAGCCTCTCAGACCGATTTCTCTGGCAGCAGCCGTCACTTCTGACTCCCATCTGGATGCCTTCTGGTCCTCAGCTGGAGCCAGGGGCTGCAATGCCATTACCTGCTGGCATGTGCAGCTGTGTGCCTGGAAGGTAGCTGGCCAGACTGCGGTGACCCTAGCATCATCCAAGTGTTCAGGAGGGGAAATTATCTGGGGAATTGGTGCATAAGGTGGCGGCCAACTCCTCAGACAAAGCATAGATGCCCATGGCTCCTGCCAAGGCCCACAGCAGGGATATAGACCCTGTTCCAAACCCAGGCCATCCTTCCCAGGCTTCCAGGATGTAAATAGTTAGTTGGACTCTCATAGTGAAGTTTCCTCTGCTCCCGGAACTGGGCATGCCTCGGTCTCCGGGCTTCAAACCTGGTGCCTCCTGCAGCAAGCAAGCAAGTGCTTGGGTGAGACTCCTATTGCGGATCGCTGTCAGTTCTGCCACCAGTTCAGTCCACATATGAAAAAGCACAGAGAGGCCAGGCCGAAGTCCCTCCTGATGGAAGTGGCGCTCAAACCTTCTTCAGAGCCGAGCCAGTCAAACTTGGCACCGTGTACCTCGAAGAGCTGCTGCAGAGAGAGTCCATATGGGACTCTCGGTACCGTTCCCCGTCACCAGTGACAAGAAAGAAACCTAAGCAGCAGCTGTCTGAGAGGTTCCCCATCTCTAAGAATGGACAATCATGGGGAGTGCAGGGGAGTGCGACCTGTGTCTGGCCACTCCTCTGCCCCTGCTCCGCAGGCGATACTGTCGACTCCGCCCTGTTCACAGGCTCTGTTGAGACCAGTACCCGACCAGCCGCCGGCACCAGAGGGGCAGTGAGGCACCAGCAGGGTTGCAGTGCCATCCATCCCGGAGGCGTTTGTTGTGGCCAGGGACTTGCTGGCTCTTCTAGTACCACCATTGCCGGCAGTACAACATTTGGTGCAGGCAAGCAGAAGGGAGCATGTTGCCCCGAGCTCCCGTTTGGTACCAGGCCCCTTCGTACTGTCTGGGAAACTGTCTCTGCTTATGTTGAAGCAGGCTTCCCCATCTCCGCACTGTCCCTTGGAGCCAATGGGTACCACACCACTGTGGTCCCCACAAGATGATTCATCATCCGAGTTGAAGGTTGAATCTTGCACCCAGCCGAGGGACTGGTACCAGTACCCCACCAATCAGCCCTTTGCGATGGTGGATCCCACGGTGGGGGTTCTTCTAAGCGCCTGGCCCAGCGAGCAATGGCCCATGCAGGTGCAATGGCCTTTTTGTGGGTTTTCCTCTGATGCGGTGGTGTCTGAGAGAGGGATTCCTGCCACACCGAACAGCACCCGACCCAGCACCCTGACTCTCAGGACCTGGAGCTACGGGATCCGGTTGGTGCAGAAGGAGAGGAGGAAGGTCCCATGCTGGTGCAGGCTGCATCCTCCTCCCCAGAAGAGGCAGGGATGGGTGTTTCGCCGCCCCACGACAACTTCCAGGCTCACCGGGGAGTTATGGAAGAAGGTGGCCTCAAACTTAGGGCTGGAAGTGGAGGTAGTTAAAAAGTCCTCCAACAGTCTGGTCAACATCTGGGCTGCAGTGGCCCTGTCGAAGGTAGCTCTGCCTCTCAATGAGGCCATCATGGGTCCAGTTAAAATCCTGTGGCAGACCCCTTCCTCAAAGAAGGCAGAAAGGAAGCACTGTGTCTCTGCCAAAGGGTGAGAGTACTTATGTCCCCATCCCCTCCCCGATCCTTGGTGGTCTCAGCAGCCAATGAGAGGGAAAGGCCAGAAAGCCTCAAAAAAGCAAGACCTTTTTAGTAGGAAAAATTATTTTGCCAGTGGTCTACATCTCCAACCAACAGGCACTGCTGTGCAGATTCAACTTTAACGTCTGGGACTCCATGTTGAAATTTAAAGACTCGCTTCCCCAAGAGTCCAGGCAGGAGATGGTTGCTCTGGTGGAAGGGAAGGTGGTGGCCAGGCTTCCCCACAAGCTGCCCTTGACACAGCAGATGCGGCGGCCGGGGCTATGGTGTCAGCAGTGGCCATGCAAAGGGGCTCCTGGCTTCAGTCCTCTGGCCTACAGACAAAGGTCCAGCAGTCTCTTCAAGACCTTCCGTTTGAAAGGACTTTGCTCTTCTCAGGGCAGACAGACACCAAACTCCACGGCCTGAAGGACTCTAGATCCTGGCCCCTATTGTTTTTGAACCATCTCTCCTGCTTCAGCTCGGCAGGTCCCTTATCACCACAGACCATTCGGTGCTGAGTACGGTGGAGGAGGGTTATATGCTTCAGTTCGTTTCCACGCCTCCCTCCTACCCCCCAACCCCATCCCTCTTCAGGGATGCTTCTCATGAGCAGATTTTAGCCCAGGAGGTGCAAGCCCTTCTCCGGGTAGGAGCCGTGGAGGAGGTGCCTCGGAACTTAACAGGGTTTTAAACTTCAGTTATTTCCTAATCCCGAAGGCCAAAGGGCGTCTCTGACCCATTCTAGCCCTGCAACGCCTCAGCTGTGTCGGAGAAAAAAACAGTTCTCACTTTTTGTTTGGGTACAGCAAGTCAGATGCTTTATTTTCTCTCTATTAATTGCATAGAGGGAGAGAGCTAAACAGGTCTCTCAACAGGTAAACAATTACAGCAAGCATTTATACCTTTTGTTACAGACGATAATGAGCAACAGCTGCATTTTGTTTATACATAGGTCATTTTGATATTTTGTTTTGCTCACTAATGTAGACTCTTAGTCTACAGTCCATATTATCTACACAAGGTCACAACAACTTCTTACACAGTTCTTTTCCACTCGCCTTACACATTCCTCGCTTCTACAAATCTCGCGTTATTAGGGTTACAGTTAGCCTAACTCTTGCTAACGAACTGTCATGCATTGCATCCCCTTCCTGTCAGTTCTTTTTTTGCTTCCACAGCTGTTACCTCAAAAGGTTGAAGTTCTGCGTGATCTCCCTGGCCTCCATCATTCCTTCCCTGGATGCAGGGGACTGGTACGCCGCCCTCGATTTGAAAGATGCCTATTTCCACATCTCGATTTTCTGAGGCCACAGAAGGTTTCTCAGAATCGTTGTGAACCAGACTCGGCACCAGTTTACCATCCTCCTGTTCGGCCTGGCAGCAGCCAAATGGGTCTTTATGAAATACATGGTAGTAGTGGCAGCCTTCCTGAGAAGGTGAGGGTTGCAGATGTATCTGTATTTCAATGACTGGCTGGTGAAGGGCCAGGCCAAGTCCCAGGTGAAAGCCAGCATCCACCTCGTCCAAGAAACCTTTCGAGCACTGGGTCTGCTGATAAACGACCAGAAATCAACACTCCTTCCGGCTCAGAGGATAGAGTTTATTGGAGCGGTGCTCGATTCTACCCAGGCCAGGGCCTTCCTCCCAGAAGCCCACTTCCAGTGAATGGTGTCACCGATATCACAGATCAAGGCCCACTCAGTCACGACGGCCTGTTTCTGCCTCAGGCTGTTGGGTCACAAGGCCACGTGCACGTATGTGGTGTAGTATGCGAGGTTGCACCTCAGACCTCTTCAGGCTTGGCTGGCCTCGGTGTACCGGCCAAACTGCCATCATTTGGACTCAGCACTCACAGTGCCTGCCCCAGGCCTTGCCTCCCTCGATTAGTGGACAGACCCCTGATTGGTAGGCTTGGGTGTTCCATTCATCAGGCCACAACCCTCGTATCCCTAATCTCAGATGTATCCAAGCTCAGTTGGGGGGCCCACCTGGGGCACCTCAGGACACAAGCTCAGTGGTCCCAGCAGGAACTCTTGCTACGGATAAACGTCAGAGAGCTCAGGGTGGTTTGCCTAGCACGTCAAGTGTTGTTACCCCCCGTCACAAGCAAGGTGGTGCGAGTTCTTAGGAACCCCACAGCAGCCATGTTTTACATCAATGGGCAGGGAGAGGCCCACTCTTTCCCGCCCCCCCCCGCGGTGTCAGGAGGCTATTCACTTGTGAGAGTTCTGCATAAATCACTCGATCCACCTCAAAGCTGAGATCCACGATCTCAGCGTTCCACCCCCTGCTGGGTGGTCAATCAGGTTTTTCACTCAAAATGTCCATTCACTTCCTCAAGGGCTTTGAAAGGCTTTACCCGCAAATCTGGGACCCATCCCCCTGGGGGACTTAAACCTGGCCCTGTCAGAGCTCATGGGGCCTCCCTTTGAGCCACTGGCATTGTGCCCTCTGTTGTACCTTTCCTGGAAGGTCGCCTTCCTGGTAACAATTACCTCAGTCAGGAGGGTGTCGGAGATTAGAGCTCTTATGTCAAAACCTCCGTGTACAGTGTTCTTTAACGACAAGGTACAACGTCGCCCCCACCCCGTGTCCCTCCCAAAGGTAGTCTCGCAGTTCATAATAATCAGTCTATTTTCCTGCCCATTTTCTTCCTGAAGCCGCCCAAGAATAGGGAGGAATGACATCTCCACACTCTGGATGCTAGGCAGGGCGTCCTAGGCATTTACCTCGATGTATCTAATGCAGGGTGGGGGAGGTATGGAAATATTTGGGACCCTGTGTGGGTTATTTTTGTGCCCCCAACAATCTGCCATTTGCCAAGCTAGGGGCCTGATCTGTTCCCCACACATTTCAGTCTTCCTCGTGATCCCCACAGTGTTCTCTGTTCACCACAGCCTCCCTCCCTCTCCCCTAAATTCTCCTTCCCGTCCCCATCCCCCTTTCCCCCCCAGTCTCCCGCCCTGCCTCCTATCAGCCCAGGGGTGGCTGTATTTATTGAGCCTGGTCTTGGTTGTGTGGCAAATAATGCGAGATGGTGGCCGTTGTTGTGAAGATTAGCCTGGCTGTAGGAAAATGGTGGCCAGCTGAACTAAGGGCCGTCAATGGCCTGATCCTTACAGGGAATCACCTTGATACAGTGGCCATGTGAAAAAGAGGCCAAGCATCCGAAGTTGGTTCTTTGCCATTCCTAGATTGAGCTGGGGGCATGGGGCAGGGAAACAGAGTGACCCTGGGAATTCTGTGAGGTCATTAAACCAGAGCAGAGGTTAGTGGGGGGGGGACAGACCTGTACCCCCTCCCCATGGGGCCATGGGGGTACTGTGAATGGAGGGGATGAGGGACAAGGTGACCCTGGGGACCTTGCAAAATTAATACAACCAGAGCAGGAGAGAGTGGGGTACAGACCCCCTGCACTCCCTCTCTTCTCCAGAATGGCCCTCGCTACCAGAATTGGGGGGGATCCTCGGAGAGCAGAAGAGAGCTGGAGGGGACAGACCCCTGCAGTATCCAGAGGATTCCCTTTGGGGTTGTTGAGCATAAAAGAACAAACAGCAGTGAGGTACTCCTTGAAGGTTGTGGGCTCTCTGCATTTGGGGTCTTTAGTGTACAAGACCCAACAATATGGAGGGGGGAGCCCTCTGCGTGTTTGGGTTCCCTCCTGAAAGGAGCTGGGAGAGTATAGGGCCTAACGGCATAAGTGGGGATTTCTCAGGGGAGGGGGGCCCAGTAGCAAGGAGAAGAACCACTGGGCTACCTGCAGTGGGATCTTGGTGAGATTTTCAGAGAGAGGCTGCTGCTGCTGACCCTCAGCTGCTCTGATTTTGACCCAGCCCCCCGGGTCCTGCCTGTATGTTTTAGGGTTTCACATTATCCAGACAATACATGGCTGTGATCTCCGGGAAGACAACTTCATTCAGGGGTTTTACCAGGATTCATATGACGGACGAGACTTTCTTACCTTCGATAAGGAGACCATGTCTTGGGTAGCAGCAGATATTGGGGCTCAGATCACCAAGAGGAGATGGGATGCTGAAGTACGTGACAACCAGCAGTGGAAACACTACGTGGAAGAGGATTGTATTCCCCTGCTAAGGAGTTTCCTAGAGTACGGGAAGGAGACTCTGCAGAGGAAAGGTAAGGCAAGGAAACAAACCCCACCCAGGAGGTCACTACTAGTTACATCTCCATTCCCCAGCCACAGTTCCAAAATGGAGCAGGGCGGTGGGGGGCCGTTCAGCTAACCTTGCACCAGGGATGGGTGGGGAAACAACCCCTCTCCCCCGCCCCCAGCTCTGCTGGAAAAAGAAAAAGATATAAGAAATTGAAAAATGTTAAAAGCAGCTCCCTGTAGAGGAGCCACTTGACCAAATGAGCCCAAATTTACACCACAAACTCTAGCTCTTCCCCTGGTGTGATGCAGCGTTATCAAGATAATCTGCCATAGAAGGGAAGAGGTTAAATGCTTTACCATTCTGACTCAGGAGGACAGTTGCAGCGTAGTCTGCTTCAAAATGTTAACTCACTATTACCCATGTATGTACCTTGTCTGTTACCATGGACACAAATTCCCCAAATTAGTTAGCATCATTACACACTCTAATCTTTCCCTTCCCAAACAGTTTGCGCTTGCTGTTCAAGGTTACTTGAAATTTGTACCCAGTTTTTTGCAACATACTAGTTGCTTATTTCTCTCACAAACCTCAGCGGAACATTATCTTGTCCTTTGCCATCTTTACAAATGCCAACAAGAAAAAGTCGTACACAGCCATGTAATGTGTATTTCAGTGACAAGGGCCTGGGAAACTGATTTTTCAACATAAGGGTAAATCCTTTTGAAATCCACAATATTGGGGTAAATAGATTTGGTAACAACCTACAAGAAATTAGCCCATTAATATTAGCTAGTTTGAGGGGCAGTTTAGCACTGTGTGTCACTTTTTGTTAAATGGGCCCTTTCCATCTCTAATTGGTCAGTTTATCCAGTCCATTTTTTGCTCCCTGGCCAGGGCAAGATTCTTCTCTCTTTCAAATCCGGGGACTGAGAGGAGATGGGCACAAATGTAGCGTGTGATTAAGGCTGCCTAGATTACAGTTTGAAAACAGCTAACTTCAGTTTCTTCTTTTTCCCAGTGCACCCAACTGCTAGAGTGGGTGACAGGTCATCTCATGATGGCCTCACCACCCTCTCCTGTAAGGTCAGTGGGTTCTACCCCCGGGACATCACCGTGACCTGGCTGAGAAATGGGGAGAGCAGACAGCAGGAGACCTACTCTGAAGGCATCCTACCCAGTGGGGACAGGACCTACCAGACCTGGGTGACAATGGAGATTGATCCCAAGATCAAAGCCCATTATTCATGTCACGTGGAGCATGAAAGCCTGTTAGAGCCACTCTCTGTCTCCTGGGGTAAGGAGTTTGTGTGTTTGTCTGTGTTCCTAGTGGGAGAGGGGGAATCATAGGATTAAAAAAATTGTAATTTTCGTTATTTCAGGTATTTAAATCTGAAATTTCACAGTGTTGTACCTGTAGGGGTCCTGACCCAAAAAGGGGCTGGGGGGCCAGCAAGGTTATTGTAGATGGGTCACGGTATTGCCACCCTTACTTCTGCACTGCTGCTGGTGGGGCACTGCCTTCAGGCTGGGTGCCCGGCCAGCAGCCACCGTTCTCTGGCTACCCAGCTCTGAAGGAAGCACAGAAGTAAGGGTGGCAATACTGTAATCCCCTACAATAACCTTGCAACCCCCCCACCCCCCCCCCACAACCCTCTTTTGGGTCAGGACCCCCAGTTTGAGAAACGCTGGTCTCTCCTGTGAAATCTGTACAAATTTCATGGTCCGTGATGCGTTTTTTATGGCTGTGAATTTGGCGATAATACCTCTGCATATCCTGGTTTGCCAACCTTTGACTTCTGGGAATTAAACACTCCCATTCTGAAAGGACACAGGGAGCCCAAGGCAGGGCTGAGCACCCGCGACCTTAACTCCACATTAACAAAGTTCTTGCATGTGAATTTCCATTGTTCTGGAGTAAAGAGGAGGAGTGAGGGAGGCTCCTCTGCCATGTACGTTGGCCAAACCGGACAGTCTCTACGCAAAAGAATAAATTGACACAAATCTGACATCAGGAATTACAACATTCAAAAAACAGTAGAACACTTCAACCTCCCTGGTCACTCAGTATCAGACTTAAAAGTGGCAATTCTTCAAACAAAAAAACCAACAACTTCAGAAACAGACTCCAATGTGAAACTGCAGAACTGGAATTAATTTGCAAACTGGACACCACCAAATTAGGCCTGAATAAAGACTGGGAGTGGATGAGTCATTACAAAACCTAATTTTACCATACTGATTTCACTGGTCTACAAATTTTGAGAAGTCGTCTGCTTCAGAGATAAAATGTGCTATTTATTATGTATTTTGATGTGCTGAATTCAAATATGACAATTAAAACAACTGATTGGCTACTGTTTCTAAGATATTTAAGTTTTTACATTTTATGTCTATGTATATTGTGTAGATAGTAGAGTTTTAATCATAAATTGTAAACCTAGGTCTTTTCATGTGTTTATGGTTGCTTTACATGATAATATTTCACCTGTCCTGTTTATGTAACACTTTAAAAATCAGCAAAAGGGTTATATAAATAAAATTTATTATGAAACAAAAGGCAAAAAACTATTCTGTACATAGTTTAGTCCTATTCAGTGTCTACTTGGCGCTTCTTGGCTTGTCTCTTGTATTCATTAAATGGAGCATCTCTTGTCACTGTCCAGCAATAGTCTGCAAGCATTGATGGGCTACATTTGCCCTGATAGCATTTCTCCATTGTTGCAATGTCCTGGTGAAATCGCTCGCCGTGCTTGTCGCTCACTGCTCCGCAGTTCGGTGGAAAAAAATCTAGATGAGAGTGCAAAAAATGTATCTTTAGTGACATGTTGCAACCAAGGCTTTTGTATGCCTTGAGGAGGTTTTCCACCAACAACCTGTAGTTGTCTGCCTTGTTGTTTCCGAGAAAATTTATTGCCACTAACTGGAAGGCTTTCCATGCCGTCTTTTCCTTGCCACGCAGTGCATGGTCAAATGCATCATCTCGAAGAAGTTCACGAATCTGAGGACCAACAAAGACACCTTCCTTTATCTTAGCTTCACTTAACCTTGGAAATTTTCCACGGAGGTACTTGAAAGCTGCTTGTGTTTTGTCAATGGCCTTGACAAAGTTCTTCATCAGACCCAGCTTGATGTGTAAGGGTGGTAACAAAATCTTCCTTGATTCAACAAGTGGTGGATGCTGAACACTTTTCCTCCCAGGCTCCAATGACTGTCGGAGTGGCCAAGCTTTCTTGATGTAGTGGGAATCTCTTGCACGACTATCCCATTCGCAGAGAAAACAGCAGTACTTTTTGTATCCAGTCTGCAGACCAAGCAAGAGAGCAACAACCTTCAAATCGCCACAAAGCTGCCACTGATGTTGGTCATAGTTTATGCACCTCAAAAGTTGTTTCATGTTGTCATAGGTTTCCTTCATATGGACTGCATGACCAACTGGAATTGATGGCAAAACATTGCCATTATGCAGTAAAACAGCTTTAAGACTCGTCTTCGATGAATCAATGAACAGTCTCCACTCATCTGGATCGTGAACGATGTTGAGAGCTGCCATCACACCATCGATGTTGTTGCAGGCTACAAGATCACCTTCCATGAAGAAGAATGGGACAAGATCCTTTTGACGGTCACGGAACATGGAAACCCTAACATCACCTGCCAGGAGATTCCACTGCTGTAGGCTGGAGCCCAACAGCTCTGCCTTACTCTTGGGTAGTTCCAAATCCCTGACAAGGTCATTCAGTTCACCTTGTGTTATGAGGTGTGGTTCAGAGGAGGAGGATGGGAGAAAATGTGGGTCCTGTGACATTGATGGTTCAGGACCAGAAGTTTCATCCTCTTCCTCTTCCTCGTCTGACTCAAGTGAGAATGATTCTGGTGCATCAGGAACCGGCAGTCCTTCTCCATGGGGTACTGGGCGTATAGCTGATGGAATGTTTGGATAATGCACAGTCCACTTTTTCTTCTTTGACACACCTTTCCCAACTGGAGGCACCATGCAGAAGTAACAATTGCTGGTATGATCTGTTGGCTCTCTCCAAATCATTGGCACTGCAAAAGGCATAGATTTCCTTTTCCTGTTCAACCACTGGTGAAGATTTGTTGCACAAGTGTTGCAGCATATGTGTGGGGCCCACCTCTTGTCCTGATCTCCAATTTTGCAGCCAAAATAAAGGTGATAGGCTTTCTTAACCATAGTGGTTATACTGCACTTTTGTGATGCAAAAGTCACTTCACCACAAACATAGCAGAAGTTATCTGCACTGTTCACACAAGTACGAGGCATCTCTGCTCACTTTGGCTAAACAGAAATGTGTCCCTTTGCAAAATCAAACACTGACAAATAAGAGAGCACGACACTGTATGATTTCTAGAGCTGATATAGGGCAATTTGTTCAGCAGAGTGATGTAAGCTTCGTTATGATTGCATCATCCATGACTTCTAGGAATAACATGATGCAATTCATATCATGTATGACGCAATACCAGCTTCAGATTGCATCATTCATTGTTTTGCCTAAAAAGCAAGTACTGTCCAAACCCAGTCATAGATTTATTCATAGATCCAGTCAAAGATGTATTTTAGTCATTTCTGGTTTAAATTGAGATCCCTTCCCTTTATAACTCACTTATTCTCTGCCATTCCCAAGTCAAGGGTCGTATATACTGATCCAATAGCATATCTTGAAAACTAGAGCCAATCAACAATTTTAAGCATCATTTTCGTTCTCAGTGACCCAGAATTAGTAAAGTTTGACAACATTTATTTCAGAAGCATTTTGGCTGTAGAGCAGTGTTATTATTGATTGTTGTTTATAATTACTCTGGTTATTTATATTCCAATGGGACTGGGATGTCATCCATTGAAATGACAACAAGGATGCAAAGCGGACATTAGTAACACTGAAAATCCTCAGAAAACATGAAAGGATTCATAGATTTTCATAGATTCATGGATTTTAAGACCAGAAGGGACCATTAGATCATCTAGCCTGACCTCCTGTACAGCACAGGCCACAGAATTCCACCCAGTTACCCCAGTGCTGAGCCTGATCATATGTGTCTGACTAAAGCATGTCCTCCAGAAAGGCATCCAGTCTTCATTTGAAGCCATCCACCCCTTCCCTTGGGAGTTTATGGCACTGGTTAGTCACCCTGACTGGTATTATTATTAATTATTATTATTATTATTATTATTATTATTATTATTATTTTGGCCTTATTTCTAAGTAGAATGTGTTTGGTTTTAACGCCGCGATTGGTTCTTGTTGTGCCTTTCTCTGGTAGACTGAAGAGCCCAGTATTTCCTCCCCATTAAGGTACTTATACAAGATAATCGAGCCACCGCTCCATCTTCTTTTTTGATAAGCTAAAGTGCTTCAGCCCCTTCAGTCTGTTAAGGAAGAAACACCTTCCATGAGCAGGTTATTCCATTATTAACTTTGTTGCAGACCCTGTGAATGACCCACTCATTGGAGGGTTTTAAGAACAGGATGGACAAACACCTGTCCGGGATGGTCTCTAGGTTTACTTGGTGCTGCCTCATCGCAGGGGGGATGGACTAAGTAGATGACCTTTTGAGTTCCCTTCCAGCCCTACATTTCTAAGATTCAAATCGAAGCTTGAGCATGTGAGCTGATGCTGCTCCATGTCAGGGATGTAGCTACAGGGGTCCTGTGTCATGCTGCGCGTATGGCCCTACTTTGCCTGAAACTGCTCCTGAATATCAGCAGCTTCTGAGGAAGCTGCAATAAACCCCTGTAGCCTTACCCCTCCACTTGGAATGGCAGTGGAGGCCATGTTGGCTGTTCTCTTCCTCTTCTGCCACATATGCAGCCCACAAATGGGGGGCTCATGGGGCCCCCAGGACAGTGGGGCTAGGAGTTAACACCCCACTAAGATGCATGGGGCAACTCTCACTCTCAGAGCGATTGTGTCAGGCTCTCAGCAGACTCAGGCAAGCATCGCTATGTCAGTTACATTTGGTTCATGTTTCTGAGCTTTTCTTCCCAACCACAGGGGCTTGAAACTTTTTTTTTTTTTTTTAATGGAAGTTGAGATTCTGGTATGATCACTTGACTCCAGAGGCCTGTGCCTTTGCCTTAATCTGGCACTGCCATAAAGGTGACAGATGTACCTTCATGTATGCCGGGGAATAAACACTCGACCAAAGCCTACCTTCATTTACACCCATCCAAACCCATTTATTTCAACCAGATTGCTCAGGCAGCACTTCAGCCAGCTTTTTGGTCCTATATTTTTCCATTAGGATTCAGGTCGACCTCTTTACTGCTTTAATATCTTGTTCTCTTGGGGTTATTTTGACTCAAACCCCAGTAGAGTCAGTGGGAATTTGTCTTTAAGAGGCTTTAGATCACCCCTTTATTATTTGATATAAAAGACCCAGTGTGAGGCAAGTCTGTCTCAGCTGTTGTGTAGACATAAGAACTGCTTCCTTAGCCTGCAACAAAACTGCTGTTTTGATATCAGTGTGGGGGATTTATCTGTTCAGGCCACACGATCTGCTTCTGGGTTTTTATACTTAAGTCTCTATTTTCATATCTTGTAAAAATCCTTTCCCTTGGAACAGAGAGGGGGACGTTCCCCAGTACTGGAAGGATCAGGGAGTGCTAGGGAAAAGGAAGTGGTGGATGGTCCCAAGTGCCTTTTTTGCTTCAGTCCTTACTAAAAAGTTAATTGTGACCAGATACTTAATACAGTTTATATTAACAAGGTGGAAGGATCTCAAGCCAAAACAAGGAAAGAACAGTGTGATGGGTTGCTCCCCCATTTCTGGGATGCCACCTGATGTACTGGGGTCCCACTGAACCCACCCGTTCCACCTGCCTGGGCTCCCTCACCCTGTCCTGCTGTGCCCGGCCCTCAGGTCTCTCTAAGGCCTGGTCTACACTACGGGGTTAGGTCGAATTTAGCCGCGTTAGGTCGATTTTATAATGAATGCGTCTACACAACCAACCCCGTTCCATCGACCTAAAGGGACCTTAAAATCGACCGCTGTACTCCTCCCCAGCGAGGGGAGTAGCGCTAAAATCGACCTTCCTGGGTCTAATTTGGGGTAGTGTAGATGCAGCGCTGTGCAATTCGATGGTATTGGCCTCCGGGAACTATCTCAGAGTGCTCCAATGTGACCGCTCTGGACAGCACTTTCAACTCTGCTGCACTAGCCAGGTACACAGGAAAAGCCCCGGGAACTTTTGAATTTCATTTCCTGTTTGGTCAGCGTGGTGAGCTCAGCAGCACAGGTGACCATGCGTCCCCCCAGAATCGCAAACAAGCTCCAGCCTGGAGCGAACGGGAGACACTGGATCTGATCGCTGTATGGGGAGAAGCATCTGTGCAGGCAGAACTCCGATCAAAAAGAAGAAATACTGATATATATGCCAAAATCTCACAGGGCATGTTGGAGAGAGGCTACACCAGGGATGCACAGCAGTGCTGTGTGAAAATTAAGGAGCTCAGGCAAGCCTACCAAAAGACAAAGGAGTCAAACAGTCACTCTGGGTCAGAGCCCTAGACATGCTGCTTCTATGATCAGCTGCATGCCAGTACTCCAACACTCTCTGTGGAGGCCTGCAAGGTGGCAGCCTCATGCAACACGGATGAGGATTTTGTGGATGAGGAAAAGGAGGAGGAGGAGGAGAATGTGCAGCAGGCAAGGGGAGAATCCGTTCTCCCCGGCAGCCAGGACCTTTTCCTCACTCTGGAGCCAATACCCTCCCAGGGCCTACTGTTCTCGGACCCTGAAGGTGGAGAAGGCACCTCTGGTGAGTGCACATATGTAAGGACACTACAGGGGTTAAAAGCAATTGTGTTTAATCTTTGATTTGCCCTGAGCAATTGGGATGCATTTGCGGCCAGTACAGCTACTGGAAAAGTCTGTTAATGTGTCTGGGGATGGAGCGGGAATCCTCCAGGGACATCTCCATGAAGCTCTCCTGGAGGTACTCTGAAAGCCCGTGCAGAAGGTTTCTGGGGAGGGCTGCCTTATTTCGTCCTCCACGGTAGGACACTTTACCACGCCAAGCCGGTAACAAGTAGTCTGGAATCACTGCAGCACAAAGCATGGCAGCAAATGGTCCTGGGTTTTGGTCGCATTCATGCAACATTTGGTCTTTATCTTTCTGTGTCAGCCTCAGGAGAGTGATATTATTCATGGTCACCTGGTTGAAATTGGGGAAGTTTTGTAAGGGAACAGTAAAAAGACCCCATTCATGCTGGGCTGTTTGCGCTTGGCTAAAAGGGCTCATCCCTGAGAATAGCCGTGGGGGGGGAAGGAGAGGGGTGTATTTCACATCCACCCCAAAACCGCTGCCCCTCCTTTTAAACAGCAACCACAGCCCCTCCTTTTAAATGTAGCCCCTCCTTTTAAATGGCAAACCCAACCAGCATTGGTTGCTATGGGAAAGGAGGGCGCTGCAGTTTGAAACCATTCCCACATTTTATGAAGGCGGAAGAAGCCAACCCCGCGTACCCTTTGGCTTACCATGGCTGCCTGAAAACCAAATTCTGTTGACCAGCCGTGTGTGATGAGTGCCTGCCGGTATGGTGACACAATATAAAAGGCAAAATGCGACCTTGTACCTAAAACAAGTGCTGTCTGCTGTGAATTGCTTGATTCATTGTGAAAGAGTCTCCCATTTGTTCTCAGAAATGTGTCTTCTTAAAAGTCTACTCTCCCTTTTTTCCCCCCCTGCAGCTGCAAATACTTCTATGCTCCCTGCATCAACTCCGTCCCAGAGGTTATCGCAGATTAGAAGGCGGAAAAAACGCACTCGCGATGACATGTTTTCAGAGCTCATGCAGTCCTCCCGCACTGATAGGGCACAGCTGAATGCATGGAGGCATTCAGTGGCAGAGGCCAGGAAAGCATACAGTAAGCATGATCAGAACATGCAGGAGGAGATGCTGAGGCTAATGGGGGAGCAAAAGGACATGATGAGGCATCTGGTGGAGCTGCAGGAAAGGCAACTAGAGTACAGACCCCCACTGCATCCATTGTATAACCGCCTCCCCTCCTCCCCATGTTCCATATCTGCCTCACCCAGACGCCCAAGAACATGGTGGGGAGGCTCCGGGCACCCAGCCACTTAACTCCAGAGGATGGCTTAAGCAACAGAAGGCTGTCATTCAAACGGCTTTGATTTGTAGTGTAGCTACAATAAGCAGTGTGGCCTTGTCCTTCCCTCCTCCCCCACCCATTATCAAACCCTTTGTACAGCCGGGCTTCCTTTTACTAATCAGAGTTGTCAGTGAGCTCAAGTATTTTTTAATAAATAAAGAATTAATGGATTCAGAACAATAGGGATTTTATTTCCTGTGCCAGCTGTGGTCGAAGGTGGGAGAGGGATTGGCTTACAGGGAAGTACATTCATCAAAGGGGGCGGGTTTGCATCAAGGACAAACACCACAACTGTCACACCATAGCCTGGTCAGTCATGAAACGGTTTTTCAAAGCCTCTCTGATGTGTAACGTGCCTAGGTGTGCTCTTCTAATTGCCCTGGTGTCTGGCTGTTCCAAATTGGTTGCCAGGTGACCTGCCTCAACCTCCCACCCCACCATAAACGTCTCCCCCTTACTCTCACAGTAAGGAGCACTGTGGAGCACACAGCAAGTAGCAATAACAATGGGAATATTGCTTTCGCTGAGGTCTAACGTACTCAGCAAATTGCGCCAGCGCCCTTTTAAACATCCAAAGGCACGTTCTACCACCATTCTGCACTTGTTCAGCCTATAGTTACGCTGGAGGGTAGGGATAGGATACAGAGGGACCTAGACAAATGAGAGGATTGGGCCAAAAGAAACCTGATGAGGTTCAACAAGGACAAGTGCAGAGTCCTGCATTTAGGACGGAAGAATCCCATGCACTGTTACAGACTAGGGACCGAATGGCTAGGAAGCAGTTCTGCAGAAAAGGACCTAGGGGTTACAGTGGACGAAAAGCTGGATATGAGTCAACAGTGTGCCCTTGTTGCCAAGAAGGCTAACGGCATTTTGGGCTGTATAAGTAGGGGCACTGCCAGCAGATCAAGGGATGTGATCATTCCTCTCTATTCGACATTGGTGAGGCCTCATCTGGAGTACTGTGTCCAGTTTTGGGCCCCACACAAGAAGGATGTGGAAAAATTGGAAAGAGTCCAGCGGAGGGCAACAAAAATGATTAGGGGGCTGGAGCACATGACTTATGAGGACAGGCTGAGGGAACTGGGATTGTTTAGTCTGCAGAAGAGAAGAATGAGGGGGGATTTGATAGCTGCTTTCAACTACCTGAAGGGGGGTTCCAAAGAGGATGGATCTAAACTGTTCTCAGTGGTACCTGATGACAGAACAAGGAGTAATGGTCTCAAGTTGCAGTGGGGGTGGTTTAGGTTGGATATTAGGAAAAACTATTTCACTAGGAGGGTGGTGACGCACTGGAATGGGTTACCTATGGAGGTGGTGGAATCTCCTTCCTTAGAGGTTTTTAAGGTCAGGCTTGACAAAGCCCTGGCTGGGATGATTTAGTTAGGAATTGGTCCTGCTTTGAGCAGGGGGTTGGACTAGATGACCTCCTGAGGTCCCTTCCAACCCTGATATTCTATGTAATTTTAAACCTAATGGATGTTAATTGGAAGCTGAATAAATCTGAAAAAACTTTGGCTAAGCAGACCACTAATAATTACTAAAAGATGAATACTACAAACATGGAAATCCCCAAAGCAACCAACAATTGAAAACTGGAGCATAGACATTGTAAGCTTGACCACCATGAAAAGTAAACAAAAACACAATCTAAGCTTAATATACTACATAGATCAGGTATGACTAGCAAATTCTCACCCTAAGTGATGATATCAGCAGGCTGCAGATTCTTAAGGGACAAGCTTGGAATCCCCAGGTGTTTCATTCATAGGCTAAAAATCCCATTAGCCTGGGTCCAGAACTTGCCCCAGTTCAGTCTCTGTTCCTTAGGTGTTTCCAGGAGTCTCTTTGGGTGGGGAGTCAGTGAAGAACCTCAATGATGTCACTCCCCTGCCTTAAATAGCTTTTGCATATGGCTGGAACCCTTTGTTTCAAAGCTTAGTTCCCAGATCGGTCTGTGGAAAAACACTGGTATCCCAAGATGGAAACCAGCACCAGGTGACCTGGTCACATGTCCCTGTAGTGTTACAGAAGCCATAACTCAGGGGCTGTCTGTAGCGTCCCCGGGTTCAGGAAGACAAGCTTCTTCTAAGGCCTATTGTTTTCCTAATGGCTCATTAACCTGAATGGGCCCTTCCCAGTCAGCTATTCTGAATGAAAGCATCTTGTCTAGTGGGCGTTCCCCAGGTGTAAACACATTTGAAATACAGATACCTAGTCAATATTTCTAACTTCAGATACAAAAATGATCCATGCATACAAATAGGAGAATCATATTCAGCACATCATAACCTTTGCAATGACACCTCACGACTTGCCTTGCATAACATTCATCGTAACTAGGTCATAATCATATCATGATAATAGCACTGGGAAGCAGTGTCACAGCTGCTTCCATAGCCCTGCTGGGGAATGTTACACACATTTGTTATACCTGTGAGTGCATGTTTATGTTAATTTCAAAACAAAAGAAAAAAAAGAAAAAACACTTCATGTGCTCTATGACCTTTACACCACCAGGGAAAGAAAACACAGGTGTCAATAGTCTGAAAAAGTCTAGGAAAAGTTGTTTCCCAGACAGCACTGTCAGCTTGTGGTGCATACAGTTGTGTAAGTATCATGAATTTATTTTCTATGTGTTGCATATTTAAATCCTGATCCAATTCCTAAAGGTAGTTTATGGAAAGACTGACACTTCTAGTAATCATCACTGACTTGGGGACAATGTGAAATGCCATTCTGCACCTACTTGGGATTACAGCCTGGCAAAAAATTTGGACTAATAATTTATTTGTGAAAAATATGCCATTTCAGTTGACAGGAAACTATTTGTAGATTTCACACAAATAGTTTTGGTCCTTCACAAAAAGGCCAGAGGAATTCATACTACCCCAACCCTCATCCCCCATTTCAATGTCAACCATTGCAGCTCAGTAGAACTGTGGGTGGTTCTTTAAGGATACCTCTCCTCTCACACTAATTAACTGGAATTAAACTATCCAGTTAATCAGCTGCTTTCACAAACCAACCCAGGAGAGCTGATGGAATTTAAAAAGCCGAGTGATCTTAAAACTTCTTAGAAGCTTCATTCCAGGATCCAGGAGGGACACAAAGGTGGCACCAGCTAAAGGGGGGGGGAATGTGAGCCCGCCACGTGAACCCCCACGACTCCTCCCCGCGCTCTCCCTCCCCCCCCATCCCACGTTACCTGGAGGGGCCTCTGTCCTGAGCCACAAGGCTCTCGCCGCAGCTGACTCCTGGCCCAGGGGTCTGTACAGCCCTGTCAGAGGACAGAGCTGGGGGGCTCCTGGGAGCAGCGGCCCCATGTTCTGCTCCTTTCGCCGCTGCGGTTCCCGGGAGAGCCCTGCGGTTGAGCCGCAGGGCTCTCCTAGGAACAGCAGTGGCGAAAGCAGCAGAATGTGGGGCTGCCTGGCGGCCTCACGCTGGCAGCTCCTCCGGCACAGCTGTTCCGGTACCATCCCCAGCCCTGATGCTGCTACATCTCCTGGCATCTGTACAGCCCCACCGGAAGACAGGGCTGGGGGTGGGGCTGGGGGCGGTACCAGAACAGCCGTGCTGGAGAGCTGCTGGCATGGGGCTACTCCTGTGCCCCCCATGGCATCTGGGGAGGGGCATGTGGCCCTTGCCCCTCCCCCTTGTCGCCTCTGCATCTAATTGGTGAGTACTGGCTGTTTGAACATCACCTAAGTGAGTCTTTATCTATTCCATGGATGAAATGCTGATATCAAATCTCCCATGTTAAATTTGTCTGACATATATAATTAGAAATAGAAATTCAAAGCAATATAAACTATATTTCAGTTCACTTCCCTTGTAACTTGTTGGTGAGGTTCTGTGGCCTGTGATGTGCAGGAGGTCAGACTAGATGATCACGATGGTCCCTTCTGACTTTAAAGTCCATGAGTCTATGAGATCTTTGCATCAGACTTTCAGAGCACAGAACATTAGTGAGGAAATAATTGTCTCATATATTATTCATGAAGACAGGACTGAATGATCTCAAAGGGAAATTTGTAATTATCTGCTTCTTTTAATTCAGTTTACAATAACAGATTGATCCAAATTTGTCAGCATGGGACTGCTCCTTCTTTATTGCCATTGTAATGTTTCAGCTCTGGCTATGAGACTGACTCCTTTGATTTCTAATATTTTGAACAAATAAATGCATCAAAGTATTTTTCTGAACCAGTCCCTACCAAAAATTCTGGTTGTTTTGCATTCCTTGAAATAGTGTGTGGAAAGTCACCCAAGCAGAGATTTTAGGAGGGAATCTATAAGTATTCACTTGCTGAGCTTCCCCATCACTGGGTCAGGTGGCGATTGGTTCCCTGTGGTAAAGGCTGTGTGAGACATGATCCAGACCTGGTGCATCCCCTAGGATCTGCAAAAGTTCAGGGACTTCCACACCCAGACCATTTAACCCCACTTTGACTCTGGGGCCTAAGGCCCCAGCCTCCATTTCCTGGCAGCAAGGACTCTCCCCATGGCCATGACTGTCCTTGTTCCCGTGCTTTTGGGTGAGGGCTCTGCTCTGCTACCAAGTGACTAGAGCCTGTGGCTACATTGACTTTCCTGGGTCAGTTCTGTGGGCCCATAGGGAAGATTAGATGGTTCTGCCTCATCCCCAAACTGCCCACTCCTCCCCTTGCCCTCCCTGCTTCCATCTCCTCCCTCCCTTGTGAATCATGGACCATTCAGAGAAGCCTTTACAGGGTATGGAAAGAAGAGGGCTAAAATAGCACCAATATCCAGCCTCTCGGGTTCCCTTTTCTTCTCCTTTTTTTTTCATACTGTTCATTTTTACTCATTTTTTCTGGCACTAGTTTCCCCTCCCTGTTTATTTCTCTGTGTCTCTCCCACTCTCTTCAAATCCCAGTCACAAGCCGTGCTCCAGGACTCTGTATGTTCCTGTTTTACTTTCATGCACCTTTTCTTCTTGTTTCTTCTATTTCCTCTGGTTGAGCCCTGTCCCTGTCTCTTCCAGTTTTGCCAACCCCGAAAGTTAAAAAATCATGAGTCAGATGCTGAAAAATGAAGAGGTTGACCCCAAATCATGATTTTACTTTTAAAGATTATATAAAGTTTTTGGTCTATTTTTTAGATTTTACAACTCCCCCTACCCATCACCCATGTGTGTGACTGTCACTGTCTGGAGTGGTTCACAATCGTGAGTGCCGACCTCAGGGCAGACTGTCAGAAACAGGGCAGACACCCGAGACTGGCAGTATGTTCTATAATTAGATTTCACCAAACCAGTAACAAATGTGAATTCCTGGGTTACCACAGGTTTCAGAGTAGCAGCCGTGTTAGTCTGTATCCGCAAAAAGAACAGGAGTACTTGTGGCACCTTAGAGACTAACAAATTTATTTGAGCATAAGCTTTCATGGGCTACAGCCCACTTCATCGGATGCATAGAATGGAACATATATTGAGGAGATATATATACACATACAGAGAGCATGAAAAGGTGGGAGTTGTCTTACCAACTCTGAGAGGCCAATTAAGTAAGAGAAAAAAAACTTTTGAAGTGATAATCAAGATAGTCTGGGTTACCACAGACAGTCCCCATAGACTCTCCAGTCTATCTTGCCAACCAGACCAACTGGACTTAGTGATAAATGGTCACTTACACCAAAAATCGCACCACATCCAGGTTGCTTCCAGTCCCAAGAGACCAGTCATTTACCCCAGATCATTTGGTACCCTCGATCTCACACCAAAGACAACGCCTGTAGCCGATCCTGTAATAAACTATCTAAGGGTTTATTAACTATGAAAAAGAAATAAGAACGTTATTTACAGGTTAAAGCAAGCAAACACATACACACAAATGAGTTACCATCTAAATCCTAAGAGTGACAGAGCTGTAGGATCTGTCAAGTTCAAGTGTCTTTCAGGGCACACCCAGGAGGCAGCCCCTGGGGATCTCTGGCTTCAGTTTGGTTTCTCTGGCCCTGTGAGAGATCAAACAGTGAAGAGATGGAAAATTTTCCTGTGACCTTATTTTATTCCCTTCATTCAGCTTCCAAGTCCCCAGGATGAGCTGCTTGGCAGGTAGCATTTTCAAGGTACAATAGGGCCATTATCCTGTCCTTTGTATTGCGATATTCCTTGATGGCCCATCTGATTTTGATAGTCCTTCTGGATGGGTGGGGTGTGTGTGTGTGTGTGTGTGTGATTCCCATGCTTGGGTTCATAAGTTCAGAGCAAACATTTTCAACGTTATAAAGCAAAACCTACCTATTTTCTTATAGCACAGAATTCCAACCTTACAAGTGAGATTAATGCATGCAGCAATTTACAAGTATTTCATGGAGTCTAAAAACTAAACACAGTGTTGTAAGACTAATACCTATTTTAAGTAAAACTAACATACAGGTGAACTGGTCTGATCTCCAGCTATGAGTTTGCCAGTTCTTAGCTAATGCCTGAAGTTTTGGTAAGAGCTGGCACTTGGTTTGCCAGCATCACAGTGACAATTACAGTGTTCCCAACTCATCCATATCTATAGAGGAAAGTGACTTCATTCCCTGTTGCAGGAGCTGTTGCTGGGGGAACCATAGATCTAATGACACAGATTTGTACAAAACGTTGCATGCTGGTGTGGGGCTTCCAGCTTCTCCCCAACCCCCAAATCCCAATTAATTAATTCTGTGACCCTGCAGGCCCCACATCTGCCCCTCAGTCCACTCTGCTCCTCTTCAACCCCTCCTCCTTCCCATCCCTGGTGCTGAAGTGGGGAGGGAGCAGATTCCCTTCCAGGGGGCAGAGATAAGGAGCTAGGAGATGGGAGACGAGATAAGGCAGACGACTAGATAAACGCAAGCCTTCCAGGGTCACAGAGATTAGGATGACTGCATCTAGAGAAGCCAATTTTTCATTCCCAGTGGGCTATTTCCCCCATGTCTGACCCAGGATCCCCACACTCCTCTTGACCATAGAGGACAGTGACAAACAGGCTGCACAATCCTTGGGGCAATGAGATGGGCTTCTCCATCTCAATCACTCTCTATGGTTTGACAGTCCAGACCCCATGAAACTTCTGGGGTCATGGAGACTGCATGATAGAAAGTCTGCAGGAATACAAGAGTACTAGAGACTGGTGTGTCTAATGCTAGAGAGGCTGATTTCAGGATCCCCAGTGGGGTATACTCAAACCATGTCTCAGTGACACAGGCTGAACTGGGATGCATGCCCCACCCGGAACCAGGGATAGATTCTCTCCCCATTGAAAGAGGCTGTTGGGAAAGTGAAGATTGGGCCATCATTATCAGCATTGGCAAATATCACCTGCCCCTGTTCATAGTCCACAGAAACCCGGATAAACCTGAGATCACAGCTCAGGGTCAGAGGGGTCTCAGAGGAGGAGACAGCCGAGAACATATTCATACACCGCTCCACAGCCCAGATTCTGTCCTCAGGGTTACGGGTTCTCCCTCCCTTCCTCCACACAGACTCTCTGGCCACCCCCACAGCCCAGGTTCCCTCATCCTTCACCTCCACCTCCCAGTAATGTCTCCCCGATGTGAATCCCTCACAGCCCAGCA
Organism: Emys orbicularis; assembly: GCF_028017835.1. Lineage (NCBI taxonomy): Eukaryota > Metazoa > Chordata > Testudines > Emydidae > Emys > Emys orbicularis. Next base: position 135,953,828 of record NC_088688.1, on the reverse strand, counting down.
CACAGACTCTAGTATCAAATCTCTCAGGATTGTTGGGCAGATCCTGCCGTGTGTAACTATAGCTCACACTTTTCTGATCCTCAGACAGGACGAGTCGGGGATGAGCTGTGTCTGGATCCAGAGTCACATTCGCTGGAGAGAGAGAATCAGAGCTTTAGGGGCAGAACTCAGTCCTGGGGCTGGTGGTGCCATGTTTCACACTCCACAGCAGCCCCGTTCGGGCTGGGACAGGTCTGGATCCCAGGGCGCTGCCTCTGTCCTGGGCACCTGAGACTGAGCAGAGATGTCACAGCAGTTCCTCACTCTGTTTAATGGGACCTGCTTCTTTAGTTTCTCATTTGTTTGCAGAGACTTCAGCTCCCTGCTCCCCCTGCTGGGGCTGCTCCATTCCCAGAAGCAGAGACACAGCCAGGAAGGTCTCAGAAGCTTTTAGTGAGGAGGGAGCAAGGGAGGCAGGTACCAGCTCTAAACCTCAGAGGGAAGCTCCTTCCCTTAATGTAGCCTCCACTCCCGGGCCAGGGAACAGAGAGGAAGGTGCAGCATTGGGGAAGAGCCACTCCAGACCAGAGAGTAGGAGATGGTGGGGTAACCCCATTCCCAGCCCAGAGAGAAGGCGGGGGGGGGGAGAGCACCTCCCCAATCCAGGAAGCAGTGAGCAGCCCCAATGGGAGAGCCCAGCCCTGCCCACAGGAAAGGGAGGATATTGGAGAAGGGGCAAAGGAAAGGGATGTGTCAGCCCTCAGGGGAGAGATTTTTCTGTTCATCACTCTGAATATAATATTAAAAAGGTCAATGAATGCCTATGAAAATGCCAGGATCAGTGTTCAGGTGTTTGGATGTTGGTCAGTGTGAGTGTTTCTGATCATTGGCGTGGGCATGAACTCAGCACTAAGGTTGGCAACTGGCATAAGGATTGTTTGTCTGACTTCAGCTTGGGATCTCCTTAGCATGACATGCTTTTATTTTTAGGGCTGTGTATGGCATGACCGGTGTCGGTTTGGTTGATTTTATTAAAATATTTTTGTGGGAATTTTCTCATAATTTAAAGATAGTCTCTGGCTGAAATCTCACCCAGTCTGCGTGATCCTAGGGATTTCTCTCTTTTTGTCTCCAGTTCAGATGGCAGAGTGGCTGGAGGGGCAAAGGATAAGAAAGATGAGCTTTCATGCTGTCGTATGTATAACAGCATTCTTATTCTAAACGGATATAACTGTGTTTTAATTATAACCAAAAAACAAACAGAGGCACAGACACACACTTAGGGCTTTAATATAAATATAAACTAGTCTGAAACCTCCTTTTCCCTCTTTTATTCAGACATCTCACAGCAATGGAATCAACTGTCATTAAACCACACAACCACCTATGAGATGCAATCTCTAAGAGAGAGATACTCTCCCCTCATCATCCACTCCCCAACCCTGGCTGGTTTGTCTCATTCACCAATTGCATTTTGCCATAACTTAGACCCAGATCCTGCAAAAAATTTAGGGCGAAAGTAGCTTTGCACACTTTGGTCTCTTTGACATTCATGGGATGTTAAGAATTTGCAGTCAGGGCTCTGAATTGTAAACTTTTTGGGTCTATTTACTCAGCGTTTCTGCAGAGCTCAGCACAATGGGGCCCTTTCCCTCCACAGACTGAAATATCAATAATAATAAAATTATTTTATAAGTGGGGAAATTTGAGCTGGAAGAGGGTCAACTCAATGGGCCAAATTCATCCTGAACTGGCAAAGGGATAGAGGAGGCCAATCTGTGACTCCCCTATTTAGTGGCTTCAGAGGGCGGTGCAGACCTTGGCACAGGCTAGGGAAGTCCTCAGATCCAGCCAGAGAATCACCCCTAATCCATTGGGCCCCATAGGCTTTGCCAGCTCTGTAATTGGCAGAGAGAAACTCAGGAAGCGCAATTTAGGCCATTTGGCTAAATTTGGACATTAATGTTGTGACCTTTGGTAAGTCATGAATTAATCTGAAACATCCTGATGCCTGGGCCCCTGCTACATCTGCTCAATTTCTCTACTTTCCACATTTTATTAAATAGATATGTCATCTAATTGGCCAGAGCCCATCTCCTCACAGTCCCAGAGGCATATTCCAATTTCCCATCCTAGGGCCTGTCTTAGTACCTTTGAACATCCTCAGAGTCTCCCTAAGAGCAATATATTTCTGGGAGAAATTGCTGAGCTTCTTTTCCAGTTCAGGAGAAATCTCCACTGACTTCTGGAGCTTCCCCTTCTCACACCTGGACAGAAAAAAATTCACATTCTTATATTTCATTTAGTGATACGTTATAATTTCTTGTTAGTGACAGTTTGCTGCTCTAATGGGCATGGAGTTAGAATTCCTCTGCTTCTCCATCCTTGGAACAGGTTCAACACAGGCCATGACAGTCCAACCTTCCCCCTAAAGGTCCCATTAACATTCTTCAACTCTGGCCTGGAGAGACCAGCTCTGGGGATAAAAGGGGAATTGAGTCTCCATGGCCAATTCACTCCTTGACCTCTTCGCTTCTGAGGGATAGGAGATTCCAGTGCTAAGTGTTGTAGAAATCTGTCCATTAGGAACTAGACTGATACACCAACTCCCCCCACCCAGCTCATTCCACACAGGTCTCCAAACAGTCCTCAGGTGGGATCTCTCTTTATCTCGGCTGACCTGGGTTAAATTGTAACCAGCATAGGCGCCGACTTCCCCTCTGCCTGGTGGGTGCTGGACATCCCCCCCACCCTGGCCACACCCCTGCACCGCCTCATCCCACTCCTGCCCCGCCCTCACCCCACCCCCATTCCACCCCCTTCCCCAAAGTCCCTGCCCCTGCCTCACCTCTTCTCCACCTCCTCCCCTGAGTGCGCCGTGTCCCTGCTCCTCCCCTTCCCTCCCGGAGCATCCTAAGTGCTGCCAAACAGCTGTTTGGCGGCGGGCAAACAGCAGGGAAGCGCTGGGAGGGAGGGGGAGGAGTGTGGACGCAACGCACTTGGGGGGGGCAGGAGGAGCTTGGCTGCCAGTGGGTGCGGAGCACCCGCAAATTTTTCCCCGTGGGTGCCTATGGTAACCAGTACCTCAGCACCCCTATTCCATCCCCAGAATCCTGAGGCAGCAAGTCCCCCAGGGATGTAGCATCCAATTCAATAGATAATCCCAGACTCTTCTATAAAAAGGTGACTCTCAGGATTAAGTTAATCAGAGATTGGTATTCAAAATGTGACCCTGCCCCACCCATTTTGCTGTGTGACCCTGGGGAGATGTGGTGTTAACATGGTTTCCAAACTTTTTTCCAGCATAAGAAGTGTGTGTGGGAGTGAGAAAGAGCCACGTACCTGCTCAAGGTGCTTCCAATGTCCTAGGAGAGAGAGAGAGAATATCTCAGTCCCACCTGAGTCACACTCTTGGGATCCCAGGGAAGGGATTTGCAAATATAGGGTAAAAAGGACCAGGGTCATGGATACACTGAGCTAATGAGGCTTTTCCATCTCTAATATAAAAGTGTCTCTATTTCTTGAAAGAACAATTGTAATTCACATTTGTGCAATGCACACACTGAGTTATGCTGTCATCTCTGACTGCTGGACCCCACCCCAGTGCCCAGGATTCAGGAGATGTCCTGTCCCTGTGGTGGGATCTGGGATGTTTCTCTGACTCGGTCTCACCTGCAGGAATTCACTCGCTGACTCCTGACACTTCCCCTCCATCTCACTGATCAGCTCACTGAGATGGGAAATCTTCTCAAAAAGTTTAGTGAAATATTCATTCTGTATGTTCACAATCTCCTTGTCCAACTGTTCCAGCTGGGTCAGCAGGAGTTGCTCTTGTTCCTCCAGGAACTGCTGCAGTTGCTGAAATTGATATACAATCTTCTGCCTCTCGGCTTGTGTCTGTTTCTGTAAAGCAATAGGGAAAGGGCTGTTCAGGGACATGGAAGGAGCCTGGGGTCCTTTCATGGAGTGCTGAGTGTGCAGGAGGGAGAATTTCTTTTCAAATTCTAAGACATCAAACACTTGACTATACCCTGTGGGAGACTATGCCCTATATCCCACTAGATCCGGGTGAAATTTTTTTGCACTAAACTTTTTTTCAGGGAAATTGTAGTTTTGTTGCCTCTGAAACATTTCATGAGTTCCTGTAAATTTCCTGATTGGTAAAAAATAAAGAAAATCTTGACATTTATTTCAACTATTTCTTAAGAAAATAGTTTGATTTTTTTTTATTTGAAATAAATGTGTTTGAAAATTTCCTTGTTTTTAATATAATTATATCATTTTAAAAAATGGTCCAGATCGAAAAACAAAACATTTTGAGTTGATCAAAATGAAACATGTCATTTGTCCAAGAAAAAATAAAAAAAAATTTATACTCTCAAAAAAATTTTAAAGTTCATTTTTGGTTCTACCCAATTCCCGCCCCCCCCCTTTAAAAAAAAAATCCAGACAATGAAAAGTTCTGTTAGGTTCCCAGATCTCCACAGAATTACATTGACAGAGAAGAAAAGAAAGAAACAATTCAATAAAAACGTACAGACTCAGGCACTGAGCTCTGCACTGGATACATTCAGTTCACTTTGGGAAGATTTTCATCAAAGCCACAAAAGCTGGAAATTAATTCATTAATTGAAATGAAATGATAGACTCTGAAGAGGAAGATGTTACCCTTCTCTAGGGAGAGGGTTTTTCAGGCCCCCCATAGGGATGTGTGTGTGTACACCTACATGTGCATGTACACATCCACACACCCACACAGAGTGTCCCAGGATCAGTGATCAACTGACAAAAGCTCCCTTTCCCCAAGGCCACCAAGGACTCTACCTACAAACACACCTCACGCCCCATGTCAAAGTGTAATGTCCCCCCAGTACTGGAGGCTGCTGGGCAATGAAAGCAGCACAGGCTGGTGGCTCAGAGGCAGCCTCATGGGATTCAGAATTTTTTAAAAGGGGAGCCCAAAACAGCTGCTCTGGGAGAAGTCTCGAGAACGCCAAGTATTGCAGGACCATTGAGGTGGGGTGAGCTCAAGCCTGGAGAGTTTTTGGGCAGTGGTGCTGAAACGCTTTGTATAGGGGGGTGCTGAAGGCGGAAGCCATGTATTTGTGTTGTTACTACTACTTCAAGCCAAGGGGCAGCACCCCAAGCACCCCTAGTTCCAGCACCTATGTTTACGGGGGGAAATAAAAGGGGAGGAAAACAGCAGGGGTGGGGGGAGGCGGCCACTCCCCCTGGAGTGTTGCTGTGAGCAGGCCAAACAGGCAGTGGCAGAAATAGCTGGTGGAGTCTGGAGGGAGGCTGCCCAGTGCTGGGAGAGAGAGAGGCCAGTTGTGAGCAAGGCAGCAACTGGCACCAGCAAAGAAGGGACGCAGTAAGTGGGGAGCCAGTGGATAGGGACCACAGTGGCTGAGATGCATCATCGCAGGGGTGCCAGGAACAGAGCTGAAGTCCAGTTCGGGAGGGACAGGAAAGACAAGGATAATAGGAACAGTAGGGGAGCCACAAAAGGGACAGTAAGAGGAAAGACAGTGGCAGAAGGGGAAAAGAGGGAAAGTAAAAGGAAGAACAGTACAGTTAAAAAAGAGGAAAAATAGCTAGAGTCTCTAAGGCTATGTTTACACTGGCAATTGAACGACAAAATTTGTGTCTTTCAGAGGTGCTAAACCCTCTCCCCCCCGAAAGACAAAAGTTTTGTTGCAGCAAGTGCCAGTGTGAACAGCACGTTGTCGGCAGGAGCGCTCTCCTGTCGAAAACGTGAACGGCACTTATTGAGGGTGGGAGTATTTTGTCGGCAAAAGAGCCAACAAACAGCGGCTACACTGCCCGACTTTTAGTGACACAGCTGTGTTGACGGGGCCATGTCGCTAAAAGCTATGTAGTGTAGACAAAGCCTTTGCAATATAAGAAATTATTCAAAAAGCATTGTTAGAAAAACGGTGAGAAAAGTAAAGTAAGAAGGAAATATGAAGGAAATATGCTGTAATAAAAGATAAAGTGTAATTAAAGAGAAACAGACTTAAGAAATAAGGAGGAAGTGAGCTGTAGTGAAAATAAGAAAATAGCTAGGACTGTAACACAAGAAATCCTTACTGTGGCCTAAGGTGTACAAGGCGAATGACAGGACTAGGGAAATGAGCACAAAGGGACTGTAAACCAGAGAGGAGCAGAGGGATAATTGTTCAATCAAGAAACCAACACACTGCACCAAGGAATACCTGTTTTTATTTAGGCTGGAACACAAAACAGTAAACAAAGAACTTTTCCTCCAAACTCTGGGCTTAGAGAGGCTGAAAACTGAGAAACTGAAAAGTGAACATGTATCTGTGGGGTTTATGTTCTAGTGCATTGGATTTTCTAATTCAAAATTCTGTTAGTTCATAAATGTAAATTGTTCCCTATAAAGTGAGTTTAATTAAACTAATAGTAGTTAATACACAGTAGATAAGAATAATGGTTTAAGGTGTAAACCTAAGTAGTAGTTCCTGCTAAAACAACTCATTTTGATTTACTTGTGATTATTCCCCACTTCACTGAATTCTGCTTTACCCAGAACTGATTGAGATAAAGCGTAATTTGGCTGCTGGATTGCCCCTGCCTCTCCATATTGCTCTGATTCAGAATGCCCTCCATCTGGCTCCTTACAAATGCAGGTGAAAAATGATGAACACCTACCAGATACTCCTGGCTCCTCTTCTCTCCAGTCACTTTAAATCCCAGGAATTTTTCTCTCTCTTCCCTCAGAGTCTGCAAATGGGCCTGGATCTTTTCCTGAACAAATGGAAATGTTTTGGGTGGTTTGATTTTTATTTTGATAGATCAGAGTGGGGGGGAACCTTTTCAACCCTTAACAAACAAAAAAAAAAAAAAAAACTGACTCTACTGAGGACTGGACAACCGAGCAGGTTTATGATATCAGCGAGACCAAGGACTTTGAGTCATATTAATATTAATGGAGACTGGGTTTGTATCTGACTTTGTGTCTCCCCTGATTTACACCAACGTGAAACTGGGGTCACACCCTTGCATTGTTCTTTCACAGTGTGAAACAACCTGTTGTTCAGAAGGTTTAACTAATAAAATGATACAAACTCAGAAGCCTGCAGGGTGATAAGTGTGGGCTGGGATTCTCAGTGGAGCCCAACTCCCATTGAATTTCAGCCCTGAAGCCCGGGGATGGGACTGGCTGGACAGAACTGGTCGTAGCACTAGGGCAAACCCCATTAAACATTCTGGGTTTTGTTGAGAACAGTTGGGGTTGTCCCGAACGCTGTCCTGAGCCCTTCCTGTGGCAATGCCGCCTGGGCAGCTATTCCATAGCTCCCAGCAAAGCTCCCAGCAGCAGCTGCGACTGGGGATGTCAAAATGTCGCACTCTGGGAGAGCAGCGTGAGGACTAATGGAGCCACTGTGGCTGGTCCCTCAGACTGACACGGGACAGCCCCACCCAGGGGTTAGCTTTGCTGCAATCAAGTTCAATCCCAAAGAGATCTGACATGGACCTGCGCTGCCTGGAGCCCTCTTTTGCATAAGCTCAAGATGCTCAGAGGCCACCCCGTGGTCAGCCCAGCGAGCTCCTCTAGTGCAGACCAGCATCTTGGTTTAACCCCTCATGGAGCAACATGGGAATTCAGAATCCCAGTGGGAAACTTCATCTCCCTGCTGGGCCTGGGACCTTTATCAAGGTGTTGTTCCCTCCTAATGGCCACACTTCATCACTGCTGTGGAGGCAGCGTAACCTAGTGATTAGGATACTGGACTGGGCATTGGGAGACCTGGGGTCTATTCCCAGCTCTGCCACTGAGCTGCTCGGTGACCTTGGACAAGTCCCAGCCCCTTGCTGTGCCTCAGTTTTCCCTCCCACCCTCTGTCTGTCTTGTCTACTTAGACTGTAAACAGGTCAGGGATTGTCCCTCACTGGGTTTTGTGCAGGGCCCAGCACAGTAGAGGTCGGATCTTGTCTGGGGTCTGTATGTAAGTAAATAATAATAAATACTATGATACAAATCAGCAATAACCACAGCTTGTAACTCCGCCTTCTCCAGTCTGAAGGCGACACTCTCACATAGACGGACCTGCAGCTCCTGTGATTTAAACCTCACTGATCATTTAACAGCTTCAGTTCTGTAGAAAATTCCCTTATTTCACCAGTGGGAGCCAGTTTTGAAAAGGATTCGGGATTTCAGATAAAAGATTGCCACATCAAACATCTATATGTACAGTCTTCATCTCTTGCCTGGCTTGCCACACTGCCATATTGTTTACTTTTTACAGCATCTCCCATACAATGAAGGCTTTACAAAGTAGAATGATGCAGTTACACCTGTGACTGGCAACATGTGATTAAATTAACTGGTAATTAAAACCCAAAGCTATAACTCATTAAACTTGACAGCAATTCCTTACCTTGTACTCCTCTGCAGCCTCCTCTATGGGAATGACTGTGTGAGCTCTGTGAGCCCGGGATCTGTCACACGCTAGGCAGATGGGGGTTTGATCCTCCTCGCAGAACAGCTTGAGAGGCTCCTGGTGTTCCCCACACACCCTCTCCCCTCCTGCGTACTTTATTACCTGTAAACTCAGTTGTTTGGTTATTTCTATGACAGTTGCCAGCTGCCTCTTCGGCCTGGGGTTTCTCTGCTGCACACTTTGTCTACACTGAGGGTAGGTGATGGCTATACCTGATTTCTCCCAGCAGTGGGTGATTCAGGCTTGGCAGAAATTGTGCTGCCGCTGCAGAGTGACAGGTTCTCTGAAATACTCCAGACAGACGGGACAAGAAGCTTCATGCTGGAGTCTGTCCACAGGGTTCTTTCTGGCCATGGCTCCCTCTGTGGAGAGCTGGACCCAGCCCTGTGGGACAGGAGTCACCACTGCGGCTGAGTGTAGGGTGGGCTCGGCTCTGCAATTCCTCTCCCCCCGGGGTCTCACCTGTGCACCAAGCCCACCACTCATCTTTCACCTTCCCATGACCCTCTGGCGGGTCACAACCCACCATTTGGGAACCAGTGCCAAGGGGGTATCACCACCCTCAGCCCGATTCTGAACTCCCTGCCAAGCCCCCAGCAGGGAGGGGAGACTGGGCCGTGGACTCCCGCTCCTGCCTGCTGCCATTCAAGCACCTAAAACATTCCATATAGAAAAGTATGGGCACTTAAAGTCTGCACCAAGGAAACGGACAGCTTTGAAACCTGGAATGGTGGCCACCCATGATGAACGGACTATCAAGATTGCTAATATACTCAGCCATCTTTACGAGTTCCCCACTCCATATGTTTTATGAAAATATGCTGATGAATATAAATATGACATAAGTGGAATATGCTTTATGCTAAATATGCCATGTAACATATCTTTGCAAAGGTTAAGATCTACTGAATATATTCATCCTATTTGTTTGCATGTATCATTTCTATGTTTCAATTTAGGGAAAGAAGATATAAACTTGTATTTCTCTGTGTGTGCTGATGAGTGGCCCATCAGCAAACATTTAACTAACAATGGACGTTGAGAGACGCCAATCCGTACCTGAGCCTTCCTGGGAACGTTCAAACTAACATGTAAAACAATGGCGATGGCCTGCAAAATGCTGAGTCATTCATGGACATGTGACTTGCCCATGTGATTACAAACTCCATATTGTTGCTGTTATTTTGCAAAGGAACAAAGGGGTTTCCACCCACAAGAGAGAATATAAAAGGCCCTGGAAGCCCCTCTATTTTGTCTTCAGCTGGCTCAAGATTGTTGGACCCAGGCCATAAATTACAGCTTTGGTCTGAAAAGGATTGGGCCCAGGTTAGGAAAGAATCCAGTCTGTGAAGTATGCTTATTGGAACATCTTTGAGGGTGAGATATTTCCTGTAATCAGTTTCTTAATGTATTAGGCTTAGACTTGTGAATTTGTTTTATTTTACTTTTGTGACCCTCCTTGCTCTGTCTGTTATTACTTGAAACCACTTAAATCCTACTTTTTATACTTAATAAAATCACTTTTGTTTATTAATAAACCCAGAGTAAGTGATTAATACCTGGGGGAGCAAACAGCTGTGCATATCCCTCTCTATCAGTGTTATAGAGGGCGGACAATTTATGAATTTACCCTGTATAAGCTTCATACAGAGTAAAACAGATTTATTTGGGGTTTAGGCTCCCAGAAAGACTGAATATTGGGTGCTGGGAAAGTCCCTGTAAACTGAGAAGCCTCTGGGCTGAGTGAATCTCTGTCTCAGTAAACTGCAGAGGGGCATGGCCCAATCTCTTGGTCTGTGTTGGAGCTGACTGGAGTGTCTTAACTCAGCAAGACAGGAGTGGAGGGGCACCTTTTCTGGCACGGGGGTTGTTCTCAGTGGTATTCCCAACACATCAAGTAACAGTCTCTAGGGGGTCTCTGTGACCGAACCCATCACAGGTGAGTCATGTGATCCAATCAGGCCTGGGGTAGCCAAAACAGAGGCCTATGGAGGGATAGAGGGAGGAAGTCTGTGTAAAAGGCAGAGGAGGCCTTGGATCTTCTTCAGGGTGATAAGACCAAACTCCAGACAAGAAGTCCTAGGAGTCACTGCTGGGAGAGCAGGGGTGTTATTGGCCACAAAAAACCACAACCCTTTTGGATTATTTCTGGGAACCTCAGAGGGGAAACTGAGGCAGGGCCTCTGCAGAGCCACCCTGGGCCATGAGGGGGCACTCTGGAGGTGGTAACCCTGCTACAGTGCCCCATTGCTGTGCTGCCCCCTCCCACCCAGTCCCTACTTCCTGCAATCCCACCCCTGATTTTATCAGGCAGACTTGCTAGGGTCTGCAGGACTTCAGTGCCCCCCTAAGTGTCATGAGGGTGGGGCTCCCTTCCTGTCTGCGTGAGGAGCTCTGCAGGAAAAGCATGAAGGGGATGTGTGCCCAGAGGACAGCCCCAGCAGCATCCTACTGCTCCCTCGGCCCCAAGAGGGGAGAAGCAATGAAAGGGAGTTTGTGGCTCTGGGATGTGGTGGAAGGGGGGAGGGGCAGAGCAGGTGAGTTTCCCAGGGCTCTAGCTATAAAAATGATGGTTAGTCAGTAAATTCCTACCTTGAATTCTTCAGCAGCAACCTCCTCTGCAGAAATCACAGAGTGATCTCTGTGCTCCTTGGATTTGTCACACACGACACAGATGAGGATTTTATCCTTTTTGCAGAATAGTTTCAGAGGCTCCTTGTGTTTCTCACACAATGTCTCTGCTTCTGGTTCCTTCACTGACTGCAACCTCAATTCTCTGACTGCTTCTGCAACATTCCTGAGCTTCTTGTTATGTTTGAGATTCCTCTGAGGAAAGACACCTCTGCACTGAGGGCAGGAGACATCTGTATCCAAGCTCTCCCAGCACTGGGTGATGCAAGCTCTGCAGAAATTGTGATCACAGTCTAGAGATACTGGATCTTGAAAATACTCCAGACAGATGGGACAGGTCAGTTCATCCTGGAGAGTCTTTGCTGGATTTGCAGCAGCCATGGCTTCTAGTGCAGGAAAGAGACAAGAGAGGAGTTTAGTTTCACTTCCTGTGTTCTCAGAAATGGGCTGATTGAACTTGGCTTAGTCATTAGGCATTTCCTTTCTAGGTACAGTCTCATATTCTTTGGTTTTTGTGGACTGCAGAATAGCTTTGAACTAAGTGTGATGAGCCCAAACTGAGACTAACCCCTCCCTTTGTTAACAAAGAAATCCATGGTGTAGATACCCCATTGCCCTGCGACTTGCCTTGTGCTTTACTCACTCATGTATAAAAATTAGAGCTGGTCAAAAAAAAAATTCTAATGGAACAATTTTTCTGTTGGAAAATGCCATTTTGATTAAATCAAAACTTTGCATGGGAATGTGCCAACTTTGATCTCTTTTAATGAAGCATTTCAATAAAGTTAAATTGTTCCCTTTTCGTTTTTCAGTTTGAAGCAACTTTGTTTCAAAAAATGTTTATTTTATATTGCATTATCAATTATAATACAAAATGAAATAGTCAAAATCAGAATATAACATTACAATTTATTGAAAAGAAATATTTAAATTGATCCCAAATTATTAATCTTTAATTGATTTTGCAGGAAGTTTTTTTTTTTTTCCCCCTCTCTCTTTTCTTTTGGATTCAAAACAAAAAATAAAAAGGGAATTTCCCCCAAATGGAATTTCTGTTTCCTGCAAAGTGCTAATGAAAAGCACCAACTCCTTCTACATGTTACCAGACATATTCAGCACACTAACCACATAGACAGCAACATCAAAAGACCTGTGACTGAACTTCCTCACCCATATCACTCACTCCTTTGCACTTCCTTCAGTGAGACAGCTATGGGACCCTTTCCAGTAACTACAGTGCTCACTATACATTCCTTCAAGAACCTGTACCCACTCCTTCCCTTCCCTCCCGAAAGTTTCAACTTTTCAATGAAAAACTGAATGTTGAACTATTTTGTCCAGACCCCAAAGTATTTCAATTTGGAAATGTCACTGTGGTACTGCATGGGAGTTGCAATTTAAGTTCCTCATGCATCCATCCGGCATAGAGTGGGCTCCCTGATGGGACTCTCGCACGATGCACCACGGCCTCTCCTTTGGGTGAGTCATTGAATCATGGGAGTCCAATAACCATGATGCATCAGCAGTACCAGGTTTACACTGGCTCCTGTGGCACCGGGGCACCAGGCCCACACTTGGAAGGGGCCCACAAAGGGTTAATCCAGCCTGGGCCACAGCCCAGCAACGCGAAGAGTCAGCAACTTCCCAGCGCCAGCTGAAACACTCAGCAGCCTGGGGAGCGCAGTGCGCAGGTGCAGCAGGGACTGGGTGTTGCAGGGTATGCTGGAAGTTGTAGTTTGCACGCCGCTGTGTTTCGCAGGGGCCCTAGGACCTGCGCTGACAGCTGCACTACTAGTCCCAGAATGCCCCGTGCCAGGCTACCAGCCACCCCAGCTGAAGTGGGCGGAGCGGACCGAAAAGAAACCCCAAGCGAGGAAATGGTCTGGTGCAGGGCGAGGTTCCCTGGAGCTGGGGTCAGCCCCCCAGCGACCGTGATGCCCGGGGGCTCCTGGGCACTGTCTCGACCCTGCAGGGTGGGGGTGGTTGTCTGTGGTGCCTGGGAGCAGGGGGGCGGTGACAGCGGGTCTGGTCAGTGCTGGCTGCCGCGCCCCCTGCCAGTGGGAATGCCCAGAAACTGCCTCCCTGCACTCCGGGGAGGGGAGGGGGCGCAGCGCAGTTTTGGGGGAAAGGGGCAGTTGTGGGGCACGTCGGGGTGCAATGGGGGAGCTGGTGGTGACTCCGTGTGGGGGGTGTAGGAGAAGCAGGGTGTTAAGGTGGGGGTTGGTATGGCAGGGGGCAGAGGGAGGGAGGGAGGGGAGAGTCTGGGTTGAAGGTGTGGGTTGGCTCAGTGTGTGTGTGTGTGTGTGTGTGTGTGTGTGTGTGTAGAAGGGGGGTAGTAGAAGAGAGGGAGGTGACAGCCCTTGGGTGAAAGTATGTAGGGAGTGGGCAGGAGCAGGGAGATTGAGGAGAGCCTTTGTTAGGGGGTTAGTTGTGTGGGATGGGGACAGTAGGAGGGATGGGAGAAGAGCCCAGATGTGAAGATTGGGGTAGGAGCTTGAGGCTGGATTGTGGTAACCTTTGTGGTAAAGTGTGTGTTTTCTCTCAGTGGCCCTTTCTCCCTGCAAAAGATGGGCACCAGCAATTTTCCTCCTCACACTCCGCCCCAAAGTTTTGTAAACATTATTGTTCCAAAGTAGAAAATGCAGCTTTCAAAAACTGTATTTACGAAACATAACTTTGGGTGGTGGTGGTGGTGGTGCGATAGATGAAGGTGTGACACCACTGACTGCTTCATCCAGGCTTAATATGGCTCATAAGTGTGCTAATTAAGCTCTTGTGTTCAGGGCCCCAAGTAGGCCCTGAGTGTTTAAAGAAAAAAGACAAAACTAACAACCCCCCTCCCACACAAACCAAATTCAATGGTGTTCTGGGTACATTGATGTTAGCCCAGTTTGTTCTCTATGGGCTGAGTGGAGGTCTCAGTTTGGCTTCAAATATCTTATTTTGTTTTTGAATAAATGTTTTCATTCCCATCCTGGCAATACCACATTTACTATGGCATCAATGGTGCTGTCACGCTGGGCCCACACTTGGAAGGGGCCCATCACAACCACATGGGGGCCCACAAATATGTTTGGTGCCAGGCCCACAAAAAGTTAATCTGGCCCCAGCATCATGGGAGATGAAGTCCATCTGGGGAACCTAGCCCGTACAATAAAAAGGGGACATCAAGCAACCACACTACATCTCCCATGGGACATAGTAGTGGCATGCCCACATTGATTTTTCTGGTTTCTTGGTGAAATAGTTCAGTTTTGGAGCTTTTTGATATTTTTTATCACAAAAAAAAAAAAAAAAAAAAAAAAAGTTAATGGATGGCAGACATTTTTGTGAAAACTTTTTTTTAATCAAAACCGCAGTTTTTCATCAAAACCAACAACATTTTCAAGCAGCTTTAATCATAGGAACATCCCATGAGCTCTTCCATAGATTAGCTAGTCCTGCCAAGCACTTTCATCTCCTTTCATAATTCACAATGGGCTATCATGTTCTAAGTGATGATCCACTGATGGTTTGTCACTCTTCTCTGTTCTATGTGGCAAACTGAAATTTGCAAAGCCTCCAGTCTGAAGACATCTGGACATAAGGTGACCAGATAGAAAGTGTGAAAAATCGGGACAGAGGTGAGGGGTAATTGGCGCCTATATAAGACAAATCCCTGAATATTGGGACTGTCCTTATAAAATCGGGACATCTGGTCACCCTATTTGGACACCTAAGTCAATTGGAATATACTTGCTTTCTCACTTCTTTCTTCACACATATAAAGTAAACATAAGCAAATCAGAAACATAGCTACAATCCTCACTCCACATTATCCATTTTTTGGTCTGTGGTTAAATACTTAGGGTGGTATTTTCAAAACTACAAACAGAGTTTTGTGCACAGGTCTTGCTCAAAGTCAATGGGACTTGTGCTCCTTACTCTGTTGGGTCTGGACTGCAAAACCATAGAAAGCCCGGGCACTTGACACTGGCCACTGTCGGGATACTGGGCTAGATGGACTTTGGTCTGACCCAGTACGGCCATTCTTATGTTAAAGCAAGGAGCGATCAAGACGGAGAAGCCAATCTCATTGCTTCAGGAATTTTGCAGTTTTTTGGTCACAGTCCTCTATAGTTCAGGATGACTCTGATCATCCAGGCTCAGATTGTGTCACTGAGACAAGAGGGAGTCCAGTGAGAATGAAAAATACAGGCTTCTCTAGCTGCAGTTAACCCAGTCTCTATGACCCTGGAGGACTCCCATCTATCCAGCACCATGGCTCATCACCTATATAGCCCCTGGAAGCTCCTCTGCATCCTTCTCAGCAGCATCAGGGGAGAGGGATGAAGAAGACCTGCAGCAGCAGGAAGAGCAGAGGGGCCCTGTGGGGCAGGGGTAGGGGCAGCTCTAGGGGGAGCTTGCAGGGTCCATAGCCATCTCAAAATTTGCCTTAGCCCCTCCCCCGTAGCCATCCCTCCCAACTGCTGGTAGCACTGCCTTCAGATCTGGGCACCCGGCCAACAGCCACTGCTCTCTGGCTGCCCCGTTCTGAAGGCAGAGCAGAGAGAGCTGCGGCTGCTGGCCAGGCTCCTCCCAGCAGAAACACTCACTTCTCCTTCCCCAGATTCACTGGCTCTCACTTCCCCCTTCTGCACACTGTTGCCCACAAACAGCAGCAGCTAGGGGAAGTAGACTGGCACATGGCTGGGACAGTGTCCCACACAAACTCCCCCCTACACACACACCTGATCTGCAGAGAGGAGGCTTTAGACACCTGCCTAGACTGGAGGAAATTGTCTCCTTCTTCCATTCAGTCCCTTTGCGCTCAGGGATCGCCTGACAGATTTGTAGCCCTCCCTGCTGCACTCCAGACATAGGTGCCAACGCAGAGGGTGCTCCAGACCCAGAGCACCCACAGGAAAAAATAGTGGGTGCTCAGCACCCACCAGCCACAGCTGTTTGGCTGGCCCCTGCCGATCAGCTGTTCAGTGGGGCTGCCTATGAGCTGTCTGGCAGCTGGGGGAGGGGCTTAGGGTAGGGTGGAGAGCAGTGAGTGGTGGGCAGGCAGGGACCTGGGGGGCGGGGGGAAGGAGCAAGGGTGGGACCTTGGGGAAGTGGTGGAGGTGGCATCCCCAGGGAAAAATAAAAGTCAGTGCCTATGGCCCCAGAGATTTGCAGTCAGCTCCCCTGCTGATGCTAGCCTGGGCCAAGCATTACACCGGCTCCTCAGCAGCAGGTACTACAGAGGCTGCAAGCCCCATGTTTACACTTAAGAACATAAAAACGGCCGTACTGGGTCAGACCAAAGGTCCATCTAGCCCAGTATCCTGTCTTCCAACAGTGGCCAATGCCAGGTGCCCCAGAGGGAGTGAACCTAACAGGTAATGATCAAGTGATCTCTCTCCTGCCATCCACCACCCCCCTCTGACAAACAGAGGCTAGGGACACCATTCCTTACCCATCCTGGCTAATAGCCATTAATGGACTTCATCCCCATGAACTTAAGTCTCCCTTTCGCTGGGAAGCTGATCCACGGCTGGCTGGGCACTGGGGGATTCCGCCCGATACTAGAGGTGGCCATGCCCAAGTGGGTCTCCGCTGAGCTGGGGAGGGATGGGACAGGAGCCTGTCTGTGCTGAGGCCTTTGACTCAGGAATGGGAGCTGCGAGTGTTCAGGCTCATGAGTGCTTGGCTTAAAGAGACGGTGTGCTGACATACTCAGGCACACACAGTCTCCGACCCCACCCTCTGGCAGGAGTCACAGGTCCTGCAATACTGTCGGACAGCATCAAAGACCCCAGGCCAGTAAAAGTTCTGCAGCAGCCTCTGCCTGGTGTGCCGGATGCCCCGAAAGGGGGATATCGTGGGCCAAGTACAACAGTTTCTGGCGGTACCTCTGGGGAACCACCAGTTGCCTCCCGACTTTCCAAGATTCAGTTTGCCCTGAACCAGCCCATTCCCGGTACAGGAATCCCTTCTCCCACCGGAATCGCTCCCGGCGGTCCTCCCCCTGGGACCCTGCACCGCCGTGGCCAGCCAGGGCCCTCAGTTTCTCCAAGGAGGGATCGTCCTGCAGCTCCGTCTGGAATTCAGTTGCTGGGTTTGAGGATACAGCCCTGGCTGGTGGCGCCTCAGTTTCCCCCCCTTGGGACGGAGGCTCCGGCCCAGCCCTGTCGAGCCCTACCTCCGGCACTTCAGCCCCCACCCTCGGGAGGTCCCGCGTCCCTTGCTGGCTCTGGCTCCGGGTAAGGACCAGGGCGCTCTGAGTGCCATCCATCCAGTTCTCCAAGTCATTACCCATTAGCACCTTGGTAGGCAGGTGATCGTGCACCCCGACCTCTTTGGGTCCCTCCTTAGCCCCCCATTTCAGGTGTATCCTTGCTACAGGCACCTTGACGGGGGGCCCGAACACTCCCCTCAGGGTCATGTAGGCATCGGGCACTAGTTGGTCTGGGTCCACCACCTCGGACCGCGCCAGCGTCACCTCTGCACCCGTGTCCCAGAACCCCTGGACGCTCCTTCCCCCCACCTCAATGGGGATGATGTGGTGATTGTTCCCCGGGGCCTATCCTACGCTCACCCGGCGGATAGCTCAGTGGTTTGAGCATTGGCCTGCTAAACCCAGGGTTGTAAGTTCAATCCTTGAGGGGGCCACTTAGGGATCTGGGGCAAAATCAGTACTTGGTCCTGATAGTGAAGGCAGGGGGCTGGATTCAATGATCTTTCAAGGTCCTATCCAGTTCTAGGAGATAGGATATCTCCATTAATTAATTTAATAATTAATTAATTGAGTATGGGTGGTCCAGACCTGGGGCCCCCGCCTTCCCCTGCTGGCCTGGCAGTCCCCTCCCCCTGGCCCAGCCCTCTTGACTGTGGGCCCCTGGACTGGCAGTGCCCCCTCCCGGTGGGCTTCCACCCAGTTAACACCCTGCGGGTTCTGCTTGGCCGCCATTTCCTTCATCTTCAGGCACTGTGCCACCTTGTGTCCCTTTTGGCCACAGTAATTACATTTCAGGTCCCTCAAGTCCGACAACGAGGGTTGCCCCGCCCCGGCATTCCCGGGCACCCCTGAGTTGGGCTTCCTGGAGTCCCACCTTGGAGAGGGCTCGGGGTGACTCCCCCTCTGAGTCCCCGATGTGGGTCTCCCTCCTGCCCCCGATCTGCTGTCCGCAAACTCATCTGCCAGTACCCCTGCACTGCGCAGATCCTTGGGCTTCCGGTCCACTAGCCACATCTTAAGGTCCGGAGGGCAGATGTCATACAGCTGCTCCAACCCCACCAGGTTATACACGTCCTCTGCGGTAGTGGCCCCTGCGCCCTTCCCCCACTTGCGGAGATATTCCCCCAGCAGGTTGGTGACTTCCTTGTAAGTGACACCTGAGGTCTTGCGTACACCCCGGAATCGTTTCCTGTACGCCTTGGGGGTCAGTTCAAACTTCAGCAGCAAAGCCTGTTTGAACAGGTCGTAGTCCCCCGTCTCAACACCATCCATTTGGCTGAGCGCCTGTATGGCTTTGGGACCCAGCAGGGGGGTCAGACAGCAAAGCCTGTCTGCAGGGTCAATCTGGTTCAGTTCACAGGCCTTCTCAAAGGCGGTGAGGTAAGCATCAATACACCCCCCCCCCCTCGAACTGAGGCAGCAGTTTGGTGTCTAAACTCCCCCCAACACCGGCGTCTCGGGGCCCTTCCCCACTTACCCCCCGGCAGGCCCTCTTGGCCCGCCGCTCCTCCAACTCCAACTTGTGCTTCCGCTGTTCTACATGGTCCGCTCGTTCTCTCTCTCTGTCCACCAGCCTCTGATCCTCCAGCTCCAGCTCCTTTGCTTTCAGCTCCAGCCCCAGTCTCTTCAGCTCCTCTAGGGGGAAACCTGACTGGGGTCTCCCTGTATTGACTGGGGAGTCAGGTCTGACCCATTCCTGGTCGCTACACAGACTGCCCCCCCGGCTACTCCCCGGCTCTCCGGGCACCCTGGGAGCCCCCCCCGGGGTCTGGAGCCTGTGCCTCAGACTGGTCATTCTCTACAAGCTGAGCAATCAGCCGCTCCTTAGTGAGCCTTCCCGCGCTCAGCCCTCTCTCCCTGCACAGATGTGCCAGGTCGCTCTTACAGAGCTGGTTATAGGCCATTCCAGGCTGGTTCCATTCAATACCCTCGTTCTATCGCTGGCAGCCACTCACTGCAAAGCGCCAGCGCTTGCAGCCAAACGTCTACAGGGTGCATCCACGAACGATCCTCTGCTGCCACGTTGTCACGAACTCACAGATCGTGCCCACTCACGGCCCCGTGCGCAGGGCCGGCTCTAGGTTTTTTGCTGCCCCAAGCAAAAAAAATTTTGGCTGCCCCCCCAGCCCTGGTCTCTCTCTCTTCCCCCCCCCCAACTGCACCCTCCTGCCGCCCCAGCCCTGGGTCACTGGTAACTCGCTCCCAGGGCGGGTCATTCAGCAGGAATTTTGGATGTGCACAGAACACAGACAGGATTGGTTCCCATATGGTTACAGAACTGCAGTAAAGTGGAACAAATTTCAGCATGTGTGATTGAAGGATATCTGGTTGCATATTATAAGACTGTCCTACAAAAACGAGGAAAAGTGGAGGTGCCTTTATTATTCTTTTGTTCCATTCTTTGTTTCGATGGGGAATTTGCCAATGCAATATTACTGTCTTCCCTTTAAAAAACTAAAACTAAAACTAAAAACAAAACAAACAAACAAACAAAAAAAGCAATGGCTGTTGAAAATAGCAATTCTAGTCCTAATAACCACTGGGAAGCATTTCTTGCTCAATTTATTCTACTTTTTCTACAGCAAGTTACAGTGGATCAGTATATTTGATTTGGGAGAAATGAAGTAACAGCTGCCCAAATTGAGCTTGAGCACTCCTGAATTTTGAGGGTGTTCAAATCTGGAAGGCAGGTGCTAGATTCCCTTTCTGAATATTAGCTAAATCTGGAAAAGTCAATTTCTGCTTCCATGGCTCAGAAGTGTAAATCATCCTATGTGCCTCGTACTGTATCTAAAGCTGCCCAGGTCCTAGTAGAGCCTCCCCTCCCTTACTTTTCATTTTAAATTCTAGTGGGATCTCCCTTGCTAGGCTTCAGATGGAGAGGTGCACTGTCCATTTAGTCCACCCAATTCTTTCTTTGGGGGAGAGCCCAGGGCTGGGGCGGCAGGAGGTGCGTGTGCAGGTGCGGGGGGGGGGGGAGAGCCCAGGGCTGGGGCAGCAGGAGGTGCAGGTGGGGGCCAGAGCTGGGGTGGCAGGGGGTGCGGGGACAGCGGGGGGAGAAGAGCCCAGGGCTGGGGTGGCAGGAGATGCGGGTGGGGGGAGAGCCCAGGGCTGGGGCAGCAGGGGGGTGCAGGTGGGGGCCAGAGCTGGGGCGGCAGGGGGTGCGGGGACAGCAAGGGGAGAAGAGCCCAGGGCTGGGGTGGCAGGAGATGCGGGTGAGGGGAGAGCCCAGGGCTGGGGCAGCAGGGGGGTGCAGGTGGGGGCCAGAGCTGGGGCAGCAGGGGGTGTGGGCGGAGGAGAGTCCAGGGCTGGGGCAACACAGGGGTGTGGGGGGAGCCCAGGGCTGGGGTGGGAGGGCGGCAAAAAACCTAGAGCTGGCTCTGTCCCTACCATTCACAGCAAGCTGCAGCATGAGGTTTCAGTTCCACACTCCTTTCCCCGCCCTTTCCTGTTAATTGCAGCCAAGGGAATGCTGGGAAATGTAGTTCTTTCCCTGCTCCAGGGCTGACTCTATAGGCAGGGAGCTAACCAAGGAACTACAGCTCCCAGGGCCCCCTGTTGGTTCTCAGCTCCCAGGCTGGATTCTTGCGCCCCTGCAAATTTGCTGCCCCAAGCAACTGCTTGCTTTGCTGGTGCCTAGAGCCGGCCCTGCCCGTGCATTCCGTGGGGGGTGCCCCTTTCAGTGAGACAGCCCTTCTCGGGGGTCCACTCTCTCTCAGGGTCAGGCCCCTCCACCTCCTGGAGCCGCACCTCTCTGAGCCTCAGCACACCTGTTTCTCGCCATGGGCCCCCTCAGGGAGTCCACTCGTTCTGGACCCCCCGGGACCTCCACCCCCCCCCCCGAAGGGGTTGATGCAACCCTGTTCTCTAGACTGGAGTGACTCTCAGCCAGCATAAAACAGGAGGATTTATTGAGAGTTGAACACAGCACAGGAAACTCTCAGGGCCTCAGGCCTGGCCTCCCTCAGCCTGGCACATCCCAGTCTCTCTGCATCCAGGTGGGCTCTGCCTGCTCCCCCTCTCCAGCTCAGAGCCCCCCTGCTTGCCAGCTCGGCATCTGAGATCCCCGGCCCCAAGCCCCGCCTCTGTCCATTGTCTTCTCTCCAGGTAAACAGGGTCGTAAACTGGGGCCTCCTCTCCTCGCTTCTGTCCTCTGGCTGGAACCGGCTGGATAGGTCACTGGGTCCTCTCTCTGCAGCCCATTGTCTTCCCACTGGCCAGAACCGGCTGCAACTCCTGAGCTGGGTCTCCAGGTTACCAGGTCACCAGTCGCTGGGGTCTCCATCCTCCAGGCCATTGGCTGGGGTCCCAAGTTCCCTCTCCGGTCCTCTGCAACAACAAACTCCCTCTCCCCTCACCTCGTTAAACCAGTAACCCCCAGGGAAACTGAGTCCCACCACCTCTGCATGCAAACCATTGAAACCCCACAGAAAACAAGAAAACCCCCCACTTCGTCACACCAGCGCAGAGTAGAGCGGTAGAATGACTTCTCGTGTCTTGCTCACAACACACCTGTTAATGCATCCCAGAATCATGTTTGCTTTTTTTGCAACAGCATCACACTGTTGACTCATATTTAGCTTGTGGTCCACTATAATCCCTAGATCCCTTTCTGCCGTACTCCTTCCTAGACAGTCTCTTCCCATTCTGTATGTGTGAAACTGATTGTTTCTTCCTAAGTGGAGCACTTTGCATTTGTCTTTATTAAACTTCATCCTGTTTACCTCAGACCATTTCTCCAATTTATCCAGATCATTTTGAATTATGACCCTATCCTCCAAAGCAGTTGCAATCCCTTCCAGTTTGGTATCATCTGCAAACTTAATAAGCGTACTTTCTATGCCAATATCTAAGTCGTTGATGACGATATTGAACAGAGCCGGTCCCAAAACAGACCCCTGCGGAACCCCACTCGTTATACCTTTCCAGCAGGATTGGGAACCATTAATAACTACTCTCTGAGTACGGCTATCCAGCCAGTTATGCACCCACCTTATAGTAGCTCCATCTAAGTTGTATTTGCCCAGTTTATTGATAAGAATATCATGCGAGACCATATCAAATGCCTTACTAAAGTCTAGGTATACCACATCCACCACTTCTCCCTTATCCACAAGACTTGTTATCCTATCAAAGAAAGCTATCAGATTGGTTTGACACGATTTGTTCTTTACAAATCCATGCTGGCTATTCCCTATCACCTTACCACCTTCCAAGTGTTTGCAGATGATTTCCTTAATTACTTGCTCCATTATCTTCCCTGGCACAGAAGTTAAACTAACTGGTCTGTAGTTTCCTGGGTTGTTTTTGTTTCCTTTTTTATAGATGGACACTATATTTGCCCTTTTCCAGTCTTCTGGAATCTCCCCTGTCTCCCATGATTTTCCAAAGATAATAGCTAGAGGCTCAGATACCTCCTCTGTTAGCTCCTTGAATATTCTAGGGTGCATTTCATCAGGCCCTGATGACTTGCAGGCATCTAACTTTTCTAAGAGATTTTTAACTTGTTCTTTTTTTATTTTATCTTCTAAACCTACCCCCTTCCCATTAGCATTCACTATGTTAGGCATTCCTTCAGACTTCTCGGTGAAGACCGAAACAAAGAAGTCATTTCCAAGTTTCCTGTTACTGTTTCTCCCTCCTCACTGAGCAGTGGGCCTACCCTGTCCTTGGTCTTCCTCTTGCTTCTAATGTATTGATAAAAAGTCTTCTTGTTTCCCTTTATTCCTGTAGCTAGTTTGAGCTCATTTTGTGCCTTTGCCTTTCTAATCTTGTCCCTGCATTCCTGTGTTGTTTGCCTATATTCATCCTTTGTAATTTGTCCTAGTTTCCATTTTTTATATGACTCCTTTTTATTTTTTAGATCATGCAAGATCTTGTGGTTAAGCCAAGGTGGTCTTTTGCCACATTTTCTATCTTTCCTACCCAGCGGAATAGCTTGCTTTTGGGCCCTTAATAATGTCCCTTTGAAAAACTGCCAACTCTCCTCAGTTGTTTTTTCCCTCAGTCTTGATTCCCATGGGACCTACCTATCAGCTGTCTGAGCTTACCAAAATCCGCCTTCCTGAAATCCATTGTCTCTATTTTGCTGTACTCCCTTCTACCCTTCCTTAGAATTGTGAACTCTATGATTTCATGATCACTTTCACCCAAGCTGCCGTCTACTTTCAAATTCTCAACGAGTTCCTCCCTATTTGTTAAAATCAAGTCTAGAACAGCTTCCCCCCTAGTAGCTTTTTCAACCTTCTGAAATAAAAAGTTGTCTGCAATGCAATCCAAGAACTTATTGGATAGTCTGTGCCCCGCTGTGTTATTTTCCCAACATATATCTGGATAGTTGAAGTCCCCCATCACCACCAAATCTTGGGCTTTGGATGATTTTGTTAGTTGTTTAAAAAATGCCTCATCCACCTCTTCCACCTGGTTAGGTGGCCTGTAGTAGACTCCTAGCATGACATCACCCTTGTTTTTTACCCCTTTTAGCCTAACCCAGAGACTCTCAACACTTCCGTCTCCTATGTCCAACCATCTCCACCTCAGTACAAGTGTGTACATTTTTAATATATAAGGCAACACCTCCTCCCTTTCCCCCCCTGTCTATCCTTCCTGAGCAAGCTGTACCCATCCATACCAACATTCCAATCATGTGTATTATCCCACCAAGTTTCGGTGATGCCAACAATGTCATAGTTGTATTTATTTATTAGCACTTCCAGTTCTTCCTGCTTATTACCCATACTTCTCGCATTTGTATATAGGCATCTAAGATACTGGTTTGATCTTGCCTCCCAGTTTTGCCCTGACCTTCCTTTCTCTCTGCCATTATAGCCCATGCTCCCTCCTATTTCTGACCCATCTCCCAGGTCTCCATGTTCCCCACTTACCTGTGGCTTTGCTCACCTGTCCCCGTCGAACCTAGTTTAAAGCCCTCCTCACTAGGTTAGCCAGTTTGTGTCCAAATAGGGTCTTTCCCCTCCTCGAAAGGTAAACGCCATCTCTGCCTAGCAGTCCTTCCTGGAATAGCATCCCGTGGTCGAGGAAGCCAAAGCCCTCCTGGCGACACCATCTTCGCAGCCAGGCATTCACCTCCATGATGCATGTGTTTCTGCCCGGGCCCCTACCTTTGACAGGAAGAATCGAAGAGAATACCACCTGCACTCCAAACTCCTTCACCCGTACTCCCAGAGCCCTGTAGTCACTCTTGATCTGCTCAGTGTCACACCTCGCAGTATCATTTGTGCCCACATGGATGAGTAGCATGGGGTAGTAGTCAAAGGGCTGGATAATCCTCCACGATGCCTCCGTAACATTTCGGATACGGGCCCCCGGCAGGCAGCATACCTCCGGAGATGAAATGTCAGGGCGACAGATGGGCGCCTCCGTCCCCTTCAGCAAAGAGTCTCCGACCACCACTACCCTACGTTTCCTATTCGCAGTGGTGGCAGCAGACCTCCCAGCCTTAGGGGTACGAGGCTTCTCCTCTGCTGTAGGGAGTGATTCCTTCTCTCCTGTATCAAGGAGAGCATAACGGTTACCTATTACCACGGTGGGAGGGTTCGGAGCAGGGGTGGAGCACTGCCTGCTGCCAGAAGTAACCAGCTGCCAGTGTCCACCCTGAGCCATCTCCTCCTCCACCAGTGGTGTGTCAGCAGTCCTGTGTACTGGGACAGCTACCTCAGCTGTCTCCACATGGACACTGTCCAGGAATTACTCGGATGCTCCTCAACCTAGCCACCTCCTCCTGCAGCTCCCCCACCTGCTGCCTGAGAGATTTCACCAGCAGGCACCTTTCACATTGGATGGTCCCCCCCCCCCAGCCTGGATGTCAGTAAGTGGGAATTGCAAATCACAGTCTCTGCAAAACCACACCAGGACCTGGGTAGAAGCATCCATGCTCAGATGCTCTGTCTGGCTACAGGCGCAGGTGGAGGAGACAGAAGCAGTGCTGGCACAGGTGTTGCGGGTCTTCCTAACCATCATAGGCCTCCCTCTGCCAAACTCCCTCTCACCCTCCCCTGTCTGCAGCCCCCTGGTCGCTCTGCCTCTAGCTTTTAAAGCCTGCTTGCCTAGGTCAGTCCCACCCCCTCGTGAGTCACACTGGGGAAGGCCAATCAAAGGCAATCAAGGGAACAGGGTCAGGCACTCAGTCCCAACTGCCACAGCAGCTGAAACTGAAGTCACCTGAAATCAGAATCAAAATTAAAATTCAAACAGTCGAGCAAACTCACTCACACCAACAGCTAGTACTCTCACACTTACCTGGTAGCCTGTTCGGCAGCGGGATCTCTTGTTCTCCCTCTCAAACTCCCCTGTCTGCAGCCCCCTGTCTGCTTCACTCCCCTGGTCGCTCTGCCTCACTTGGGGCACTCCGCTTGATACCGGCTGCCAACTAGACATCAAGCCATTGATCACTACCTGTTGAGCCTCATGATCTAGCCAGCTTTCTTTCCACCTTATAGTCCATTCATCCAGCCCATACTCCTTTAACTTGCTGGCAAGAAAACCAATACCCCAGTAAAAGAAAAAAGGTTCTCCCAATCCCAAAGGACCAAGCCCCAGACCCAGGTCAATATACAAATCAGATCTTACCCACAAATCACGCTGTTGCCAATCCTTTAGAATCTAAAATCTAAAGGTTTATTCATAATAGAAAGAAATATAGATGAGAGCTAGAATTGGTTAAATGGAATCAATTACAAACAGTAATGGCAAAGTTCTTGGTTCAGGGTTGTAGCAGTGGTGGAATAAACTGCAGGTTCAAATCAAGTCTCTGAAGTACATCCACAGCTGGGATGGGTCATTCAGTCCTTTGTTCAGACTGAACAATGGGAGCGGCCAATGGGAGCTTTGGGGGAGGTACCCGCAGGCGAGGGCAGCATGCGGAGCCCGCTGCCCCACCTCCCCCAGGGGCCGAAGGGACATGGTGCCGGCCGCTTCCGGGAGCGGAGCAGCGCGGGGCCAGGGCAGGCAGGGAGCCTGCCTTAGCCCCACTGCATGCCGCTGCCACCCTAGAGCCGCTCAAGGTAAGCGCCGCTGGGCCAGAGCCCGCACCCCAAACCCTTCCTGCTCCCCAACCCCCTGCCCTGAGCCCCTTCCTGCACACTGTACCCCCTCCCACACTCCCTCCTGCATCCCAACCCCCTGCCCCAGCCCTACATTCATGGCCCTGCATGCAATTTCCCCACCCAGATTTGGCCCTTGGGCCAAAAAGTTTGCCCACCTCTGGGATAGCTAGATAGAGGGGATGTATGGGGATAGAGAGATAGCTAGATAGAGGGGGTGTATGGGGATAGATAGAGAGATGGGGTGCATGGGGATAGGTAGATAGAAATAGGGGATGTAAGGGGATAGATAGAGAGTGTAGTGAGGCCTAATTGGAAATCATGGGAGGTGGGTGGGCACAAGCCCGCCCACGTCTAAAGGCCCCTCCCCCAGCCTAGCAGGAGGGATCACTGGACCCGGGAACCAAATGAAGACGGGAGACAACAAAGAAATAACAGGGACAGGAGTAAAGGTCACAGGTTCAAAACTAGGGATCCAGAGAGGGACTCCGAGCAGAGAACCCTGGACAGCGCCCACTGCTCCTCAAAGCTGTCAAGGGAGCCAGCGGACGCTGCCCAGTGGAACTCTGCCCGGAAGCGTGAGACCAGGGAGAAATGGAAATAGGCCCCACAGTCGCAGAGCACCCCCTCGTCCAACATCCTCCTCCTGGTATTGTAGATGGTGATCTTGGCCAGAGCCAGGAGGAGGTTGACGAGGAGGTCTCGCGACTTCATGAGGCCATGGATAGGGTGTGCGAAAATGAAGGTTCTGGAGGAGCCGAAATAGGGGCTGCGACCTGGCACATTCGAGGTAGGCATGCTCCAGGTTCTCCCTCACACCACAGAAGGGGCAGGCCTCGGGAATGGGGGTGAACTGCGCGAGATACACGCCCATGCTCACGGCTCCGTTAAGGAGCCGCCAACCGATGTCCGTGGTGGGCCATGGTACCAAGGTGGAATAGAGGCTGGCCCACCCGGGCTCCTCACCCTCCACAGGCGGTAAGTAGTCCCGTCATTTGGTGTCGGGGCGGAACACGAGGGTTAGGAAATGCAACGTGTGGAGCACGAGCGTGTACAGTTGGTCCCTGGGCGTGGTTCAAAAGTGAACCAGCTGCAGGGTGCGTAGCTGGCTCGGAGTATGGGAGCGGGGAAGCCTGGGGGGCTCACGGAACAGGGGCCTGATAAAAAGGTCCGGAGGGCCGGGGGTGAGGGGTGGGTGGGGAGCACCCTCTCGCAGGGCCCGCCATAGGAAGAGGAGAGAAGGGGGCGACAAGGCAGTGCCCACCTCCTGGAGTACGCGCAGGGGGATCAGAAGGGTGGAGAGCCCATGTGCTGATCGAGCGCACAGGGATCCACCCAGTCCCCCCGTCGTAGTCCAGGAGGTCTCCGACCCTGGTGATTTCTGCCAGGACCAACCTCCGGCGCACCGAGGGAGACTCCGCCACCTGCTCACGTAAATTGGGGTTGTGTAGCAGGGGCTCCACGAGGAGGTCCGCCCCCTCGGTGGCCACAACAGACCTGGTCGCTGAAAGGAGCTTCCAGGTCTGAAGGAGGTCCTGGTAGAGGACCGGCAGCTCTGAGAGGTCTTGCAGAAGACCCCTCGGGTGGAGAAGAAAGAGCTGCCAGTCGTATCGGAGCCCTCGGAAGTGGTGGAGGAAGGCGTGCGCCAATGTGCTCCACGCCGGACTACCTGCACCGTAAAGGAGTCTCTGCAGGGCCTGGAGGTGGAAGACATGGACCTGGCTACAAAGGCAGACCAGGCCCTGCACTCCCTCCTCCAGGGGAAGACTCAGAACCCCTGCAGGGACCCAGTGCAGCCCCGGCCAGAAGAACTCCAGGACTGTCCTCTGGAGCCTGGCCAGGGTCCCCGGGGCCAGGCTCAGGGTGTTGAGCTGGTGCCAGAGCATGGACAGGACGAGCTGGTTCAGCACCAGCACCCTCCCTCGCAGGGAGAGACACCAGAGCAGTCCTGTCCATCTCCGCAGCCGCTCACCCACCCTGGCCTCCAAATCCTGCCAGTTCTCCGGCGGAGAAGGATGCGTGGCGGATAGATAAACGCCGAGATAGAGTAGCAGACCCGCGCTCCACCGGATGGCTTGAAGCGCGGGTGGGAGGGAGCTCGCCTGCCACCTGTCCCTGACCACCAGGCCAGAGATCTTGACCCAGTTGACCCGGGCGGAGGAGGCCGCCGAGTAAACAGCCTGGCAGGCCTCCACCCGCACCAGGTCTCCCGGGTCCTGGACCACGAGGAGCACGTCGTCGGCGTACGCCGACAGGACCAGCTGCAGCTCCGGCTCCCAAAGCACCAACCCAGTCAATCTTTGGCAGAGGAGACAGAGGAAGGGCTCGATCGCCAGAGCGTACAGCTGGCCCAAGAGGGGGTACCCCTGCCGCACTCCCCGGCCGAAGCTGACCGGCTCGGTCAAGGTCCAGTTGAGCCTGACCAGACACTCTGCGGAAGCATACAGCACCTGGAGAAAACCCACAAACTGGGATCCGAAGCCTAACGCTCACAGAGTGCCTAGGAGATACCAGTGGTCCACCCTGTTGAATGCCTTCTCCTGATCCAGGAACAGGAGGGCGAACGACAGAACATCCCTATGCCCCAGTTCCAAGAGGTCCCGGACCATGTACAGGTTATCGAAGATGGTCCGGCCCAGGACGGTGTAGGTCTGGTCGGGATGGTCCCCAGCTGCAGCGAGATGGCCTTCGCCACGACCTTATAGTCCGTGCTGATGAGCGAGATGGGATGCCAGTTCTGTAGGTCGCGGATGTCCTCCTTCTTTGGCAATAAGGCGAGCACGGCTCGCCTGCACAAGAGAGGGAGGACCCCACTTTTCAAGGACTCGGCCCAGACAGTGATGAGGTCTGGACCGAGGATGTCCCAGAACACGCGGTAGAACTCCACGGTCAGCCCGTCCATGCCCGGGGATTTGTCGGTGGCCATGAGACGGAGGGCTTCCGAGAGCTTGGCCAGAGAGAGAGGCAGCTCCAGCCGGTCTCGGTCACCCATGCTGACCCATTGGGAGTTCGGTCCAGAGCACCCTGCAGGCTTTGGCATTGGTCGGATCCGGCTGGCGTAGAAGGCCCTGGCCCTTCCACGCATCTCCTCCGGATCTGTGAGGGGGGCGCCGTCCTCCACCAGGAGGCAGGTGACATGCTTTTTTGCCCCCCTCTTTTTCTCCAGGGCGTAGAAGAAGCGGGAGCCGCGATCCATCTCCCACAGGAGATGGGTGTAGTCTCAGCAGAAGAGCTGTGCAATGTAAGCAAACAATTCTTGTCTATTAGTATGGCTTTGATTGAAAGATCAAAAAAGGAGTATTAACATTTAGGAAGACACTTGAGTGAAATAGTATTATTGTCTATATGTCTCTTTGAAGGTTGTGGTAACCTGGATCTGAGCTGTTTAATGGATAAATTACCCTGTGCTAATTGCCATGATGTTTGGGAGAAGGAGAGTTAAGCCTATTGTTTTCTCAGGCGAAGACGCTGCTGGAAATGTATAAAAACCCTGGGACACAATCCTTCTTCATCTCAGATCTGCTTTGGGTTTCAAGAAGGGGAAACCCTAAGCCATAGGAATTGAGATCCCCAGTCACTGACTGGAGTCACCCTGAATATGGACATTGGACTATAACGAATGGACTATTTCTAAAAGAACTTTTGGCAAGTACAAACTCACCATCTCTGCTATGTAACTGGACCTCAAGAAATTAAATTCAAGTCTGTATGTATATTGATCTTTCAGCCAACTCTCTCTTTTCTTTTTAAATAAATTTTAGTTTAGTTAATAAGAATTGGCTATAAGCGTGTATTTTGGGTAAGAGCTAAGTTATCATTTGACCTGGTTGTGTGGCTGATCATTTTCTTTTATATGATTAAATAAGATTTTCAGAATTTATCATTATATGTATGACGTGTGTCTGGATGGAGGCCTGAGGCTGGGTACTTTAAGGGAACTGTGTTTGTACTTCTGAGTAACCAGTGAGGTAATACAGAGGCTGTTTTGTGCTGGTTGGTAAATCTAAATATTGGAATATTCACCAGCATTTGGGGTTTGTCTGCCCCGTTTTGTTTGCAGTTCACCCTAATTGAGTTACCTCAGCTGGCTCCCACGGGCAACATCATTAGAGGGTGGATGGGGATAGCTAGACAGATAGACAGAGTGAGTGGATGGGGATAGATAGAGGTGTTGTATGGGGATAGACATATAGATAAAGTGGGTGGATTAGGATAGATAGCTAGATGGATAGAGGGGGTGTTTGGGGATAGATAAATAGAGGGGGTGGATGGCGATAGATAGGTAGAGGGGGTGTAAGGGAACAGATAGAAAGATAGAGCGGGTGTTGGGAATAGATAAGTAGAGGGGGGTAAGGGGATAGATAGATAGAGGGGATGTATATGGATAGATTGGGTGTAAGAGATAGATAGATGGATGGTTAGACAGACAGAAGGGGTGTATGGGGATAGATAGATAGATAGAGGTGGTGTATGGGGATAGATAGATAGATAGATAGATAGATAGATAGATAGATAAAGTGGGTGGATTAGGATAGATAGCTAGATGGATAGAGGGGGTGTTTGGGGATAGTTAGATAAATAGAGGGGGGGATGGGGATAGATAGATAGAGGGGGTGTAAGGGGACAGATAGAAAGATAGAGCGGATGTTGGGGATAGATACATAAGTAGAGGGGAGGGTAAGGGGATAGATAGAGGGGATGTATGGGGATAGATAGAGTGGTGGATGGGGATAGATAGCTAGGTATAGGGAGTGTAAGCAGAGAGATAGATGGGTGGATAGATAGATAGGGTGTAAGTGGATAGATAGACGGGGGATGGGGATAGATAGATAGAGGGGGTGGATTGGGACAGATAGATAGAGTGGGTGGATGGGAATACACAGATAGATAGATAGATAGATAGATAGATAGATAGATAGATTAGATAGAGGGCGTGTATGGGGATGGAAAAGTATAAAACAATATTTTATAAGCCACAAGGGGACCTCACCCCTGCAGTCCACAAACAGATTCTTTAGGAGCTGGAGAAGAGATCACCATCAACACTCTTAAATAACGCATGATGTATCAATGCTTTTAATGCTCTTTGAACTGTTTGGTGCCAAAATATTTACTCAAGGTGGGCAGGTCAGTGTTGCAGAAAAAAGCAGTATCTAAGGTATGATTAGTCTGCAGCATTCTACGCAATTATAAAACAAACATGTCTCCTCCCAGACAAAGACTAACTGAAGTTGGAGCATAGACAAGGCTGAGAGACAGAAACCAGTGGCAGAGACAGAGACAGAAATACAGCCCAGGCTAGATTACAGTGGCATTTAGAACAGGAGTACTTGTGGCACCTTAGAGACTAACAAATTTATTTGAGCATAAGCTTTCGTGGGCAACAGCCCACTTAGAATCATAGAATCATAGAATATCAGGGTTGGAAGGGACCTCAAGAGGTCATCTAGTCCAACCCCCTGCTCAAAGCAGGACCAATTCCCAACTAAATCATCCCAGCCAGGGCTTTGTCAAGCCGGGCCTTAAAAACCTCCAAGGAAGGAGACTCCACCACCTCCCTAGGTAACGCATTCCAGTGCTTCACCACCCTCCTAGTGAAATAGTGTTTCCTAATATCCAACCTGGACCTCCCCCACTGCAACTTGAGACCATTGCTCCTTGTTCTGTCATCTGCCACCACTGAGAACAGCCGAACTCCATCCTCTTTGGAACCTCCCTTCAGGTAGTTGAAGGCTGCTATCAAATCCCCCCTCATTCTTCTCTTCTGGAGACTAAACAATCCCAGTTCCCTCAGCCTCTCCTCATAAGTCATGTGCTCCAGACCCCTAATCATTTTTGTTGCCCTCCGCTGGACTCTTTCCAATTTTTCCACATCCTTCTTGTAGTGTGGGGCCCAAAATTGGACACAGTATTCCAGATGAGGCCTCACCAATGTCGAATAAAGGGGAACGATCACGTTCCTCGATCTGCTGGCAATGCCCCTACTTATACAGCCCAAAATGCCGTTAGCCTTCTTGGCAACAAGAGCACACTGTTGACTCATATCCAGCTTCTCGTCCACTGTGACCCCTAGGTCCTTTTCTGCAGAACTGCTACCTAGCCATTCGGTCCCTAGTCTGTAGCAGTGCATGGGATTCTTCCGTCCTAAGTGCAGGACTCTGCACTTATCCTTGTTGAACCTCATCAGGTTTTTTTTGGCCCAATCCTCTAATCCTCTAAACTTCATCGGATGCATGCAGTGGAAAATACAGTAGGAATATATATATATATATACACTGAGAACATGAAACAATGGGTGTTACCATACACACTATAAGGAGAGTGATCAGTTAAGGTGAGCTGTTGTCAGCAGGAGAGAAAAATAACTGTTTGTAGTGGTAATGAAAATGGCCCATTTCCAGCACTGACAAGAAGATGTGAGGAGCTGGGGGGGGGGGGAGGGGAATAAGCATGGGGAAATAGTTTTACTTTGTGTAATGGCCCATCCATTAGATTAGACCATCTCATTAGTGCTGTACTTACTTTATAAATTACTCTTTGTTAAGTAAAAACTTGCCTTAAAACCTGCCACAAACATCATCAAGCTATCAGTTCCAATCTGTCATTTCCCCTTTCTTCCTCTCTGAAAGCACTGTACCCAACTCTGTAAATTGTTCTCTTTTTATTAATCCTCTCACTTAAATATAATGCTTTGTATAAAAATGGTGTATAAAAACAATGTTGTACTGTATTGCTATGAGAAAAAGTAAAACTGCTGACAAATGTACTATGAAGTAGGGACAATAATGTTTGTAGCTAGATGCAAACAAAACAAAATAGTGACCACGTGGTGATGGTAAATATAGGATAGAAAAAAGTTTAAAGGTTTTAAAAGAGAGGTTGTCATGAATTCATTTTGTCACTAGAGGACAGTGCTATACGATATGTATTTAGTTTGTTACAACAAATCATCACACACTGATGCTTTGGAAGTGGAACTTCTGTAAGACTCTGAGGTGAGAAGCCATGCTTCAATTAGCCAAATCCAGGACATAGTATAGATGAGTTACTTTCCTTAAAAAAAACCCTTCAATGTTTTAGTCTTTTCTAATAGTTATTTCTCACATTTGACACTTACACCAAAGATTAGAGAAAGGACTCCAAAATGATCCTTTGGTGAGAGGCATGTTAGAAATATTCAGTTTAGATTGCTAGAAAATAAATGCAAAAGGCATACAATTATAAGTTTATATATTAACATCGTATATCAGTGTGCTATCCTTTATCAAGCTTTCTTTGCTTCCACCCCTAGCCCCCTGCCCGTATCAACCAGGTATGTTTAACAAGGGGAACTTCCTGTTTCGTTTTTCTATTTACCATATTGCTTAAAGTTATTATTTTTAACAATAAAAATGCACAATACTTTTAAACCCTATGTGTACACTATCCTCCCCGAAAATCCATAATAGTCTAGTCTCATCTCATAATAGTCGAATCTGTTCTGCATTCTGCAGCAAGGTCTTGCAGGAAGCGAGAAGTCCCTTTAAAATAAACATCTTTTATACTTCCTGCTTGGAACCTGCTGAAGTTATAGAATAACTCATGTCATGATGATGCATTGCAATAATAATCCTGATGACACAACGTTCACCACATCAAAACATTAAAAGCTTGTCCCTAAGGTCAAGACAAAAGTTTTAAAAGTGGCAGAGCTGTTTTTTACTGGAAGGTTAAACCTGTCTTTTTTCTTACAAAGGAGGAACTATCATAATATATTGTCAATATATTTCAAGTATACTTAAAATAGTGTTGGCAACTTTCATGATTTTTATTGTAAGCAATACTATTCAATATCTTTATTAATGAGTGGGAAAAAATATAAAATCATTGCTCACGTTTCCAAATGACACTCAAATTGATGAAGTGGGAAATAAAGGTAAGGACAGGTCAGTTATACAAAGCAATCTGTATAATTGATTTGAACAAGTGTTTTAATATAGTCAAATGCAAGGAACAAAGAGTGTAGGATGCAATAGAGCGGGGGACTGGCTGGCTCCTGGAAAGCAGGGACTCTGCAAAGGAGGTTAGGGGCATTAAGGTTAATCAATTGAACATGAGCTCCTTATGTTTTGTAGTGGCTGAGCAGCCTTCTGTATCCGCAGGAGATTGCTGAATAGGATTGGGAGGCACCCAGCGTTGGTAAGAGCAGAGCTATGTCCAGTTTGAGTGTCTACACTTTAAAAAAAAGATGTTGGAAAGGCAGAAGGGCTGATACCGGTTTTACTTCTAGTGTTTGCACTTTGGTTAGTGGGAGCTGTGCCTTTAAGAACAGGGTGCGACACTGGCAGGGTTTGTCTGAAGAAAACCCGGAGCAAGGAAGGGGCAGGAGATTTCGCCTGTTTCCAGGGTGGAAGAACCTGCTTGTGTGAGCTCCAGAAAGGTCAGAACTATGTTTAATACACTGAACCCAGGAGAGCAGCCGCAGGGTGTTGCTAACGAGCCGTTCCCCTGTAAATCGGGTGTGACTCCAGCCCAGTACAGGAGGGATTGAAAACTGTTCCCCATGCACAGATGTTTCCTGATCCGGATAGAGGAGTTCAGTGGACTCCAGCTCCCGTGTCCCCAACTCGCAGCTGCGGTGTTATCAGTGCCCGGGGCAGGACGTTTCTCTCGCAAGGTGTCCGGGGGGGCGGGGACCCTGAGCCCCGAGGGGTCTCTCAGCTCCTGCACCAGCAGCCGAACGTGCCTGGCGCGCCATGACCCTGCGCGGTGAGGGGCTCCCGGGCGCCAGGCGGAAGGGAAGTGGGGGTGGCCGGGCGGGGTCGAGGCTGCGACGCTCGAGCGGCCCCTGAACCGGCCTGGCAGGCTACGAGCACGGAGCCCTTTCACTTTCCGTTCCTGCCCGAAGGGGCGGGGCCGGGCGCTGCCCGCGCGCACGCGCTGACTCTCGTGACGGGCGCAGGGGCCGCAGCACGGGCTCGTCCCAGTCACGTGCGGGCAGCGCCCGGGCAGGAGGCTGTGGGGTCGGGGCCAGGCCACGCATGCGCGCGGCGGAGCGCGGGGCGGGGCCGGGGACGGCGTTAAAAGGCCGGGATCCCAGCGCAGCGCCTGAGGCGCGAGGAGCCCCGCGGCGGGCCCGGGGGTGAGTCACTGACAGGCGGGCGGTGCGGGGCCCGGCTCTGGGGCGGGCTCGGGTCTCCGGGGCCCTCTGGCAGGGGCGCGGTGCGGTGTCCGTGGCCTCCCGGCCGCCTCCTCCGGCCCGCAGCGGGATTGGCCGGCGCCCCCCCAGCCTGGCCGGGGTCTGTCAGGGGGGTGGGCCGGGAGCTCTGCTTGGGCCGGGCCGGGCCGCTGCTGGGGGGGGGGGGGGCGCGTCCCCGTTCTCTAAACCTGTGTGACAGCCACTCCCCCCTGTGCCAGCGCGACCCTGCCCACCCCTCCCGTTACCTGGGTGGGAGTGTGTGTGTGTGTGTGAGAGAGAGAGACACCGCATAACTGTGTGACCTCTTCCCCTGTGCCAGCGCGACCCTGCCCACCCCTCCCGTTACCTGGGTGGGAGTGTGTGTGTGTGTGTGTGTGAGAGAGAGAGACACCGCATAACTGTGTGACCTCTTCCCCTGTGCCAGCGCGACCCTGCCCACCCCTCCCGTTACCTGGGTGGGAGTGTGTGTGTGTGTGTGTGAGAGAGATATACACCGCATAACTGTGTGACATCTTCCCCTGTGCCAGCGCGAACCTGCCCACCCCTCCCGTTACCTGGGTGGGAGTGGGTGTGTGTGTGTGTGAGAGAGAGAGAGACACACCGCATAACTGTGTGACATCTTCCCCTGTGCCAGCGCGACCCTGCCCACCCCTCCCGTTACCTGGGTGGGAGTGTGTGTGTGTGTGAAAGAGAGAGAGATATACACCGCATAACTGTGTGACATCTTCCCCTGTGCCAGCGCGAACCTGCCCACCCCTTCCGGTACCTGAGTGGGAGTGGGAGTGTGTGTGTGTGTGTGTGTGTGAGAGAGAGAGAGGGAGATACACACCGCATAACTGTGTGACATCTTCCCGTGTGCCAGCGCGAACCTGCCCATCCCCTTCCGGTACCTGGGTGGGAGTGAGAGTGTGTGTGTGTGTGAGAGAGAGAGAGAGATACACACTGCATAACTGTGTGACATCTTCCCCTGTGCCAGCGCGAACCTGCCCACCCCTTCCGGTACCTGGGTGGGAGTGGGAGTGTGTGTGTGTGAGAGAGAGAGAGAGAGATACACACCGCATAACTGTGTGACATCTTCTCCTGTGCCAGCGCGAACCTGCCCATCCCCTTCCGGTACCTGGGTGGGAGTGGGAGTGTGTGTGTGTGAGAGAGAGAGAGAGAGAGATACACACCGCATAACTGTGTGACATCTTCCCCTGTGCCAGCGCGAACCTGCCCATCCCTTCCCGGTACCTGAGTGAGTGTGTGTGTCTGTCATATGCACACCGCATAACTGTGATCTCTTCCACTCTTCCCCATTCCAGCTCTAACCTGCTCATCCCCTCACGGTACCTGTGTGTGTGTGTGGTATGCACACCGCAAAACTGTGTGACATCTTCCCCTGTGCCAGCGCGAACCTGCCCATCCTCTCCTGGTACCTGAGTGTCTCTGTGTGTGTCTCTGTGTGTGTCTCTGTGTGTGTGTCTGTTTGTGTGTCTGTTTGTGTCCTATGCACGCCGCATAACTGTGTGACATCTTCCCCTGTGCCAGCGCGAACCTGCCCATCCCTTCCTGGTACCTGGGAGTGTGTGTGCGTCGTATGCACACCGCATAACTGTGTGACATTTTCCCTTGTTCCAGCTCTAACCTGCCCATCCCCTCCCGGTACCTCTGTGTGTGTGTGTGTGTGTGTCATATGCACACCACATAACTGTGTTACATCTTCCACTGTTCCCCTGCTCCAGCTCTAACCTGCCCGTCCCCTCCCGGTACCTGGGGGTGTGTGTGTGTGTGTGTGTGTCGCACCGCATAACTGTGTTACATCTCTTCCGCTCTTCCCCGCTCCAGCTCTAACCTGCCCATCCCCTCCCGGTACCTGGGTGTGTGTGTCGTATGCACACCGCATAACTGTGTGATGCCGAAAATCCCCAGCGAAATCAGATAGTCCAGCCAATAGTTAGCTAATCCTCCCGGGTGTTTTTCCTCTTTAACGACTATAACATTGAAAGACTGTCGGTGATGTTAATTACACAAAATATTAAATGGCTCTCAGGACAAGAAGAATCTAGATTTTCATAGCAACTGTAAACATTAAATCTCTTCCTAAGATTATATTTCTCTTTTGTATCATTTAGAAAAGGAATCATGTGGTCTGAATAGTAAAATCTAAGACCCTTTTCTGGCAAAGGCATATATAATAGTTTAAACTCATTATTTCTTTAACTTGAAGAACTTAATGCAGTGGAATCCTTGTGACATTGGTTAAGTAACGTCTGGGGAATAACCACATAGATGGTGTGTATTTTAAAAAAAGAAGCGTAGGTGAACTTTAATGGACAAGCTGAGATTCTATTCCCTCCTTTCCTCTCCCCAGCCCCCCACACTAAAACAAAGACTAATATATGCCCCTGCTTGGTATCGAATGGAGCCGAGCTAGGCTATATAAAAGATCTTGAAGCCTGTAATTCAGAAGAGCCTGGTTTAACTTACCAGGTATTTACTAGTTGGCGGCTACTAAAAAGATGTTGGGGGTACTGCCCCGGGGCAACACCCTGGCAAGAACTCTGTTCTCTCTTCCCCCAATCCAACCTCTCAGATAACTGCAGGGGAGGAGGATGCAGGGATCCTTAAGAGTATTTTTCTTGGGTTGTTGGATGGGGACTGGGATGGCACTTCAGCTTTCATATTAACCTCTAACTCCGGGGAGAGCAAACTACGGCCCACGGGCCAGATGCAGGCTGTCAGGGCTTTCAATCCGGCCTGCGGGATTGCCAGCCCTGTGGCGCAGCCGCCGGCACCACGTCCCTCCGGCCTATGGGGGGGTTCTGTGCGCTGCCCTCACCCGCAGGCACCGCCCCCTGCAGCTCCCATTGGTCAGGAATGGGGAACTGCGGCCAATGGGAGCTTCGGGGGTGGTACCAACAGGTGAGTGCAGCGCATGGCAGCCGCCTGCCCCGCCCCACCCCCAGGAGCCACTTCTGGGAGCGGCGTGGGGCTAGACCCTCCTGCACCCCAATCCCCTGCCTTGAGCCCCCTGTCGCACCCTGCACCCCAACCCCCTTCCCTGTGCCCCCTCTCTGTGAAAGTTTTAGAAATGCTCCTACTTTCTAACAGCCACTTTCTCTCTTCCCTTCTTTTTACCCCTGCCTCTTATTCTAAAGGGAAGCCCCGATAATGTTCAACTCCAGACCAGCACAGATGCTGAAAGTGCAAGAAGAGAGCCCACTGTTACCTAGGGACTCCTTCTAGTCAATCTCATAGCACATCTCATGTGAGGCCTGGACATCCTCACATGCAAGAAATGATTGACAGTGATTGGCCAAAATACAGCCCCAAGTAGGTCCGTATGGACGCTCCATCTCTGCTGATCATCAGACTCTGAGGTGATCATAGAGAATTCGAGTCTCCAGGATAACCAGAAGATAATTTATGAAGATTAAACCTTGAACAACTCTCTTGATGGCAACACTGAGGCCTCCCTAAAAAGATCCTTTGCATCTTTTATCTGTTGCAGCAGCTTATGCTTCCCCAGCAGCAGTTAGAGGAGTTCTTATCCATATATGTCTAATTTTTTTTTCAATTCTACTGTGTTCTTGGCTTCAATGACACCACTAACTACCTTTAGTAGAAGTGCAGACAGGTCAACTACAAAAGCATAATGATTAACAAATCTGTTTTAAATGGTACAATGATTTTGGAAAAATGCTTGATTGACATGAGCAGGAACTACAAAATGATATCTATTCTATTTTTTTGAGGTGCCATTGTGGCTCCATTTTTAGAATGTGCACAAATGAACACAAATTTGTGTGTGAATATTATGGTGTCCTCCTCAAAATTACAGCTGTTATCGAGTACAGAATGAATTGTATGAGAATGTCAAGCAAATCTGAGTTAGATAGTTTCTTAGATGACATGGCTGTAAATACTTTTTTGTGATTCTTATTTATTCCTCTAGCAAATTCCTGAAGTTATTTTGGAATCATCTAAAATAAGGCTAAATTCAAACTTTATTAATGTGGTGGGTTGTGTGGTTCTCTTCTCCCCCCCCCTCCCCCAAAGTTAACATTTGTAGTAATTTTCTACTTGTGTTGTAACATTTGCCATCTGGATTTACTGGATGAAACAGCAGATAACAAATGCCATATATGATATAATTTATATGGAGTTTTGTTGGTTTCTACTTCCATTTTAACTACAGTTTTAATATAATTCAAAATAAATGATAGAGCTGGTTGAAATTTGGAAGTTTAGTCTATTGGAATATGAACTAAAAAGGGAAAAGTAACTAATTCACAAATTTTCCATATTTCTTTGATCAACTATGGAACTGGGGGGGAAAATTGCAAGATCCCGCCCTTTCCCCAAAAAATCCCGTTTTTTCCCCCCCCTACCCCTTTTGTTGATTACCTATTTAATGTTTTATAAAAACAGAACCACAGACATGAAATAGCATAACTATTCCAGTTAATTCCAGTTAAGGCTGCTAAATGCAATTCAAGAGCATCATTAAACTTGTCCTTAGGCTTAAGACAAACTCCATACATTTAAAAGTTTGGAAATTACAAAGTGAAGATCCATAAACAATTCTGACTTACCTTGACAATCAGTTCATGCACACACATCATTAAACAGAAAAATTCTCAGCAAGGAACATCCAAACAAGCTTAATTTTTCCTGTATAACAAAACAGTCATAGCTGAAAAGTCTAAATCAACGGTACCTATTCATCCCATGGCTTTCTCCCAAAACTGCATATGTCTTTAATACCTGCTTTTTTTCCCATACAAAAGTTTTAAAAAGTTTAGCTTTCAGTACACAAAATACAAATAAAAAAGTGTAAGCCTGTACATCTCCCCAGGATCCTTCCATGCAGCTCTGTGAGTTAATTTTGTGTGTCTGTAATATGTGTAGGGGAAGTGAGGGTTAGGACCCTGGTTCTATCTCCTCTCCAATTTGCCCACAGTCGTGATCACATCTCCAGGTTTCTCTAGCACCATCACAGTAGTACATAAGCACATTTTGATAGCAGTGCCTTAATTCTGAGCAAAATAATTCCATGTACCTGAATTAAACAAATAGCTTTCTAAATACAGCTATTATGCCATGATGCAAGAATTTCTTTTTGTACATCATAAAAATGCATGTTACTGTAAAATGAGCTACCTGTGTCATAAATCATCAGATGTGATAACATAAATGAATATATATATACACACACTGTTATCTAGACCTGTAGTGTTTAATGCAGGGGTGGGCAAACTTTTTGGCCTGTGGGCCACATCTGGGTTGGGAAATTGTATGCAAGGCCATGAATGTAGGGCTGGGGCAGGGGGTTTGCGGTGCGGGAAGGAGTGTGGTTGGTGGGAGGGGGTGTGGTGTGCAGGAAGGGGCTCCAGGCAAAGTGTTGGGGTGTAGGAGGGATGCGGGATGCAGGAGGGGGGTTGGGTTGGGGCAAGGCAGGGGGCTAGGGGACTCAGAATGGGGTTGGGATGCGGTGTGCAGGAGGAGTTCAGGATGTGGGCTCTGGCTTGTCTGGCAAGGGGGCGCAGTGGGGCTAAGGCAGGCTCCCTGCCTGCCCTGGCCCCGCGTCGCTCCTGGAAGTGGCCAACGTGCGGAAGTGGCTCCTGGGGGTAGGGTGGGGCAGGCGGCTCGGCTGTGTGCTGCTGTCTCCTGAGGGTACCACCCCCAAAGCTCCCAGTGGCTGCGGTTCCTGGCCAATGGGAGCTGAGGGGGGCAGTGCCTGCAGGCGAGGGCAGTGCACAAAGCCATCTGACCCCTTCTCCCCCAGGGGCCGCAGGGACGTGGTGCTGGCCGCTTCTGGGAGTGGCGCGGGGTGGGGGCAGGCAGGGAGCCTGCCTTAGCCCCACTACGCCACGGGGCTGGCAATCCCGCAGGCCGGATTGAAAGCCCTGACAGGCTGGATCTGACCCGCAGGCCATAGTTTGCCCTCCCCTGGTTTAAAGCCTGGTACCATTCCATTGAAAATCTTACTACCCTTGACTTCAGTGGAAATGTGATTGGGTCATAAATAAGGCACGATTTAGTTATGGGGTATTTTTAGTAAAAGTCATGGGTGGGTCACGGGCAATAAACAAAAATTCACTGTCTGTGACCCGTCCATGACTTAGATAATAAATACCCCTGACTAAATCTTGGAGGGGGGGGGGGGGAGCTGAGGCTGGGGGGAGCGCTGCTGGGAGCGAGCATGGGCTGCTGCTAGGATGTGTGTGGGGGATCTGAGGCCAGTGGCACCAGCTGCCGGGGGCCACCCCGGGGATCGACCGCTACTCAGGCAGTCCCCGGGGCCAGCTGTTGGGGGCTGGTCTGAGTGGCGGCCGGTGCAGTTGGCCCTGGGGTGGCCAGTGTGGCTGTCCACGGGGCCACCTGAGCAGCTGGCTCTGGAGCCAGCTGTTTGGGCGGCCCTGAGGTCAGCTGCACTGGCTACTGCAGAAGTCACGGATGTTGTGGGAAGTTATGGAATCTGTGACTTCCGTGACAAACACAGAGCCCTAGTCGTAAAATACTGAACTCTTCTGTTTGATTGGCTGTGTGAGCTGAGTGTTAAGGACTATGTCAAATTGTGGTAATCCCAAGTTTTGATTTATATAACCAGTTATCTGTTTTAGTATGGATGTATTTAATTATCTTCTCCCGAGCTGCAGTTACAAAAAATAGGTTACAGTTCAG
Organism: Emys orbicularis; assembly: GCF_028017835.1. Classification (NCBI taxonomy): domain Eukaryota; kingdom Metazoa; phylum Chordata; order Testudines; family Emydidae; genus Emys; species Emys orbicularis. Next base: position 135,911,639 of record NC_088688.1, on the reverse strand, counting down.
ATTGCTATGTTCAGTCATTTTGTTTGTGAACTGGATGAGCCCTAATCAAATGTGAGTCTGACAGACCACTTAGACTACAAGTACTCTGAGGGAAAACTCATGAAATGCAGCCCAGGCAGGTGAAGTGCTTGGTAAGTTTGGTCTTCATATAAACATCTTAGGGTTCTTGAAATTGGAGCTCACCAAACATGGTGGGTCTAAGTTTCCCTTTTATCTTCGGCACAGGCAGTGTAAAGATAGGTATATCGGAATGGAAAGGGGAGGACAAGTTCTCAATGTATGTCTACATGGCTAGCCTGTGTCAGCTGACTTGGGCTCGTGGGGTTCAGGCTAAGGGGTTGTTTAACTGTACTGTAGACACTCGGGCTAGAGCCCGAGTTCTGGGACTGCCCCTCCAAACATCTACATCTCAATTAAACAGCCCCTTAGCCTCAGCCCCTAGAGCTTGAGTCAGCTGACATGGACCAGCCACAGGTAGACTGTAGTGTGGACTCTTAGTCTAAAGCAGGGGTCTCAAACATGCGGGGCTCTTGCGTGTGGCCCACCAAGCTCCCCTTGACTACCCGCGGGATTGCCCCCTGTGGCGTTGCGTGCCCTGTGCCGCTCTCTGAAGCAGCTAGCAGCACGCCCCTTCGGGCTGGGGGGGAGGGGGAAGGAGGCAGAGGGCTCCTGCGTTGCCTCCTTCCAGGCACCGCCCCCTGCAGCTCCCATTGGCTGGGAACAGGGAACTGCGGCCAATGGGAGCTTCGGCACTGAACCCTGAGCCCCTCCCCCACCCCCAGGGGCTGCAGGGACAGGGTTCCATCTGCTTCTGGGAGCAGAGCGGCGTGGGGCCAGGGCAGGCAGGCAGGGAGCCTGCCCTGGCCCCCAGTGCGCGCTGCTGCCACCCTGGAACCATTCTAGGTAAGCGGCGCCGGGCTGGAGCTCACACCCTGCACCCCTCCTGCACACCAACCCCCTGCCCTGAGCCACCTGCTGCATCCTGCACCCTGCCCCCCTGCCGCACCCCTCACCCTCTTGCACCCCACACACCAACTCCCTGCCCTGAGCCCCCTGCCACATCCTGCACCCCAACTCCCTGCCCTGAGCCCCCGCCACACCCTGCACCCTTTCTGCACCCCCTGGGGGCAGCGTTAGGGTGGGGACTTCGGGGAAGGGGTTGGCATGGGGTAGGGGTGGGGTGGGAAGAGGTGGGGCAGGGGCTGGGCCTAATGGAAGGGGTGGAGTGGGGGCGGGGCCAGAGGCAGCGAGGGGGGTGTCAGTGATGCCGCCCTCGGGTCAATGCACTAGTCCTCATGTGGCCCTCGTGGTCATTTGAGTTTGAGACCCCTGGTCTAAAGTCTGACAAGCAAAGTAGAGCTTCTGTAGTTGCTTATGCACCTTTTACATTTCTTAGATCTTGTGTGGGTAACAATCTCCTTTTGAGGAGATGAACAACCTTGTAGCTGGACACCTCAATGCATGAGATACACATTTTACTTACAGTGCTGCATGCTGGGAATGTGCTGCTTTATTCAGCTATATATGAACAGAGTGGGAAACAGCTGGGGAGCAGAAAACCTTAAATCTGAATAAGTTTTCAAAAACATCAGGATATAAAATGCTGGTTTAGGGGAAAAATCTTGGATGGTTAGCTTCAGAAGTTTCCATTCATCTCTGGTTCCACATGCTCCTCTTTACAAGAAACACTTTTTGATCTGAAACTTACTAATTATTAGTCTCTTCCTAGAAGTGGTATTGTTTTGTTTTTTGTGGAGAATCCATTCAGCTGGCTTGAGTTCTGTGAGGATAAATACTCTTCTTTTTTTTTGGGGGGTGGGGAAAGAGAGAGAAACAAAAACCACAGTTCTTTCCCCCCAGTACTTTGAAACATGGCAAACAGTTTTCTGAAGAGTACATTCACCAACAAGTTTGAAAAGAGAATGGGTTGGACAATAGTTACGAACTGATGATTGGCTACGTTGCCCACATCTTTTTTGTGAGCTTTCCATTATTAAGCTGTTAAATGTATACCCTAATCAGTTGTTCTGGAGCACAATGTTGCCCTATGAGATTGCTTCTGAGGGCTTGTCTACACTACCTGCCGGATCAGTGGGCAGCAATTGATCCAGCGTGGGTCGATTATCACATAGATGCGATAAATCGACCACTGAGCGCTCTCCTGTCGACTCGGTACTCCACCAGAACGAGAAGCACAAGCGGAGTCAACGGGAGAGCGTCAGCTGTCGACTTACTTCAGTAAAGACACCGCGGTAAGTAGATTTAAGTACGTCGACGTCAGCTACACTATTCATGTAGCTGAAGTTGTGTATCTTAGCTCAACCCCGTGCAGTAGTGTAGACAAGCCCTGAGGGAGAGACTCTCTTATCGCTAGGAGCAGGATTAAAAGTTAGCATAATAGGGAGTATGTCCATTTAGCCCACTAAATTTGAAGTGCAATATGAGATCGTATATTGCATAGTGTTATGTACTTGCAGGTTGGGGTTTAACATAGAAACATGAGCTTGTATGGCAAAACTAGCTAGCTATATTTTTATTTTGAGAACAGTTGTTGGCAATTGAGTACATCACAACTTCCCCTGTAATATTGCTTCTTTAAAGATAACATCAGCTAGGATTTTCACTCCTGGGCTCAGCTTCTTAGCTGGAGAGTGGCAGAACTGCACAATTTGTAAAGAGTTTTCGCAGTGGGAACAGGATGGAGGTTGGCCCACTGGTCGTGGTCACATGACACTCAGCTTAATTGCTGCCTTAAGAAACTGGTCAGAAGCTTCCTTTTGACTATGTACAGCAAAGAAGTTCTGCAGGAGCTGTGCCTCTGCCAGTCATTGCTCTGGCTCTTCTCTCTCAATTGCTTCAAAGCCATTGGGGATCCTTTTTTAGTAAGTCTCTTCCTTTCAGTTAGGTCCACGCCATTTAGCATACCTTTCTTGAGGTGTGGCTTGTTTGATGCTCAGCTGCATATGTCTATATCTGTGTCTTGTGCTTTGGTGTCTGCTTCCATTCCAATGTTCTTGGTACTTCAGCATCTTTTAGCTATACACCTGTTGAGGAGTGAGTTATTTTGGCAGCCCTTCAGGGCCCTGTCTTAGTATTGGTGTTCTCAGTGGATCAACACTTGTGTTGCAGTGTGCTCTGCTGCCTATCAGCATTCACTGCCTGGCATTCGTATCTGTACTATTTGGGTGCTTGTGTTTGCAGAGACTGTCTCACCACCTGTGTCAGAGATGAAGAGAAGCACTACCTGGATGCCCCCTTTTTATCTTTGGTGTGTGGTTGGAATATTGGCTTTGTATGATGCCTTCCTAATCAACACAAGGCTGCTCAGCAGCTTCAAATCACATGAATGGGGCAGACTTAGGTTGATGACTGATAGGGCACCGGAACAGCCTTAACTGTGCCTTTCCGCACCTAACGCTGCACCGTAGTGACACTATGGGGGGTGAGGGGGAGAAATAGACTTATTTTTAAAGAAACATTAGATTAATCCAAATTGGGATCACAAACACTATAATGCCTTAATCATAATCCTATGGTTATTGTATGGGGTCAATACAGAATGGAGATAAGGCTGCCCTGGGTGCCCTAACTGGGCATTTCCATATCCTAACATGTTTGAATTTTTTACATTTACCCTTAATTCTGAATTTCCTGTGTTAATAAATGCTTATTTCACCCCTGTAATATATTTTACCTTAAATTACTGATATCTACTTTCAAACATAACTCAATTTTAACATAATTTTGTCTGGGAATCATACAAAATATTACAATATGCTTTTAAAACATTTTGTCCTCCAAAAATATTATTTTTCCAAAGTGTATGGCATAAATAAAAGCCCTGATGTAAGGTTTTATTGGTATTGGTTTGGAATGACCTGCATAACTCACTTATGGCATAACCTCTGAGCTGATCCACCAATGGTGTTCATACATATCCATTTTGTTTCTTTGGTTATTTTGCATTGCTGTTCTTTCACCAGTCTGTTAAGTGGAAGCCACAACATGCTAGTATTTGGTTTTGCTTCTGTTTAGTAATTTAACAGATGTTTTAGTCTCCAAAGTCAGGGTTTCCATTATTGGTGGTCTTTTTTCTTCACTCATGTTAGCATACGACATATGTGAATCAGTGGGCAAGGAGAGCAAGAATCCGTGAAATATTCATTATGTAAATGCTTATTTTTGGTTACAGATAAAGATGCCGGAATCTGACCTAGTTGCAAAGATGCTTCGAGCTGTTCTCCAGTCCAATAAAAATGGAATACCCTTGCCACGACTGCAGGGGGAGTACAAATCCTTGACTGGGGATTGGATCCCTTTCAAACAGCTAGGACACGCTACGCTGGAAGAATACTTGAAGACTGTTCCAGGAGTTGTCAAAATAGAAATTAATAAAATGGGTGAGGTAAGAAAAGGTTCATAACAATGGCATGGGAATTGTAATAAATTATACAGTTGGTGGCTTTTCTCAAGTTGCTTGTTAAACTGGCTTTGGAATTCATTGTAAGGCTTGCGGGTCTCTAGCTTTGTGCTGAAGATTTTAGGGAGATCTCACGCTCTTGGTCTAGCAACAGTGTTTCCCACAAGTGCTAGCAATAGTGGGAGCACCAGTGTCGTAATCTTTTACCTTCTGGCTTAGTCTTGTTCTGAGTGTGTTTAGATAATATGGTGGTTGTGACAAATATGGCAATTTCCTGCAATATCTTTAGGATATCTTACTTTATTAAGCTTAGGTATTGTGGGTCAGGGACTGTATGGGGGAGGAAGTCCACAGCTGTCCAGAAACTAAGAACAGTGTGATATGATTGGGCAAATTCACTTAGGTTGTAACACTTTTCAGTGGATTTTCCAGAGACCAGCGGATAAAGAGAGAACTTTTGGGTAAATAGCCTGAGTTTAAACTGATTCAGGGCCTTCTTTCTGATCCAGCAAATGGACAGGACCTTCTGTCCAGGGGGGCGGGGGGGGGAGGGGGGCGTCAAACCTTTCTGGAAGGACTTTGACTTACTGGGGCTCCATAAGACTTGATGAGTGACCTCAGGTAAGCTTTTAGCATGCATATAGAAACACTGATTGTTTTTAATGTTTTCTTTGGAATGTTTTCACCTTAATCAATGTGCTCGCTTAGAAAGAGCTGTGTGGTAACTGCTGGCAGTTACACCGTTCATAAGCCTTTGGAGAGGAGGCCAAGCACAGCTACTCGTCTGTTTAGACAGTCTGGCTTGCTGGGATATCACAGTGTAGGGAGGGAACTGTGCAGCCTGGAAAAGCCCCCGTCAAGATGGGGAGAGAGATGGGTCTCTGCCCAAGAGAAGTGACAGCTGAGGATCCAGAAGCCAAGAGGAGGTGCTTTTGGTGAACCCCAGAAGGGGAAATACAGGTGCAGTTACCCTTAACTGTGACAGTGGTAAACTGGGCCTTTTAAAGTAAGTATTACTGAAATGACAGCCCCAGTTGGAAGACAGCAGCCTCATTCACTGAATGAGTCTGTGTCTCATTATTTCTCAAACTGTGTGTGTGTGTGTGTGTCTCAGACACACACACACACACACACCTCTAAAAGACCATGTACAGCAATTTCTGTCTTCATGGTAGTTTTTGGTTCTACTTACTTACTTTTTCACATACCTGAATTGGGGTAGATATTTTACAGACTTGTAGGATAATGTGTCTGCATAGAGGAGCATACCATTTCAGTACTTTTCCATGTTCTAGTCATTAGTTTCTGTTTGCAAAGAGAGAACTTTGCTGCATGTTGTAAACTTGGCAACGTTTAGTTGGACTTATCCTACTCTCCTTTGGTAGGATATTCTGTAGTGTAGGACCCTGTGCTGGAAAGGCTCCACGTCCTGTCTGCAGCAACCTGACCCTGGGGTCTCCCAGCAGTGGTTTGCTGGTTTGTCAGAGTTCCTAATCCAGGTCATGGAAGGAGAGGCAATTCCTGGGAGGGTGTGAGATCTAGTAAATATCTTAGGCATCAAAAGTATGAACAGCTCACTGTTGTCTTTCTATAAATGTTGAACTTCTACAATTTAAAGATAATAGAATTTAAGTAAATATAAGAAATATTGTGTAACTTCTTCCATGGAGTACAGAAAGTTTGGACCTGATTATTTCCCTATGCCCATTTTCTCCCCCCTTGAGCAGATCACTTGCCATGGTGTTGCTTGCGCTGAGACTGTGCGAATTGCTCAACTGGTAGCTTGCCAGAGAAGTTCAAAAAGGAAAATGGGACGACAGGTGAACTGCCAGATGAGATTAAAGAACACTGCTCCATTCACATTAGTTGGTAAGAATTCATAAGCTGGAAAACAGCTTCATGACAAATACTGTTAATTAAAACTGTAGTCTCTTGTGGCAGAGCCTTTCCCTTATAAACCTTCTGATTACAATGAATTGTGCATGCTGTTAATCAATTCACACTAGAAGAAAACAGTGCTGAAATTATAGATTTGTGCTTGGCAGTACTTTGGATAAACATACATGAGGAAGTTAATAGGAAAACAATGCTCTTGCTGGCATATGTGCAGTGATGTTACTGGAGCACAGTCTTGAAGGGTAGTGGTCTTTGGGTATGTCTAAAACGCAATTTTAGACATACCCAAAGGTTGTGAAGGCTAGGACTATAACAATGTTTAAAAGGGGACTGGATAAATTCATGGTGGCTAAGTCCATAAATGGCTATTAGCCAGGATGGGTAAGAATGGTGTCCCTAGCCTCTGTTCGTCAGAGGATGGAGATGGATGGCAGGAGAGAGATCACTTGATCATTGCCTGTTAGGTTCACTCCCTCTGGGGCACCTGGCATTGGCCACTGTCGGTAGACAGATACTGGGCTAGATGGACCTTTGGTCTGACCCAGTACGGCCTTTCTTATGTTCTTATGTTCAATTAAAAACCTGCAGCTGGCCTATGCCAGCTGACTCTGGCTGTGGGGCTGTTTCATTACAGTGTAGATTTCTGGACTCAGGCTGGAGCCCGGGCTCTAGGACCCTGTGAGATGAGTGTTCCAGAACCAGGGCTGCAGCCCATAAGTCTACACTGCAATGAAACTGCCCCACAACTTGAACCCCATGTGCCTTAGTAAGCTGGCCACGGGTTTTTAATTGCAGTGTAGACATATTCTTTGTTAGACTTTAGAATCAGGTCAGTTTTAGCCTGTGTGGGTCCACTAGTTATTAAAAGATATTGGAGTCAGGGGTGAGAAGAATTATTTAAGGTCTCTTCCCGGACACAGGAGTAAGCCCCACCCTTGAGGAGAGCAGCAGCAGTTCTCATTGTTTCTGGACATAGATTGCCTCTGATCTCTGTGCTGCAGAGCTGCCACTGGGGTGTGCCCTCTATAAGAGTGATTCTTTGATTCCCAGTTGGGAAGGGAGAGGAACCAGCTGTGTAACCAGCTCCTCTAATCTTCCCAGGTGCCTCAAGCTGGTCCCTCACTGTAAGATAGGTGAAGGGTAAACTGGACACTTCCTTTCTCCTTCTAGTGGCAGATCAAAGGGCTATCCAGCAGGCAGATAAGAAACTGGTGGTGGCACTGCCTGCAAGAGCAAGTGATGAAAGGTTCATACTAAACTTAAACTGTAAAACAAATTAGTACAGTAATGTAGTAGACCTCTGATCATGTTTTGCTAAACTGTCAAAATGGAGCACTATTGCTTATGTAGTAGGATTCAAACCAGAGATCCATTGTAGTTCATCCACCTATAAGTAGCACAAAGAGTTTTTACAAGGTTTGTTAGGATGCTTTAAAAATACTCTGGAATGCAACTTGATATAAAAAGCTCTTATCCTGGTTTTTATTTAAAACAAAAAACCCTCCTACTTAACTGCCACACTCAAATTCCTGGAATGTGATAATTTTCTTCAGAGGGCCACAATTTTTGTGGCAGACCAGCCTACTTGGTAGAAGAGGGTAATGATATGGATATTGGAGTGCATTTACCAGAACCTAATCTGGTATTTTCTTAACTCCTAAGAAATGAAGTGCTGTTGCATGCTTCTTAATTTTCCCTGATTGTTGATGTTCAGCGCTGTCTCCTGAGACCACCTTGTGTAGCTTATTTTGTCTAATGTATAAATGATCTAATGCTCTAGGTGCATTAAGCTAATACAATTAAGGATATTTGATTTAAACCCCCCTCCAAAAATTAATGATAAAACCATCTGAAGTGACACAATAAAGCAAATCCATAAATAATTACACAACTATAAATTCACATCAGAACTCCAATATAACCCATTGGAGGAAAGGGTCGTTTTCTATGTGCTGTGGCTGTCATGTTTCTAATTTAAAAAAAACAAAACTATTAGAACACTATCCAAAGTGAAGTAGTCAAAAATGCCAGAGCTAACATGGCCTATGAAAGTTAACTCTTTCCTTGGACGAATACATTATGATAGACCTTAATTATATAAACACATTTAGGTTTTTTTGGTCCCCCTTGGGACTCCTGCCTCATTCAAGCTCTTTTGCACAAATTACATTTTCAGTGAGGTAACGGCACAAGGAGGAGCCTATTTCACTGAGTTCACACCTTGTGCATTGATTGAGACCAGGCTGCTTCAGAGAACTTTCAAATTAGAAGAATCTATAGCGCCTGGGTTATTTTTTTTTACAGTAATCCTTAAAGAGAATTTCACTAAAAAAAGTTCAGGTTTGCTTCTGACAGACCCAGTAATTGCATTATCCCTTTTAAGTGCAGTGGTGTTTCGTGTTTGTCTCAATGATTTTCATATTAAAACTGGTCATTTACAAGTAAAAAAATTTTTTTTTCTTCCCACCCATCCCAAATGCCAGCCCCCCAGACTAACCCTGGATCAGAAGTCATTCTGGATTCTTTTCTCAGTTATCCCCTTGGTAGGCCAAATTAGGCATCTGGGCAACCTCATTGCCTTGAGGGTTTGCACAGATATAACAGATTGGAATTTAGAAACAAGCCTTGCACAAAGGGGTATAGAATTTGTCTGTCTTTTAGCAGCAGGTCTAACAGGAATTTTTTAAAAAGTAGAAACTTTAGGACCAAATGGTAGATATGATAGAATGCAGGTGGGCTGAGATTTAAAAAAAAAAATTCCAAAAATTAGGCTCCTAAACAAGGAGCTTGATATTCTTTGTTTTTTTGAGCTGCTGAAAACCCAACAGCTCCCATGACCACTTCAGTGGAAGCTGCTTGGGTACTTGGCATTTCTGAAAATCAGAAATTTTAAACACTTAGACTCTTATATCCTTCTTTAGGCACCCACTTTTGAAAGTTTTAGCCACGGAGAACACACTTTGCAGAGTAAAACAATAGGGAGCAAGGAATCCTCTTGTGGTTAAGGTAGAGAACTGGGAGAAGATTGAGTTCCATCTACCGTACACTTTGTATATTACCTTTGCAAAGTCATGTAATCCCTCTCTGCCTCCATTTCCCATCTGTAAAAAGGGGGGTACTACATTTTTAGCTCAAAAGTTTTGAGGCTTAATTTAATAAATGTGTGTGGTACTAAGACTGCAGTGAACATTCGGGGCGGAGGGATAGCTCCCTAGTTTGAGCATTGGCCTGCTAAACCCAGGGTTGTGAGTTCAATCCTTGAGGGGGCCATTTGGGGATTTGGGGATTGGTCCTGTTTTGAGCAGGGGGTTGGACTAGATGACCTTCTGAGGTCCCTTCCAACCCGAATAATCTATGAAAAACATAGAATTGCTAGGAATAAACTGCACTTCAGTTGAGAATTACCATAAGAATCCTCATCTCTCTTTCAGGGGACTGTTGTGCGTTTTTATGGGAGTAGACTAAAGTGGTAACTCAAGCGTATTGTCCAACCTCAGTGTAGCATTAATGTAGAAACTTTTTTACCCTGCCTTTTCTTCCCAAACACTCCTACCTCAAAAGCATCACAAACAGTGAAATTAACATGATTTTTGCTAGTTTCATTCTACTAAACAAAAACAGGAAGACAAAGAAGCAGATACCTGTAGATAGGAAGGGAAGGGAAGCTGCAAGACACTGACAAAAAATGAGAAGCTACGTGAGTGATCCAGTGTCATGTTAGTTTGTAACATGAGATTCTCTGAAGATACCATCTCTGCAGGAATCTTGCTTCTTACTGTAAAAACTTTCCTACCTCTAAAGGTTTTTGGTCCTTCACAATGGCAGTAAAAAGTTAGACTATGAATCAGGCTCCCTACTAGCCTTCACCTGACCAAGTAGAAAAATTGTGTCATTGTTACTTTTAGCTGTTTCTTGACCACAGTCATGACAAGCAACTAGCTGGAGACTGCTCTTTGTTTGGCCATTGCTTCAGCTGTTTACCTCCTTATTGCTATATCCTACCTTCCAGTGAGTTCCATTATGGCTGTTGAAATTTGAGGCTTTTTCCTCTAGCTGTTTGACACTGCTTCAGTTCTCAGGCCTGTCTTCATCATCTTCTCTTCTCTTTTTTTTTATTTTTTTTTTAATTTTTATTTTTTAAACAACCTCCATCAGGGCCAAAGTTTGGTAGGCATTTCAGTGTTGCTAAGCTCAGCACTAGTTCTGTTTATATTGGTCTGGTGACTCCTACAGCACACATGGTACCCATTTTCTTTTTAATTTGGGTATGACATTTTAGGAGAAAGGAAGTCTGCTTAGCAGATTCAAATCTTGTCCATGAGGTAGAACAGCACTGAAGACTTGAAAACCACATTAGGTGCATTGTCTGATTCAGAGGAGACCAACATCTACAGGTGCCAGGTGAGCTTGCAGATGCGACACCAAGCAGTGAAGAAACAAGAACTTTATTTGAAGCATTCCACAGAAACCTGTAAATTCAGCATGAGATTGGCTTAAAGCTCAAGTCAGAGTTGGCCAGGACAGTTGAGTACTAGAACTTGGTACCAATGTTTTCTGTATTGGTGCAGCGCCCACTCTCCATCCCCCCGCCACCAATCCCAGGCAGGTTTCACCACCAGAGTGGCCTGTACTAGTAAAGCTATGGATTCCACCAAGCATTGGTTTCTTAATGTAGTCACTGTCTCTGTGCTCAAAGCTGGTGGTACCAAGCTCCAGCTCCTCAGATGAGGCAGAGTCTCTACACAAGTGCAGAAGGCAGTGGGAAGGAGGGAGAGGAGTTAAGAGCCAGTGTTGGCACAAGAACGTATGGATATAAACTGGCCATAAAGACGTTTAGGCTTAAAATTAGACAAAGGTTTCTTAACCATCAGAGAGTGATGTTCTGGAACAGTTGCCCAGGGGGAGCAGTGAGAACAAAAAACCTGACTAGTTTCAAGACTCCGCTTGAAAAGTTTATGGAGGGGACGGTATGATGAGATTGCCTACAATGGCACGTGGCCCATTTGCTACTGCTAGTAGCAAATCTCTCCAAAGGCTCGAGATGGGACACTATATGAGGAGGGTGTGATGGGTTCCCTGCAGGGGTGCCACCTGGAACTGGGGTACCACTGAGCCCTCTGACCCACCAGCCTGGGCTCCCTCTCACACTGTGCTGCTGTGACAAGCTGCAAAGCCTCCAAGCTTACACTTTCACCAGCATTCACACAGGTAGGGACACACCCAGCTGCAGTTACATGCAGGCTCTCTAACCACCAGCCTAGGATCCCAGAGCAGTACCGTCCTTCCCTGGTAAATCTGACCAGTATATGGGTTTAATACCTGGTCCGCCTCTCCCTCATTGTGAAGAGGACTGTGCGCACTTGTGGTAACCAAGCTGAGATTTTCCCCAGACACGTTAGTCAAATGCACACTGGTTTGGATTAAAACTTAAAATAAGTTTATTAACTACAAAACGATAGATGTTAAGTGATAGCAAACAGATCAAAGCAGATTACCTAGTAAATAATCAAAACGCAGACTAAGCTTAATATACTAGATAGATTAGATATGAATTAGCAAATTCTCACTCTGAGTGATAAACAGGTTGGCATATTCTTAAGGCACAAGCTGCATTTTTTTTGCCTCTGGGTTTCCCAGGTTTCATACGCAGGCTAGAAATCCCTTTAGCCTAGGACCATTACTTCCCCCAGTCCATTCTTTGTTCCTTAAGTGTTTCCAGGTGGGCTGTTGTAAGGAGGCTGAGGTACCATCATGTCATTTCCCCCCTTTTATATCTTCTTCCCACTTGCTGGAAAGCTCTTTTGCTGTGACCTGGATCAAACAGTTCCCCTTATGTAGTGCTACCTCTGGGAGGTTTCTATTGTACACAGTTCGTGGGGTAATCCTTGTGCTTGTGTGCATTTCCTCAATAAGCCATTAACATTGTTTGGCCTTTTTTACTGTGGTACCTGAAAGGCTGCTTGTGGGTGTTTTCAACCTCACAACATTTCAGTAACACATGTAGCCAGACTTCACATACAATGATAGCACATACAATCCAATGAGATATTAATATCTAGCAGATCAAGACTTTTAGAATGATACCTCATGAGGCGTACTTTGTGCAAAACATATCCTAATTATTTGACAGTGGTGAATAAGGGGGTGCTGGGGTGTGTCAGAGGGGTCTGAGTTACTACAGTGAATTCTTTCCCAGATGTCTGGCTAGTGGGTCTTACTGATATGTGCAAGCTCTAAATGATCTAACTGATATGGGGACAGGAAGGAATTTCCCCCCAGGTCAGATGGACCGAGACCCTGGGGTTTTTTTGCCCTCCTCTGCAGCATGAGGTGCAGGTCACTTGCTGATTTGAACGAGAGTAAATGGTGGATTCCCGGGAACTTGAAGTCTTTAAATCATGACTGGAGGTCTTCAGTAACTTAGCCAGAGGTCAGGGGTCTGTTACAGGAGTGGGTGGGTGAGGTACAATGGCCTGTAATGTGCAGCAAGTCAGGCTAGATGATCAAGGTAGTCCTCTCTGACCTTGAAGTCTGAGTTTAGGTGCCAAGAAAAGGATAGCCGCTTTTTTCACTTTTCTCTCGGTACATCCCTGAAGCTTTGTATTCTCCAAGAGTGCAAATCCTTTATAGAGGTGTCTTTAGAGACAGGAAAATTGTTTGCCTTGTAACTCGGCTTCTCTGAAGCTACCACCTTGCAGGATGCTCTCTTGCCTGTACGTATTCCAACCATTTGGAACTACCTTTTTCGAGGTTTTTCTTGTATCTGAAGCACAACTTTTGGTCTAGCATTGATGAACTTGAGTTGTTTATTTTTGGGAGCTTTCCTTCTAGTCAATTGAAGAAACTGACTGGGATGTTCAGAAGATGTCATGCAGCAGCTGTTAGATGCCTTGTGTGTGCAAAACACTTTCAGAGTTGGGGGGAGTTCTGCCAGCCTTATGCCAAGGAGCTGTCACTCCTGCAAGATGATAGATCTAGAGAAGCAGAATTGCCAGATAAATGATGTTCTTTGAGGTGGCCTCAGCACACACCTGCTTCTGGGATAGGCGCTCCGTGGTCTGGCGAGATCAGAACATTCTAGAGCCGCACATTCTTCTTCGCTCCCCCCAACCATGCAGGGTTCCGAAGGTACAAAGGTAGGAGTGGCCCCAACTCTGCAGTTTCTCTCCACCACTGACGGGACCGTGCAGTGAGTTTGGAGCACAGCCCAGTGTCCTCAGTGATTCCCTTGTTGGTTTTTTTTGCCCCCTTCTTTCTCCTTCTGGGGTATCTTTGTTGTTAACTGGTTAGTTTTTTAAATGAAAAGGGACAAGATGTTTTTGTGCCGATGCTTTTGTGAGCATCATCTAGATCTGCAAAGATCAGGAGAGTATGCATCAGACTAACAGGAGAGAAGGGGGCGACAAGGCAGTGCCCACCTCCTGGAGTACGCGCAGGGGGATCAGAAGGGTGGAGAGCCCCATGCGCTGACTGAGCGCACAGGGATCCACCCAGTCCCCCCTGTCGTAGTCCAGGAGGTCTCCAACCCTAGTAATTTCTGCCAGGACCAACCTCCGGCGCACTGAGGGAGACTCCGCCACCTGCTCACGTAAATTGGGGTTGTGTAGCAGGGGCTCCATGAGGAGGTCCGCCCCCTCGGTGGCCATAACGGACCTGGTCACCGAAAGGAGCTTCCAGGTCTGAAGGAGGTCCTGGTAGAGGACCGGCAGCTCAGAGAGGTCTCGCGGAAGACCCCTCGGGTGGAGAAGAAAGAGCTGCCAGTCGTATCGGAGCCCTCGGAGGCGGCGGAGGAAGGCGTGCGCCAACGTGCTCCACGCCGGACTACCTGCACTGTAAAGGAGTCTCTGCAGGGCCTGGAGGCGTTGTTTCGAAGTTGCGTTGCTGCTCCATTAGGGAAAAATACTCATTTAAAGTTGTGCAGTGCTGACTTTACAAGGGAGTATTGCACAAGTTCCTCTTCTCTGCCTCCTTCCCCACCCTCCCTCCCAGCGCTTCCTCCCTCCCCCGCCCCCTCCCCCCCGCCACCAAACAGCTGTTTGGCAGCGCTTAGGACTTTCTGGGAGCGAGCGAGCGGGGAAGCTGCCCCCCCCCCCCCCAAGCCGGCCGGAGAGAAGCGGTGCTTTGAAGGGGAAAGCGCCGCTTCTCTCCAGCCGCTGGCTGCATGGCTGCCCCTGCTCCTCCTGAGTCCTCCGGCCCGTGCTCACAGGGCTGCATTCCAAAAGGGGCTTTAGAGCTGCAGGCCAGGGCCCCGGGGCCCCCGTAGCTCAGGGCCCTGCAGCCCCTAAAGCCCCTGCATTCCGGGTGGCCCTGCCTGCCGGGGGGGGGGGGGGCAGCTCCCAGAATTGTGGCCATGGGGACGGTGCTGTGCTGCGCAGAGCCACCTGCACACCCCTTGCACCAAACAGGAGCTGCCCCAGGTAAGTGCTCTGCACCTCCTGCCTGCCCCAGCCCTGAGCTGCCTCCCACACTCCCACCCTGAGCGCCCTCCCGCACCCTAACTTCCTTCCAGACCCTGCACCCCCAGCCCTGAGCCCCAGGGGTAAGCCAGGGGCACCTCCCCACTACAGTACTGTACAGTATACAATGCCTTTTGTCTGCCCCCAAAAAATTTCCTTGGAACCTAACCCCCCACATATACATTAAATCTTATGGGAAAATTGGATTCGTTTAACATCGTTTCACGTAAAGTTGCATTTTTCAGCAACATAACTACACCGTTAAGTGAGGAGTTACTGTATTCACCTACATTGCCGGGCTTTGCACATAATTATTTAGTAGCTTCCTTCTCATCTTTTCTGGGTAGCCTTACACTTGTGAATTCCAGCCTTTCTAAAGGAGTATTAAAGGATTGTTTCCTACCTGTAATATGTCGCTTTGATACTTTTTACCAGTGTAGGAGACAACCTAAATTAGTAGTTGATTTACTTTTTCTCTGGGGCTTGTAGAAGGAAGGAGAAATGTTTAAATTGATGCAGGAGTGCCAGTGATTAGAGGTGCTCCAGATGGAAAAAACTTTGTCATTCTTTTGCCAGCAGGGAAAATGTTTTAGTTCTTGATTCGTAACATGGTAATACACAAGCCATTTTACAGGAAGGAAGTTGTTGTGATATTAAATGATCTTTCAGGTAAAATCCACTACCTTAAATAAATGAATTTATTTGTGTACTGGTATCTGTCAGCTGAACCAAATTAACTTTTTACTATCGCCGAGATTACTAGTATTCACCTTTCCCAAAAGTGTTTGTGAGTGGGATAAAGATGGTAGGTATGGGGGAGACATCTGCTAACGATTCATTTGATAAAAGCAAGGCAGATTAAATCTATGGTAGCAACCAACAACTATGCTTGTGAATCTAGTATTTGCTTTTCTCCAGCTGCATAAATCCGATAGGTTCATGCTGTACAGGAATTCAGTCTGCAGCTTTCACGATCTGTAGACTGGTGGCACTTGGTGTATGTATAACTTCTCATCAAGATGAGAGATCTGAGAGAGAATGCAGTAATTGGATTTTGAATAGTTATTTTACTATACCTAAATTTTGTTGATAGCAGCTGTCAGGGTTCCCTCCCCACTCTGAACTCTGGGGTACAGATGTGGGGACCCGCATGAAAGACCCCATAAGCTTATTTCTACCAGCTTAGGTTAAAACTTCCCCAAAGCACAAATCCTTTCTTTGACCTTGGACGGTATTGTTGACACCACCAAGTGATTTAGACAAACATCCAGGGAAAAGGGCCACTTGGAGTCCCTGTTTCCCCAAAATATTCCCCCAAGTCCCTTCACCACCTTTCCTGGGGAGGCTTGAGAATAATATACTAACCAATTGCCTTTAATAAACGTACAGACCAGACCCTTTATCTTTAGGACACTAAAACCAATCAGGTTCTTAAAAGAAGAACTTTATTATAAAGAAAAAGGTAAAAGAAGCACTTCTGTAAAATCAGGATTGAAGGTAATTTTACAGGTTAATAAAAAGATTTAAAACACAGAGGATTCGATTCCCCTCTAGGCTCAACTTCAAAGTTCCAAAAACAGGAATAAACCTCCCTCTTAGCATAGGGAAAATTCACAAGCTAAAACAAAAGATAATCTCATGCATTTCCTTGCTTTACTTACAGGCTTTTGTAATCTTAGATGCTTATTTCAGGTAGGGTTTTAGGAGAGGTTTTTTTTCCCTGCCTGGTCCCTCTCTCTGTCCCAAGAGAGCACACAAAGAGAGCCCAAACAAAACCTCCCCCCCTCCCGATTTGAAAGTACAGTAACTCCTCACTTAACGTTGTAGTTATGTTCCTGAAAAATGCGACTTTAAGTGAAACGATGTTAAGCGAATCCAATTTCCCCATAAGAATTAATGTAAATGGCGGGGGGGGGGGGGGGGGGGGTTAGGTTCCAGGGCAGCTTCCCCTACTCTGCAAGCACCAGAGGCGGGGGGGTTCAACCTTCAGCCCACCCACTCCACTCCTTCCCCCAAGCTCCCACCCTTGACCCGCCTCTTCTCCCCCCACCTCCTTCCCCTTTACTTTGCTCACTGCGTCCTGGCTCCTCCCCCTCCCTCCCCTCCCTTCTATGATTGCCACGTAGGGGAGGGAGGGGGGAGGCGCGCAGAGTCCTCCCCCCTCCCTCCTGCCCGGGGCAATCAGCTGGCTTGCGGCATTTGGGAGGGAGGGGGAGCCTGCATGCCGAGTCCTTGCTCCTCCCCCCTCCCTTCTGCTGGGGCAATCAGCTGGCTTGCCTCGTTCGGGAGGCAGGGGAGGGAGGGGGAGCCTGCACGCCAAGTCCTCGCTCTTCCCCTTCCTTCCTGCCTCCAAAATACCGCAAGCCAGCTGATTGAGTATGCTCCCTAATTGATCAGCAACGTAACAATGAAACAACGTTAAGCAGGATGACTTTAAGTGAGGAGTTACTGTATCTTCTTTTCTTATTGGTCCTTTTGTTCAGGTGCCAACCAGGTCATTTGAGCTTCTTAACCCCTTACAGGTAAAGGAGGGATTTTATGCTACCCGTAGCTGTATGTTTATGACAGCAGCAATTTAATAAAAATAAATATGAAGATATGACTTTAAAATATAGTGCAGCAAGCCAGCTTAAACGTTCTTTGGTTCTACTACTAGCAAAATAGTAGCTTATCGTTATAATTGATTTTGTAGTTTTGCAGCTAGCAATGCTAAAGTCTAAATGTATTTCAGCATTAAAAGTTTGCTTTCAGTTATTTAAATTGGTGCACAAAGCCTTAACTGTATAAAAGTCTTATTTTTTATACATTGATTTTACTATAATGTTGTAGTCTATATAGTTTGAGCTTTTTTGCTCCCATACAATGTACAAATGGCTTTAAGCACATCGATTTAAGATATATACTTGAGATTCTAACTTATGTTGTGGGTTACTATATATATATTAATGTTAAATTTCTCCCATACTTGTTCAAACAGTTAGACTGTTTTGAAGTAGAATGAGACTTTGAAATGTCTTGGGAATATTACCCCCCAAAAGCTGACATGGCCTCAAAATAGAGTTAAATGAGAACTTTCATTCAGCAAAAATTACATGCTAGCTGGGTAGCATGTAATGTTGTTAAATGTTTCTTAGAGGAGAGAACCCTTTTTAACAAGGAGACACAGGTTCAAGACCATTTTCTTGAAGCCAGCAGTTACATATCATCTGAGAGAATGGTTTGCTAAAACCTGGTATTATTGAATCCACAGCCGTGCTGGCTGTAATGATACACAGTAGCCGACATTTGAGAACTTTTTCACAAAAATTTTAGCCTGGAATTGGCTGGACTATAAACCTACCTAACTAATCTTGCTCTGCTTTTGGATGAGGAATATCAGTTATGGTGTTTTGGCTGGATCTTGATTGCTCAAAGACTGTGCCTAGGAATGAATATTTTAGGTATGAGATTCAAAGGGTTTATTAAAAAATAAGCATTGAAAGCTTAATTTCTCTAGGGATATATTTTTACTATTGTTAAAGTATATGCTTGGGTGATGGAACCTTTCAAATTGAGATTATAATAGTCTTTCCTGGTTTTTATATATCTGCCCATGTTATAGGAAAGCCAAAAGCAACTTTGAGACAGCCAGGATTAAGGGCTTCACCAGAAGGCAGCAGAAGGCCTACACCCCCCTGGCCAAAAAGCAAAGGCAGTTCTTATGGAATTGTGAAACCCAGCATAGAAACTGCTCAATATGCTTTGTCCCCGACACCCGGAAGTGGACTATCCAAAGAGACACTAATGCAGAGACATGTCACAATGGTTAACAGGTCAGTGTGTATAGTGTAATAGTTATAAAATGTGCTGGCCAAAAAAACAATTTTGATAAGCTGAAAGTCCTGAATTGTGGACATTCAGGGAACAGATGAATTGTCTGAACTGTCCACATTTCTGAAACTTTTTTATTTTTCTTAAAAATAAAAAGTGTAAATGCAACAATTCTTATCAAGAAGTGGGATTATACCAGAATACTCTTCTGGCATGTGGGGTGATGAGAGCACTTTGCCTTTCGCCTCCTCTGTTTCACTATGCCACTATCTTAATATACCATGCTTTGTGTTACAGAGATGAATTATCGCTTGAGGCAGTATTGCTTGAAATTGCCAAATAATATCCCCCAGACACTTTTAAATTTATGAAAGGATACAGCAAAAGCTTGGGCACAACTCAATTCCTGAAAAGATTATTCAAAAAATGTTAGTTTAAAAAAAAATACTTACGAAGACTTTCAATCACCTACCACAAGCAAAAAAGTAAATATCAGAAACAGCCTGTTTCAGCTCTAAATGGCATTTCATAGATTCTAGGACTGGAAGGGACCTCGAGAGATCATCGAGTCCAGTCCCCTGCCCCCATGGCAGGACCAAATACTGTCTAGACCATCCCTGATAGACATTTATCTAACCTACTCTTAAATATCTCCAGAGATGGAGATTCCACAACCTTCCTAAGCAATTTATTCCAGTGTTTAACCACCCTGACAGTTAGGAACTTTTTCCTAATGTCCAACCTAAACCTCCCTTGCTGCAGTTTAAGCCCATTGCTTCTTGTTCTATCCTTAGAGGCTAAGGTGAACAAGTTTTCTCCCTCCTCCTTATGACACCCTTTTAGATACCTGAAAACTGCTATCATGTCCCCTCTCAGTCTTCTCTTTTCCAAACTAAACAAACCCAATTCTTTCAGCCTTCCTTCATAGGTCATGTTCTCAAGACCTTTAATCATTCTTGTTGCTCTTCTCTGGACCCTCTCCAATTTCTCCACATCTTTCTTGAAATGCGGTGCCCAGAACTGGACACACTACTCCAGCTGAGGCCTAACCAGAGCAGAGTAGAGTGGAAGAATGACTTCTCGTGTCTTGCTCACAACACACCTGTTAATACATCCCAGAATCATGTTTGCTTTTTTTGCAACAGCATCACACTGTTGACTCATATTTAGCTTGTAGTCCACTATAACCCCTAGATCCCTTTCTGCTGTACTCCTTCCTAGACAGTCTCTTCCCATTCTGTATGTGTGAAACTGATTTTTCCTTCCTAAGTGGAGCACTTTGCATTTGTAATGGTATTGCAGGGAAATCCATGGATATAATTTAAATATCTTTTACAGGTAGCACACATGCTTGAGTTGAATGTGATGACTGCTTTCAGTCTCATAAAGGGGCATTGCATGGAGCAGAAATCTCCATTCAGTGCCGGTGAGAGACTGAAAGTGACTGTAAAAAGAAAATGACATGCAGTTCTTTGTTTAAGATCTCAATGACTTGCAGTTAAAACTTTCCTCAGTTTACAAGAGAGGATTCCATCCTGCTATCTTCCAGCCTTGCCAAGAGAGTCTGGAATGAGAACCTGGCTTCACGGGTTCTGATTAAGCATAATTGGATGTAAAAGATTCTGCAGTAGGAACATAGTTAACAGTTAAGCTGCCATGGGATAAAAGGGAAGGTCCTTTCATGGATTGAGAACTGGTTAAAAGACAGGGAACAAAGGGTAGGAATTAATGGTAAATTCTCAGAATGGAGAGGGGTAACTAGTGGTGTTCCCCAAGGGTCAGTCCTCAGACCGATCCTATTCAACTTATTCATAAATGATCTGGAGAAAGCGGTAAACAGTGAGGTGGCAAAGTTTGCAGATGATACTAAACTGCTCAAGATAGTTAAGTCCAAAGCAGACTGTGAAGAACTTCAAAAAGATCTCACAAAACTAAGTGATTGGGCAACAAAATGGCAAATTACATTTATCCACATTAAATTTCAAGTAATGCACATTGGAAAAAATAACCCCAACTATACATACAATATGATGGGGGCTAATTTAGCTACAACAAGTCAGGAAAAAGATCTTGGAGTCATCATGGATAGTTCTCTGAAAATGTCCACGCAGTGTGCAGAGGCGGTCAAAAAAGCAAACAGGATGTTAGGAATCATTAAAAAGGGGATAGAGAATAAGACTGAGAATATATTATTGCCCTTATATAAATTGATGGTACGCCCTCATCTCGAATACTGCGTACAGATGTGGTCTCCTCATCTCAAAAAAGATATACTGGCACTAGAAAAGGTTCAGAAAAGGGCAACTAAAATGATTAAGGGTTTGGAACGGGTCCCATATGAGGAGAGATTAAAGAGGCTAGGACTCTTCAGCTTGGAAAAGAGGAGACTAAGGGGGGATATGATAGAGGTATATAAGAACATGAGTGATGTGGAGAAAGTGGATAAGGAAAAGTTATTTACTTATTCCCATAATACAAGAACTAGGGGTCATCAAATGAAATTAATAGGCAGCAGGTTTAAAACAAATAAAAGGAAGTTCTTCTTCACACAGCGCACAGTCCACTTGTGGAACTCCTTACCTGAGGAGGTTGTGAAGGCTAGGACTATAACAGAGTTTAAAAGAGAACTGGATAAATTCATGGTGGTTAAGTCCATTAATGGCTATTAGCCAGGACGGGTAAGGAATGGTGTCCCTAACCTCTGTCTGTCAGAGGGTGGAGATGGATGGCAGGAGAGAGATCACTTGATCATTGCCTGTTAGGTTCACTCCCTCTGGGGCACCTGGCATTGGCCACTGTCGGTAGACAGGATACTGGGCTAGATGGACCTTTGGTCTGACCCGGTACGGCCTTTCTTATGTTCTTATGTTTTGTTGATGTGTGAGCCAGAAAGGACTCCTGCTCACTTTGGCCTGGAAGGACTATGAAGAATAAAGTTTAATTGTTCAAAAGTAAGCCGATACTGCCAGAATTGCAAACGGTACAGATTTGTTTCAGAATAATATTTAGTGATTTCACGTGTAGATCTCACAGTGCACTGCAAAAATGGGAGAGGGGGTATTATTTACCCCCATTTTATAGTGGGGAAACTGACGCACAATGTCTGTGACTTGCCCAAGGTTACTTAGTGAGTGGTCCTGTGCTCCTCTTCCCCTTGCCAGGTGTCTTTTCTGACCTGAACTGTAGCTATGCTTTAATCCATACATGCTGCTGTGAAAACATTTAGACCAAATGATTATGCTTATTGAAGTGGCTTTTTTTAATACACACAAGAGTAAAGAGTAGATTGCTTGCTTGTATCTTAGGGACAAACATGGAAATATAGTACTAAGATGAAGACAAGTAATGTTGGTAACTTTATTTGTGGACGTGTACATATTTTTAATTAGTGAAAATTTAACAGATTTTCAGAGGTATTCATAGACTTTAAGGTCAGAAGGGACCATTATGATCATCTAGTCTGACCCCCTGCACAATGCAGGCCACAGAATCTCACCCACCCACTGCTGTAACAAACCCCTAACCTATGCCTGAGTTATTGAAGTTCTCAAATCGTGGTTTAAAGACCTCAAGGTATTGAGGACCCACATCTCCTGTTGAAGTTGGCACCTCTGGATATCAGGCCATAAATTAGTGTTTAGAGATATCATCCCATACAGAGATTGAATTGTAAATGTATAACTGATAGCTGTATTTGCAGAACGCATGAATGAACAAAAGTTGCACAATAAACATATCAATTTCTCTTCAGTACCTAGAAGTGTGTCTGGGAGGATTGCAAATAAAAATGGGAGTGTCTGTCAAGCAGAAATTACAGTATTACACTACTGAATGCTCCATGATACTGTCAGTCCATACTGATACTCTATGAAAGTGTTTCCCTCGGCATTGCAGTGTCAGCATAGAAATATGGATTTTTAATCATTTTAAATTGAGTATATAACTGAAAAAGTCA